>NC_082715.1:47278012-47884262 GCF_030144855.1 Hypanus sabinus
TATTAGTGGTTAGCTTACTTTTCTATTCCATCTTTACCTTCTTAGTGACTTTTTTAAGTTGTCTTCCGTTGGCTTTACAAAGTTTTCCATTCATTTATCTTCCCACAAATCTTTGCTCTAATACAGTATATGCCCTCCTTTGCTTTTATGTTGACTTTGATTTCCATTGTTTGCCATGGCTGTATCTTCTTTTCTTTAGAATACTTCTTCCTTTTTGGATGTATATATGCGGTGCCTTCTGAATTGCTTCCAGAAATTGCAGCCATTGCTGCTCTGCTGTCATTCATGCCAGTGTTCTTTATCAATCAGTTCTTGCCAGCTCCTCTCTCATACCTCTGTAATTCCCTTTACTCCACTGATATATCTGACTTCAGCTCCTCCTCCTCAAATTTCAAGTTGAGTTCAATCATATCATGATCACTTCCCCTAAGGGTTCTTTTACCCTAAGCTCTCTAATCAATTCTGGTTCATTGCACAACACCCAATTCATAGCTGATCTTCCAGTGGGCTCAACCATGAGCTGCTCTAAAAAAACTATCTTGTAGGCACTCTAGAAACTTCTTCTCTTGTAATTTTTTCTTCTGTTTGATTAACTGCTGACTTACTTTTTGAAGATCTCCCTGTCCCTCACATTCTCACTTGAGATGTCCATTTTCCCCATAGTTGTAACAGAAAGTACCGGTAGCCTCATTAGTTGAGAGACCCTTTTCAGCAGCAGTCTGCTGCATTGTAAGTCCTAAAGGTGGATTGAGTTTCCCAATGGATATATCGCATTTAGCTAAAACATTAGCAGACATCCATCAAATCAGCCCAGCTTGAAGATTTTCCACCTCATTCCTCAAAAGCTCTATCTCTGTGGCATCAGGAGCTACTTTAGCAGTAAAGACTCCCACTGAACACACTACTCGGCTTCTGGAAATGTCCCATTTCTCAATTATGTTCTCCTCCTCTCTAACTTCTCTGAGGAACTCGGTAAAAAAATAAAATAGAGTGCATCTTGTTGGTCATTTGAATGCGTAGAGCAATCACATCACGTGACAGCCCATGCCTCACAACTTGCTGCAATTTCTGTCAGAGAGTTGAATGCCTCCAACCTGAAAATATAGGCAGATGGCTTCTCTTCTTCCTCTGGGAATGTGTGTCTAAACTCCATCATCAGATCAGCTGCACTTTCAGTAATGCCAAAAGAATCCTCCAGAGTTTGCAGGAAATTTGCTGTTGTGACAAATGGATTTTCTGTCTTCGAAAACCTCACTATATCAGCCACTCTACCAGTGTCAGTTTGTTCATATTATCTGAGCACTGCCATTCATCCAGTAACTGAGATGTTTGCTCAACCCAAGACTTGCGTTCTTGTTGAATGGTTCAGTCCCTTCCCACCTACATCCGTGTAACCTCACACACTCTTGACCTTTTCAAGGATTTCAGGTTCCTTGGCCTCCATAATTTTATTTTTACTATGAGTATCCAGTCCCTATACACCTCCAATCCCCACCAGGAAGGCCTCAAAGCTCTCCATTTATTTCTGGACACTAGACCCAACCAGCTCCTCTCCACCACCATTCCTCTCCGCCAAGTGGAACATCCCCTAAATAATTTCTTTTCTGGGTCCTCCCAGTTCCTTCAAACCAAACTGGTAGCCATGGGCACTCACATGGGTCCCAGTTATGCCTACCTGTTTGCTGGCTACATGGAACAGTCTATGTTCCAGGCTTACACTGGTGACCCGTCCCATACTTCTCCTGTGCTACGTCAATGACTGCATTGGTGCTGCTTCCTGCACCCATGCTGAGCTTGTTGACTTCATTCATTTTTCCTCCAACTTCCACCCTGCCCTCAAATTCACCTGGTCCATTTCGACACTTCCCTTTCCTTTCTCAATCTCACTGTCTCTGTCTCTGGAAGCAGCTTATCCACTGATGTCTACTATAAACCAACAGACTCTCACAGCTACCTGGACTATACCTTGTTCCACCCTGCTACTTGTAAAAGCGCTACTTCCTTCTCTCAATTCCTCCGTCTCCACTGCATCAGCTCTCAGGATGGGGCTTTTCATTCCAGAATGAAGAAGATGTCCTCTTTTTACAAAGAAAGGGGTTTCCCTTCCTCCACCATCAACACTGCCTTCAACTGCATTTCTTCCATTTCATGCATGTCTGCTCTTATCCCTTTCTCCCGCCATGCTACCAGCATGTCTTGTCCTCACCTACTATCCCACCAGCCTCTGCATCCAGTACATAATTCACCAAAACTTCTACCACCTCCAATTGGATCCTAGCACCAAACACATCTTTCCATCCCCCCACCTTTGGCTTTCCACAGGGTTTGCTCCCTATGCAACTCCCTTGTACATTTGTCCCTCCCCACTGATCTCCCTCCTGACACTTATCCTCCTAAGTGGAACAAGTGCTACACCTGCCCTTACACCTCCTCCCTCACTACCATTCAGGACCCCAAACAGTCCTTCCAGGTGAAGCGACTTTTCACCTGTGAGTCTGTTGGGGTCACATTCTGTGTTCAGTACTCCTGGTGTGGCCTCTTGTATATCAGTGAGACCCAACGTAGATTGGGAGATGGCTTCACTGAGCAACTATGTTCCATCACCAGAACAAGTGGGATCTCCCAGTGGCCACCCACTTTAAATCTGCTTCCCATTTCCATTCCGATACGTCCATCCATGCCCTCCTCCGCTGTCGGGATAAGGCCACACTTAATTTGGAAGAACAACACCTTATATTCTGTTTGGGTAGCCTCCAACTTGATGGCATGAACATTGATCTCTCAAACTTCCAGTAATGCTTCATCACCCCCCCCCACCCCCTTCACCATTTTCCATCCCCTTGTCCCCCTTTCTTGTTATCTCATTGCCCACCCATTGTCTCCCTCTGGTGCTACTCTACACTTTTTTCTTTCTTCCATGGACCTCTGTCTGTTTCATCAATCAACTTTCTAGCTCTTTGTTTCATCCCTCCCTCTCCAAGTTTCACCTATCACCTGGCGTTTCTCTTTCTCCTCCCCCAACCTTTTGAATCTACTCCTCAGCTTTTTTTCTCCAGTCCTGCTGAAAGGTTTCAGCCTGAAACTTCAACTGTACTTTTTCTTTTCAAATCTTTTTATTATCATTATTATTCAAAAATAGCGCAGGTACATCGAAGTAACAACACTTACAATGGCTCAAAAAAGAAACTATCTTAAAGATTGGAAATTTTTGTGAATAAAAAACCCTACTGAGCAAGAAAATTGAGAAAAAAAAAAGAAACCCATTGGGGGTACAAACCCTGAGCCGTGGTTCATACAGAAAGCTTCTAATTCAACTGTACTTTTTTGGCCTGCTGAGTTCCTCCAGCATTTTGTGTGTGTTCCTCAAATTCCTCTTCCCCTTCGGATGTGGACTTGATTCTGGAGAACACTCTCAGCCTACAATAACTTTGGTTCTCCTCCAATGCACTTCAGCATTTATCAGCCAGTGATGTAATAGCCAAAATCCGCTCAGAATTTTGATCAACTGCTGAAGGTCCCAGTAGACTTTTCACATCAGATCACACTTTTCCGTCACTTTACAGAAAAGAAAACAACTTGTCTTTAAAGTCTTCATCCTCAGCTACATGCTACTCTTCTAAAATTATGTACAGCCCATGGCCACACCTGATAGGTGTATCTACCCTATCAGGAATATCAGTCTCATCATTGTTAGTCTGGACTAACATGGCTTCCTTACCCACTGATTGAACAAAATGCTGTACAACCAGTGTAATCTTCCCCAATACTTTCACAGTACTTAGCACCCTCATCAGCAATTCATCAGGGCTGTGGATATCCATCCCGCTCAGAACACAAGCATTATTTGTGAATAATCTCTTTGAATCACACCAAAGCTTAATCCTTGTGGCGTCCATAGTAAAATAACTTTGTTACTGACCTTGACACTAGTTTAAACACAGGCTTAAACACACAAACTGCTTAATCCATTCTTAGCAGCAATTACACAGCATTCAGTGTATCCAAGATGATAGCCCCCACATGAGGCTTGCATGTAAACTTGGCTCATTGCTGGCCCCGTTAACAGCCACAGGACTCAGTGGTGAGAAAGCCACTTTTCTTAAACAATGGGTGTATAGGGTCAGTATTATTGGGGTTCAACCAAACAGGAACCTCGTGATTTTCCGATTATGAAACGTCGATTTAAGTGAATGCTGTGTATGTACTGCCCATACGCAATTGTCAGTCAGCAAGAAATAACAAATCTTACACCACATAAAATTATAAAGAAACAACATTTACAAGTTTCAGCTTTATCGAACAGTTTGGAAATAATGAAAAAAAAATAAAAGAGCCCATTTCAGTCAAAATGTGTGCATAATGTTGGACTTCGTACTGGAGCCGTCTTTAAGTGATGTGTTGGATCCACAATCTGTGTGAAAGCACACACCACATTCCAACCACCTCTCAAAGTCCACCTCAAACCATCACTCGCTGTCTTGGGAATAATGTCCCTTCCTCATTGGAGTCATCCATCTGCACAAAACACTTTGTGCAAGGGGACGCTCCTTCCCAAGCCGGCTTCAAGCATCTTCACTCCTGTCCCCTCCACAACTCCTGCCAGAAAAATATGTGAACCACAGTGTCTGTCACAAATTTCTCTCTGCCTTGCTCCTAATTCCAAAATCCTGATTGGCTGATTGGCTGATGCAACATTCCTAGGTTGAACATCATTGCGCTTTATCTTTTCGCCAAAACCAAACGTTCTACAAGCAGAACACACTGCTTTTACAGACGTGCTACAATGAAATACTTACAGCATGGCTGCAAAAATCTTAACCAGGTCATTACAAGTGTTATGTTGAAACCTTATAAGGAAATGGTGAGGCTTCACTTGGACTATTGTGAGCAGGTTTGAACCCCTTATCTTTGAAAAGATGTTCTGAATCTGGAGAGGTTTCAAAGGAGGTTCACAAAAATGATTCCAGGATTAAATCCACACTGTGAGAATTTTCCAAGATGGTGGCATGACGCAGCTTGCAGCGGCCACTCTGGAGCTGATTATCTGTTATTTGTGAAGTGGGGTGCCGTGCGCAATCAAAATCGATTGAAAACGGATGTGGGAGCATGGAGAAACATCGGGAAATCTCCAGGAAGACCATTATTGCTGCTGCTGCTGTGAGGTCTGGGACTCTGCTGGGAAGAACAGGCCCCCAGTCCTCGGGGTCGCATTGCCGATGGCAGTTGACGGGGGCGTCTTAATAAGCTCAGCAGAGGATGGTGCTCGGAGAAGCTGTGCCGGAGGGGATGGTCATCGGCTTGGAGGTTCGACGGACTCGGAATCTGCTGCAGTCAGGTCGCTTTCGTTGTGTGCTGCGTCTGCGAGGCTGAGTCGGGAGGCACCGTGGAAGTCCATAGCGGGGGTATTCCCTTCTGCCGCCGGCGTGGGATGGCGAGTCTGTTGGGACCCTGGGGACTTGTGGAAACTGTGTGGTGATTTCTTATGAACTTACAGACCTTTAACATCTTTGGACTATTTTTACTGTGACCATAGTCTGTTTTTTTATCAATTATGTTATTGTTTGCATTGTTGTAACTATATGTTGTAACTATGTGGTTTTGTGCATTTCTTGTAGCTTTAGTTTTTGGTCTTGTTTGTCTGGTGGATTTGGAGCTCCTTTCCGCGGAATGGGCTAGACGGTAGCGCGATATTAATATGCAGCAGCCTCTCCGGACTCTGGATTGGGGATTGCCAAACGTTATGTGGATTTTCTAGTGTAGTCTGTTTTATCATATGCTTTTGTGATATCATTCTGGAGGAACGTTGTCTCATTTTTTAAACTGCATTGCATTTGTGGTTTCTAAATGACAATAAACTGAATCTGAATCTGAAATGGCTTGTCATATGTAGAGTGTTTGATGGCTTCAGGACTGTATTCACTGGAATTCAGAAGAATGAGGGGAGGGCTCATTGAAACCTATCGAATCGAGAAAGGCCTTGATAGAGTGGATGAGGAGAGAATGTTTCCTATGATGGGAAAGTCTAAGACCAGAGGATAAAGCCTCAGAATAGAGAGCATCCTTTCAGAACAGACATGAGGAGGAATTTCTTCAGCCAGAGAATTCTGTGGAATTCTTTGCCACAGGCAGCTGTGGAGACCAAGTCTTTATGTTTATTTTAGGTGGATATTGATAGATTCTTGATTGGTCAGGAGAAGGCAGGAGATTGGGGCTGAGAGAAAAATTGAATCAGCCATGATGAAATGGAAGAGAAGACACAATGGGCCAAATAGCCTAATTCTACTCCTGGTTTACTCTGACTCTTATGGTCTTATGGAAATCAGATAAGTTTTGCAATTCAATTGATTTCCTCCAGCAACAGACAATAACATATTCTATACCTCCACTAACCTATCAGGAGTCAAGAATGAGATAGCCAGATGTCTCTGCAACCTCTGTTTAGATAATACGATGCTTTTTTTGTTTTATAATTTTTTTTTTGTTTTCCTGTGTTATGCACTGTTTGCCAGTTCTTTGCTTTCTTACATAGTCTATCCCTTTCTTACTTCCTTATTCCATCTTAACAACTTACTTTTGTAGCTAATGTCAAAAGGAATTTACTGCCATCCCAAGTAAGGTGAAAGGCTGTAAAAACCCATGTTAGTAGTGTTAATCATATCGTGTAGCATGGTCACCCTATTATATCCTTCCTCCAAGATGAATTTTAGGGGCAGATGGAGTAGAATATGACTACACAATAAAAAGCATATGACTGACAGGAGATGGAAATCCAGATATTGGTGTTAAGGCAGCACACTAACATTGCTTATTGCCATTTCTTTATAAAAAGTAATGTGGATGAGGAAAAAAATAAATTACTTGAAATATGCAACACATATTTCCAGAGAAAATGCAGCCTCTGGGAATGAATTTGCTGAAACAGTGTTTGCAATTGTACCCTCAGCTTAAAAAAGTGAACATTTATCCAGTCTTTCACTGGCATTTACACTGAAAGATAGATAGATGTACCTGAACTCCTGGGACCCAGCAGTTCCAGAAGACCCTCAGTATACCTGTGAATACCATTTCCCCTTCTCAATGGACACACAGGCACAGCATAATCCCAGAAGAAAGCCAGGTAATCAACTCAAGTAGGACCCTCAACATTAGTGTAAGGTTAATATAAACTGATGGTTGATGGTTAACACAAGCTTGTACCAAAGGGCCTGTTTTTGTACTGTAAATCTCTAAGGTTCTCTTACTCTGATGTCTTTAATATGTCTTGCGAATAAGACAATAGTGACAACAACAATGTTACAGATATTACAACTAGTTTTAAATAAATGCAAACATCCATTTTATTTTTTTCATTAATTATTTTGTATCATCCTTTTAATATAATGTTTGCAAAGTTCATCTGTAGTTAAGAGGGTATTAACAGACTTTATTCACTTCTGTTGCATTTCTGGCAGTGATAATATCACTGCATTTAGTAATCAAACTTTCACAGTGGTTACATATACTGTGCAGATCTGTTGGAAGGAGGGGGGTGTGTTGAAATCACTCACCTTATCACCAGAAAATGATAGGTACCATTGGCCATTGGTTATAAAATCTTGACAAGGAATAAACACAGCATTATCACAAAATGTTCCTGACCTTCAATTTCTTCTGGTGATTAATTCCTCCATAGGACTCAGGTGAGAGAATAATAAATGTATATTAATAAGGGTTCTGCTATGCAACATAAATTTTCGCAGTCTACTTGGTAAGCATGAATGTTTACAGAACACAGTTTACTAAGCCTTTCAAAGAAACCAGCAGAGAAACCCAGAGAGAGGGAAGTATGAAATGTTACTGTTTGGTGTTAGGAGAGCAGAAATGTCCCTACCTCCTTCATGTCCCTTGACATCACTCCAAATCACCAGCCACCCCTCACTCGGGTGACATACCTTGCAGTCAGCCAGGAGCCACTGGACACAGTAATGCCATAAGTTGCTCATTTCAAGCAAAGAGCATGACCAGATTTAACATCAATAGTTACAAGATGGTTTCTGCTACATTTAACAATGCTGAAAGACAGAAATGACATTTTTTAATGAGGCTTCATTTCTGTATGGATTCTTACTAAAATTGAATGTCCTGTAGAGTATGATTCTATTGTTATAGAATCATACAGTAGAGGAATAGGCACTTCAGCCCATCAAGTCCATGCTGACCATCAACCATTTTACAAAATTCCTACATGAATCTCATTTTATTCTCATTATATTCTAAGATTCTAGCGTTCATCTATTCACTAGGGACAAGTTATTGTGGGCAATTATCTTACCACTCTGCACATCTTTAGAATGTGGGGGGAAACTGGAGCACCTGAACGAAACGCTGACTGTCACAGGGAAAACATACAAACTTCACACTGACACTGCTCCTGAGGTCAGGCTTGAAACAGGTCACTGAAGATGTGAAGCAGCAAATCTGCTAACTGCAACATTGTCCTGCCCTTTGGACCTAACCGATCAAAAAAAATGACATTCATGAACAAATGGGTGAAAGCTGACACCTGCCTAACTTGGAGCCACACTGGGAATGGAGAGATGCTAATGCATCTCTTTAGAATCAACCTCGACTGAGTGTTTACAGAAAGAATACATTGAAAACATTTCCAGGAAAAGTTCATCTACATGGGGTGTACATGCAGTATATTATTGCACTCTTAGATTCAAGGAATTACCAGGACTATTGTCTTTACTCACATTTCTGATCCATGGCTATTTCACAGTGGCAGTGTACAGGTTATATCCTTATATTTGAAAAATATTTGGAATAAAATATGTATTACTCCAACCTAAAATACCTATTTAGCAATAGGATGGTAGAGGGGAAGAAGCTGTTCCTGAATCACTGAGTGTGTTCCATCAGGTTTCTGTATCTCCTTCCAGAGGACCGCCCCTACACCGCCTTCGAGGTAAGCGGCAGGCTCTATCACTTCCTGCGCGTCCCATTCGGTGTCACAAATGGTGTCTCTGACTTCCAGAGGGAAATGGACCGGATGGTGGACCAGTGCCAACTGAAGGCCACATTTCCCTATCTGGATAACATCACCATCTGTGGTCACGACTGGCCGGATCACAATGCCAACCTCCAACGATTTTTCCAAGTGGCCAAAGCCCTGAACCTTACTTATAATAGGGACAAGTGTGTGTTCGGAACCACCCAACTCGCTATCCTTGGGTATGTCGTGGAAAACGGGGTCATTGGCCCTGATCCCGACCGTATGCGCCCTCTGTTAGAGCTCCCTCTTCCCACCACCCTCAAAGCCCTCAGACGGTGCCTGGGCTTCTTTTCCTATTACGCCCAATGGGTCCCCCATTACGCAGACAAGGCCTGCCCCCTGGTCAAGTCTACCACGTTTCCCCTCTCTGCCGAGGCCTGCGCGGCCTTCAGCTGCATTAAAGGGGACATTGCCAAAGCAACGATGCATGCGGTGGACGAGACCATTCCCTTCCAAGTAGAGAGTGACATCTCCGATTTCACGCTTGCTGCTACCCTCAATCAGGCAGGCAGGTCAGTAGCATTCTTTTCTCGTACCCTTCAAGGCCCTGAAATTCGGCGCTCCGCAGCGGAGAAAGAAACCCCCAGGCCATAGTGGAAGCTATTAGGCACTGGAGGCACTATCTCGCTGGCAAAAGGGTCACCTTGCTGACCGACCAGCGCTCAGTTGCGTTCATGTTCAGCAACCAACAGCGGGGCAAAATCAAAAATGATAAAAATTTTGCGGTGGAGAATAGAACTCTCCACCTACAACTATGATATCCTGTACCGGCCTGGAAGTCTTAATGAGCCCCAGATGCCCTATCCCAGGGAGCGTATGCCAGCCACAGCTCGACCAGCTATACGCCCTCCATGCACATCTTTGCCACCCGGGGGTCACCCGATTTTACCATTTCGTTAAAGCCCGGAACCTGCCGTACTCCCTTGAGGACATCAGGATGATGACCAGGGACTGCCAAGTCTGCGCTGAGTGCAAACTGCACTTCTACCATCCTGAAAAGGCACAACTCATCAAGTCCACCCACCCCTTTGAGCGACTGAGTGTTGATTTTAAGGGCCCCCTTCCCGCCACCGACTATAATGTCTACTTTCTCAACATTATCGACAAGTACTCGTGGTTCCACTTTGCCATCCCCTGCCCCGACACCACTGCCACGTCTGTCATAAAAACGCAGCGCCAGCTCTTCACTCTGTTCGGATATCCCTGCTATATCCACAGTGATAGAGGGTCCTCCTTTATGAGTGATGAGCTGCACCAGTACCTGCCTGCTAGGGGCTTTGCTACTAGTAGGACCACGAGCTATAATCCCCGGGAAAATGGACAGGTGGAGAGGGAGAATGCCACAGTGTGGAAGGCCACACTTTTAACCCTTAAGTCAAAAGGGTTGTCGGTCTCTCGATGGCAGGAGGTCCTCCCTGAGGCACTCCATTCTATCTGCTCCCTGTTATGTACGTCTACCAATGCCTCCCCTCACGAGCGACTATTCTCTTTTCCCAGGAAGTCTGCCACTGGGACCACCCTACCGGCTTGGCTGACATCCCCAGGGCCAGTGCTGGTCTGGAAACATGTGAGGAGCATTAAATACTCACCTTCTACATGCGAACCCCCAGTATGCTTATGTGGTCTTACCTGATGGGCGGGAGGACATGGTCTCCATCCGCGACCTGGCGCCCGCTGGAGCAGCAGACCACTACCCCGAACACTCCATGGTAACTATGAACCCTGTACCCGAGGTGACACCGCGCACACCGAGCCCTACACAAACTCCTCACGACACTCCTATACCGGGCATCTCGCACGCGCATATACTAGGCGCCTCGTACATGCATGAGGGATCATTGACATCTAGTGGGCTGACACCTCAAGTCAGGCCAGAACCAGCACAACCACCGTTTCCGGTGCAATCACGACCGGCACCTGTGCAATGACAGCCGATGCTACGTAGATCGCAGCGACAGATTCGACCACCTGATAGACTTAACCTGTAAATAATAGTCATTTCCATCCCGAGAAAATGTCTCTGGCTATCCACTTGATCTCTGCTTTATCGTTTGTACACTTTCTATCAGACTCCTGAATCAGTCACATCTCTCACACCCCCTTGCAGTTATTCTCTCAGACCTATACCTCCCCTGGTGACCCTATTATTGTCATTTTGGTAGTGTTTTGTTGCTCTACCTGAAATTGCATAACAATCTCTGCACCGTTCTGCTTCTTTTAAGACTTTCACTGTATACCTGTGGATAATTTGATATTGTTTCTGAGGGATAAATCAATTTTGACAAATCTGTTGAGAATTTCTTTAGAGTGCAAATGGCAAGAAAAATAAAATGGGCATTGGATATGATACATATAGACTTTCAGAAGGGCAGAGAATGAAACAAAACAGGAGCTTTGACAGGAGGCAATAGCAACATAGGCAGCCCTGGATCCAAAGATTTTAGTAACAATTATATCATAAGGATGTTAAATTTTGTGGAAAAGAACACGAAGGGATACATTCATCAGAAGACAGCAGTATTAGATTCTGCCGGATCATTTGGAAAGATATTTCCATATCATTGAGTGTGGGTCTTGAGCTTGCTGCACCTTCTACCTGACTGTAGTAACAAGAAGAGGGCATGTTCTAGATCAGGGGTGTCAAACTCATTTTAGGTCACGGGCCGGATTGGGCAAAATGCAGCTTCATGCGGGCCGGATCAGTCGGGCGCGTGCGAACGCAGCTTTCATTGCCTCCGTTTTTTCAGCCTGATCTCATGTGTCTCAGTCTCTACTATGACTACAAAGTGTTTCACTTCACAAATTCCATTTCTTATGAAGAAGACTGCTGAGCAAGCATTATTTTTATGATTGGTATTAACTTACAATCATAGGCTTCATATCGCCGGGCCATTAATAATTAAATAATAGATCTATCTAAAATGATCTCGCGGGCCGGATATAATTGTACGCCGGGCCAGATATGGCCCAGGGGCCTTGAGTTTGACACCTATGTTCTTGATGGTAAGGGTCACCTATGATGGATGTCATCTTCTTGAGGCACTGCATCTTGATGATGTTCTCAATGGTAGGAGTGTTCTGTCTGAGACAGATAGAGCTGGAAAGGTGTACAAGTCCCTGAACTCCCTTGCGATCCTGTGCATTGGAGACCCCATACCAAACTGTGATGCAATTGATGGATTCCCTCCACCATACATCTACAGAAATTTGCAAGATTATTTGGTGCTATACCAATTCTCCTCAAACCCATAATGAAGAGCCATTAGTGTGCCTTCTTTGTGATTGCATCAATGTGTTAAGCCCAGGACAAATTCTCCAAGATATTGACACCCAGGAAATTGAAGCTGCTCACCCATTTCACAGCCTACCCCTCAATGAGGACTGATAGGTATTCTGCAGGCCAGGCAGCAAATATAGAAAAATGTACAGTCAATATTTTGGGCTGAAACCCTTCAGCAGGACTGTACCTTTTTTCCATAGATGCTGCCTGGCCTGCTGAATTCCTCCAGCCTTTTATGTGTGTTACTCGGATTTCCAGCATCTGCAGATTTTCTCTTGTTTCTGATGGGTATTCTCCTTCCTGAAGTCAACAATCAATTCCTTGATTTTGCTGATACTGAGTTTGAGATTGCTGTTGTTACACCACTTAATCAGCCCATTTATCTCTCTCCTGTATGCCTCCTTGTCACTATCTGAAATTTTTATCAAAGACAGTAGTGAATTCTGCAAACTTATAAATGGTGTTTGATCTGTGCTCAGCCACACAGTCATGAGTGTATAGAGAGTAGAGCAGTGAGCTAAACATGGAGTAGGATTAATTTAAAAGCTCAGTCAAAGGTTGTGTGGATAGTCAGAGGCTTTATCCCAGGGCTGAAATAGCTAACACAAAAGGGCACAGTTTTAAGGTGCTTGGAAGTTGGTACAGAGGAGATGTCAGGGGTAAGATTTTTATGCGTGGAATGGGCTTCCAGCAATGGTGGTGGAGGCGGATACAATAGGGTCTTTTAAGAGGCTCCTGGATAAGAACATGGAGCTTAGAAAAATAGAGGGCTATGGGTAACCTGAGGTAATTTCTAAAGTAAGTACATGTTCAGCACAGTATCATGGGCGAAAGGGTATCATTGTACTGTAGCTTTTCTGAGTTTCTATGTTTCTAAGACAGCAGTGTAAGATTCTGCCAGTTCTATTCCATTTTCATTTCACAATTCCAAATTTATTTTAACCAAAGATCTTGCATGAAGAAACTTCCATGGATGAAGATGCATTAGCTTTAAAATCTAGAGGCTTGTTAAGAAATTGCATCTGCTGTGATGAAGAAGTATGCTGAGGTGATGGTCATAGTCAGTTCTTTAAAAAGTCAGTGCTCATCCTCTGAGTAACTGTGGCCGTAACAGACATGGGTATCAGGCTTTGTTGAACTAGGGTTGTATGGAGAAGTTTGTACTTCTAACCCATGTACTACGAGTAGAGATGTAGACCAAGTAGATGCAAGTGCAGAACTGACCAGAGATCAGAATGGAATTGTACAAAAAATCTTTACATGAGGATTGGTTTGTAAAGACCTCAGGCTAGGACTGAAGAATCATGATACACAGGGCAGACAAACTCACACCGAGCAAAGACAAACAAAACAGTTTTTCACTATGATGGTGGTGGTAACCAGAACTAGAGGGCACAGCCTAAGAATTGAGGGACGGCCCTGTAGCACAGAGGTAAAAGAGCCAAAGAGTAGTGACTCTGTGGAATGGTCTGCCACAGGCTGCAGAGGAGGCCATGTCCATGGATGTATTTAAGGCGAAAGCTGATAGTTTCCTGATCGGTCAGGGAATCAAAGGATATGGCAAGAAGGCAGGTGTATGGGGTTCAGTGGGATCCAGGACCAGTCATGATGGAATGGTGGAGCTGACTTGATGGGTTGAATGGTCTAATTCTACTCCTATGTCTTATGGTCTTCTAGACCAGTTAGTCTGACCTCAGTTGCTGGGAAGATATTAGACTCGATTGTTAGGGATGGTTTTTCAGGTTACCTGATGATAAAATAGGTCGTAGACAGCATGGTTTCCTCAAAGGAAAATCTTGCCTGACAAATCTGTTGAAATTCTTTGAAGAAATAACAGGTTGGATAGACAAAAGAGAATTGGTTGATGTTGTGAATTTGGGTTTTCAGACAGCTTTGACAAGCTGCCACACATGAGGCTGCTTAACAAGCTGCAAGCCCATGTATTACTGGGAAGATTTTAGCATGGATGAAGTAGTGGCTGACTGACAGGAGGCTAAGAGTGGGAATGAAGGGAGCTTTTTCTAGTTGGCTGCCGGTGTCTTAGTGGTATTCCACAACGGTCCGTGTTGGGACCAATTCTTTTTAATGTTATATGCTAAATATTTAGATGATGGAATTGATGGCTTTGTTGCAAAATTTGCAGGTGATATGAAGATATTTGGGGGGGGGGGGTGGGAGGCTACAGGAGGACTTTGACAAATTAGGAAAATCGGCAAAGAAATGGCAGATGCAATACAGTGTCAGGAACAGTATGATCATGTATCTTGGTAGAAGAATTAAAAGGGTTGACTGTTTTCAAAATGGAGAAAGAATAAAAAAAAACATGGCATAAAGAGACTTGGGAGTCCTTATACAGGATTCCACCACAAAGGTTAATTTGCAGGTTGAGTCTGTGGTGAGGAAGGCAAATGCAATGTTAGCATTCATTTCAAGAGGACCAGAATATAAAAGAAAAGATGTAATGTTGAGATTTTATAAAGCACTGGTGAGGCCTCACTTGGAATATTGTGAGCAGTTTTGGGCTCTCTATTGTGGAAATAATTTGCTAAAACTGGAGAGGGTTAAAAGGAGGTTCATAAAAATAATTTCAGGTTTGAATAGCTTGTCATATGAAGAGTGTTCGATGGCTCTGGGCCTGATTTCACTAGAATTCAGAAAAATGAGGAGTGTCCTCATTGAAACTGATCAAATGGTGAAAGGCCTTGCTAGGGTGAATGTGAAGAGGGTGTTTACTATGGTGGGAGGTTCTAAGACCAGTGAACACAGCTTCAGAATAGAATAGTGTCCTTTTAGAATGGAGATAAGGAAGAATGTCTTTAGCCAGAGACTGGTGAATCTGTGGAATTCATTGCGACAGGTAGCTGTGGAGGCCATGTCTATATGTATATTGAAGTCAGAATTCCTGATTGGTCAGGGCATAAATTAATATGGAGTGAAGGCAGGAGATTGGGTCTGAGAGGAAGAATGGAGCAGCCATGCTGAAGTGGCAGAGCAGACTCGATGGGCCAGATGGACTAGTTCTGCTCCTATTTTTTTATGGTCTTGTGGTGTTGTTTTTAATCTATTTTCACAGCATGTAGATAAAGCAGTTCAATTTGCATACTATTCCTCAATGAGTCTAATGGAAATTGAATTCAATGACTTTTCCAAATAGAATTTATTTTTTTAATTAAGCATTATAAGTGACCCAAATTTTGCACATATTTTTGAGCTTATTATATATCTTTTTTTGATTAGTCAGTTAAATTAGGTTCAATCAATATGTGGAAAAAGGTCAATTTGTGAATTTATCATGGAGTGTAGACATTATGAAGCACAAATCATGTTAACATTATTATAATGAAAACCTCAGACAGTCCAATAAGATTGATATTTTCAATTAAATTTCTGTAGCTAATTATTTTATGTCATCTCAGGCACACTTTCATGTGATTGACTTGATTATTGTTTGTACTCTACAAACGCTGCAGAACATAGATCAGTTGTTGATTTTAAACAAGTAAGAGTGTAGTCATGTTCTACATTAATGAGGTGACTTCCCGAATAATAGATGTGGTTTTGGAGAAAAAGCATAATAATACCACAATTAATAAGATTAATTTACATATGAGGTGGAATTAACAAATCACACTGAAAAATATAAATAGTTATGAACTTAACAGAATATTTTCAAGTTCAAGTTTAATTGTCATGCAATCAGACAAATGTATACAGCTGAATAATACAGCATTCCTTCAGGGCCAAGGTGCAAAGTACAGTACACACAGTCACACACATCACACAGCATATATAGTTATGATAACACATACTGTGACAAAATAACATTTGCACAAGTCCCGAGAGGCATGGTCTGAAGATTGATTTATTCCATTCATATGCGTTTGAGAACTCGATTCACAGGTATTCAGCATGCCGGATGATTATATATATTATTCTTAACTCTTGGCAAACAATTGAAATTTAGAGGAAGAAATTCAGTGTTACTTTATGAGGTTATTATCTGGATATATTCTGTAGATTTTCTATCGTCAATCTGGAAATTATGTTCAGGTAAAATATGGATTATTACAGATTTTAAAGCAAAAATCCAATTTCACAATAAGGCTAATAATCTCCACTAAATACAAAACTTAATTCATTTCCCAAAAAAACTTTGCTTGAGTATTTAGATCATGCTTAAGTTGCATTAATTTTTTAACTTGTCAATAGATGGGATTGAAGATAGATTTTTCTGCTGGGTGTTTGTCAAGGTGACTAAAACCATGATATAGTAGTAATGCAACTGGACATCCATCCACAGGCTGGGGAAATGTGCCCATGATGTAATGTCAACATTTTCTTTATTGCTTCTGTTACTCAGTTTTGCTGGCTTGAATGGAATTGAATATAAGGAGCAGGGTACAACACTTGGATGCAGTTACACCATTGACTGAGGATCAAAGTCCAGGCATATTTCTCCTGTATTTCCAATGAATTAGCCCGAGCAAGAAATATAATAATGCACATGACACTATTTTAACTCAACTATTGGAAACCTGAATTGTCAGCGTCAAACATCGTGGGCTTTAGATTAGTCTGCATCATACAAGGAAGGCAAAAACTGTCAGCCGATATATGAGGTCTTCCACGATATTTAATAAGCCCATTGCTGTAAGCTTAACCAGAAATCACAGGAAAATAAGTGTGTTCATGTTCCATGTTCTGCATAAAAATAAGCAGAGGTGTTGTTTTCCCTCACTTCTGGACACAACAGACAAGCACTGATCAGAAAAAGTGAGCCCAGTGATACATTCACCAAATCATCTTCTCCTTTCTCCAGTTTAAAAAGCCATGACCCCCCCCCCCCCCAAACTTCAAGTTTTCTCCTCTGCTTGGGGAGAAGAAAGCATGGAACATGATAAGGTGGGTAACTAGCTCTTTTCCTCACCTCACACCCAGTCAGCAGAAATGGAAATAATCACATCATCATCAGACTGTGGAAAGCAGGGACTAACATTTCTAATGTGGCTACCCAGCATATGACACAAATATATGGGAACCTGAAGTGGGTGACAATATTCATCTGCACAAATTTCTGCTTAACATCATTGTTTTACCAATTCAAATTAATGTGTTTATTCTCCCTCATAGCCCCCAGCCATCCTGTGGGACAAATGGATGATGAACATACAGGATAGAACACAGAACAATGCCACGTTAGACAGGCTATCCATCCCAGATGTGCCATACTCCTCTTGTTTATCATCTTTATCCTTCCATTCCCTTCATATTCAAATGTCCATCTAAAAGCCTCTTAAACACCACCTATCTGTGTCCACTACTACCCCCAGGTTACTCATTTAGGCACCTATGAATCTATGTAAATAAAACCTTGCCCCTTATGTCACCTTTAAACTTCCTCCCTTTAACCATAAGATGATCTCCTCTGCTGTTTGACATTTCCATATTGCAGAAAAGGTTCTGTCTGTCTATTCCATCTATGCCTCTCGTAATTTTATAAACCTCTATCTGACTCCACCAATATCAGTGTTGTCCACAAATCCACTAATCCGCCCATGTATATTTTTATCAAAATCATTAATAGATATCAAAATCAACAGAGATCTCAGAACCAATTCTTATGGACCACCATTGGTCAGAGCACTCCAGCCAGAATAATAGCCTTTCATCCCTACTCTTTGACTTCTACGGGCAAGCCAGTTCCAAATACAAATTTGCAATTCACTTTTGGTCACATGCATCTGTACCTACTGAATCAACCCACCATGAGAGACATTATCAAATATTTTACTAAAGTCCATGTACCGCCTTATCTTCATCAAGCTCTTTTGTAACCTCAAAAATCATGTTCAAGTTTGTAAGGCTTTACTAGTCTTGCTCAAAGCCATGCTAACTATTCCTAAGCAGGCCATGCCTTTCCAAGTGTGCATAATCCTATCCCTCATTATTCTATCTTTTAGCTTCCCTATCACTGTTGTGAGGCTCACAGGCCTATAATTACCATGATTATCCACATTTCCTTTCTTCAACAAAGGCACAGAACTTGTTCCAGTCCTTTCCTCTGGGACCCCACCTGTTGTTAGTGAGGGCACAATGATCTTTGTGAAAGCCAAGCAATCTCCTCACTCATTTTTTTCAATATTCTGGGATATATGCCAACAGGCCCTGGTAACTTATCCACCTTAAAGCTTTTCCAGAGACTCAGTAATCTCAAAATGTTGCAGCACATTAGTACATTGCATTCTAGAACACTATCCTCTAAAACCTTCTCCTTGGTAAATACCAACACAAGATACTCATCTGATATCTCAGCCACTTGATCTGACTCCAAACACAAACTCCTTTCTTTATACTTATCTAGCCTCTCCTTATTCTTTCTCTTTTGAGGAAATTATTCA
The DNA here is from genome assembly GCF_030144855.1 of Hypanus sabinus. Lineage (NCBI taxonomy): Eukaryota > Metazoa > Chordata > Chondrichthyes > Myliobatiformes > Dasyatidae > Hypanus > Hypanus sabinus. The sequence goes on from NC_082715.1 coordinate 47,296,725, forward strand.
CACTGAGGGTGCATCTTCATAGGAACCATTCCCACCTGGCATTCACTCAGATCCTCACTCTTTAGTTGGTATAGCATGAGGGATGGTTAGATTCATATCAAGTGGAAAGGGTGAGCAGCTTCAAATTCCTGGGTATCAACATCTCAAAGTATCTATCCTGGGCCAAACATACAAGTGCAATCCTGAAGTAGTCATGCCAGTGGCTATACTTCATTCAGAGTTTGAGGAGATTTCACCAAAGATAGTAGCAAATGTTTCTAGCTATATCACGGAGAGCATTCAGACTATTGTAGTTGCATCACTGCCTGGTATGGATCTTCATAAGTCGGTGCCTCAAGGAGGCATGTCCATTATTAAGGACCCACACCATCCAGAACATGCCCTCTTCTCATTTCTACCATCAGGGAGAAGGCAAAATACCCTGCTGACCAACAAGTAGTAATTTAGGAACAGTCTTAACAATTTCACAATCTGATAATTTCCTGTCAGTATGTTTTCTAAAATTCTGTAATTAATGACATGAATTTGAATTCCCCAACTGTCATTCAAGCTCGTCTCTGAATCAATGAAACTCTAGTTAGAACTCCAGAGAGAACCTTCTAATTCTCTGATGTTTGTCAAATGAGCAGGAGGTCAAATAATGAGGGTTCGCGAACCCACCTCTAGAAATGGCTTTTGGGCAAGTGAAGGATATCTTTTAAACTTCGCTGAAGGTATCTTGTGTAGCTTTGGTCTTTGGATCTCGTTGAAACCTATGGAATATTGAAAGACCTAGGTGTAGTGGATGTAAAGAGGATGTTTCCAATAGTGGTGGAGTCTAGGTTGCAGCAAATATCAAATATAATAATCCAGTATGCTGTTATGGTATGTTTGCCTGCAAGATCTTACTGATGGCACATATACCATAATTGGGCATGTCATGAGTTCAAACTCTCGGCTCAACCCATTCTCTAATGGCATGAACTAAGTGGCAACATGATGTCTGGCTGTGCAGTAAAGACCCCTCTTCTCCAAAAGTGCCCTAAAATCATCATCAGCCAGCAGAACTGTCACAGCTAGAATTATTTTTGAATGTTATGTATTTCTTCTATTTTCCATGTCCAGCCCACAAGCCTAAGGATCCTTGTACTAGTAGTTACATAGTACTAATTCACCTGGTGATGCTGCATCATTCCTCACTATCTCAGTTCCAAACTGAACCACATACTCCATTTCATCTTGTTCAGTTAAAGCCATCACACAATAAGGAAAAGGAAGAGGAGTCAAGCCTACTCCATCATTCAATAAGATCATGGCTGATTTGTCCATGGACTCAGCTTCACATACCTAACATTCCCCATATTCCTTAATTCCCTTGCTATGCAAAAGTCTATCAAACTGTGCCTTAAATATATTTAATGAGCTAGCATCTACTCCTTCCCTGGGCAGAGAATTCCACAGATTCATATTCTGTGGCAAAAGCAGTTTTATCACAATTCTGTCCTAAATCTATTCTCCCACATCTTGAGGTTATGTCCTCTAATTCTAGACTCATCTACCAATAGAAACAACTTTCCTGCCTTTACCATGAATATGCCTTTCATCAATTTATGTTTCTATATGATCCCCTTTCATTCGTCTGGAGATCAATTGAATGATCTAGTTCTTTGTTGTTTTCGAGAGGCTTCCAGGAAGGGAACGCATACTCAGATAGCCTTGAGGCAAAGAAACCATGACAGAGTGTGAGCCAATGTTCGGAACTATTTCACTGATTAAACCATCTATTAATCACCAATTAAAGTCTCAAGGCAAATTCAGACATTGAGACGAAAGGGGAAGGTGAGTGAGAGTTCAGTCTGACTGCCTTCCTTTTGATCACTGTGGGAGAAGGAACCTGTGAGCGGCCTATCTCTGTGTGGCTGGCAGGTAGGCCTCTCATGTGGAGTCCCTCTCTTTTGCTGATGAAGGAGGACGTTACCATGGCTCTGCATTATGGATAGGATTATTGTATTTATGGACTGTGGACTTTCTCACTCATGGTTTCTAAATTGCTCGTTTCTTTTCCATTTTGTTGTCCGAGGGGAGAGGGTTTGGGGGGTCAATGTTCCTGTTCCATTTTGTGCGGGAGGAGGGTGATTTGATGATTGGGATTTATGTATGGGGGAGGGGTGTTGCTGCTCTATGAATGACTTCCATGTTCTTTCTTTTGTGGCTACTTGGAGAAGACTCTTAAGAGTTGTATTTGGATACACACTTCCATAAAAATTAAGCTTTTGAACATTTTTTGAATCTTTGAAATCTAGTTAGTATAGTCTTAGGTGAATCAATCTCTCCTCATCAGTTAAACACCCTCATCTCTGAAATCAACCTGGTGAACCATGCATGGATCCGGGTTTCATGATAGTGCCTAGTTCACTAAAAGTAGATGCTGCCCACTCCGATTGTTCTCCCAGTGGTGATATAAGGGCCCTTTTCACCAGATGAAAAGTAAGTTGCTCAGCAATCTGGATTAGTTTTTGATGATTTGGCCAATTTCTGCCTGGGAACAAAGAAATAATTGCCAGTACCTTACTAGCTGATATCTTCGAAGATCCAAAGGATGCTTGCTGTACCTTTATATTTTTCATCAGCATTTTTCTACTTTGTGATAGAGATTTGACAGTAATGTTGGATCAGATGATTTGAAATTCATAAAAAAAGTCTAATTTACATTTTTCTGGGATTTGAATCAGTGCCTGTTCTATGCTACGTAACTTTGAATGCCTTCCTGGAGAGTTTTTAAATGATCCTGAAAAATTGTTAAGTTCACTTTGTTATTTTCCCTCTTCATTTTGTCCTTCTTGCTTCTGAAACTACCGGTAGTAGTATTAAGTTGTCTAATCTTTTATTTTTACTTTATGTGAGTTTTAAGGCTGCTGGAGGTGAAAAAAAATGTAATGTGTATAAATTTGAGTCACCCATGTGAAACATTTCAGAGTGGATATACATGCCAACACTTCAGAGAGAGAAAATTAGTGTACAAAGTTCTTTTTAAATTGTTGACTTCGATAAACAGCATTGTGGTTTAAAAAATCATAAGTCACCTCACTGTCAACATAAAATTTACTAAGAGAGTGCAAATAATTTTCTCTCCAAATTCTTTAAATTGTAAGTACAGCAAATGGAGTGGGATTAAGAAATCCTGGCCTCTTTTCCTGTAATTCAATTAGAAGCATGTACTTTAAATTTATTATTTTAATAATGAAAGTATTTGCTGAATACATTTAACAACCACAATATACCAGTGAACTTTCTGGCAAACAGTAGACTCACTAAAGAATGTTTACTCCTATATGAATCACGACAGTTGAATTGCACGAGGCAGCTTTTACTAACAATAAGATAGTGATATAAATTACCTGTTTTATACACATTGACAGAGTGGGAAATATTGACCATAATGCATGTGAATTATATAAGGGAAGATTTTCTTCTTTCTGCCCACTTTCCTTAAATAGTGCTGGAACATTATTTCTTGAGATCAATCGAACTAAATGTGGGATGGTAAATTACGGACACTTGATGGCATGAATTTATTTTATCCTTACAACTAAAAATGTTTTTTGCTCACTACTCTTTCATATAGTGTTAGGATCATTTATGCCCAAGATATTAGGCTGACACCTAGGACACACCCTCTCAACCACGATAATCATCATTTTAGAATATGTGATCAAGTTTCTGGACCCCAGATATTTTGACTAACACCTAGTCTAAACTAAATCTTGGAGGAGATCAGCTTGATTAATTCAAATATCTTACAAGACTCCATAAGATATAGGCATAGAATCAGCCATTTGGCCCATCGAGTCTGCTCTGCTATTTCATCATGGCTGATCCAATTTTCCTCTTGGCTCCGATCTCTTGCCTTCTCCCCATATTCCTTCATGCCTTAACAAATCAAGGATCTATCAACCTCTGCCTTAAATATACATTAAGACTTGGCCTCCATAGCTGCCTGTGGTAAAGAATTCCACAGATTCACCCCTCTCTGGCTAAAGAAATTCCTCATCTCCATTCTAAAAGGATGCCCCTCTATTCTGAGGCAGTGTCCTCTGTCTTAGACTCTCCCACCATAGGAAACATCCTCTCCACATCCACTCTGTCAAGGCCTTTCAACTTTCAATAGGTTTCAATGAGGTCACCCCTCATTCTTCTGTATTCAAGTGAATTCAGGCCCAGAGCCATCAGGAAGCAAAGATTCAAACATCAGCACAATGAAGTTTAGTCAACATAATAATATCATAACATTCAAATCTTGTTCTTTAATGGGAAGAAAATGATATAGCTGTGTCATAAAAACCCTACTAACTTTCCCTAAATTAATTTCCCTGTTGGCCTTTTCAGTGAATTTGCTCCATCTGAACTGTCCGAAGTTTTATTAGTACATAGGTAAAACAAACATATTGCATGCCCCAGAATAAAAATAAACCTTGAATTTATGTAATAAATGAGAGGGGAAAAAAGCCTTATGTATTGCAAGGCATCAAATTGAAGAAACAGCCTGCACCTGATTTCCCTGAAATGGACTATGTTGAGAAACCTTGTCTATATACATCATCTAAATATTTATGGTTTGAAGAGCAGTAAGTAAATATAAATTCAGCCATTTGCCTAATCATATTGAAATGGAAAATTAGCAGACTTATAGTAAGTGGTGAGTTGTCTGCATGCACTAAATATTTCCTTAGATAGAGTTCAGTTACTTAATTTTAAGAATTTGTTGAGAGAAGATAATGAGGTCCTCAGAGTGCTCACAGCTTGACAAAACTTTCTACCATTAAGTCTATTATATGGTAAAGGAGTGGTCGAAAGACAAACACAATAGAGATTTACTTTCTCTATAACAGGTGGCCAAACCACAGTGCCTGGTTTCCTGAGTCAAAGCTGTCGAAAAATACTGAATATTTCTGATATTACATCAAAACTAGTTTAACAATAAATTAGAATGTACTGTAAGTATGCAGAAAACTGAAATATTTATTAGTAATATCTCAAAACACTAATACTTATAACTTTGAAATAATGGTTGCCACTCTTTGGCTATGTTCTGAAAATGCTCTGAATGGTTTTTAAATAATATGATGGCTTTTGATTGGAAGCAAATACTCATTTGGTGTTCAAAACCACATTGTCTCATAATTGATGATGGAGCTATGTAATTTTAAGTAGTTCTGAGAAAGGTGACAGTTGAAGGAAGAAAGGGTTGGAGGTAAAAATAAAGTTAGTTGATCACTTATCAAGTAAGTTAGAAGTCATTTGAAACTAATAGACCATGAACAATTATGTGAATTGAAGAGAGGACTGGAAAGCAGAACATATGAGTATCAATCCTTACTGGACCAGATAATATTCAGGATTCAAAAATAAAACTGATTGACAATCCATTCTTGGAAGTGTTCCTTGTACAACAGCAAATTAAAATGTAGGCCTGTCTAATTTAGGATTTTATTTTGCATTTTGAAGCTGGATGATTAATTACATGTTAAATTTGAGGAGTTTATTACTGTTAGACACTCATGTCAACCAGGGAACAGTCAAAGACTGAAGTAATTTTACTTCATCTGTGAATATCATTGACCTTCATTTCCTTTCAGCTATCTGACTGTGAAAAGTGGATCTCTAGATGTGAAAGTCATTTAGTGCATAGGAGTTAAGTGTGCCATCTGGATTATCAACAACCGATACTGAAGTTTGAAGAACAAGAGCACTCCAACTAAAAAAGCAGTCCTGATAGTCCAGATGTGGCTTGACCTTGTGAAATTTCTTGAAAGGGTTTCTCAAAGTCTTGAAGGCAGCACTTGCTTAAATATGGACTAATCCATATCAACAGATAATTTTTGAATTTAATACTATAAAATCAACAAATATAAACATACTAGAAGTCCTCTTAAAATTCTTTACATTTTAGATTATTGCACAATTTGCAAAACAAGGAGGAAAAACAAATTTTCTGATGAACATTTTGAGTAGTTTTCCTTTGTGATATATAGATTTTATTTATCAAAAGTAATTGCATGGCTTTGTTTATTTGGTTTGAGAACAGCACAATGTTTATACATGTATATTTTATATCAAGACAAGTTTTTATATTTTATATCAAAACAAGAGTACAAGATTTGAAGAAATGTTGAATTTCAATATTTCAATATTTGTTTAATTCAATAGTTTAATTGAAATTAATATGGAGAATTGAATTGGTATGTGATATTGCTTCCCTAATGTAATGTGAAGCACAACATCACTTTGCATGTTGTTCCTGAGATCACTCACTTTATACACATGGAAAGGTACTGAAGGCAACTTTGAGATGGAGTAATGGTGTAAAAAGGGCTATTTCACCTGCCTATCAACTGCCTGTTATATTCCTCTCCTGAATCAAGATTTTACACTGAGGCTGTCCTTCAGGCAGTGGGTAAAGCTCAAAGTATTTCTGAGTCTCTCCATTATATTTCACATATTTTCCCTTTGTTGAGAATGTTGGGGACTTGAAAACGGACTAAAATAAGATCCCCTGACTAGTTGTCTGCGCAGCTAGATGTTAAAATGCTGATTGCAGAGTAATCTGCTTAATTCTGAAGGAGCTGTGTTTAAATTAATATTCATTGTTGCTATATTCATCATCACTCAATGATGAAATAGCCTTTTTTCATGATAGAAAAAAATAAAACTGAGAGTAAAAAAAAAGACCAAAATCATTAATATATGTCATGGATTTATTATTTGGAAAATTATTAAGAACAATGTTCCATCAATATTTGAAGCTCAATAGATTAATATGTCCTGGATGACAAATTGAACATTAATTTCTGAAGCAAATAACGATCAAGGAGTGACTACATAAAAAATGATAGTAATACGTGAACATTTTTAAGGATGCTTTTTAGGTAAATAAATCTTGCATAACATATAAGGAATGTGTGATGCTGGAAATATGATCAAGATTGAGACCTGTCATTTTTTTAAATAATGAACAAAGCTGGATGGAATTCCATTAAAACATACAGTAAATATTGTATTTTTAAATCATTTTCTAGGAATTACTAAATGACGGGCTTAATTTCTGAAAAGCATGGTATATTTTTTAAGACTGCCATCACGTGACTTAAATTATACAATATATTTGCATGCATTAGATTATTTAGCTCCTGTGAGTCATCAAAGGCCTATATTAAAATTTATATTAATATTTTGTCAATTCATTGTTGACTAGTTTCTGGACATCCATTGAAAATGTTATCTTATTTTTTGCACACGGAAGTTACAACATTTCTACTTATTTCTTTTAGTTAACAATTGTTGGTAAGAAGCTTCTGGATGTCATTACTGTAACTACTAGAATAATATTACTGAAACAAATTTGCATATTTCTTTGCTGTGCGCCCCAGGTAGATTAGATGAAAGTACATAAACGGCATGTTTGTTATTTATATTTAAGCACTAATTATTTCCCTTGAATATTTTTTACCCTTTAATGCTGAAACGAAAGAGGCTCCTAATCCTCTCATCCAGCCATGCCAGCTAGCAATGTGTTATGGAAGCTATTATGTACTGAATTACAGGAGGCTTCAGAGCTGTATTCTCAGACAGCTCCATCACAGCACAATCCTCTCCACCATCAAGAACTTCTTCAAGAGGGTGTATCAAGAAGGCAGCCTCTATATTTAAGGACCCTCACCTCTGTTACTTGTCCTCTTCTCGATCCTAACATTAGAGAGGACATGCAGGGGACTGAAGACTCAAACTCAATAATTCAGAAGCACCTTCTTCCTCTCTGCCATTAGAATTTTGAGTCCACGAACCCATGAACACTATTTCTATATTTCTCTTTTAGCACTATCTACTTATTATGTAATTTATAGCAAGTTTATGTATTTGCACTGTTTTGCTATCTCAAGCACCAATTATGTCATGTAGGGCTATGGTAATAAGCATGATACTGATTCTGATTCCGATTCATCTTTTCAACGATTCATAGTAATTTTCTGTATTTGCACTATGCTGCTGCAAATCAACGAGTTTCATATCATGTCAGTCTGTTTTAATAGTCCTGATTCTGAGTCATAAAAAAGTACGGCACAGAAACAAGCCCTTTTAATCTGCTTAGTTCCATCGACCTGCACCCAGTCCATAGCCCTCCATACCCTATCATCCACGTACCTATCTATACTTCTTAAATGTTAAAATCGTGTTCATGTACCCATTGCATTTGCACAGTTCCACACTCTCATGATTCTCTTGTTGCAGAAATTTCCCCACATGGTCCCCTTAAGCATTTCACCTTTCACCCTTAGCCCATGACCTCCAGAGTCCACCCAACCTCAGAGGAAAAAGCCTGCTCACTAGGCAAAGTTGTCAGCTGTGTGGAAATGTCAGAAAACTGCCATATGTTGTCCACTTCAATTCAAATCAAGATTCATTCTGCATATTTTAAACCATGAAAGTCATTCATCATGACAGCACCTGAAGGGGGTAAAAATCTTTTGAAGATGAGAAAAATCGTAACATGGGCTGTTGTGTTGTAGTTGTCCTTTCAATGATAGACAGCTTTGAAAAACTTGTTAAAATATTACTTTACAGCTGCCGCAGATATAACCAAAATACAAGTGTAACCAGATTATAATATGTAGCACACTGTATAATTGGAGATTAATTGAGTTTTAACACATTGATTTTGACATATTTCTTTTTGTCTGCTTGCTTATAGATGTGTAGGGAGAAGACACAGTCACTTAACTAAAATTAATAAAAATAAATGATTTGGTGTAGACGGACTCTGATTCTGTACAAGGCTGATCACACCACATTATGAAATCTTAGCCAGATTGAGCCACAAGGACAGATTGTGCAGAGTTCTCCAAATTTCATTGTGTGACAGCTCCCGACAACCATGAGTGAAATGAGTTCTGACAGTCTCAATTCTATTCCCGGGTGACATGAATCCACAAACCTTGAACCTAATATAGTTATAGGAGGCTTGGAAAACCACAAGACTGACAGATTGGAAGATGGATGTATCACATTAGAGTGTGATTGTATTGCCATGGAGTTTGAGTGGCAGCTTATCTTTGGTCAAATTTGAAACAGTTTTGTCATCCAGCATTTGCCTGGTGAAGAAATTCTGAATGCCCAGAAACACTGCAGTCCCTTATTTTAATGAGTAATGTGTAGTTCTATTATCATTTCTAGTTAAACACTTGAGTAATATCAACAAGATTTCAGAGCAGCCTGAATGCAAACCATACTACTCTCTTAATAAGTATAAGAATGGTTCTGCACCATTCATTTTTAATACTTAACAATGAGGTAGGTTTATTCACCATTTAGAGAAAATCAATGTTTGATTTATTGGAAGTAATGATAAATGAATTGCTTTGACACTCATTTGGGAGTAATTGCATAAAATGTGTAAACTCTTTACAAATGTCTTATGTCAGTGATGTTAAATGTATTACTTTTGGCATCAAACTTGCAAATTTAGAAATTGTGTTTAAGATCCAGTTCACTGAATAAAATGTAGTCAATAAAAAAATAAAATTTCTCAGCATTTTGCTGTGAAGCAAAGCTTACTTTATTGCATTTGGAATGGTGGAAATAGCGTAGGATGTAATCTTCTTGAGTCCATGCTGTTTTTAGTTGAAATCTGAGTAGCAGAGGACTGTGTACGGCTGAAGCATGATGAATCTGCATTTGGCACTGTGCTTCAGCAATGCAAGGGCCCCTCTCAGGTCAAAAGTTATACTTCCAGCAGAGCTCAGTTTCTCAAGAACCAGTCTTCTTCCGTTGAGCTCGACTTAAAGGAAACTCTTTCCTAATTTATGACTAAGATCAGTGCTTATAAAAGAATAACCTATTGCATTTCCTTTTCTCTCCAGCATCAATTTTATACTAATAAAACCAATGATTTCTAGATGCAAAAATTATATCGGGTACTAGAAAGCTGAAATAAAGCGTGAAAAGGCTGTTATTAGTCAGCAGGGCAGGTAATATCTATAAAGAGAGATACAAGGACAGGTGTGTAGAAAGTGCCTATTGCATCATTGGGGACCCTAGCCATCCCAACCACAATCTCCTCCAGCTGCTACCATCCGGGAAGCAGTGCCACAGCATAAAAGCCAGGACCAACAGGCTCCAGGACAGCTTCTTCCACCAGGCCATCAGGCTGATGAACTCACACTGATTTGACTGTACTCTATATTACACTGACTGTTCCATTTATTATAAATTATTATAAATTACAAAGATTAAACATTACACATTTAGATAGAGATGTACCAAAAAGATTTTACTCCTTATATAAGTGAAGTATGTAAAGTCAATTCAATCTAATTCAATACAATATAGAGTAACTGCTTCATGTTGATGACTTTTCATCAGAAAAATAATATTTTGAAATTATTCAAAAGATTACCTGAAGATTAGATATGAATTAATTTCAACCAGTTTAATCTGAAAGAAAAGTGATTTCTTAAGCATTGCAAACCAGTATACCATATTCTCTGAAATTCTATGCATTCTAGTTGACTTCTGTAAAATCATATAGCTCTCTTTTTAACTACCACAGAGCTGTCACACATGTTCAGTAGTGCTATCTTAACCGGAAGTTTGCTTATGGAGTTCTGATGCCTGTACGACTGCCCTGGGTGTGATGTTGGATTACTCTGGGAATGATTTGAAGAACGTGAGAGCGGATTCGGGCTGGGCAGTGAAATCTGGGCCTGGAGCGAATTGCTAAGTGGCATGGTCTAAGCCCAGAGACTTTCACTGCAGCCGGGTTCTAGTGTGAGGTACAGATTGCTGTTTAGATGATTGAAATGCCAGCCTAATCATTGGAGGTGAGAGCCAGTTTTGCACACCCCCTGCAATGTCCACTCCTCGCTCCAGGGTACTGGAATTTTTCGCTGTTTTGTAGTTTGGTCAATTTAAACGCCAGCTCAGGTAGATTGGAAAGACATGGTGTCAAGATGTAGGATGAGAGCCGATTTCGCTTGTTCTCTGCGATGGTCACTCCTCTCTCTGTGGGACTGAGGCTATGAAGACTGCTGTGGCTGCTGTGCTCTCTGCCGTTAATATGATGAACTGATAAGCAAGGTTTTGGGCCCCCTCCAGGCTGTGCTGGGGCATGGATCTGAGGACACAATCTGGTTCAGAATGCTGTTGTTCACTTCAGTTGTTTGCATGATTTGTATTTTTTTTATTTTCTCTTGAACATCGAGTCTTTTATTTTTATTTGTATTTTTTTAAAATTGGGTTATTTTGAGTTAGTTGTTTTGTAGCTACCTGTGAGCAAGCAAATCTTAAGATTGCATTACTTATACATTCTTTGACATTAAATGTACTTGAATCTTGAATCTTTAATATAGATACGTATATTTTATGTCCATTAACGATTACAATAAGAGACTGCACCATTTATTTCTTCATATCACATTGCCCATTTTCATTCTATCATGTAATGGGAGGAGGCAGGCACATTGCATGTTGAAATGAAATGGCTGCCATTTCAGCCGTGGAAATTGAAAGAGGATATTACAGTTCTTTATTTTGTGCTTAGGGTAGTACTCCTGGCAACTGATTGTTTGATGAAGCACACTAGATGAATAAAGTACTAAAAGGCATTAATATGGTCATGTAAAAGGTACATTGAGATTAGTTTTGTTGGTCTGCGGCTGTGAACTAGAATTTCACTTTGTTATCAGTCATTTGCCTTGTTGCAGGTTCGTACCTGCAGCCTCATGTCTTTGTTGGAGAAGGAATTGTAATGGGCTCTTTGAGCTTATTTAGGAGCTGGAGAGTGTTGGCCTCCATTGTTTTTAGAGCACCTAAATTGGTCAATTGTTGCTTAATGATAGTTGTTAATCATTTCAAATCCCTTGTGTTTTTTCCTCAAGTCACTTACTCTTTGTAAAATGGTCTCCTGGTGGTTTCTGTTTAAACTTGTTAAGTTTATTTCACTAGGCTCTGGGATTCCCTTTACATGTATTATTTAAGCAGACAGTCGATTAGCACTCATCGTGGAGTACTCGTTTTGAGAATGTCACAGTTTGTGATGTTGCTCAGCTGAACCCACAGATGTTTGGTTAAAATTCATATGAATAAACATTGGTCACCATCTCTATGTTAATGGCATCTTTCCACCAATATTGCCAACACAGATCATGACAGGAATGGTTTTACAGGGTTTGAAGGGTAAGTGCAGAGCTGATGATTCTCCTAGTTAAGGTATTCAAAATGAGGGCTCACTGTTGTATTATATCACTAAGAGGGGTTAGGTGTTCAAGGCTAGGTGGAGGAGAAATTTCTCCATTCAGAAGATTGGGAATTTTAACACTTACTGAACTAAGAGGTTGTGGAGGTTTAGTCATTGAGTGGTGTGGCTTCAAGATTTCACTGTTTATAAAAATAACTTGGATGAAGGCATCAAAATTATGGGTGCTAAATTTGCTGATGATACTGTCCTCATTAAGCAATGAAGTGGAGACACAGCTATGCAACAGTCTGGCAAATGAAGGAAAATGTGGAGAAAACATGATTGTCCAATTTGAAAGAATAATAAAAAGGGAAGCATAATATCTAAATAGAGGCTACAAGAGATCTGAGATACTAGGGGATCTGGGTGTTATGTTTTGTAACTTTAAAACAATGAACTAATTCAAAGGAAGACATGGGAGCCCAAAATTAAATCTAAATTCATGTTTACTTTGATGGAGGGTTGCCCATATCACGTGCAAGCATGACGTTGTATGCAATTCACGTGTTGTTGCATATAATCCATAATTAATTGTTTAACTGAACAAGAATGATTAATCAAACAATATACAAGATTACTCAAATATATTGAAACATTAAGTACACAACACTCCTCCCTGCTTAGCTAAAATTCCAACTCAAAAGAGAATGAATCTTAACTATATACACAGTATACTATATGATACAGCTACTATACAGCATAGTAAATATTAGATTGTCACAATCAGGCCTAAAGACTTAATCGCTATGGTGACCTTCTTATTCTTGTGGGATAACATCTTTCCTGACAAGTGGGATCTTTCTGCTTGGCTGATGAGATTCATAGCTGTGAAAACAATCTCAGGTTCTGAGGCCTCCTCCATGGTGACTATAGGAGTTAAATCTGAGGCTGCAGGAAAGTGTATAAGACTATAAGAACATAAGATTTAGGAGCAGAAGTAGGCTATTTGACCCATTGAGTCTGCTCCACCATTCAAACGTGGGCTGATCCACTTCATCCGGTCATCCCTACTTGCCTGCTTTCACCCTTTGATGCCTGGCTAATTAAGAATCTATCTATCTCTGCCTTAAATGCACCCAATAACTTGGCCTCCACAGCCACTAATGGCAACAAATTCCACAGATTTACCATCCTCTGACTTAAATAAATTCTCCTCATCTCAGTTCTAAAAGGACATTGTTCAATCCTGAAGTCGTGCCCTCTTGTTCTAGAATCCCCTACCATGGGAAATAACTTTGCCGTACATAATCCGTTCAGGCCTTTTAACATTCGGAATGTTTCTATGAGATCCCCCATCATTCTCCTGAACTCCAGGGAATACAGCTCAAGGGCTGCCAGATGTTCTTCATACAGTAACCCTTTCATTCCTGGAATCATTCTTGTGATCTTCTCTGAACCTTCTCCAATGTCAGTATATTCTTTCTATAATAAGGAGCCCAAAACTGCACACAATACTCCAAATGTGGTCTCACGAGTGTCTTACAGAGCCTCAACATCACATCCCTGCTCTTATATTCTATACCTCTAGAAATGAATGCCAACATTGCATTTGCCTTCTTCACAACTGACTCAACCTGGAGGTTAACCTTTAGGGTATCTTGCTCAAGGACTCCCAAGTTTCTTTACATCTCTGCATTTTGAATTCTCTCCCCATCTAAATAATAGTCTGCCCATTTATTTCTTCCAGCAAAGTGCATGACCAAATGCTTTCCAACATTGTATTTCATTTGCCACTTCTTTGCCCATTCTTCTAAGCTAGCTAAGTCTCTCTGTTTCCTCAACACTACCTGCTCCTCCACCTGTCTTTGTATCATTGTCAAATTTAGCCAGAAATCCCTTAATACCATAGTCCAAATCATTGACATACATCATAAAAAGGAATGGTCTGAACACCAACCCCTACGAAACTCCACTGGTAACCGGCAGCCAGCCAGAATAGGATTCCTTTATTCCCACTCTCCACCCACACTAGCAACTTCCCTGTAATTCCCTGGGCTCTTATTTTGCTAAGCAGCCTCATGTGCGGCACCTTGTCAAAGGCCTTCTGAAAATCCAAGTATACAATGCCTAATGCATCTCCTTTGCCTACCCTGCTTGCAATATCCTCAAAGAATTGCAGTTGGTTTGTCAGGCAGGATCTTCCTTTCAGGGAACCATGCTGGATTTGGCCTATCTTGTCATGTGCCTCCAGGTACAACATAATCTCATCCCTAACAATCGATTCCAACCACTGATGTCAGGCTACCAGGTCTGTCTTCCCTTTCTGCTGCCTCCCACCCTTCTTAAACAGCGGAGTAACATTTGCAATTTTTCAGTCATCTGGTACAATGCCAGAATCTTTCGATTCTTGGAAGATCATCGTTAATGCCTCTGCAATCTCTCAGCTACTTCCTTCAGAACCCTAGGGTGGATTCCATCAGGTCCAGGAAATTTATCCATCCTCAGACCATTAAGCTTCTTGAGCACCTTCTTAGTCATAATTTTCACTGCACAAACCTCACTTCCCTGACACTCTTGAATATCTGGTATACAGTACTGCAGAAGTCCTCTGCTGTAAAGACTGATGCAAAATACACATTCAGTTCCTCTGCTATCTCTGCATCTCTCATTACAACGTCTCTAGTGTCAGTTTGTATTGGTCCTATATTTTCCCCCAACTCTCTTTTATCCTTTATATACTTTAAAAAGTTTTTAGTATCTTCTTTGATATTAGTCACCAGCTCCCTCTCATAATTGATCTTTTCCTTCCAAATGACTTTCTTAGTTTCCTTCTGCAAATTTTTAAAATCTCCCAAATTGTCTATCTTCCCACTACCTCTGACTTTGTTGTATGCTCTCTCTTTTGCTTTTACTTTGGCTCTGACTTCATTTGTCAGCCACGGTTATGTCCCTCTTCCCTTTGAAAATTTCTTCTTACTTGGAATATATCTGTATTGCACTTCCCTCATTTATCACAGAAACCCCAGGCATTGCTGCTCTGCTGTCCTTCCTGCAGATGTCCCTTTCCAGTCAACTTCAGCCAGTTCCCCTCTTGCACCATTGCAATTTCCTTTAGTCCACTGACAGCTCCAGTTGCCTTTCTTATTCTTCTTCTAGTTTGTGCATCTTATTCTTTGGAAAGTGCCCTTAGTACACTGGAGTATTCTCTTATTAATCCTTCTATTACTCCCTTTATGATCTGATCTTTCCAATTGGTTTCCTCATCCACAATGTCATCTGACGACTGCTCTGTTTTCCTATTTCCATTGATCCCTTTCCATTCATCCCGCTAGCCTTTGGTCTGTGCGTATACTTTTACACGAAGCTTTTTGTCTCCCATTTGAAGTTGATGCAATAACTTTGACACCAACAAAGTAGAATTTGGTTCTTTATATTTACAAAAGCCGAACGCTTGCAATTTTCCTGAAGCTCCTTGAACTCTCCTCCAGCTTAAAACCAAGCCACATTTCACAAGTAACTGCCTGATTAATATATAAGAAGCTTTCTCTTGTAAATATGTTTACAAAAACTGTTGTAGTTGGACCACTGCTTTCATCTCTTTCACAATTTCACTTAGCAGCATTGTTCCTTCTTTGTCCAACCAGAAAAATACAGTTGAGGTTTACACTAACATCTGTTTCCTCTCTGTTAGGCAACAGATCATGGTGTTTGACATGGAGATAGTTATGGCTTCATCCATTACCTTTATTAATTTGCTTTCAGGTGACTTTTTTTCAGGGGATGAGGCATGCAAATGATCGATGGATCTCCAAACAAGTTGCAGTTGTATCAACGAATCGCAGCCCCACAATACTAGTCCTTCTGATTTTACCACAAACAAACTTAATGTGACTTGTTAGTTGTTGTATTTCATTGTTACAGATGCCAAGCCAACTGGAGTTATCATTTTTCCAATATAAGTACTTAGTTGGATAACTGCAGGCTTCAGTTTAGTATCTTGGAAATGCTGTTCAAATGCATTTCATGGAATGGCAGAAACAGCTGAGCCAATGTCCAATTCCATTTTAATTAATTTGCTTTTCACTTCTGGGGTAGGTCATGTTACTGTCTACCTTTATCCAATGTACTCAGCAAAATTGGTACTCGTTTCTCATTGGCCATATAATTTGCTTCAAAATACCATTCAATTAGCTCAGTATACATGAGCAAGTTATTTATTGTGGAATCAATCACACCAAGCTTCCTGATGTAACCAGCCTTTTCTGCTCCTTATTAGTGACTATTACTACCTGGTACTCACTCTTCATGAATCCATGAATTCTTCTTTTTTCTGACTTTAAAAACAATCTTGATCTTGTCTTCCTTTCTGAAGAACACATGTTATGCAGCTTTTTTAACTCAAATGTCTCTGCACATACTGGGCTGCATTTAACGGAAGTTATATGACAAGAGGTTGGATAAGCTGTGGTTGTAACTAACGGTGATTTTTGAAGAGAAGCATTGAATGAGAGACATTGACGAGTGGATGAGGAGAGCTTGCTTCCTCTTCTGGCAGTGTTTTGAAGGAAATTGTCACAGTTTAAAAATAAGGAGTCAGCCAGTTAAGACAGTTATGAGAGAACTTCTGGTTCTTTGAGAGAGTCCTGAGCGTTCTGAACATTATTTCTGACTGAGCAATGGAAGCAATGTTTTTGAATATTTTTAAGGCAGAGGCTGATAGATATTTGAAATGACAATCAGGTGAAATGCTACTGCAGGTAGGCGGGAGCAGAACGTTGAGAGTACAGTCCATAATCATACTACTAAATACCTGAGAAAACTCTATGGATAGTGGCTTACCCCTGATCTTGATTCATATGCTTGTGAGAACATTTCATTTTTTTCTACATGACTTTATTTGTGAAAAGTGAAAGAAAAAAAAACTTGTGATGATAATCATAAACCTGATTCATTAACTCTGTTTCCTTCTCCAACAAAGCTACTTGGCTAGCATCAACAGTTCTTTTGCTTCTTGAAATTGTTCATCTTTCAGTGTTAGTTCATGCAGCATTCAATATGCCAACTCCGTGTTTAGTCGCTTCAAAAATTGCCTATTCAGGGTGGTCTCCTTAGATGCAACTGTGCTATTTGAAACTAGTTACACATTTTTATTCAAATATCCATAAATGCATAAATGATTAGCATATTTTATACCCTACTACCTTAATATTTTTAGAGAAACTTACAAAGTGTGAGGTGAAATAGAGCTAGAGAATTAGCAACCCTGTTTTAGGAGTATTACCACCAAGAACAAAATTCTCCATGGTATAATAAATCATGGCTTATTTTATCCATCCTTAACATCAAGAAATTATAAGAGTATCAAGGTACTGAGCTTTTACTGTAAGCTGTTAATGTTAAGTATAGAAGAAAAGACATTCATCCCGCTACATTCATTTTGTTTGATAAGAACATTATTAATGTTCACACACAGCCCAGAACTGTGCATTGACTTCAGAAGTGAAGATAGTAAACAGTGATATTATTATTATACATCAGCGTAAGAAGATAAGCTATTCATTATTCATGAGAATTATTTTATATTAAGGCAAGAGTGTAATTTCTGTTCCAAGAGTCCCTCAGGATTTTGCAGTCACTTGACCTGCTAGACATATATTCCTATTTTGTGTTACATTAGAACAAGCATGGGTTAATAAATCATAAACACGAGAAAGTCTGCAGATGCTGGAAATCCAAAGCAACACATGCAAAATGCTGGAGGAACTCAGCAGGTCAGGCAGCATCTATGGAAATGAATTATCAGTCAATGTTTCAGGCCAAGACCCTTCTTCAGAACTGAAAAGGAAGGGCAAGGCATCAAAATAAAAAAGTGGAGGTGGGAAGGGAAGGAGGCTAGCTAGAAGGTGATGGTGAAGCCAGGTGGGTAGGAATAGCAAAGGGCTAGAGAAGGAGGAATCTGATAGGAGAGGAGAGTGGATGATAAGAGAAAGGGAGAGAGGAGGGGACCCAGCAGGAAGTGATAGGTAAGGGATAAGAATCAAAAGACCAAGTGGGAAATAGAAAAAGAGGGGAGGGGGAGAAAAATTTTTTGGAAGGAGAAATCGATAGTCGTGCCATCAGGATGGAGGCTACACAAACAGAATATGAGGTGTTGCTCATCCACCTGAGTCTGGCCTCATCTTGGCACAGAGGAGTTCATGGACTGACATGTCAGACTGGAAAGGGGAATTGGAATTAAAATTTTTGGCCACTGGGGAGGTTCTGTTTTTGGCAGATGGAGCCATGGTACTCGCTGAAGTGGTCCCCCAATTTACAACGGGTCTCGGCAATGTAGAGGTAGCTGCATTGGGAGCACCAGACACAATAGACAACTACAGCAAATTCACAGGTGAAGTGTTGTTTCAACTGGAAGGACTGTCTGGGACCCTGAATGGAGGTGAGGGAGGATGTGAATGGGCATGAAGGAAGCATCCATCATCAAAGATTTCTACCGTTCATGGCCTGCCATCTTTTTGCAGCTATCCTCGGGCAGGAGGTACTGAAGCCAGAACTGGCACATGACCAGGTTCCTTTCAACCATTCATTTCCTGAACCAGCCAGCAAACAATAATTACCATTACAGCTTGGTAACAGTGTGACCACTCTGTTCACATTACACTGAAGTGGACTTCACTGAACTTTGACATTCCTTGAGCTCCAAGAGAATTTAAATGGGGTGATCTTTCTTTTAAGCTTTTGAACATAAACTTGAGATCCAATTTCCATTACATTATTTCAACTCATGAAGTTGAAGATTTGAACTAATAAGCCTAATGTACAGAGGAACCTTTGATCTTTTTATCTACTCTCTTTCTAGTATTGTATATATAATTATATTAGGATCTTTCATAGTCAATAACGTTGGCTTCTTGCAAATCTCAGTCTTACCTAGTTGGACTCTTAACCATGGCATAAAAATATTTGAACCCTGAAGGCACTGAAGTTCAAAATTCAAAATAAATTTATTATCAAAGTACATGTATATCACCATATACAACCCTGAGATGTGTTTTCTTGCAAGCATACTCAATAAATCCATATAGAATAATATCCATAATGGAATCAACGAAAGACTGCCCCAACTAGGTGTTCCACCAGTCTGGAAAAGACATCAAACTGTGCTAATGCAAAAGGAATGAAACAATAATAATAAGTAAATAAGCAACAAATAACTGAAAACATGAAATGAAGAGTCCTTGAAAGTGAGTCGATAGGTTGTGGTGGAGCAAATGAAGTCGAGTGAAGCTATGCCCTTTGGTTGAAGAGCTGGATGGTTGAGGAAATCTTGTAGTGTGAGTCCTGAGACTCCTGTACTGTACTCCCAGTAGGAGTTCCTGATGATGAGTGAAAATCGGGGACTTCTTATACTGTTAAATTTGTAGTGCACAAATATTTTTGTGGTACTTATAAGTCATGTGATTTGGGGGTACTATTACCATGTCCTTCTGAATTTATGCCCTGAAAGTTGCATGGGGATGATTTTAATCCAGGTGTGAAGTCATTACATCTGCCTTTCTACAGGATGGCTGATTCCTTTGTAGGTGTATTTCTCACAATATTGTTTTCAAACTACCAACGTTCATAGTGTCTCATATTGCTGAGGGTTTCACAAGCCTGCATGCTCCATAAATCAGCCAGTCCAAAATTGGAATGAGGTGTGATGGTATAGACAGAGTAGAGCTTTAGAGGTCATGCTCAGTGGCTAACTATAAAATTCTTGAGGGAGGAGAAGGAACATTAATTTAATTCCTTCTTCCTGAATATCCTCACTCCCCACTCTAATCGGTAAATGCCAAGCTGCCACTAGGCAGTGATTAGTTTCTGCAATTTGTCAGATTAATAAGGCCGGTGAACTAATCTCACATTCCTGTCCAGGATTCTTTAACTCCAGTGTTCAATGGCAAATTAAAGTCTAAATGGAGCAGAATGCATTTTCTGGGACAATTAATTCCACCAGGGTTTTGGCTATGCTTTTACTCCAAGGTTGTTTGACTTTGGGTTGTGAGAAGTCTATTAATCAACAAAAACTAGAATCAAATGTATTTTGCTTAAAATTACTGCAGCAATGTCTTGCACACTTGATACTATAATCAATTAAATGAATGCGTTAACTAACATATCTATCAACTTTGTGGAGAAAAGGAAGACATGTAGAATACTTCCAAGTATTCATTAGTTAATACCCTAAGCAATTTTTTGTAAAGTTATATATTTAACAAACACAAATTGCTCAATGCTAATGCGTAGAATTTGTCACAAAGTATAATCATAGGACAGGGTGATGGATGTAAAATGCAATTGACACACTCAAATTATGCACTGAGATAAAGATAAATTTTGATCAGATATTCATAATATTTCAATTACAATCATTGCCTCTTGTTAGTTATGCCTTAATTTCAACACAAGATATATTACTCTCCTCCTCTTCTCTACTTCTAAACAGGGCTGTATATCAGATGCATTACTTACTATACTGTGTACTAGGCACTGTACACCCTTCATACATAGTCTAGTGAAGGTATTTAATCATATGCATTGCATGTGCACTGAAAAAGCAACATAGCATAGTAACAACTGTTTATGGAGCTGCTGTCTCAGAACTCCACTGACTGTTCAATCCTAACCTCTGGTACTTTTTCTATGGTGTTTACACGATCTCCCCATGACCTTTTGGGTCACTCTGCATCCTCCAGTTCCCTCCCAGATTTTGAAAGCTTGCAGGTAGATAAGATATCTAGCCAATGTAAAGGTGAACAGTGGAATTTTGGAAGAATATGTGGGAATGTGGGTAGGACAAATGGAATTGGCACAGAACTAGTATAAATGGCTTTTTGACGGGCAGTGTAGCTTTGGTGGGCCAAAGAAATTGATTCCCTCATAAATGATGCCTTGATGCTAATCAGATAGAACACATACTCTGTAAATGAGGCATCTCACCACATGAAATACATATAAACCCTATTATTAAAAATATGTCCACATGTAATGAATATATGCTGTATTGAGAATCAGATTTCATATCACCGGCATATGTTGTGAAACTGGTTAACTCTATGACAACAATACAGGAAAAAAAAGGAAAAAAAAAACTGAGTTATATTAAGTATTTACACTGAAAGTCTATTAAATAGCTAAGTAAAAACACGTAGTACAAAAAAACAGAAATAAAAACAGAGAGGTAGTGTTCAAGGGTTCAGTGTTCATTTAGAAGTCATATGGCAGCCTTATATATCATAAGTGATAAAGATATTTTCTGTCAGCTACATTTTGGGTTCTTGCATCAAATACCCAAGTACAATGATTAGCATTGTTGAGTTGATAACAATCTATGTGAAATGAGCATATGGAAAGTAATTAAGGTTGTTCAAATTCACTTTCCTTCCACAATTTTCTGAAATAACTTAATTGGCCTTAGATTGCAAATACGAAGAGATAAAAAAAAATCATTAGTTGATAAGATCATGTGTTAGAATAGAATTGATTGATGGCTTACTCCTTTGTCAAATGGGTTCTGCTTAAGAACTAGTGTGTCACTAGTCACTGCATTCTCCCCACTAGCAGTTGCTAAGTGTACATAATTTCAAGAAAACGAACGTAACATCTTCCCTGTTCCTCTGAGAAGAATTGAATCCAGTTACTGCGGAAAGCGGTTGTACAGCCAAGGAGCCCTCAGAACATTGGCGGCCTGCGATCAAGTATCTAATTCACTGAGGCCCTTCAAAATCTTTTTTGACCACTCATTGGTAACTCTTACGTGCTAAAGGCTGCAGGAGATCATCTAGTGCAGGACTGAAGTGATAAATGGAAAGAATATCCAAAGCGATAAATGGCTGTACTCACTTTGCCGCAGTATGCCCTCTAGTGAATTGTCGGTCAGTGGCAGCAGCAGCAGTACTCAACTTCCAATGTTTGCATTGTTATTTCTGCTTTATTCACAAATCTATCCAACCAAGAGAATATTTCATAGACATCATAACACATGGTTACCTTTTCTTTGGGATAGATGTGCACAGTTAGGTTACTAGAGGTGGGGGTG
The DNA here is from genome assembly GCF_030144855.1 of Hypanus sabinus. NCBI lineage: Eukaryota > Metazoa > Chordata > Chondrichthyes > Myliobatiformes > Dasyatidae > Hypanus > Hypanus sabinus. The sequence goes on from NC_082715.1 coordinate 47,319,011, forward strand.
GTGGTGCTTGAGAGGATAGGACCATCGAGTCAGGATCGGATGGTGTCCATAGGCTCAGCTGAAGTCAGGATTTCGGTCAGTTGCCAGTTGTAAATTAGGAAATCTTTGGATAGTGGAGGTACGTTGATCTCTAAACCCATCCCACACTCATCTTATCGAGAATTTATTCTGCCTTTCAGAATCCAGATGGTATTAACATCATGAGCATGCTTCTTAACCCCCCTGCACTCTGCCCTTCCTATGCCTTTGTCATTTCAGAAACACGGGAGATTCTGCATACCAGGAATGGTCTTCAGCCGGATCAGCGAGGAAAGATGCTTTACACCAAGTTCCCAGAAGACTCAGGAAACTCAGGTTAGGGCAAAGATGATGTTCAGTCTCATGACTTTAGAAATACCATCCATATTGTTTGTAGGTAGGGACCAAGGATAAAGGGGCTAATCTTTGTCCCACAGGAGTCAGCCATCAATTTGTCTGGGTCCTGTTGAGCACACGTACATGCTCCTTGAGTGCATGATGGAGGCTCAAGGATTTTTGTTGTTGGTCACACATCTCCTATGTGCTTAGAGAAGCGATGACCTTTGTGTTATAAAGTCATCTTGACTTGCATGGATCCTGGAATACAATATCACTTCCCTAGTTTATCACTTTCCTAATCCTTTGGAGCCCACAACCTTGGCAAAACATGAGCCCATGGACCTGCTGCTTTCCATTCCACATGAAGAGAAGTTTCCTCTTCCCTGACCCAGAACATCTGTGGCATCTCAAATAATAAAATAAAAACAGGAATTGTAGGGAATACTCAGCAGGTCAGGCCACATCTATAGTAGTAGAAACAGAGTGAACTTTTCCAAAGTAAGACCTTTTATCAAAACTGGCCTACACATTCTGTGGCATCTTGTATGCATGCGAGTTATAATTGGAAATACCATAAATATCATCTGCTAACAGGTGGACTGAACTCAGGGTTAGGAGGTTCAGGAAGCGACCAGAAAACAGTACAGCAACAGGAATGTAGCCAGAGCTCAGCCAGTGAAGACTGATGCTTCACTAACATAAATAGGTTTCAATCGGTACATTTAATGTCACTGCAATGTATACAATATACATCCTGAAATTCTTTTCCTTCGCAAACATCCACGAAAACAGAGGAGCACGCAAAGAATGAATGACAGTTAAGCGTTAAAACCTCAAAGACCACCCCCCGGCTCCTCCTCCCACACACAAACAGCCCCCCTCCCCACCAGCAAAAAAAATAACAGCACCCCCCACTGAGCACTCAAGCATGCAGCAGGGCATCATTAAAGACACTGACTTGCAGTACCTCAAAGACTACTCATTCAGCTGGCAATTCGACGTACCACAGGCTCTCTCTCTCTCCCTAATAAGAGAAAAAGAGGTCTCCCTGTTTCACAGCGAGACATAACAAAACAACTTGCTGATTTATGGTGTTAAAGGTATGTTGCGTCACTTTTTCTGAGCCCTCTGTCCAAAGAACTCAGGTCTCTGAGTACATAGCAGGCAGCAAGCCCACTGCTTCTGATCTTCTGGGTTCTCCCGCAGTGCTTCAGTCAGGGGTGCCGGTCTTGAATCAGCCCATCTCCAGAGCCACGAAAATCCTGAACCCTGAAGGCACGCTCGTCTTCCAGGCCACGTCCTGGGATATCGAAATGCGGCCAGTTGTGAGACTCTGAGAGCGAGTCCCATTCCTGCAAAGAACCAATGTCAGAGTGTAACTCCAGGTCAGGGTCTTCAAAATAACCTTGAAAGGGAAAAAAAGGATATCTAAGGTAGAAATAGAGCTGTTTCCAAAGATGTAAACAAAGGAGTCGCTGTTTAGTGCCATCATAACTAAGCTCCATCCTCCAATTATGATGCTGGAAATCCTTCATCCCTGAATGTATTGCTTATGGGCATGCTGGAGGAAGTGATATGGTCCCCAGACAGCTCTTTACCTGAGCCCTTCTGCTTCTCCTCCTGTGGGCTTTTCCAAATCCTCATCCCCTCTGTTCTTCTCCTGTGACATTCAAAGCCCAACTCAATTGCAATGAAAGGCAAACTTGAATCCATCTCGGCCTGGCACATAATTTGTAATTAGTCAAACTCTCCATGGAATAGAGTGAATTCTGTTTCAAATTACTCCCAACCAAATGATTACTTAAATAACAAAAGCACAGAACGTATCCTCCTTTTATCATCTTTTTTCATTAAATGATCCACACACCAACTAGCAGAGTGAGAAATGCAATATATTAAAGGGGATTTTTAGTGTACTAGAGGCTATTCCTCCAGTGAGAAAGTCTGGAGCTAGAAGATTTGGAAATCTGATGAAAAGAAGGTGTATAATTTGCATGTCACTTATTCTAGCTATAAGAATCATGGAGGAGCATATGGGGCTTTTAGAAGAATCTTGAATACTTTCATTAGAAGGAGTGGATTGGGACAATTTGTTTTATGGGAAGGATGTAATAGAGAAATGGAGGTCATTTAGAGGTGAAATTTTGAGGGTACAGAATCTTTATGTTCCTGTTAGGTTGAAAGGAAAGGGTAAAAGTTTGAGAGAGCCATGGTTTTCAAGCCATGGTTCAGAAAAAGAGAGAGATCTACAATAAATATAGGCAGCATGGAGTAAATGAGGTACTCAAGGAATATAAAGAGGAGAAGGATATTAAATTGTGTAAGGTAAGGGAAACAAGTAGGGTAGTTATGGAAACTATGATGATTAAAGAAGAGGAAGTACTGGAGCTTTTAAAGAATATAAAAGTGGATAAGTCTCCAGTTCCTGCCAGGATATTCCCTAGGACCTTGAGGGAAGTTATTGTAGAAATAGCAGGGGCTCTGACAGAAATATTTCAAATGTCATTAGAAACAGGGATGGTGCCAGAGGATTGGCGCATTGCTCATGTGGTTCCATTGTTTAAAAAGGGTTCTAAGAGTAAACCCAGCAATTATTGGCCTGTAAGTTTGATGTCAGTGGTGGGTAAATTAATGGAAAGTATTCTTAGAGATGGCATATATAATTAGCTGGTTAGACAGGATCTGATTAGGAGCAGCCAACAATGATTTATGCGTGGAAGATCATGTTTGATAAATCGTATTGAATTTTTTGAAAAGGATACGAGGAAAGTTGATGAGGGTAAAGCAGTGGATGTTGTCTATATGGACTTCAGTAAGGCCTTTGACGAGGTTCCACATGGAAGGTTAGTTAGGAAGGTTCAACCGTTAGGTATTAATATTGAATTACTAAAATAGATTCAACAGTGGCTGGATGGGAGATGCCAGAGAGTAGTGGTGGATAACTGTTTGTCAGGTTGGAGGCCGGTGACTAGCGGGGTGCCTCAGGGATCTGTACTGGGTCCAATGTTGTTTGTCATATACATTAATGATCTGGATGATGGGGTGGTAAATTGGATTAGTAAGTATGCAGATGATACTAAGATAGGTGGCGTTGTTGGATAATGAGGTAGGTTTTCAAAGCTTGCAGAGAGATTTAGGCCAGTTAGAAGAGTGGGCTGAAAGATGGCAGGCAGATGGAGTTTAATGCTGATAAGTGTGAGATGCTACATTTTGGTAGGAATATTCAAAATAGGACATACATGGTAAATGGTAGGGCATTGAGGAATGCAGTAGAACAGAGTGATCTAGGAATAATGGTGCATAGGTCCCTGAAGGTGGAATCTCATGTGGATAGGGTGGTGAAGAAAGCTTTTGGTATGCTGGCCTTTATAAATCAGAGCATTGAGTATGGAAGTTGGGATGTAATGTTAAAATTGTACAAGGCATTGGTGAGGCCAAATTTGAAGTATTGTGTACAGTTCTGGTCACCGAATTATAGGAAAGATGTCAACAAACTAGAGAGAGTACAGAGGAGATTTGCTGGAATGTTACCTGGGTTTCAGCACCTAAGTTACAGAGAAAGGTTGAACAAGTTAGGTCTTTATTCTTTGGAACGTAGAAGGTTGAGGGGGGACTTGATAGAGGTATTTAAAATTATGAGGGGGATAGATAGAGTTGACGTGGATAGGATTTTTCCATTGAGAGTAGGGGAGATTCAAACAAGAGGGAGTTAGGGGGCAAAAGTTTAGGGGTAACACAAGGGGGAACCTCTTTACTCAGAGAGTGGTAGCTGTGTGGAACGAGCTTCCAGTAGATGTGGTAGAGACAGGTTCGATACCGTCATTTAAAAAAAAAATTGGATAGGTATATGGAAAGGAATGGAGGGTTATGGGAGGAGTGTAAGTCGGTGGGACTAGGTGAGAGTAAGCATTCAGCATGGACTAGAAGGGCCGAGATGGCCTGTTTCCATGCTGTAATTGTTATATAATTATATGGTTATATCTTGTTTATTCAGTTCTCTAACTACACAGTGTAGTGTGTAAAAGACGAACATGGATTTAGATTTATTTATCATATGTACTTGAAATATGTCACTTGAATTAACTATTAACACACATAAAGATGTGCTGGGGCAGTGCGTAAATGTAGCCACACATTCCAGCATCAGCATGTGATGCCATATGTTTATGTACACTTATTCCCCTTTTTTTGTAAAGGAAGGAAGATTCATATTATTCATGATTTTATTATTCACATTTTAATGACTCACTTTAATCGTCTAAAATTCTGAAATCTTGTCTGTGATTCTACTCACATCTTGACAAAGTAGCTGTCAGTTTTTGACTCAATTCGTTCTCATGTTGCTTTGTTCGTAAGTTCCATTGGATCAGTTTCTGGAATAGACTCATGATCACATACTTTTTGATGTTCTCTTGTATATCTCTTGCAGAAATTATGTGATATATGTGCACGGTTTTGTTATTTTATCTCTTATTCTCACAATCTATCTCTCTCCATTGCATAGTTCAGTTATCACTCCAACATCTCAGTTGTCATGTTTACTATTTGCTGCTAATGCACAAACTCGATTACATTATGTTTCCCCTCACAATTGAAACATATTTTATTTCGATTGCAATTCCCTATCTTTCATTTTTCCTCTATGATTGGTTGAAACATGTTCCGAGGCTGCTGAGCAGGAGTTTAATTATTGTAGACTTGATGGTTTTGTGTAGATTAGCAAGAATTTTGCTGCACGATGTCTCATTGTTAAACTTGGGCACCCTCACTATACCTTCTTTCCCAGTGTTCCTTTGATCGCTCTTGTTGATTCTGAGCACACCATTTGTCACTGAATGGTACAGTATAATTAGTAAGTGCTTATCACCAAGTTGTTACATAAAACACTCAAATAGTATGTGAAACTGAGAACCATTATCTGTGATATAGCTAAGCCATGGTAACAGCAAATAGATATCAATTCTTCAATATTTCTCTTCTTCCTGGTACTCAGTGCAATGTGCTTCTCTTCTAACCATTTTGTTTTAACATCTACGAGTACCTACAAGCAAGCAATTACATTTTTACAATAACTGACATGTACACTTCAGAAAGGCCTCAGTCATTTCCAACTCCAAAGGGAGCTCCAATAACTTGGCTTTGTAATCTTTGTTTATAGTTATGTACTTCTGCCCTTCTTGCTTCACATGAGTTATGATCATTCCACCCTGATTACAAATTTGTAACACCAATGAATATTCACATTTTACTTACTCTAGCTGTTATTTCAAATAATGAGAATTATAAGACCATCTGATCATAAGACATAGGAACAGAACTAGCCCTTTCACCCCATCAAGTCTGCTCTATCATTCAATCATGGCTGATCCCAGATCCCACTCAACCCCATACACTTTTCTTCTCACCATATCCTTTGATATGCTGACCGATCAGGAAACAATCATCTTCTGCTTTAAGTATATACTCAGACTTGGCCTCCACTACAGTCTGTGGTAGAGCATTCCATTGATTTACTACTTTATGGCTAAATAAATTCCTCCTTATCTCTGTTCTAAAGGGTCACCCCTCAATTTTGAGGCTGTACCCTCTATTTCTGATAATCCCCACCATAGGAAACATCCTCTCCACATCCACCCTATCTGGTCCTTTCAACATTTGGAAGGTTTCAATGAGATCCCCCTGCATTCTTCTAAATTCCACTGAGTACAGGCCCAAAACTGCCAAATGCTAATCCCTTTATTTCCAGAATCATCCTCGTGAACCTCTCTGGATTCTCTCCAATGACAACTCATCCTTTCTCAGATATGGGGCCCAAAACTGTTGACAATACTCCAAGTTCAGCCTAACTACTGTCCTTTAAAGGGTCAGAATTATCATGGAAAGACATGGAAAGCTGCTAGGACAAATGTACCTTATTTATTGAACCTTCTATTCACACAGCAGGGGGTGGTAATGGGGATAAGCTCCCACTACCTATTGAATGGTGTGCGCCTCAAATAGCCTCCGACAACCAAGTCCAGCTCCTGGCCTTCACGTTTGTCTTAGCTACTAAGCCCAGCAGAATTGTTTCTACTGGCAGGAGAAGGGGACAAAGGCAGGTTACTGGCACATTAAAACCAATCGCTTCAGGCAGATGGGCTTGGCAGCCATGGTAGGCAGCTGGTCTAGGAGAAGGAAAACTCTGATGCCAAGCTTCTGTTACCTTGCATCTATACCCAGACATGGGGAAAGTTTCAGGTGTGTACACAGAGGAAAACTCCAGAGCTGGAATCCCTACATTGAGTTCAATGCAGGATGACAACTTCAGCGATGCCTCTGGTGCCTCAGTCTCTGCCATTCCTTTGGGTACATCAGAGGCAGGGAGAGAGGAGCTTGCTACATAGGCAAAAACCTGCTCTCCACATACTCTAGCTTTGCGTGTCTAGACAGCTAGGATGCAACATCCATGGTTGACCCTGATCAATATCCTACTCTAACAGATCTCCTTCACCCTCCTTAGAGAACCCAGCTGAAGAGAGAATGGAACCGCCAAAATTACATGAGTCCTAATAGCAGAAGCCACAATTGATAATGCTTACGGTACTGTTAGGGGATCTCCACGTACTGCAATCAGAGCAGTTTATTTGGCACCAGAACCAAGTTGTCATGTGCAATAGAACAGGTAGCCAAGTCTAAATGAAGAAATATGTCATTTGCTCTTCCATCTCTGCAGATCTGGTTTAGAAGCTCAGACAGGGCAGGGATCATTAGGGAAAGGTTATTACTGAGAGGGTGGAGACTTAGTCAGAGGATTGGACCTCAGTTTCAGACAGGGGTGCCAGGAAGAGAGGGTTGTGATCCACTGAGGTTAGGAATAGGGTCATTATCAGGTCATGGGGTAAGGTCAGGGTTGTAATCCATCTGGTGGGCCATAATGGAGATATACAGTAAGTGACAAGTTAATACATTTAAACAAAAACTATCCATGAAATTTCACAGAGTTAGGGACTTGGTCAGGCAGAACCTGATTAAGTTAGATTGTAGTAAGCTGAATATGCTTTGTGAAAGTTTACTACTGTATGTGTTGTCCAGTCCTTTCATTTATAAGTAATTGCAAATGAATGTGATGGAAGTGATACTAACAGCAATTTGACCCCAGTTCATATCTCTGGGCTTGCCTGTGTGTAACCAGCTAAACAGATAGACGGTCTGTAAAAAGTTGATTTTATAATAACATATTCTAGGTCCTATATTTTGGGGTATATTTAAGTACTTAACTAAAGCTAATTGAAAACCTAAAGCTATGTAGTTATAGAACATAGTACATAGATTATTATAGCACAGAACAGGCCTTTCAGCCCAAGATGTTGTGCTGATCTTTTAACCTACTCTTATTACAGTACCATTGACCTGTGTCCAAATCCTGCTGCTGTTTATAAGGGGTTTGTACGTTCCCCTGTGACCACGTGGCTTTCCTCTGGATACTTGGGTTTCCTCCCACATTCCAAAGACATACGGGTTAGTAGGTTAAACTGGGCAGCAAGGGTTTGTGCTGAAAGGGCCTGTTATCTCTAAATAAAGTCAAGCTAACCCTTCCTTCTCAAATTGCCCTCCATTTTTTTAGCATATATTTGCTGATCTAAGGTTTTCTTAAATGCCCCTGTCTCTTCTACCATTCTTGGCAGGGCTTTCCACATACTCACCACTCTGAGCAGAGAATGTACTTCTGACATTCCCCTATACGTTTCTCCAATCACCTTAACATTATGCTCCCTGCTATTAGCCACTTCCACCCTGGGAAAAAGTCACTGGCTGTCCATCCAATCTATGCCTCTTTTTATCTTGTACACTTCTGTCAAGTCATCTCTCACCCTCCTTCGCTCAAAGAGAAAAGGCTTAGTTCTCTTCATTCATTGATTAATTGTTGGTAACATTTTTGTGAGTTTCCATTGGTCGACTTCTGTTTTCCAGTTATTGGAACAACCAGTCATATTGCTTCATTGCTATGCTAACCTGTGGATTCTTCCTTAAAATAACTGTACAATGTTTCAACAAGAGGAAAGAAATAGATATGGAGCTGCTACAAAGTGACATAGGCTTTCACTGAACAATTAATGACCACTAAAAAACACAACCAAGAAGTAGATAGCATAAATTAAGACCATATTTGACTATTGCTGACTTGCTAAGCAAGACCTCCTGTCAGAAATTCCCTGACAACAAATACCTAGGGAAGAGCTAAGCATTTACAAGCAGAGTGGCACAATCTTAGATTCAAACAGATGTGAAGAATAGGCTCATATCAATGCACTGCTGGGAGAAATGATTGCTGTAAACCAGACTGAGTAACAAGGTAAGTGGCCAATTTATTTAACTTCACAGGTGATTAACTGTGTGATGAGAAAAGTAAGAGTTTGATATACGCAAATCAAAGCATTTGAGCATCTTGGGAGAAATATTGGCCTACGTCACAAAACATTTAATTCCTGAGGGCATTTGTGTCTGCAATAACTCATTCACCAAATTTGACAACACTGATAACCGAAGAGGAGAAAATTTTTAAATGAATAAATTCAGAAGCATTAAGTTTTACCAACTAATCATACCAAGCTCTATACTTTTGCTTCATCTTAAAAAATATGTCTAAGAATTATAAGAAGCTATCCAAACATAGAGCAAACTTTGTTACAAACCAGTTTGCCACCTACAAATTAAATCTGACTTACGACAGTGACAGCTAAATTGTAATTCTTCACACACATTTCTACAAAAGCATTTAGATGTTTTTACAGTCCTTTTTTATCATTTGAGGTTATGACCTATCAGTCGTAAAGTGATCTACCTACATACAGATTAAACAGAAGCTCATTTAACTTGCAAAATCCCACAAGAAAGCAGAAAAATCTAATTTTAGATCTGTGTGTAGTTGCAGAGAAACACAGATGCTTGATTGTGTGTGATTAATATTAATTTTTGTGTAATTACCTTAATTTTCTACAATAGTGGCAGGAGCTTCCAACTGCTTGATTGATGGGCTGAATTGCTCAGTCTGTGAAAGAGAAGAGGTATTAAAATCTCTATTGACTCATGATATTTTTAGGCCCCTTTAACTTACTACCCATGAAATAGATAAAATAAAATCCTTTGAATGATAGAAATTTCAGTCTGCATTGACAGCTGTGGTGAAGCTCCAAATGTTCATGTTTGAATTAAAAATAACAGCCTTTTTTGCATGAGTGCAATTTCAGTTTCTTATTCTCTTTAAGATTAGCTGGCCACACTAGGGGCTGAAACGAAGCATTTTCGCAATAACAAGCTTATTGGACATCTACTCCTTCTCTCCTCCCAAACCCTTCACTATATAATTTATTTCTAATTTAAGAGCAGATAGGAACTCATTCAGCTTCATATTTTCAATATTTTATTGCATTTTCTAGAGGATGCAATGGAGTTTGAACACTTCTACTTCAGTTGTAATAATTATCATACAGAGGATAGTTGATATCTAGAAAGCAATGCCACGTAAGTTGGTAACATTGTATTCAATTACAATGTTAAACATTTAGGCAAATGCTTAAGTAAGCATAGCATATAAGGATACAATTCTAATGCAGCCAAATGGATGAATGTCGATGGGCACAAGAGTTGGGATGGGTATTGTAGGACAATGGCCAATTTCTACACTGTACAACTCAATGAGTATTTCATCTGCTTTAAAAAGTTCTTTAATTCTTTCCAGTAAATTATTTGTTTAAAAACTCTTCCATTTCACTGTATTGTTCTTGTGATAACATCAGAATTTATCAAAATTGGTTGGGCTGTCATTGCAAAAGGGAGAAAAAAAATCAATACTGCTTTAATCACCCAGGTCCCCGACATTCTTTGACAGCTTTCAAGGCAAGTTTCATTGTATTGCAGAACCTGTATTGGCAATGAGGAGGCATCCAGAAGTGAGATAGATTTGGCAGGTTGAGCGGTGTTGCAACACCGACCTTGCACTCAACATCTGCAAAATCAGCGAATTGATTGTAAACTTCAGGAAGGGGAAGTCAGGAGAACACACACAATGAGAGGTCCGCGGTACGAAGGGGGAGCAGCTCAATGTTTCCGGGTGTCCATGTGGCAGGGTCAACCCTGGGCCCAACACATCGATGCAAGCATGAAGAAAGCACACTGGTTCCTCTACTTCATTAGGAGGTGAGAAGATGCTGGCAAATTTCTGCTGATGTAAAGTGGAGAGCATTCTGACTGGTTGCATCACAGCCTCAGACTCAGGTTGGTTTCATTTATCACACGTATGTCAAAACATTCAGTGAAATGCCCGATTTGTTTTAACAACGAATACAAATGAAGGATGTGCTGAGGGCGGCCCATAAGCTTCACCACAAATTCTGGCCCAACGTAGCATGCCCTTAAAATTCAGCAGAAAAAAACACAAGATTTTTTTGGAGCGATCACTCTCCGCTGAACATCGACAGCTCATTGGTAGAGATCGTTAAGGGCACCAAATTACTTGGTGTTCACTCACCTGGTGGAGAATCTCACCTGGTCCCTCAACACTAGCTCTCTAGCAAAGAAAGCCCAGCAGCCTCTCTACTTTCTGCGAAGGCTGAGGAAAGTCCATCTCCCATCCCCCATCCTCATCACATTCTGCAGGGTTTGTATTGAGAGCATCCTGAGCAGCTGCATCACTGCTTGGTTTGGAAATTGCACCATCTCTAATTGCAAGACCCTGCAGCAGATAGTGAGGACAGCTGAGAAGATCATCCGGTTCTCTCTTCCAGCCATTACCGACATTTACACTACACGCTGCATCCGCAAAGCAAACAGCATTATGAAGAATCCCACGCACCCCTCATACAAACTCTTCTCCCTCCTGCCATCTGGGAAAACGCACTGAAGCATTCAGGCTCTCACAACCAGACTATGAAACAGTTTCTTTCCCCAAGCCATTAGACTCCACAATAGCCAGAGCCTGGACTGACACCAACTTACTGCCCTCTACTGTGCCTATTGTCTTGTTTATTATTTATTGTAATGCCTGCATTGTTTTGTGAACTTTATGCAGTCCTGGGTAGGTCTGTACTCTAGTCTAGTTTTTTCTGTGTTGTGTTTATGTAGTTCAGTGTAGGTTTTGTACTGTTTCATGTAGCACCATGGTCCTGAAAAACATCTCGTTTTTACTGTGTACTGTACCAGCAGCTATGGTCGAAATGACAATAAAAAGTGACTTGACTTGATTTGACAAGTAACAATGACAGCACAACAACAGAACAAAACAATTGTGCAAAACACACCCTTTTTCTCCCTCCCATACCCACTTACACACAGACAGGTCTCCAAACACAGGACAGGCTGACTCCAGGCCTCTGATCTCCAATCCCTTGCCCGGACTAAGTCATGGGTCCATGAGCACTGCTTCATTTTTTTAAATTTTTAGTAATTTTTTATAGTTGCACTGTCCTTCTGCCACAGAACAACTAATTTCATGTCATATAAGCTGGTGATAATAAATCTGATTATAATTCTGATTCTAATTCATAGTTGTATGATTTATTTATTTTTGTAAGTTATAGTAGGTTTTATATTTTGCAGTGTACTGCTGCTTCAAAATAATGAATTTCATGACGCAATGTTAGTGATAATAAATCTGATTCTGATTTTCGTTCTGAACTCAACAAACATCTTTTTCTGTATTCATGAGATTCCTTCTACTCTTTGAATAAAAAGATTTTCAGTCTTGGCAAATGAATGTTTGTTTCAGTCACTTGCACGCAGACTGGGTTCTAACCACAGGACAGGTTGCCTCGGGGCCTCCGATCTCCAGTCCCTGGCCTGGACTAAATCATAGGTCCATGAACCTATTAACACTACCTCATTATTTTGTAGCTTATTGTAATTTTATGTATTTGCACTGTACTTTTGTCAAAGGTAAGCAGGCCTATTCCAATTCGATTTCTCTTTGTCACAGAAACAGAAAATGCAAGAAACTCTAATCCAGTCAGGAGGCAGTCAACACTCTGAGTTCATGACCTTGGTCAGAACTAACCTGTAAAGTTGTTTGTTCCTCTCTCCACAAATGCTACACACAAAACAGTGGAGGAACTCAGCGAGAAAGGCAGCTTCTATGGAGGCCAATGCTTTGAATTGAGACTCTTTATCTGGAATGAGACCAGATTCAATCTGTTTGAAAAATCTTGAGCCAAAATGATGCCCATCCTTCTCCCATCATTGATACGGCCTAACTCATTGAGTTTTTTCAGCTTTTTGTGTGTTACTCCAGTTTCTAGCACCAGCCGTCTCTTGAGTTTTCACAGATTTTGCTTGACTGAAGTGCATTTATTTTCATTTTTATTGTTATTTGTTTTTCCTGTAGAGGTTATTTTAATTCCTCTGAATTTCAAATGTTTCAAATGTCTTTTCACTTTAGCAGTCTGATTTTCAGGAGTGTAAAATGAATACGTCATTATTTTTTGACACACAAAATTCCTACAGCAGTGAGGTCGTCACTCCTTGATTTTGCTCTATTTAAGTCAGGATTATATTTTACAATATATTTTTTTGTACTACACTGTCCACCTGATGAGTATGGATAGGCTTGAGGCAATTCTATAATATATACACACAAGGTATACACACAAAATGCCAGAGGAACTCAGCAGGCCAGGGAACTTCTATGGAAAAAAGTAAACAGTCGAAGTTTCGGGTAATTAATTGTTGAAGGGTCTAGCCTGAAATGTTGACTTTTTACTCTTTTCCTTAGACGCTGCCCGGCCTGCTGAGTTCCTTCAGCATTGTGTGTGTATTACTTTGATTTCCAGAATCTGCAGATTTTCTCCTGTTTGTGATATATAGATGGAGGACTATCTCAGATGTCTTTCTCAAAGAACCCACAAGACCAAGAAGGACAGAAAGTTCAGAAACATAGTAAATTCAGTGATAGTTTATAACTTAACAAAAATACACAAAGACCTATTACATTGGATTAGTTATTTGTTACACTCTTCAAGACCTTCTGGTCCTCTTGTTATCAGCTTGCTAATTTTGCTTTTGCCTTTAAGTTAATCAAGGGTTGCATAGCAATGTAGCATCCTTATAGTGACAGTGATCAATCACTGATTGGGGTTCAATTCCCACCCCCATCAGTAAGTATGTTCTGGGTGCTCTGGTCTCCTGCCACGTTCCAAAGGCATATGGGATACTGAGTTGTGAGCATGCTATTTGGGTGCTGGAAACATATCGAAAATCGCAGATTGGCCATCCTCAGACTTCTGGCTGATGACACAAGCATCACATTTCATTGTATGTTTCGAAGTTTCAATGTACATATGAGAAATGAAGTGAATCTGTTGAAAGCGAACAGAAGAGGGTAAAGAAAATGACTGAGGGACGGAGGGCGGATCATGAAGAATAATTATACAAATAAGGTTTATTATCTCTGAAAAAGAGTAAGGTGGAGAGGCAGTATCATTTTGTTTACTGAATACATTAATAATAGGTGATAAAATACAGATTGTGTCAAGACCAAAAATCAAAGAACAACTGCAGATTCTGAAAATCTGAAACACAATTGGGAAATATAGCAAACACTCAATGGGTTAGATGGCATATGCAGAAAAAAAACAAGAGTTTTCACCAGATGTCACAGAACATACTTAGAACTGAATTACATATGTGTACTAGTCAAACGCATATTATAAGCACATCAAAGTAGCAATTTTTGACAGATTTTTCCTTTTGGATTTTATAATCAACATGGATGTAACTACAAGCAGTATACTATATAAATTGCTATATTCTCTTTGATTTTAATCTATATTGGACTGAATAGTTCATTTCAAATGCAATTGCAATTCTTATTCTGAAAGAGAATTTAGTCAGTAATCAAAAATAGACATCTTAATTTGTTAGTGATGTGGTAGAGAATACAATACAATAATAGCAAAAAGACAACTTTTGACATATAAAAAGAATTACATAATTACTTCTTTTTCTGTGCCTGTAGGCAATGCAGGGAAGCACTTGAAATCAAATTTGGCCTGCACTGCCTAAAGTTCTGCTTTATTGTATGGCTTTATATTACCTAACCTTTTCTGATAATGTTTAAATCATTACCAGAAATGTCAAGCCAAATTTATATCTAAACTTATCTGGAGAACAACTCCCACTTATAGAATCAAGTTAAAATGTCATTTACCTTCAAAGAGGTGGTTTGTCAAATGGAGCTAAACTATTTTAAAAGAAATAAATTCAGCACTCACATATTTCCCAATATAAGTTCAATAATTTTGTCCTTTGTTGATGCTTACAAAAGCCTGGAGTTAATATGAGCCATTTTCTTGAAATGCAGTGGAAGTTTCTTTCAGTGGAAAATATTAGACATTGACACTGACATGGAAGAGAAAATGAGTAGGTGAGGAGGAGGTGGATGATAGTAATATAAAGGTCAAGGTTGGGAGAATGTTGAAATCAGGAAAGGATTGTTAGGAAATGGTTGAGACTGGGAGAATATCAAGAAATTTGAGGAGAATATCAGGGCCATTAAAGGTCAGGGATGGTCAAGTTCAGACAGGTTCTGGGTTGGGATATCACACAAATGTTAAAATCTGAAATAAGTGAAAGCTGGATGAGGCACAAGTTCAGGAGAAGGGTTAGGTGAGGAGAAGATCAAAACTGGGAGATGGAAAGTCATGAGTTTGATATGGTTGATTGAGTGGCAATGCTCCTACTACTCCTGTGCTGCACAATTCTTCATTCCTAGTAATTTCCGAGTCTCTTTTGGTGACTGTGAAATGGAAAGGTGAGGGAAGGGACATGGATATAATAGGCCATATCCAACTAGATTCAGATCCATGTCCAAAGTCACCACCAACGTTATCTGTCCTCCCACCCACTGTTTAATGTGTGGGCACAACACTCAGTAAATGTTTGATCTGTGACGAGAGCTTCACTGATGATCCCCTGAACTACAGATCAGAGATTACAAGTAGGGTGAGGTTGAAATACATGTTTCTTTTCTCTCTCAGAGGGGTGTGAGTCCTTGGAACTCTCTTAACGAATGGGGGAAGAATTTACATATATTTTGAAGGCACAGGTGGATAGCTTCTTGATAATGAAGAACAATCTAGTCCAACTCAGCTCACTTTGGCTGAAATTGCATACGTGATTCCCCAATGGTGATGTCTGATGTTAATTTGACAACAATTCCTCATGTAAGTGAAGGCCTATGAATCAAGATGTTGTAACATGGGGGAAATGAGAGTTTTCAAAATATGGTCTGGGACATCACCATGGCAACTTTCAGAAAGTTTACATATATACTTGTAGCTCTGAGAGCTGCTGAGAGCAATCAACCTATTAACCGCAGCTCTCAAAATGTTTCAGATGCACTTGAGTGCCAGGAAGAATCATACCCCTTAATTTCATTGCACGCAGCTGACTCACAAGATCCAGTCCAAAAATGTAAACATGACATTCCGTGAGAAACCAGAAGAATATTTAAGCTCCTTTCATTAGTTTCTGCATGTTTTTTTATTAGATATATATATATATACTTACTGTAATTCAATTTTTTTCTCTATATTTATCTATCATGTATTTCATTGTACTGCTGCCGTAAAGTTAACAAATTTCACGACGTGCCAGTGACTTTAAATCTGATTCTGATTCTGATTATTTATTAATCAGTCTAATTCGAAGGTAGTGTGGAAAATAAAATTTAAAAAAAACTTTCCTCTCCAGGTTTTTTCCCTCTTCAGTTTCATGAATTGATGTTCAGTGCAATTAAGTCATTTATTTAAAACTGAATCTCACCACTATTAAATATTGAACTATAACCACAGCAAGCAGCAAACAAGCAAGTTTAAAGTATTGAAAATCTCAAAATGCTCCAAGCTCTTCTCGCAGAGAGAATAGACTTCTAGAAACCTGATTTACTGTTTTAAAGTAAGAGGTCTCAGTTTGAGACAGATCAGGTTCTTGGAGGGCTATTAATCACTGGAACTTCCTTAAAGGGCAGTGGAAGAAAAGGAAAAGGGAGATAGATATGTGATAAGTAAGAGGTGACAAGCTTACTGAGGATAGAGTTAAAGTGAAAATCTTTTAAAATTGCAGAGCAGGCATAAGGGGCTGAATGCCTCCTCCTGCTTCTAATTTCTATGTTCATTGTGCCAGAAATGTGTAGCACATGCCCTTGTACCAATTTCGTCCAATGTGAATGAGTCACGATTTTTAAATCCTTTCAAGATTTAAGTAGCACGTAAGTGGCACAATTCAAAGCCTCCTTTCTGACAGTGCTGCATACCTCATTCTAGGAGGCACATATGACTTGCAAGTTAACTTGCAAGATGTGCTACCCTGGCTGAAGCTTGACTGGAATCCCTGCAGGAAGAAGTGGGTGAGTACCAGGATGGACATCAGTGCAGACACCCTACACCTCTGACACTTGATCTGATATTGCAACAGCTGAGGTGGACATATTGGGTACTCCATCACAAAAAGTGTAGAAGTACTTCATATAACCAGTGATCAGGGATCAGGTTTACTGTTACACCTGAGTCAATCCACTCGTGACTCTTGTCACAACAGTGAAGCAAGTTGTAGATATTTCCTTTTAGCTAGTACTTATGCAGGCTTACTTCATTCTATTAGTGTCTGCAATTTGCTTTGTGGTCCACAACATTTTCTCAACCCAAAAGTGTTGTCCAATATTGCAGCTGAGTTTGGTTTTCTATTGTGTATCCAACACATCCATGTCTGGGCCTGTTGTGATACTGATGTAGGGTAATGTAATTAGGAGAAATGTACATAATTCATAACTCTTTGTAATGAGTTGGGGTTTCATTTTAAGAGGCTGGTCTGACGTGATGACGCGGTGACATAGGGATTTTTAGTGTGCTTTTGTCTTTAAGTTTTGAAGTTCAATAAAATGTGTTACAGGTTTCATAAAACATAAGACAACTCATTTCATTTTATTTGTGAAAACTTACACTGGAAGAATGCAAGCCAGAGTCGTGTTTCATGATAAACACTCTATAGAGACCCAAAAGCATTCAGCAGACTGCTTTATTGAGTTACACAGGAAATAGGTGAAATCCAATTTTTTTTTGGCCTTAGAGTTCTGCAGATATTTAATTCCAGTTCAGATAGAAGCAAACAAATGCATAAAGCGACCAGACTGTACATATCCTAATGTTGTAGATGTTGCTTTATTAGTTATGCTTATGACTCATTGCTCAATATCCTGCTGATACTGTGAAAGACTAAGACGACAGGGGTGATTTTCTATTATTTAGTTACATTTCCATGAACTCTTTATTTTTGTTGTCATTATTCAGTGTCTGTTTGGTACAAAATATGAAGAGATTATCGCTAGCTTAATTGCTGTTCATTAATAACTGTTTTTTTTTTATCCAGGGTCACTTTCTCCATCTAACTCCCTGAGATGTGGGTGTATATTCATTTCTTTTGATTATGGTAGTTAGCCAATTATTACAGTTCAGCACCCAGTTGCTGTTAGTCCTGTGTAATTACTTTTGTGAAAAATTTCAGATGACATTCCAGCAAGAATTGTCTGCTTATTTGGAAGCACCAAGGTGTCAGTGTTTATTCAAGCAGTCTCTTTATGCTTGCTCTACCTTTCATTTATGCTGAAAATGTTGAGTGAGTTAGGAGAGAATGGCGCAATTTCTTTTGTTTACTGAAGTTATGTCATTAAAGGTAAATGGTAGTTAAAGACCACACTTGCAGTTTTAGATAATAAAAGCCTAACTTTTATCTTACAAGATTTAATGATCTAACTGAAAGTTTCCAGACAGGAATGATTGCAGAAAGTTCCTCCCTACATTTATTTGTTTAGTCTAAATTGAAGCTGGAACATCTGAACCAATTCCTAGTTTCAACCAACTTCAAAGCTGCAAGCATAAAATATCTGATCAATAATCTGTGCTAATCTGGCTGCAGAATGATAGTGATTACTCACCACTGTCCATAAAATAAGTTTGATTTCCAGACAGTAGGAAATGCATTATGTAAAAATGAGAACTCACTTCACTTTTGGTTGTGATGCACAGAATGGAAATAATTTAATTTTCCATCTCCAGAAAACATCATCCCCTTCACAAAGTATAATATCAAAACAATATCATAGCTTTTTTATACTGCCACAACAGTTTTATTATGTTTGTCTAATAGGATAGTAATATATACTGATCGCAGGATTTGAAGTTTTCTGGGCTTCCGTGGCAAGACCAGCATTGAATACCTCTCCCAAAATGCCATCAAGAAAGGTGTGATGATCATATTTTTTAAACTGCTGCAATTCTTCTGCTGAAGACCCTCCCACTGAGCTGGTGTGTTGGTAGTTCCAGGATTTAGATCTGGTGATGAATAAGGACTGATGATAGATTTCCACAGCAGGATGTGCAGCTTGGATGGGAACCTGCAGATGGGATGATCTTTATGCCTTTTGCTCACCGGTGTCATTTTTGGCTGTAGTGCTGGGAGTTTTGAGTTGTGCGGTCACAATAATCTGGGCAAGTATCCACCAAGCATTTTGTAGCAAGTACAGAACTGTGCAAAAGGCTTAGGCACACGATTTTTTAAAATCTGGTTTCAGATATTATAGCCTCTTCAGAGCTCTGATCTCAACATCATCGAGGCTGGCTGGGATTACCTGGAGAGACAGAAGCAAGTGAAGCAGTCAAAGACTGCAGAAGAATTATGGTAAGTTACCAAGATGTTTGGAACAGCCTACCAGCCAAGGTTCTTAACAAATGGCAAGACAGTGTATCTAAGAGAATTGATCCAGTTTTATTTGAAGGCAAAAGTACATCAAATCAATATTTAGCATTTTTTTTGCTTTTTACTGTTTGTTATTGTAACTTTTTTGATATTTAGAAACTTTTCAGTTTATTTTTCTAAGTAACTTCACTTTACAGAATAATTTTACATATGCTTAAGATTTTTGCACTGTGCTGTATACTCTGCAGATATGGTGATTGATAGGCTGCTAAATCAAATGGGATGATTTGTCCTGGATGGTGATGAGCTTTCTGTGAGTTGTGGAAGTTGCACACATCCAGGATAATTTAGAATATTCTATCACACTCCCGACAAGTACAATGTAGATGGTGGAAAGTCTTTGGGGTGTCAGGAGTTGAGTCACTCAGTGCAAGACACCCAACCTTGCATTGTTGGTACTGCCATAGTAGCTGTTCAGCTGAGTTTCTGATCAATTGTGATCTCAGGTATTTTGACAGTGGGGTTGTTGGAAGTGGTACTTCCATTGAATATTAGGGGCAGGATTAGAATTCTCTTGTCGCAGGTGGTCATTATGTGCTGTGAATATCATTGTCTGGTTCCTCCTTAATGTCTGTATAGATTGTTCTAATTGGTGAAGTGTTGCAAATAGATTTGAACATGTATATACATCATTTAAGCATCCCCACTTCTGACTTTAAGAAGCATTTGAAGGTGTTTGGGACCAGGACACTGCTCCTTGGGAATTTCTGGTATGGTGATCTGGGACTGGGGTGCCTGTAACCTCAGCCACCAGCCTTAGTGCAAAGGATAAGAATTCAACAATTAGATTGTTCTCTTCTGATGCCCATTGATTTTGTTTCTATCCAGATGTTTGAGACCACGCTCAATCAAATACTGCACTGATGCCAAGAGTAGTCAATTTTCACCTCACCTCTAGATTTAGCTCTTCGATCCATGTTCGCAATAAAGCTATAAAGAGGTTGGGAGCTGACTTACTTACTGCCTGGTATTCTACTGGCATTTGGGGCAGCAATGAAAGTCCTCTAACTCTGGTGGTGTTCAGGGCTTCCTTCATCATGTCAGTAGTTTCCTTCTGATGAAACTCGGATGGGCCATCAATGAACAGGTGATTGGTGTGTGTTACTTGGCAGTGACATTGATAACAGCTTCTATTGCTTTCCTAATGATTGGGTGGCAATTAGCTATATTGTATTCCCGCTGTTTTATATTGTGAACAAGAAACATCTGGGGAATTTTCCACATTTTTGGATAGCTGTCAGTATTGTAACTGTACTGGAACAGCTTGGCTAGACACACAACTAGATCAGGAGCAACAGATCTTGAGTACTACAGTTGGATGACATCTGGTTCCATTGAACTTTGCTGCATCCCTGATGCTAGCCGTTTATTTAGAATCCAAATCAGGTCTATTGTCACTGATCTAAGTTGTGAAATGTGGTGCTTTGTAGCAACAGACTGGACTAAGCATAAAATATTTAAAATCAAGAGAAAATCTGCAGATGCATTTTGTGTGTGTTGCATAAAACATTAATAAAAGTTGCAATAATAAAAAATAAGTAAGCAGTGCAGAAGAAGAGTAGTAAAGTCATTTTTATGGATTCGTGAAATCTGCTGTGGAGGGGAAGAAATTCTTAAAGTATTGAGAGTGGGTCTTAATACCCATGTACCTCCTTCCTGGTGGTAATAATGAGAAAGGGACAAGTTCCAGATGATGAGAGAGCTTGATGATAGATGCTCCCTTCTTGAGATCCCAATTTTTAAAGATATCCTCAATGGGTAGGAAGGCTTGTACCTGAGATGAAGAAGATGGAGTCTACCACCTTATGTGCATTGACACTTACATATCAGATAGTGATTGCCCTAGTCAGAATGCTCTCCACAGTACATCTGTAGAAATTAACTAGAGTCCTTAGTGACATAACAAATCTCCTCAAATTTCTAATGAGGTATAGCCACTGCCATACCTTCATGGTGATTGCAACAATACGGTGGGCCCTGGATAGATCCTATGAGATGCTGCTGCCCAGGAACTTGAAATGCTGATTCCTCAGTTAGGATTGGCAAGTGTTCTCCCAACTTCCCCTTCCAGAAGTCTACAAGCAATTCTTTGGTCTTGCTGACATTGATCGCAAAGTTGTTGTTGCAACACCACCAAACCAATTGATCTGTCTCAGTCCTGTACGTCTTCTCGGCGCATTCTGAGATTCTGTCAAAAACGTTGGCAAATTTTAAATGGCACTTGAGCTGTGCCTAGTCATGCAGCTATGAGAGAACAGCAAATAGAGCAGTGGGCTAAGCACACATCTTTGCACCTGTGTTGATTGTCGGTGAGTAGGAGATTTTATCATCAATCCATCCTTATTGTGATCTCCCAATGGGAATATGAGGCGACGCTGACTGAATGAATTGGCTGGACATTGACACTAAGATGGGGGGCACCTTAGGAGGAAGGTGAATTAGATCATTCTGTTGGCACTTCTGGCTGAATACGTTTGTAATGTTTCATATAGACTGTATGGGTTATGGAGAAATGAGTTATCACATCCAGAAAGTAGTCAAGCTTCTTTTTGCTACCTTGAAGCAAGACCAATGAACAAGTTAATAAAATATTCAGTTTGGTGCCTAAGGTACTTGGATGATCTGATGACTGAAATATGTAACTTGACAGATTGTGGAGGAAACTAAATGTGCATTCCAATTGCGAAGAAGATAACTGATGCAATATTATTAAAAAAGTAATGGTGACAGGATCCAATAGGCATGTATTGACACTGTAAATCCATTCCTAATGAGCTCATAGCAACCTTAATAGACATGGTGCATAGAGGAATGGTGAAACTAACTTCTGATTATAATTAAGTTACATAAAACGTCCAATCTTGGTCAGTGCAGTCCATCATTACACAAGTTTAATGGGGAGAACTGCATTAGGAAGTGCGTTCGTTAATTGTCATTTCCACTAGGCCACTTGATAAACAAATAGGTAAAAATCGAAATACTGGAAATCAAAAGTATAAACAAAAATTGCTGGAGATACTGAGTGGCTCAGGGCATTAAAATGAAAAGTAAAATCTGTTTCTCTTCCCACAGATAGAGCCTGATTTGATGAATAGTCTAACAGCTTATGTTTTTATAATAAACCTGTAAGTCTGTAGCATAGGCTGTAATTAAGGGTGAGTCCCAATTAGCACAATATCCCTATTTATGTACGCACATAAAGACAGAGGAAACCAAAAGGAAAGTTCAATAATGCCTACAAGATGACACTCCAATGTTGTCTGAAATGATCTCTTCAGTAGTGTGAACTGTGGTATTAATTGGAACACACTGTTTTATTTTTAATCATGCTTATTACTTTGAGGTCATTCTGTAGCATATTGATTCCAATGCCTTCTTTATCATTCATGTGAAATAGAGAGCAATATGTTATTGCTTACACGTCAAACGCAAAATAATTTGTAGGCTTTTCTACTCAAATGTTAAAAGAAAACTTCAAGACATGGAGCTAAATTTATAATCATCAAATTTTCCTTGTTTTCTCCCTTGTGCTATCTTGCTACAATAGGTTTCAGATGGACTCACACAATATTAATCATTTCAGAATCCCATTATAAAATTGAATTTGCTGTGGGTATCTACCCACCTAAACCATGAATTCAATAATAGTATCCCCTTATGTTTTAATCCAGATACAAGACTTTTCTTCATATATTTCTTCAACCAATTCATTAATAACCGATGTTTGATACAAGCCATTAAGTTCCTTCAAACCTCAGAAAAGATGCTTCAGAAAAGCAGCTACAAATAATTTTGTTTGATTCAATCTTATAGGTACAGAGGAGATGTCAGGGGTAAGATTTTTATGCAGAGAGTGCTGAGTGTGTGGAATGGGCTGCTGGCAATGATGGTGGAGGTGGATATGATAGAGTCTTTTAAGAGACTCCTGGACAGGTACATCGAGCTCAGAAAAATAGAGGGCTATGGGTAACCCTAGGTAGTTTCTAAGGTAGGGACATGTTCAGCACAACTTTGTGGGCTGAAGGGCCTGTATTGTGCTGTAAGTTTTCTACATTTCCTATGTTCTAATCAAAATTGTTAAGTTTTGACTTCAGTTAAATTGAATAATCAGGACTGATGTAAAATGGTCTCACTCTCACCCATTTTGAACAGTACAGCAAAATCTAAAGTCTTTGAAGAATGACATTTAAAAAAATGATCATGCTATCTATTGTCACTTCCTCCCGTCATCTTACTTGACTGTTCTCTCCTCAGTGAATTATTCTCACAGTTTTATGCCACATTTCACCCTCTGCTTTTATAACTTTTTATTTTTTAAATGATGACCACAACCAGGTAAGTTGAAATGTCTGTCAATGAAGGATCATTGGAATGTCAAATTTCCTTTCCGACATGATGGACTAAACTGTCAATTCTCATTTTTCATCTTTATGTTTATACTTTCAGATACTGCATCTTCAGATACTGCACCTGAAATATTGCCTTTGCTCGGCCTGCTGATCACTTATGAAGAGCTAGCCCCATAGGAGCAACATTTTAGTATTTGTTATTTCCTGATCCACTGGTCCAGCATGGTCCAAAATTCCGTGAATACTTTTGTATTTGCATAGGGGAAATACTCAGACAGATATCATTGATGTCAACCCTGATTCTTTTTCCCAAATCTCATTACTGTGAATTCTTTTAACTCACTTCCATTTCTGACCTTACCTCAAAGACATGACCTTGCTGACCCTTTTATTGAAACAATTTTGTCAAGATCATTTAATGTCATTCCAGTACACGTGTAAAGAGGAATGAAATAATTGTTACTCTGCATCTGATACAGCACAAAAACACAATAAGATAAAGAACACAATAATTTAAAAAATACAATAAATATAAATAGCTTAATACATAGATTAATTGAATGTTTCTAAAGTGACGCTAGACACAGGAGTGTCAGTACATAAGACGACTGACAAGAAATGATAAAGAAGTGGTGTTAATAAGTGGTGTTAATAAGGGTTGTGGAGATGTGGGTCAGTGGGTGAGTGGGTGAAGGTTTTGCTCACCCTTATTGTTTGGAGGAAGTAACTGTTTTTGTGTTTGGTGTTCCTGGTGTGGATGTTACTCCCAATGGGAGTGGGACAAACTATCCATGAGCAGGGTGGCTGGGATCTGTCATGCTGTTACTGACCCTCTTCCTGCACCTTTCTGCATGTATAGTAAGCCCACGACTGCAATATTGTTATTTCACCTGTGAGTAAAGTTTTCACAGAAAGACAGAACAAAAGAACTCATAGTTCAGGGACTTTGATGCATCTAAATAAAATGTGACCTTGAACTACCTAAGCAATTCATCTTTGAGGAACATTACTAAGGTCTAGCTTTATAATGAAATAGACTAAAAAAAGGTTTAGCCTGTAAGTTCTGACAAAAAGTCTTGATTCTTCAAAGTAGTTGAGCTGCATAATGTGCAAAAGCACCAGAATTATGAAACCATGTCAGCATCAATGAAATGCTTCTGAAAAAGCTTTTGGGAATTCCTTAATGTCTGAGCAGAATCTGAACCTCATAGCAATACATTCCAGCATTATTAGAGCAATCAAAGTAGATCAAAACAGACAGAAATACAATGAAGATAAGACACTAAACATTACTCAGGCTTATAAAACTGCAGATCTTTCTGTATAGGACATAACCATCAGCTACCAGCTTGCCAGGGAAAAGTGAGAGGCGGAACAGATAGGTAGAAACAATGCTGTTAAAATCAAATGTTCAGGTCAAGTGGAAATATTGTAATACTGCACTGAAGTGGAGAAACTAGCAAGTGCAAATCCTGGAGCCTGAAGGAATGAATAGGCTGCTGGAGAAACTCAGAGAGTCGATCAGCTTTTGTGTGTGGGGCTGGGTGGGTGGGTGGAGGATGAAGAGAGGACATGGGAAGGAATTGTCAGCGTTCTATATAAAATCCTTGCATCAGGACTTTTGGTAATTTTGGCTTAGATATTCTATAGTAGAATGCAAATTTTAGTCTGTAATGGAAGTTCATGAAAAATCTGTTTTATAGACATGATCCACAAGATTGTTTCATATTCCTAACAGAATATCAGTCTATTTGTCCACGTGCAGCATTATAAAATGACATTCCATACATGACATGATCCCAAATCTGTTTGTGTATGCTTAATCCACAAATGATGTGAGCATTTACATATGTTCTCTAGCAACATAGCCAGGCAGGGCCAAGGCTTCACAATGCATGTCAGGGTCCTTTCAGTGAAGCTGAAAGGAGACCGGACTCATGGTATCTGAGGCAATGGAGTCCCCAGCATGCCGTGTTTTCAGTTTGTCTTTTGATGCCATCACCCCTCCCCTCCTTGCTACAGTTTGCTTCTGGCCCTACCGCTCCTTTCCACCAACTTAAAGCCTTCGCTTTGCAGTGAACCTCCCGTTACTCAGTCTTTTATATGCCATGCCCCATTATTCCTACCTGATGTTCTGATCCAATCCAACACTGTCACCCACTCCCACACCACGGGATCAGCCAGTGGCCTTCATGAGTTGCTCTAGGTAGTGGAGATGGTAGAAGAAAAGCTTCAGGTACATATAGTGGTGTGAGCCTTACCTATTCTTTGCAAAACTTTCACCTCATCCACAATAAAATATTCCTTTTCGGTCCAGTATACAACATGAATTGCACTAATCCCTCACAAAGTTAAATAGCCTTCTCCACAACAGAAGCATTTCTAGGCCAATATTCTTCAAATTCATGGCATGCTTTGTGAAGACACAGAAGTTATCCAGCATATTTTTGATAGCTTCAACATCTAGAGAGTTCAAAGCACTTGTGTCTTATAGTTGCTGGCAATGACTTATTTATTGTCCATCCCTGATGAGAAAACAAAAGGCTCTGGATCAGGAATTTAAGCCTTTGGGGATGTTTTCTAGAACCATAGATAGCACACTAACAGGCAGTTTTATCACATGCTCTGAACAATTATACGTGGAGACATTTGTAGGAGCATCAAAATAATTGGTTGTGCTGAGGTCTGCACAAAGTAAGTAACCCAATAAATAAAATGAAATATGGGTTTATATTGTATAAACCCATACAATATATTTTCACTGTATGAAAGGTTATCAGTGGAATCTCTGCTCTCCTCTCTCAGCCCAGCTGAAGTGTCAAGATCTAAAATGTCCACTGCCCATTCCCTGACTTTCTAAGCTACTCCATCAGCTTGTTTTTTTTTTGCACTATATATGGAATGATGGGCAAATTATTCTTCCATTACAATTGAACGCTTCAAGTCGCAGATAGATTTATATCAGGGAGGTGCAAGACAAAGACCGGATCTTAGAAAATTACAAGGTGAAAGCTAATGTAGCTATCAACTTTGAGTTTTAAGGTGTACTTTTAAATGAGAAATATTTCAAACTAGGTAAACAAAAGCATTTTCCATATGAGCAGAAACAAGAGTAATTACAGTGCAAGTCTAATGGAAATAAAAAAAATACAAACTGGGCAAAATGAATTCTGCTTATGATGCTGGGAATTAGTTTTATTACTTTGGAACCCAGCTACATACTTGTCTTTAGTACAGAATTAGAGACACGGCAATTAACATCAGAGGAAATGAGAAAAACTCAATTGCATGCTTGATTCAATTAAATCATCTTTAGGAAAATTAATTAGTGGATCGGATGAGAGAATGTTCACATTAGCCACTCAGGAGGGTGATCAGACTAGTGTAAAGAATTGTACATAGAGATATAAAACATTATTCAAGCTGAATTTACAGTAAATCTATAATGATGCTACAAAATTGTTTATCTTGGAACCATTGCCAGAATTTAATGGGACAATTTTCTAAGGGTATATAATTATACTTATTTTCAATCCAGTTCAAGAAGACAGTGGCTTCTGGAGGCTTAATTTCAGGGTAGCTTCAACAACTTCCACTCCCAGCACTGAGAATAGCCACTTGGAACTAATTTTGCAAAGCACGAAAATGCTACTCATGAATTTCTGTTCAATAATATCTCAAACTCTTAGTATCAAAGGGAAACCTAAATATTTTTCATGAAGAGAATTCTAACAAGGTGAATTCATGCTGAGGTGACAAGATGGCATAGAAGATGGCATTATAGGAAGAGCAAAAACTTGCACTAAAGTTTTAAAAAATAATTTAAATTCATTGTCAATTAAGTCACAGGGTACACACTTTTCTATATGCTTTGCAATTAAATGAAGATTTTAAATCAAGCAGAAAAGTGATAGCAACATTACATGCATTTGGATTGTGTGCTTTCTAGTTTGTCATAATGCATGTAAAGTTTGCAAACCATTCACCTTAAAATTTAGAATAACAGAACTATTCTCTAAAGGGTAAGAAGGTGACATCCAAATGCAATGTCTTTTTTATGCCTTCATTATGAAATCCATGATAGTAGTTACCATTTTGTGTCCATAGTCATGAACACCAATCTGCATTAAAAGAACAAGCCCTTCTGTGTCACGATATAACAATGCCATTTGCTCACAGTTTTCATAGAAATTAACCTGAAGAAGTATCTAGTGCATTCAGTGGGGCAGAAGCTGAAAGTCTTGGAATGTGCTTGGTAAAACATTGAGATTAAGATTGCCTTTTATTGACAGATATTGTGGAACAATTACTAGTAGTTACCCATCTCATGTTTTTTAATCTTCGAAACATAAAACAAATTCAAAAGAAGTCACGGGAATCCGAAACGTGGGTCAAACTTTGAGTTACTTTAAGAGACGCATGCACATATCATGTGATAGTGTGAATGGGACAATTATAGGCAATTCACATACCTGTACATATAACCTGTAATCAATTATTTAAACAAACAAGAATGCTTAATCAATCAATATAGATACAAAATTACTCAAATATGATTGAAACATTAAATACATAACAACCCAGGCCTCAAACATGACTGGCAGTGAAAAGTGGTAGAATAACATCAAAAGACTATACTCTCAACCATCCATCATTCAAGTGGAATGGGGATGCCATTTGCAGCAGAATTGCTAAATAAATTACTGCACATTACACATTAATATTCTGTACATAAGCCTTCAAATAAATTACTAAACCATTATGTCAACTCTTTACCCCCATTATGTCAGCTCCTTACCCTTTTAAATAGCAATATTTTACACTGCAACTCTGTAAAATGTAAAATGCAGCAAAAGTGAATGAAATGGATGACTGTACTCACCATCACATGAAGTGGAAAAGCTTTAAAGAGGATGTTGCTACTGATTGGTCTACAACTACAATGCCCTTATGTATAAATGTAAGTTAATTAAAAATGTTTCTCCACATTCATTTTGAAGAACACTTGAAATAAAATTCACTTTTTTAATCAATTTTTTATAAGTTTCTACACTACAAAAGAAAAAAACCGCCAACAAAATGGAGATTCATACAGTTACTGCTGCTTGTGCATGGGAGGGAGAGCTGGGGAAGCTTTGGGGTTCTAACATATAACTGTCATTCATTCTTCGAGGAACTCCTCTGTTTCCATGGATGTTTGCGAAGAAAAAGAACTTCAGGATGTATATTGTATACATTTCTCTGACATTAAATATACCCATTGAAACCTAAATGAACTATAGTCCCATTTCCATCAGAATAAAACTGGTGAAGTTAAAGAAAATGAACCTATCTCAAAAATTAATAGAGTATTTTTTTAGTGTAGCAATAAGTGTGGACATCCTTTTCTCTGTGTATCTATACTTTGTGGTTTTCTTGGACAAGAGAGTCAAGTGGTGTTCCTCGTTTGCACTTTGACTGGAATGTAATAGTATGCAACAGGATCCTGGAGACTCATTATGCATCAACATTCTGTTTCAATTTCGAAGTAAAACATTACATCCTAGAAAGACATTGCACTTCCACTTGTCATCATAAATTAGTAAGAATTAACTGGGTGAGAAATGGAGCTCAATATTCATTCCTAGAAAGATAGTGATAAGAAATCAAATGGTTATGTTACAGATTGCAAATAAAATTAAAGTTTTATTCCAGTTTATTGGGTACATTAATGCTTGAGAATTCATCTAAAAGCCTTAATTATTTTAATGTCTTTGAAATGCACTAAGAAGGAGACAATGCATATGCAAAATAGGTAGTTTATTTACAAGACAACAAAATGTTGATGTGTTAATATTTAAGATATAACCAAAAAACCTGAATGACTGAATGATGCAAGTACTCTTATGATTATTATCCAAAAGTGTCACAATCTAACCATAGAGAGAGGAAGAGAGAAGATAAACAGCATGTTCTGTGCATGAGGTCTCTCATCTGCTTTTATAGAGAAAGACGCACAATCATTCAACAGCTGTCACCATGAGTTACCACAGGATTTGTGACAGAACATTCATAATGCTTGGAATTCTTGTACCCAATGGGACTGTCACACTGTGTTAGAAGGATTACTTATCCTTGCAACCTTCATATCACTGATTTGGGACCTAATATTATTAGGAAAGATCTCTTCCTTGGGTAAAGAATCTGCCTTGTAATCTGCCTTTCTTCATTCCAAGTACTATTCCAAGTGCTTTCTTCTCAAATGTGTATTATTGTGCTCAGCATTTATGAAATTCAAAAATGCATTGTTGTCCATTATCTTATTACTTCAGCTAGACCATTACATTACTTGCCCATTTCAACTCAGTTATGGGATGGTACTGAGCAAGCGAAGATTTATTTATTAATCTTTCCTTGCATTCATGGTATGCACTTTAATACTCCTTCCTCCTTATCCATTTCACATTTTTTATGAATAAGTGATATAATGGGATGAGTCATTTTGGACAGTTTGCCCAATACTGCACTTCCATAAAAAAGTCCATCCTTTGCAATATTCTTTTGCAGTGTTTGTGGAGCTCAGGCTGCCCGCAGATTAAGAGATATAGTTTGCCAAATGGCCACCTCGAGGTGTCTGCAAATGCATCAACTAATCATTAAGACAATGGGGTTAGGTTAATTATTTTACATCAAACCAGACAACATGGCTAAATTATTAGCACCATTGTGACTGAGTTCAAGCTGGCAGTCCAGTTAATGTTGTCACTTAGCATACCAAACAATGTCAGAGCTATGTTTGCAGTCAATAGTTGATCTATTGTGTAGTCTGACATCTGGCTCTCTGTCTTCAGAAGTTTTTAGGTTATCTGTATCAATAGAGGAGTTTGAACATTCAGATATGTCTCCCACTGTAGATATGTAATTCAAAGGAAGCACTGTCAACACAAAATAGGAAGCAAAAAAGGTGAGTCAAAGAGGCAATGTTATGGTAGTCATGGAGGATTTTAACAAGCAGGTAGATTGGAAAAATCAAGCTGGTAATGCAGCTTAAGAGAATGAATTTGTTGAATGCCTATGAGATGGCTTTTCAAAGCAGTTTGTTGCTGAGACAACTTGGGCTTCAGCTATACTGCATTATGTGTCATGTAATGAACTGGACGCAATTGGGAAGCTTAAGGGAAAGGAACACTTAGGAAGCAGTGATCACAATATGATTGAGTTCAACTTGAAATTTGATAGGGAGAAAGTAAAGTCTGACATAGCAGCAATTCAGCAGAGTAAAGGAAATTACAGTGGTATGAAAGAGAAGTTGGCCAAAGTAAATTGGAAGGAGGTGCTGGCAGGGACGACAGCAGAGCAGCAATGGTGTGAGTTTCTGGGAAAATTGAGGAAAGTGCAGGAAAGATATATTCCAAAATTAAAGAAATACTCAAATAGCAAAATAGTACAACTGTGACTGACAAAGGAAGTCAAAGCTAATGCCAAAGCAAAAATTCTATCAAGGTGGATAGAAAAATCTTTTTCATGTATATAAAAATAAGAGATGAGAGTGGATATAGGATCGCTAGAAAATGTGGCCAGAGAAAAAATACTGGGGAACAATGGGGGCACATGAACTAAATGAGTATTTTGTATCTGTCTTCACTGGGAAAAACACTAGCAGTGTGCCAGCTGTTGAAGGGTATGAGGGAAGAAAAGTGAATTCTGTTACTATTACAAGGGAGAAGATGCTCAAAAACCTGAAAGACCAAAAGGTACATACAGTAAGTTACCCAGAGCAGATGAACTGTGCCCAAGGGTTCTGAAAGAGGCAGCAGTAGAGATTGTGGAGGCATTAGTAATGATCTTTCAAAAATCATTGGATTCCAGCATGGATTCAGAGGACTGAAAAATTGCAAATGTCACTCCACTCTTTAAGATAGGAGGGAGACAGCAGAAAGGAAATTATAGACCAGTTAGCTTGACCTCACTGGTTGGGAAGAATTTGGAGTCAATTATTAAAGAGGTTATGGAATACTTAATATACAGGACAAAATAGGATGAAGTCAACATAGTTTCTTTAAGGGAAAATGTTGCCTGACAAACCTGTTGGAATTTTTTGGGAAAATTACAAGTAGGATAGATAAAGGGGATGCTATTGTCATAAGGTGGGGTGTTGGGAGTGTACCCAAATGCAAGACACAGACACTGAAGTACAAGGGACTGGACTAGGTGTGCCAGAAAACAACGGAGGTGGGGGAAAAACAATGCTAGACAAGACTAGGATACAGGGCCTGGGCTAGGACTTAACAAGGATAGCAGAACCAGGACATGGAACTGGGAACTAAGAGACTGGGCTTGGACTCCGAGCCCGAGACTGGACAAGGACCCAGAACCTGGGTCTTGACTCGGGCTCGGACTCCAGAACCAGGCGAGGACATGATGAAGCTACAGGATGAGGAGACGCAGCAGGACTGGACTTGAGACTCCTGGACAGGGCAAGGGAATCCCAACACCAAGCTGGGCAAGGTACTCCTGGGCTGGGCGAGGCACATGGACAAGATAAGAACACAAAGCCATGGCTTGGACAGCACAAGGTTCTAGGACGTGGCTAGGACTGGACAAGACCCCAAAGCATTGACTTGGTCGAGGAAGAGACAGGAACATGGAACACAGAGCTGGGACCCCTCCTTGGGTACAGGACATAGGGCCAGGACTCATTACACAGAATGCAGAATACAACAAGGCAACTCCCAATTAAAGGTAGCGGCAGACAGTCAGACCTACCTAGCGAAGGCGAGGACACAAAGACGGTTCCCAACACTATGTAGCGGCAAACAGCTGGACCTACCTAGCGAAGACATGGACACAGAGACAGTTCAAAACAACAAAAGACAGTTCCTTATTTTGCTCCGGTGGTTGAACTTGACAGGGGCAAGGCTCCAGGAGGAAGGTGAAGGGAAGGAATACAGACAGGGGGTTTGGACAGGAACAATCCAGCCACCAGAGGCTCTCTCTCTCTCTCCATCTTGTTCTACGGTGGTTGGCACCCAGCTTAATGGTGAATTACCACCACCTTCTGCTCCGGAGTATGCGATGGACTCACATTCTAAATCCCTTCACCCAATCGCACACATACACATACCCTAACCTACACTTTATCCTACCCACCAGAGGCTGAATCCTGAAGCTGTCTATGAAGCCAGCCCAAACGAGAATCAGCTGCCTCAACAGAAACTGGGGAAAATTGGAAAACCTGGAATAAGGAACATGGACCAGACAGTGAACCGGATTTCACGGACCGGATCATGACAGCTATAGATGTTGTATATTTGGATTTTCAGAAGGCCTTTGACAAGGTGCCACACTTGAGGCTGCTTAGCAAGATCAGAGCCCATGGAATTACAGGAAAGTTACTAGCATGGTTAGAGCATTGGCTGATTGGTAGGAGGCAGGGAATGGGAATAAAAGGATGCCTCTTTGGTTGGCTGCCAGTGACTAGTTGGTGTTGAGATCACTTCCTTTTATGTTGTAAATCAATGATTTAAATGATGGAATAGATGGCTTTGCTGCCAAGTTTGCAGTATATGAAGATTGGTGGAAGGCCAGGAAGTGCTGAGGAAACAGTTAGGCTGCAGAAGAATTTAAATAGATTAGGAGAATGGGCAAGATAGTGGTAAATGAAATACAATGTTGGAAAATACTTGGTCATGCACTTTGGTAGAAGAATTAAATGTGCAAACTATTTTCTAAATGGGTAGAAAATCCAAAAATCTGTGAAGCAAAGGGACTTGGGAGTCCTTGTGCAAAATATACTCTAAAGGTTAACTTGCAGGTTGAATCCATGGTGAGGAAGGAAAATACAATGTTAATGTTCTTTTCAAGAGGTCTAGAATATCAGATCAAGTCAAGTCAAGTTTATTGTCATTTTGATTATAAACTGCTGGTGCAGTACACAGTAAAAACAAAACAACGTTCCTCCAGGACCCTGGTGCTACATGAAACAACACAAAAGCTACACTAGACTAGGTGAGACAGCACAAGGCTGCTCTATACTACGTAAAAACAACATAAAAACTGCACTAGACTACAGTCTGTACTAGCTAGAATTTAGAAGAATGAGGGTGGATCTCATTGAAACAAGGCCTAGGCATGGTAGGTGTGAAAATGATGTCTCCCATGGTTGGAGAGTCTAGAACAAGAGGGAAGAGCCTCAGAATAGAAGGGCAGCCTTTTAAAATAGAGATGAGGTGTAATTTCATTAGCCACAGGATGTTGAATTTGTGGAATTTGTTACCACAGGCAGCTGTGGAGACCAGGTTGTTTGGTGTGTTTATGGTGGAGATTGATAGGTTCTTGATTGGTCACACATATGAGGTTACAGGGAGAATAGGAGAGTGGAAATAAGGAGGGGAATAAAGAAGCAGCCATGATTGAATGGCAAATGGTGTATCTACAACATTTTCAGTTTCTCTAGCAGCAGTCACAGTCAAAACACAGTCTTAATTTTGTTGGGCAATATTATGTATGATTTAAGCCCTTTGTAAGTGTTGATGGTCATGAACTGCTGATTATCTTTGTCACAATTTAACGGTTGAGGTTCAGCTTTGTGAATGTCTGAACATTTCAAAGTTGTAGAGACATTTTGTGAAAGTGTATAGCAAATTATATTTGTCATACATTTTGATTTATTGTGACTTTGCAGCCTTAATTTATGCATGCAACTTCATCTTTTCTATCTTAAAAACAACTACTCCTGGTGTAGCCTTCACACTTCGCTCTTTTTCAGTTGTTTCTGCTTTATACATTTCCTCCTCAACTTAACTCTCAGAGCATGTGGGACATCTGAGTCTGTAACAGACTAACCATGTACTTGGTCTATTGAAAATATTGCTGCTGTAACTGTCTTTGAGCTTTTAACCATGTTTTCTTTTCTAAAATGTGTCAAGTTGAAACCTTAGCACATTAATGCTGAAAATATTCTTCCAATAGTTGTATACAGTAGACACAAAAGTTGACTTGTCTCAACCAACATTTCTTTATTAAAGTTGTCTCATTTTCATATTTTTTGACAATGATGGATAAGCTTTTCCCGGTGTCTATTGTGTCACAGTTTTCAATCCATTTATCCTAATTTCTGCAAAAAAATATTACACAAGTTTTTTTTTCCAGTTTGATATTGCTTTCTGATTAAGTTTGTAGACTCATTCATGAACAGTCTGTGGCAGTACTGCTTTACCTGTCAACTCACAAGTTGATAATTAACATCTTTATTCAAAAGTCTGTCTACTTACTGTGATATAGATGCTGTGCATCTGAGTATCTCATTGTCTAATGAACTGTCAAACTCTGAAGTTCTCCATTCATTTTTCATTTCAAATTGCTTCTAAAATTGCTGTGTTCCTTCTCTCAGGTTTGGATCAGCAAGCTGTCGGAAAGGTGACCTTTCTTTTGGCAACAGAAGTACTTGTCTGTTGTAAATGAACGGACAATGATAAGTCACAGGCATTGTCATGATGGCAAATGAATGAAATAACTCCACCATTTTGGACTTTGTTCCATTGATTTGGACTTTGCCCTTGCTCTTTGGCTGTGAAATACTGATTGGCCAGGCACTAATATCGAATAGGATACTAAAAGCTTTTTCAATTATATAAAGAGTAAAAGAGAAGTGAGAGCAGATATAGGACCAATAGAAAATTATGCTGGAGGAATTGTAATTGGAAATAAAGAGATGGCGGAGGAACTGAACGAGTATTTTGCATCGGTCTTCACTGAAGAAGACATCAGCAATATACTGGTCATTCAAGGGTGTCAGGGAAGAGAAATATACGCAGTCACAATTACGGCAGAGAAAGTACTCAGGAAGTTGAATAGTCTAAGGGTAGATAAATCTTCTGGACCAGATGGAATGCACCCTCGTGTTCTGAAAGTAGTAGTTGTGGAGATTGCGGAGGCATTAGCAATGATCTTTCAATAGTCGATAAATTCTGGCCCGGTTCCAGAGGACTGGAAGATTGCAAATGTCACTCCGCTATTTAAGAAGGGGGCAAGGAAGCAAAAAGGAAATTATAGACCTGACATCGGTGATTGGGAAGTTGTTGGAGTCAATTGTCAAGAATGAGGTTACAGAGTACCTAGAGGCATATGACAAGATAGGCAGAACCCAGCATGGTTTCCTTAAAGGAAAATCCTGCCTGACAAACCTAGTGCAATTTTTTGAGGAAATTACAAGTAGGCTAGACAAGGGAGATGTAGTGGATGTTGTGTATTTGGATTTTCAGAAGGCCTTTGACAAGGTGCTGCACATGAGGCTGCTAGCCAAGATAAGAGCCCATAGAATTACGGGAAAGTTACATATGTGGATAGAGTGTTGGTTGATTGTCAGGAAACAGAGAGTGGGAATAAAGGGATCCCATTCTGGTTGGCTGCCGGTGACCAGTGGTGTTCCACAGGGGTCCGTGTTGGGGCTGCTTCTTTTTATGTTGTATATAACAATTTGGATTATGAAATAGATGACATTGTGGTTAAGTTTGCTGATGATACAAAGATAGGTGGAGGGGCTGGTAGTGCTGAGGAAACAGATAGTCTGCAGAGAGACTTGGATAGATTGGGGGAATGAGCAAAGAAGTGGCAAATGAATTATAATGTCGGAAAGTGTATGGTCATGCACTTTGGTAGAAGAAATAAACAGGCAGACTATTATTTAAATAGGGAGAAAATTCAAAGTTCTGAGATGCAATGGGACTAGGGAATCTTCGTGCAGGATGCCCTTGAGGTTAACCTCCAGGTTGAGTCGGTGGTGAAGAAGGCGAATGCAATGTTGGCATTCATTTCTAGAGGAATAGAGTATAGGAGCAGGGATGTGATGTTGAGGCTCTATAAGGCACTGGTAAGACCTCACTTGGAATACTGTATGCAGTTTTGGGCTCCTTATTTAAGAAAGGATGTGCTGACATTGGAGAGGGTTCAGAGAAGATTCACCAGAATGATTCCAGGAATGAGAGGGTTAACATATGAGGAACGTTTGACTGCTCTTGGACTGTACTCCTTGGAGTTTAGAAGAATGAGGGGGAACCTCATAGAAACATTTTGAATGTTGAAAGGCATGGACAGAGTGGATGTGGCAAAGTTGTTTCCCATGGTGGGGGAGTCTAGTATGAGAGAACATGATGAGGATTGCACGGCACCCATTCAGAACAAAGATGTGAAAAAGATTTTTTAGCCAGAGGGTGGTGAATCTGTGGAATTTGTTGCCACAGGCGGCAGTGGAGGCCAAGTCACTGGGTGTATTTAAGGCAGAGATTGATAGGTTTCTGAGCAGTCAGGGCATCAAAGGTTATGGTGAGAAGGCGAGGGAATGGGACTAAAGGGGAGATTTGATCAGCTCATGATGAAATGGCGGAGCAGACTCGATGGGCCAAATGGTCGACTTCTGCTCCTTTGTCTTATGGACTTATGGTTTTAAGGTTGATAAAATTCTTTAGCATTCTTGAGTGCCCTTCCATTTACACACCAATTTAACAAGTTTTAATTTCAGGTTTAGAACGTTCAACACTTTTGACTGAATTTGTTCATCTACCAACCCATATATCAACATAACACTGAATGCAAGGTCCAAACTGGGAGCAAAATTACAATGTGGGGATAAGTTATCTAATGAAACAATGCACTCAGTAATTATTACACCCTACTTTTGGTTCTTCATCTTGACCTTATAATTTTTCACTACCTTAATAGTTTTGTCTAAAGTAATCTTTCATCTTGTATGAAACTAACATGCCAGACATTTCGAGCCAATCGCCTTCAGGGCCATAGCTTTTTTATACTTACATTTCATAATATTACCTTGTTCTTTAGCCTTTAAGATACTTAGATATACAACCTGAATGGTCTTCAAACCCAATCAAAAACCCAATCTCCCAATATTGTTAGTCAGAATGCCATGTTGTCCCACTCCTAAAAAACTTAACATATCCATAGTCCTATGATATTTCAATGCAACTATCTCTTGCTATGTAATGCGTCCTTGTTGGTGCATATGAAAACTTTCAGCAAATGAGGTCCAATGTACATGCAGACAAATTAAAATCAGCTTAAGCCCACCTTCTTATTTTGACTTCTCCCCTTTCCTTCCAGTCCTGATGAAGGGTCTCAGCTCAAAATGTCAACTGTTTACTCTTTTCCATTGACCTGTTGAGTTCCACCAGCATTTTGTGTGTGTAGCAAAGTCACTTACAATTTTCTATTTGAGAGTTATCACTATTTTTCAGCAATCTTTTACAGTCTTCTTAGCCAAATGGTTTTGTCTTCAGAAAACACTGAGATACAGCAAATATATTCAACAGAGAAAGAGTTTATTTTACCAGAAATAAAACTATTTACATGTTAAATCTTTAAGATTGTCTCTACTCCTGGGTAAATTGTCCTATTTAGAAGCAACCACATCAAATGACTCTGCTGTCCTGTAGAAAAAGGCACACAGATATAGGAATGACACGAGAGAAACAGGAACATCATAAAGATATATTATGATCAAAATTTGACAGTAAAGTCAAATTTCTAGAAAGAAATATACTTTGAAGTATGAACTTGAAAGCACTGTTCTTGCAGAGAGAACAAGTGGATATGGGAGAGCGATAATTGCAAAATGCAATTCTTCCTTCTTGAACTTGTGTCTTACATTTACTGGTGTGGTGAACTACATATACCTGTCTGGACACACCCCCTGCTGACTGCTCCTGTGGCACCTCCCACTGACCGTGGCTCCTCCCACAGACCCTGGTATAAAGGCGATTGAGGCCTGAGCCCTGCCCTCTGTCTCCAGGATGTAGTATGCTGGTCAATCACTGCTTGTTCTTTCTTCCAGTCAATAAAAGCCGGATATCTCGCCTTCATGTCTCAGAGAGAGTTATTGGTGGTGCATCAATTTTATTGACTGGAAGTTTTAAAACATGGAAAGTACTTTACGTCTGGAAAAATTGGATTTGGACCCCCAAGCCCCTGAAGCAGCTCTTGCCTTTGAACTCTGGCTTGCATGCTTCCAATCATTCTTGGAGGAGGTTAGTGCAACTGAACCCGCTGTTCTGCACCGAATTCTCCTCTTGAGGGTCACCCCAAAAGTTTACTCATTTAGCAGAGACCTGTCGACCTACCAAGGGGCACTGGATGCCCTCAAAAGACAGTACCTGTGGCCGGTGAACACCGTCTATGCAAGACATCGCTTAGCTACGGGATGACAGCGGCCTGGAGAGTTGAGCACTGAGTTTCTCCGAGCCCTACAGACATTCGTGCAAACTTGCAACTGCGAAACTCTCACGGCAGAACAACATGCGGAGCTCCTCATACGAGCCGCCTTTGTTACAGGGATCAGGTCAGTGCACGTGCGCCAGCGGCTGCTGGAAAATGCCGATCTTACCTTACGCTCAGCAATCAAGATGGCCATCACACTGGAGGCTGCTCTGCACAACGCTGATGCTGTCCAACCGTGCGATCCCCCGCCGGTTCCGTGGACACCTCAGACACCGCTGCCGCCGGTTCCCGTGAGCGAATTCGCCAATGCCGCTGCCAATCGCGATTCCACGAACTTCCCGAACCTGACCACAGCTGCTGCCAGTCGCAAGCCTGCACAGTGTTACTTCTGTGGACTCGAAAAGCACCCCCGAAAATGCTGCCCGGCCCGAGAAGTGACCTGTTCCAGCTGCGGGAAGAAGGGCCATTTCGCCAAGGTCAGTAAGTCTAAACCACGAGCAGGGTTGAGCAGCGCTGCGTGTGAGGCATGGGGGCTGCCATCTTGCCTGCCCGCCTCGTGCGAGGCATGGGGGCCACCATCTTCCACGCCAGGATGGTGGTGGCCATCTTTGTAGGCACCAACTCGCCCCGCCTCCGACCCACGGGTTCTTACCGGGCACCAAGACGGTGATTCAACTCTGGCCTCCGTAAACCTCAACCAAAGCGCCCCACACCAGCTTGCAAGGTGAATGATGGACATCCTGGTGGAGGGGCACAGGACTAGCTGCCTGTTTGACACGGGCAGCACAGACAGATTTATTGACCCGGACACAATGCAACGCTGCGGACTCGTGACATGGCCGGTAAGCCAGAGGGTCACCTTGGCTTCTGGGTTGTATTCCACAGACATCTGGGGGGGTTGTGTAGTGACATTGCTGGTGCAGGGCACAGAATATCGGAACTTCGCGCTACTGGTCATGCCTCAACTGTGCGCGTCTTGCTATTGGGGCTGGACTTCCAGAGCCACCTCAAAAGTGTGACTATGGCATATGACGGGCCCCTCCCACCACTCACTGTCAGGAATCCTCGGTTTCATGGGACTTCACCATATACCCCGCTACTGACCCCACACACACACACACACACACACACACACACACACACACACACACACACACACACACACACACACACACACACACACACACACACACCGACCCACACATCCCACCCAACACCATGCTGACAGCTGCGCTACCGACACCACTTGCAGCCTCTCCACCCTCAAGATCCCTCCCCCACCGCTGTTCGGCAACCTGACCCTCGACTGTCAACCTGTGGAAACTAAAAGCAGGAGGTACAGCGCGGGGGAAAGGGCCTTCATTCAGTCAACGGTGCAGTGGCTGCTCAGGGAGGGGATCATTGAGCCAAGCACAAGCCCTTGGAGGGCCCAGGTGGTTGTTGTTCGGACTGGGCAGAAAAATAGGATGGTGGTGGACTATAGTCAAACCATCAATAGGTTCATGCAGCTTGACACGTACCCCCTACCCCGCATCGCAGATATGGTCAACCAGATAGCTCAGTACAAGGTGTACTCGACAATAGATCTGAAATCCGCTTATCACCAGCTCCCCATCCGCCCAGAGGACCGCCCCTACACCGCCTTCGAGGCAGGCGGCAGGCTCTATCACTTCCTGCGCATCCCATTCGGTGTCACAAATGGTGTCTCTGTCTTCCAGAGGGAAGTGGACCGGATGGTGGACCAGCACCGACTGAAGGCCACATTTCCCTATCTGGATAACATCACCATCTGTGGTCACGACTGGCCGGATCACAACATCAACCTCCAATGATTTTTCCAAGTGGCCAAAGCCTTGGACCTTACTTATAATAGGGACAAGTGTGTGTTCGGAACCACCCGACTCGCTATCTTTGGGTATGTCGTGGAGAACGGGGTCATTGGCCCTGATCCCGACCGTATGCGCCCCCTGTTAGAACTCCCTTTTCCCACCACCCTCAAAGCTTCTTTTCCTATTACGCCCAATGGGTCGCCCATTACGCAGACAAGGTCAAGTCTACCACTTTTCCCCTCTCTGCCTTCAGCTGCATTAAAGGGGACCTTGCCAAAGCAACGATGCATGTGGTGGATGAGACCATTCCCTTCCAAGTGGAGTGTGATGCCTCTGATTTCGCGCTAGCTGCTACCCTCAACCAGGCAGGCAGGCCAGTAGCATTCTTTTCTCGTACCCTTCAAGGCTCTGAAATTCGGCACTCTGCGGTGGAGAAAGAAGCCCAGGCCATAGTGGAAGCTATTAGGCACTGGAGGCACTATCTCGTTGGCAAAAGGTTCACCTTGCTGACCGACCAGTGCTCAGTTGCGTTCATGTTCAGCAACCAACAGCGGGGCAAAATCAAAAATGACAAAATTTTGCAGTGGAGAATAGAACTCTCCACCTACAACTATGACATCCTGTACCAGCCTGGAAGGCTCAATGAGCCCCAGATGCCCTATCCCAGGGAGCGTGTGCCAGCGCACAGCTCGACCAGCTATACGCCCTCCATGCACATCTTTGCCACCCGGTTTTACCATTTTGTGAAAGCCCGGAACCTGTCGTACTCCCTTGAGGACATCAGGATGATGACTAGGGACTGCCAAGTCTGCACCGAGTGCAAACCGCACTTCTACCGTCCTGAAAAGGCGCAACTTATCAAGGCCACCCCCCCCCTTTGAGCGAATGAGTGTTGATTTTAAGGGCCCCCTTCCCTCCACCGACCGCAATGTCTACTTTCTCAACATTATCGACAAGTACTCGCGGTTCCCCTTTGCCATCCCCTGCCCCGACACCACTACCACGAATGTCATAAAAGCTCTGTGTCAGCTCTTCACTCTGTTCAGATATCCCTGCTATATCCACAGTGATAGAGGGTCCTCCTTTATGAGTGACGAGCTGCGCCAGTACCTGCTGGCTAGGGGCATTTAACTAGTTGGACCACGAGTTATAATCCCCGGGGAAATGGACAGGTGGAGAGGGAGAACGCCTCAGTGTGGAAGGCCACACTTTTAGCCCTTAAGTCAAAAGGGTTGCTGGTCTCTCGATGGCAGGAGGTCCTCCCCGAGGCACTCCACTCCATCCGCTCCCTGATATGTACATCCACCAATGCCACCCCTCATGAACGCCAATTCTCTTTTCCCAGGAAGTCTGCCACTGGGACCACCCTACCAGCTTGGCTGACGTCCCCAGGGCCAGTGCTGCTCCGGAAACATGTGAGGAGCAATAAATACTCCCCGCTGGTCAAGAGGGTTCACCTTCTACAT
This sequence comes from Hypanus sabinus, assembly GCF_030144855.1. Taxonomy (NCBI): domain Eukaryota; kingdom Metazoa; phylum Chordata; class Chondrichthyes; order Myliobatiformes; family Dasyatidae; genus Hypanus; species Hypanus sabinus. The sequence goes on from NC_082715.1 coordinate 47,361,002, forward strand.
GCGAACCCCCAGTATGCTTACGTGGTCTTACCTAATGGGTGGGAGGACACGATCTCCGTCCGCGACCTGGTGCCCACAGGAGCAGCAGACCACTACCCTGAACACTCCACGGTAACTATGAACCCTGTACACGAGGTGACACCACGCACACCGAGCCCTACACAGACTTCTCACAACACTTCTATACCAGGCGTCTCGTATGTGCATATACCAGGCACCTCGCACACGCGTGAGGGATTACTGACGTCTAGTGGGCTGACACCTCCAGTTAGGCCGGAACCAGCACAACCACCGTCTCTGGTGCAATCACCACTGGCACCTGTGCAATCACAGCCGGTGCTACGTAGATTGCAGTGACAGATTCGACCAGCTAATAGACTTAACCTGTAAATATACTTGTAAGAAACTTCACCCCATGGGGACTCTCTTTTAAAACAAAGTGGGGGGGTGAATGTGGTGAACTACATATACCTGTCTGGACATGCCCCCTGCTGACTGCTCCTGTGGCCCCTCCCACAGACCCCGGTATAAAGGCGATTGAGGCCTGAGCCCAGCCCTCAGTCTCCAGGATGTAGTATGCTGATCAACTACTGCTTGTTCTTTCTTCCAGTCAATAAAAGCCGATATCTCTCCTTCACATCTCAGAGAGAGTTATTGATGGTGCTTCAACTGGTCCAGTTGATATTTCTCGACTGCATTACTTGTGTATAATATAGCTTAAATCTAAGCAGAAATCGCCTGGAGGTGTCACCTTTTCTGTTGTCAAAGACACACACTTCTTTAAGTGTAACTTTCAACAAATGAAAGGGCAGATGAAGGTCATTTCCTGTCAGAACATTTGATAAATCCCATCCCATCTGATAACAATTTGCAAAAAGCGTAAGTCTCATATAATCAGTGAAGTCTTTCAGCACCAGAGTTATTAAGTGACAGTGACATTTCACGATCTAACTAGATGGTTAGCTCGAGGATTTCTGATATAGAAGGACACATCAAGTAGTGGCTGACTGATGAGACATACTGATTGAAAATTCAGCTCAGGTGATGTGGCCTTTGTTCACTGCATCGGCTTATCAGAGATCAAAGAAACTTGTTTTTTATATATTTTGGTGTTATACTGTAATGACAACTACTGCTGAGGATTTGTTCACCAGTTAAGACTGTTACAAGATAGATAAGGACACGGATTGGATTTGTAAAATCTTGATTACAGAAGATTAACACTTTCATATGCTACGAAAAAATGTACCAACACTGGCTCAGTAACAGAAGTGAAGGCATAAGGGTGTGCAGTTGTTGGAATCTGGAGCAACAAACAATTTGCTGGCAGAATCTGAATCAGAATCAGATTTATTATCATTGTCAAGTGTCATGAGGTTTGTTAACTTAACAGCAGCAGTACAATGCAATACATGATAATATAGAAAGAAAAAGAAGTAAGTATATACAGTGGTATGCAAAAGTTTGGGCACCCCTGGCCAACATTTCTGTTACTGTGAATAGTTAAGTGAGTAGAAGATGAACTGATCTCCAAAAGTAATAAAGTTAAAGATGAAACATTCTTTTCATCATTTTAAGCAAGATTAGTGTATTATTTTTATTACGTACAATTTTAGACTGAATAAAAGGAAAGGAGCACCATGCAAAAGTTTGGGCACCCCAAGAGATTTGAGCTCTCAGATAACTTTTACCAAGATTTCAGACCTTAATTAGCTTGTTAGGGTTATGGCTTTTTCATAGTCATTGTTAGCAAAGGCCAGCTGATGCAAATTTCAAAGCTTTATAAATACCCTGACTCCTCAAACCTTGTCCCAACCATCAGCAGCCATGGGCTCCTCTAAGCAGCTGCCTAGCACTCTGAAAATTAAAATAAATGATGTCCACAAAGCTGGAGAAGGCTATAGCAAAGGGTTTTCAGGTTGCCATTTCATCAGTTTATAATGTAATTAAGAAATGGCAGTTAACAGGAATGGTGGAGGTCACGGTCAGGTCCTGAAGACCAGGAAACTTTCCAAGAGAACTGCTGGTAGAATTGCTAGAAAGGCAAATTAAAACCCCCGTTTGACTGCAAAAGACCTTCAGGAAGATTTAGCAGACTCTGGAGCGTTGTGATGTTCTACTGTTCAGCGACACCTGCACAAATATGACCTTCATGGAAGAGTCATCAAAAGAAAACCTTTCCTGTGTCCTCACCACAAAATTCAGCATCACAAGTTTGCAAAGGAACATCTAAACAAGCCTGATTCATTTTGGAAACAAGCCTTGTGGATTGATGAAGTTAACATAGAACTGCTTGGCCACAATGAGCAAACGTATGTTTGGAGAAAAAAGGGTGCAGAATTTCATGAAAAGAACAACTCCAATTGTTAAGCATTGGGGTGGATCAATCTTGCTTTGGACTTGTGCTGCAGCCAGTGGCATGGGGAACATTTCACTAGTAGAGGGAAGAATGACTTCAATTAAATGCCAGCAACTTCTGGAAACAAACATCACACCGTCTGTAACAGAAGCTGAAGGTGAAAAGAGGATGACTTCTACAATAGGATAATGACCCTAAATACACTTCAAAATCCACAATGGACTACCTCAAGAGGTGCAAGCTGAAGGTTTTGCCATGGCCCTCACAGTCATCCTGCCCTAAACATCATTGAAAATCTGTGGATAGACCTCAAAAGAGCAGTGCATGCAAGACAGCCCAAGAATCTCACAGAACTTGAAGCCTTTTGCAAGGAAGAATGGGCAAAAATCCCCCAAACAAGAATTGAAAGACTCTTAGCTGGCTATGGAAAGTGTTTACAAGCTGTGATACTTGCCAGAGGGGGTGTTACTAAGTACTGACCATGCAGGGTGCCCAAACTTTTGCTTCAAGCCCTTTCCTTTTTTGTTATCTTGAAACTGTAAAAGATAGAAATAAAAAAGTAATCTTGCTTAAAATATTAAGGAAATGTGTCATCTTTAACTTTATGCCTTTTGGAAAGCAAGTCATCTTTTACTCGCTTAGCTATTCACAGTAACAGAAATTTTGACCAGGGATGCCCAAACTTTTGCATGCCACTGTATATGTATATTAAGCAGTTAGGCCAAAATTATATAATATAAATAAAGTGAGGTAGTGTTCATGGGTTCAATGAACATTTAGGAATTGGATGGCAGAGGGGAAGAAATTGTTCCTGAGTAATGTGTCTTCAGACTTCTGTACCTCCTACCTGATGGTAACTATGAGAAGGAGCATGTCCTGGATGTTGGGGGGGCTTAATAATGGACACCGCCTCTCTCAGGCACTGCTAGTCAGAATGCTCTCCACTGTACATCTTTACTTTATTGTCACCAAATAATTGACACTAGAGCGTACAATCATCACAGCGATATTTGATTATGCGCTTTGTGCTCCCTGGAGTTCAAATCAAAGTAAATATAATAAAAATTTAAATTATAAAACATAATTAGAAAATAGAAAAGGGAAAGTAAGGTAGTGCAAGTCAGGTCTGGATATTTGGAAGGTACGGCCCAGATCCGGGTCAGGATCTGTTCAGCAGTCTTATCACTGTTGGAAAGAAGCTGTTCCCAAATCTGGCTGTACGAATCTTCAAGCTCCTGAACCTTACCCCAGAGGGAAGACGGACAAAAAGTGTGTTGGCTGGGTGGGTTGTGTCCTTGATTATCCTGGCAGCACTGCTCCGATGGCATGCGGTGTAAAGTGAGTCCAAGGATGGAAGATCTATAGAAGTTTTTAAGTATTTTAAGTAACAAGCCAAACCTCTTCAAACTCCTAATGAAATAAATCCACTGTCTTGCCTTTTTTATATCTGCATCAATATGTTGGGACCAGGCTAGATCCTCAGAGATTTTGACAGCCAGGAACCTGAAATTGCTCATTCTCTCCACTTCTGATCCCTCTATGAGAACTCAACGGGTTGAACAGCATCTGTGTAAAGAAAGGTATTGTTGATGTTTTGGGTTGAAACCCTGAATGTCACACCAATACATGGTCACACTCTGCTAATCCAGTCTCTCCAGTAAGAATCATTTAACACTGATCTCATTAAGAACCTTGTTCTTTCAGGCCCCAACCCAGGCAGAGAAAGCTTTGAGGCTATTGCAGATAAACAGGATGAGGTAAAACAGCCGGTACATGCAGGGTGAGTAACTGTGTTGATGTTAGACCACCCATCTCAAAAGTTCCTCAGACATCTGAAAACCATTTAAACTGAAATAACCAATATAAAAATATAATTTTTAAAAAATAAAGTACATTTTAACTTTTTAAAGTAATTATAAATAATAAAAGTGAAAGCATTTAAAAAAAAATAACATGCCTTCCTCCTTGCCGCTAGACTTTTGTGTCATACTCTCGTTGACACAGGGCCGGTTCCAGCCTAGAGCAGGATCTGACAACCTGAGAGGTGATTCATCCGGATTCACCAAGGTGTATCCAGTATGACCAGACTTTGCTTCCAGTCATCATTTAAAGAAATTTTCTGGTAGTTGCAATTGGAACAATCAATCTATATCAGCAATATCCATACAATGTATTTTGGCACTTGGACCATGGCCTTGAAAATTAAAATGGGATTTATATAAGAACGAGAAGGAGAAGGCCATGTGATCCATTTGTCACACAGCAAGATCATGGCTGACTAGTTACCTTCAGTATTGTCACCGTATACCTTGATTCCCTTTATTTTTTTTGGAATGAACATTACAATTGAGCTTCTGTAGACACTTGGGGTAGAGAATTTAAAAACAACACTAGCTTCTGAGTGAAGGAATTTCCTGTCAGCTCAGTCTCAATCATTTCATTGCATTTCACAGTCCCAATAAAACTACCCTTCAATTCTCAATCTGTACACTCTAATCCTAGGCTCTGCAGTCAGGGGCAAAATCCATCCACATACAGTATAGTCCGCCATGCCTTTTAAGAATCTTGTAAGATTTAAAGAGATTTCTTCTCATTCTTTCTTGAGTATTTGCTTCATCTTTGTACAATTTTAGGAGCTCAGATGGCTCAAAATCTATTTCAGATAACCTTGCAAAGAAGGTCAATAGAGCTTAAAAATAACTTCATTGAAACTGCCAGTGACTTGGCTTGAGAAGATTTTAAATCCATATCTCAAGGTCAATTTTAGTCCTTCATTCAAAAAGAACACCAGATTTTCCCAAATAGCTGTTTAAATGTTTGTCTATACCAGGGGTCGGCAACCCACGGCTCCCTGTGGCTTTGGAAAATAAATGATGAGTATTTAATTAAAATGTATTTTATGTTAGTTTGTTAGTTTTTGAAATGTAATTCTAAATTTGAAGATTATGTTGATCTTGTACAATCTAAATGAAATGTGTTTTTGTCGCTATTAATATACGCCACCACTGCCAATGCCTGACACCCGCCAGTGCGCGATTTCTTTAATTTTTCGATCCAAGGTAGGCTAACTATGGAGAATTCTAAAAAAAGAAAAGTGACTGAAGAAAACAGAACGTTAAATGATACGTGGGCAGATTCATTTGCTTTCACTGCTGACGAAACTGGTTTACCAGTATGCTTAATATGCAATGAGAAACTAGCAAACAACAAAAAGTCAAATGTCGCAAGACATTTCCAGAATAAACACGCAGCCTTTGCTCAAAAATATCCGGATGGAGATGAGAGAAAAAAAGCCATTTCGGAACTGATGCGGAAGGTTGATCTGAGCAAAAATCATTTCAAGAAGTGGATGAAGTCTGAAAAATCAACTACATATGCTAATTTTGTTGCCGCTCAGGAAATAGTCAGGCACAGGAAGCAGTTTACAGATGGTGAATATATAAAAAAATCTTTCATTAAGATTTCAGAACATCTATTCACGGACTTTAAAAACAAGAGTGAAGTTGTGCAGAAAATCAGGCCCCTCTCTGCAAAGACTGTCAAAGACAGAACCATAAAAATGGCAGAAGATATCACAAGACAGCAAATTAAAGACATCAATTCAGCTGTGGCCCCCTTGATTGCCTGTGACGAGTCTAAAGACAAAGGTGATATTGAACAAATAGCGCTGTTCTGCCCGTATGTAAACTCTGTCGGGCCACAGGAAGAAATGATTGAGTTGATACCTCTAAAAGGCCAAAGACGGGGGGAGGACAACTGTGAGGCTGCCTTGAATTGTTTAAGAGCCAAAGGAATAAAGACCACCCACCTGGTGTCTGTAGCTACTGATGGGGCACTGTATGACAGGAGCGCACAAGGGATTTGTGGCTTTCCTGCAGAAGTTGCTGGACAGAAAGCTGCTGACTTTTCACCGCATCTTGCACCAAGAGGCACTGTGCGCTCAAACATTTCCTCTGGAATGCACAGAAGTAATGGATGTTGTCATTCAGATTGTCAATAAAATAATGGCAAAAAGTTTAAATCACCGTCAATTCTGTTTGTTACTGGACGAGCTGGAAAGCGCATATTCTGATCTCCTGCTGCACAACAAAGTCCGGTGGCTGTCCAGAGGGGAGATACTGAAACACTTTGTCGCGTGTCTGGAAGAAGTGAAAACTTTCCTGGGCAGCAAAGGGCTCACCTTTCCTGAGCTGGAACAGCCAGAGTGGCTGGAAAAGCTACACTTCATGGTGGACATGACAGCGCACCTGAACACGCTGAACACAGCTCTTCAGGGGAAAGGACGCACAGCCCTGCACATGTTGGAGGATGTTTTGGCATTTGAGCGCAAGTTGACAGTGCTTGCCAGAGACTTACAGAAAGGCACATTGTCTCACTTCCCCAATTTGAGAGAGTTCAAACAAGCTCACGACATGATAAATTTGGAGTATTTACATTCTGCAATCATCGCAATGCAAACATTGTTTGGGAAACGCTTCTGTGAGTTCAGAGAGGAAAAAAACACATTATCCTTCCTGGTCACTCCCCTAATCATCGATCCATCCCTACTGAATACGACTGCATTGGCAGGTGTGAGTCAACCTGATCTTGAGATGGAACTGGCCGACCTAGCCAACAAAGACATATGGGTGTCCAAGTTTAGACGCTTGACAGCAGACCTTGAAGATGTTGCCCGTCAGAAGGCCTTTCTTGCTCAGAATCACAAATGGGGTGATATTGAAAACCTCCTCTAACCGGACAAACTTGTGTTCGAAACATGGAATGCTATCCCCGATATTCATGTAAACATTAAAAAGTATGCACTTGGAGTCCTGTCGATCTTTGGATCCACATACGATTGTGAGCAGGTGTTCTCCAACATAAACTTTATTAAAAACAAACATCGCGCACGCCTCACAGATGACGGCTTGCGATCCTGTGTAAAGATGAAGGTGACGTCATACAGCCCTGATGTGCAGACACTGTGCGCTGAGGTCCAGGAGCAGAAATCCCATTAACCAAGTATGATAAATATTTTAATTGCCTATTGTTTTATGTATAGTCATATTTTTTCATTGTTCAGTGAAATAGTCCTTTTATTTTTCAGGTTGACAGCTGGCAGACGTTATTTTTGGTTTGCTGCTGGCGGAAAATTTAAGTTCGGCGTTTTTCATAACTACAAGAAGGACTCAAATAGATTGAGTATTTTACTTAAAAGTAACCTTCAACCCAACATCTTTTTTTCGGAGTTCAAAATGTTTTTGTTGCATGCAGAAATGTAATTTCGTTTTCTCTGCAAGAGTTCATCGATTTCATAAATGCAACACATTATAGTTTGTTTATACACAGCATAAAGGCAAAAAAACATATGCAGTGTTATTTCATTTTAAATTTCAAATGGGTTCTGTGGCTCCCAGTGTCTTATTTTCTGTGGGAAAGGGGTCCAAATGGCTCTTTCAGTGGTAAAGGTTGCCGACCCCTGGTCTATACTATCTCAATAAGTTGTCAAGTGAGAATTTCTGCACTTGTCCCATGAAAAATTACCATGGAGGCCCTTAAAAAGAGAAACTGATTCATGGCCGACTCACTTTATGTTAAACTGGGTTTCTGCAAAAAACACTGCATGATTCATTACACACCTTTTGATTTGAGTACATTATATGGTTCAATATTATTTACATCTCCGTAGGTGTGAAGTAAAATGTTACATTGTATAAATGTGACAGCTTCCATGAAGTTTGCAATATCCACATAATCTGCTCCTGAATAAGCTAACAAGACAATGCTATGCTGACTGTTTATTTTATGATTGCATGATAACTAGTTCCAGCATTAATCATACTCTTGAAGGGCTGTATAATTCAGTAAGGGAGATTACTTCCACTTAAAATCTAAAGCAAATTTGCTTCATCTAAAGTCAGTCTGTGCATCTTACAATGGACAAAACCAAAATACTGTTAGTTCTAGAAACCTGAAATAGAAACTGTAACAGCCAAACAATGCAGCAGGTTACCAGCACTTATTCTTGAAGAACAAAAGCTACCATTTCAGCTCATTGAACTTCCATCAATGTTATTGCAAGAATATCAACCTGAAATTTTACTTTCTGCTCCACAGGCGCTGCTTGATGCTCTTGAAGAGAAAGTCAAGTGTGGCTACAGCAGGCAGGGAGAGTGAACTGAAAATGCGATTATAAAAGTACATCAGTAGTGAAAGAATCGGGTGGTTTACCGGCCCTTCACTGGTGGTCTTGCAGGAGATCTAAAGTAAGAAGGATGAAGATTTCTGAAGTGTGGCAGGGCCAGAGATTGTCTTCACCAGATTTAGCCACTAGCCAAACCTGAGGCTTACAAATTCATTATGGTTATACATAAAAATACATGAATTTCATATGTCTTGACACCACCATATGATATGTCTGTCCCTTGTTTAATGTAAAGAATGAAGATAGGATCATATTTCAGACTCCCTTGTCTTTCTTCTGATTAGTTTTATATTTTAGACTTTAAAAAACAGAACAAGGTATTCTAAAATTAACCCTGAGACAGTTACCAACCTGTTGAAGCACAATGAGATGTTTGAGTTTAAAAAAAGTGCAGTGATGAAAGGTCGAGTTAAAAAACAGCGTAGCATGTGCAGAGACATTCGAATTTTAAAAATACACAAAATGGAGGAATTCATGGGTTCATAAACAGTGAGTAATAGGTGATAATAATCATAAAACGAGCTCAAATAGCTAGTTAAATCAGAAAGATTGATGAATTTGATTGCACAAGCAGATAACTGGATTTTATATACTGAATAGATTGAGCAACATATTAAAACAAATGGAATAGCCAATGAGAAACAAGTGCTGACTGAATTGGATTTGAAGTCCTATAGTCCACTTAGGAGTGTGACTGCTCCAACCAAACCAACTGAAATGAGCTTTGCTAATATTGTGAAAGCAATGCAGGAACATTTAGAACCAAAACCATTGTTGATTGCGGAATGTTTTAGGATTCATAAGCAGAATTGAAAGGAAGGGGAGTCCATTTCAAGGTACGTGGCTAAATTAAAGAGATTTTCTGAGCATTGTCAGTTCAGTAATCTGCTTAGTGATGCACTGAGAGATTATTTAGTTTGTTAAATCTTACAAGAAAGCATTCAAATGTGGCTCCTAAGCACAACTTAGAATTCAAAAAGCATTTGAAATTGCAGTAGCAATAGAAGCCGCAGACAGAGATGCTATTGAATTGCAGTCAGGAATGAAAGAGAGTGTGAACAAATTGCAATGTCTGCACAGAAACCAGCCTGACCAAACAAACTGTGTTAATGTTGTGGCAAGGGCTCACATACACTAGAGCAATGCAGGTTTAAAAGTGAAACTTGCAGAAAATGCAACAAAATAGGAGACATACCATGAGCATGTTGGGCAGACAAAAATAAATGGACTGCACAGTAAAGAGAAAATGTTAAAAAAATCAAATTTCAGTTTCAATACAAGCACTAATCTGTATGATATTGATGTGTTACGAACCCCATAACTGGGTCACTTACCAGCAAAGATAGAGAGGTCCATTGAAGTCTGATGGTACTATTTTAACAGTATTTATTGATAAAAATACACAAAATAATATCAATGCAAACATACAGATAATATACGTCGTCAATACTAAATCTAAAAGCGCGGGTATAATAATAATCAATAAGAAATAGCTCTATCGTTGTCTAGGGGGATAATGTATTGTCCGATGGAAATATAAAAGTCACTGTTAGTTCGTTCAAGCTGCAGCGTTTTGGTTTGAGAGAAAGAGGGGTTAAAACTTGCCCAGTCCTTTTATGATGTCAACCCTTCGAGAGTCGTTGGGAGTTGGTTTCCCCATTGTTAGCTAAAAGCCGTTCTTCCGTGGTAAAAGCCACCAGTTCCGGGGCAAATGGAACCAAATGCTCGTGGCCTCCTCCCATCGGCTTCTGCTAGTACGGGATCGCTAACGTTTCTTTTGGTGCGTCTGAGGGGCTGTCCCCACAGACCGTCTTTAATCCTGACTCACAGGATCTCAGATGTCAATCAGGTTGGGGTGATGCAATCCCTCCCTCAACCAGCCCACTTTACCTGAGGGCTTCCACGTAGCACAGTATTGCAATACACAAGTTCGTCTTCAAGAGACAATGGCCGTTTCCCGTAGCTTTATATTGCCAGGGGGGTCAAGACATTCTGCACGTCTCTCTCTCATTTCCTGGGTCTCCTGACCCAAATCAATAGCGATCCTGCGATTCTCAAAAAGGAGGGGGCTGCAGGCGTAACACCCCCTTTCTGCAACGCGTTTTCACCAGCGGTGAAAACAAAGTAGTACCGAGTCTTACAGGATTTTAGAATCTAACCCAATACAAAAGATTTCCTTTTCACTACAGAGTAATACAGTTATACATTCAATTCAGCATCTAAACAGTTAACAATTACAGTGTCACGTCTTTTAATATCTTAACATCTTGTACCTTACTAAAGTCTTGTAGCATCAGACTTCAATTTAATAACCACCTATTTTTATTTCTTTCCTTCAGCAAACAAAAACTAAGGAGTTGTGACCTTAGCTTACGTGTATACTACAAAAGTTCATGCAAATACTAATCTTTCTGTTGCTTTCAAACTTAACAGGCAGGCTTCCATGGGGTTATCTTTATTATTCGCATGCTTTGTCAAAATCCCGTAAAACCGGCTTTTGATATTTAAAAATGGCGTCCCCATTAACTCTTGCCTCTTTTCCAGTTAATCCCCACGTGGGGAGCTTGGGTACCCTGGCGAAATAGGCTCTCGCCCACTTCTTTCATAGGAGTTATTTTATCAACACCATGTCCCAAACTTAGATCATCTTCTGTATTTTCACCCAATTCTTTAATTTTACACAAGTTGCTAGCCCTCTCTTCAGGACCCTTCAGGCTATTAGTTTTCAGTTCAAACTCTTTGTTCAAGCAGCATTTCAAATTCTGCCTTTTCACACCACACTCTGAAATAACAATAGCATGGAGGGCCCCGTCATCTTGCAACTCAATCTGTAAGCGATCCTCAGGCTTTAAATTTTCTTCATTCGATTTGGGAACTACATATTTCCTGTTTCCTTCAATAATAATATTCATCTCCCCACTTTTGATCTCCGCATTAACTTTGAACACACTGTCGAGCACAAACACCTGGGAACTCTCACTTCCCACTATTTCCAAGGTTAACCCTTTCTTCACTGAACCAAGTCTATCTGACCCACAAGGACGGCCTTCACTTTCAACTGAATCAAATACCTTAGACTTTTTCTGAGCTCCATTACTAGGTTCAGTACCACATACATCCACATCTTGGACACACTCAAATAGGACATTTGCCTCTTCCAGGTTTTCAATACCCATACCCGGTCCAAATTCTAAATTTCCCTGATTCTCCCAGCTGCTCTCTGGGCAACTCCCTTCCGGAGTAAACTCAACCCCGCGGGCTGAAACAACCTCATCTGCCAACCCAGCAGACTTCTTCAAGGTAAGGGCACCCTTTTCAGCTAGGACTGCCCTCATTTCATTATCAGGAACACCTTAAGAATGTTCAACTTCTTCAAACAGTTCTGCCGAACTAGACAGATCATCCATATCCAACCCTGGACCTTTTAACAGCTCCATCAGTTTATCATCTTTATCTTCTGCCTCTAGAACTTTTCTCCTTGCTAAGGGCCGGTCTACCTCCTCTCCCTTACCCTCTTTCACTTTACTACTCTTCGTTTTACCACCCTCTAAACCCTTGTGGTACAGGGTTGGTAAAAATGACTCAGCCAAGTCGAAACTGGCCGGATTTAAACTGCTCCCTTTCTCAGCTGCCTTTCTCGACATGCTGCGAGTGATCGCGCATGCGGGATAGATCTTGGAACCTAGGGGCGGGGCTGCAACACTCACCGGCCGGCTTGTCAGCGTCATGGCTGACCAAACCTTACCACCGGCTAAATCGTTACCAAGAAGGACGTCCGCGTCAGTTCTCGGGAATTCGGATTGCACCCTTATTTCAACTGGACCAGAGACTAGCTGACAATTCATAATGACCCTATGTAAGTTCACCATTTTCATCCCTTTGCTTATTCCTTTCCCAGCTTGCGACCAAAATCTAGTACCTTACTGCTGATCAATGATAGCTCAGCCCCCGTATCTCTCCAGATCAGTACTGGAACTGGTGTGTCTCCCTCCCTCACAGACACGGTTCCATTTGACAGACAAGTCTCAGACCCTTCCTGTACTCTGTCTACCCGGGGTTCTCTTGTCGATTTACTGATTACCACGGCACATCCGATAGGGACTGCTGCTTTCCCTTTTCCTATCTCTTTCCTCGGAGCAAAGCACCTAGATGCAATATGCTCCCTGTTTCCACAATTAAAACAGGTCAAGCCCGGAAATCTCTGGCTGTCTGGCCTTTCCCCCTCAACCTTATGACTAGCTACCGGCGGGACCTCTGCCTCAGCCGGCGGGCTTTCTCTATCGTTCCCATGGTCTCTCTGGGAACTTATATTCGAGGAAAACTTTGTCTTGTGGGTTAGGGCATATTCATCTGTGATCCTAGCAAATTCTGAGATGGACTTATTCGGCTTCTCATTCAAATACATCTGGATATCCTCCGAAACACAACCTTTAAATTCCTCAATCAGAATTAACTCCCTGAGACACCAATAATCCTCCCCCACTATCTCTGCTGTGCACCAACAGTCCAAGAGCGCACCCTTCTCATAGGCAAACTCAGTATACGTCTGATTCCACCCTTTCTTTAAAGTTCTGAACTTTTGTCTATACGCTTCAAGTACTAACTCATAACTCCGGAGAATGGCCACCTTTACTTTGTCATAACTCTCCTCCTCTCCCTCCTCCATGGACAACGCCGCATATGCCAGCTGTGCCTTCCCTTTTAAGACACTTTGTAACAGCACCACCCACTGATCTCTGGGCCACTTCTGATTCACTGCCACCTTTTCAAAAAGCAAGAAATAACTATCAACATCCGTCTCCTTGAACGGAGGATCTAACCTCAACTCTCGACTAACATTAAACCACTCCTCTCGGTCTGACCCTTGATCTCTTTGCCCTTGCCTTAACTTCTCCATCTCCAAGTCATGTTTCCTTTGTTTCTCTGCCTCCCCATACTCTCTCTCCTTCTCAGCTCTCTCTCTGTCTTTCTCATCTGCTTCCAGCTGTTTTAACTGAATTTCATGCTCTTTGTTTCTCAGCTCTTTCCTTCTCCCGTTTCACCTCTAACTCCTTTAGCTGGAGTGCATGCTCCCTCTCTCTCTTGGCTCTTTCATTCTTCTTCTCAGCTGCTTCCAGCTGCTTTACCTTAATTGCATGTTCCAACCTTAATTTCTCCAACTCTAACTGAGCCGTCCCGCTAGCTGGTACCTTTTCAGGAATATTTTCCAATACCTCAGCTGCAAACACATTCTTCCCAATGTAATACTAAGTTATTGCCCTTCGCACCTCCCGCTTTTTCATTGACAACCCCTCCTCTGCGAGGTTTAACCCCTTCACCAAATTTATCAAGTCTGATTTGGTGGCCGCCTCCAGCGCCTCCAGAGTCAGGTTTTCTATAAATTCACCCACATCCATCTTTGATGGTTTCCCGTCTGGCTAGATCCAGATCCAGGTTTGGACTTACAGGCCCGATTCACTGGCCCTCCATTTTGCTATCAAATCCCGAGACAAGAATCCCAAGTTGGAAGATCTCCAAATGCTCCATGGAATTCGTAATAACTTTAATATGTATATTTATCAGGCATTCTTTCTTTCTTTCTTTCTTTCTTTCTTTTTTCTATAGGGCAGTTAGGGGGAGGGGTTAAGGGGAGGGGGTAAGGGTTATATACATTGTTTTTTCATACTTTGTAATCATTTAAAAATGCAATAAAAAAAGTTAAAAAAAAAAGAATCCCAAGTTGTTACGAACCCCGTAACTGGGTCACTTACCAGCAAAGATAGAGGGGTCCATTGAAGTCTGATGGTACTATTTTAACAGTATTTATTGCTAAAAATACACAAAATAATATCAATGCAAACATGCAGATAATATACGTCGTCAATACTAAATCTAAAAGTGCGGGTATAATAATAATGAATAAGAAATAGCTCTATCGTTGTCTAGGGAATAATGTATTGTCCAATGGAAATATAAAAGTCACTGTTAGTTCGTTCAAGCTGCAGCGTTTTGGTTTGAGAGAAAGACGGGTTAAAACTTGCCCAGTCCTTTTATGATGTCAACCCTTCGAGAGTCGTTGGGAGTTGGTTTCCCCATTGTTAGCTAAAAGCCGTTCTTCCGTGGTAAAAGCCACCGGTTCCAGGGCAAATGGAACCAAATGCACGTGACCTCCTCCCATTGGCTTCTGCTATTACGGGATTGCTAGCATTTCTTCTGGTGCGTCTGAGGGGTTGTTCCCACAGACCGTCTTTTATTCTGACTCACAGGGTCTCAGATGTCAATCAGGTTGGGGTGATGCAATCCCTCCCTCAACCAGCCCACTTTACCTGAGGGCTTCCACGTAGCACAGTATTGCAATACACAAGTCCGTCTCCAAGAGACAATGGCCATTTCCCATAGCTTTATATTGCCGGGGGTGGGGGGGGGAGGCGGTCAAGACATTCCGCACGTCTCTCTCTCATTCCCTGGGTCTCCTGACCCAAATCAATAGCGATCCTGCGATTCTCAAAAAGGAGGGGGCTGCAGGCGTAACAGATGAAAAATCTGATAATGATGAGAGTGACACAGGACTGCGTAGCATTAAGATTTACAATGTAGAAACTAACAATAATCAAGTAATATGGGGCTTACCCCAGAAATGAATGGCAAATTTATGAAAATGGAGTTGGACACTAGCTCATCTGTTTCAGTCATTCCACAAAATAAGTTTGAATGGCATTTCAAAGATACTGAACTGAAGCCTGCAGATAACCAACTAAGTACTTATACTAGAAAAAAGATCATTCCTGTGGGAATTGATATTCATAACAAAAACCAACAAGCCACTTTGAGCTTGTATGTGGTAAGAGCAGGAGGCCCATCATCGTGGGGACGTGAGTTGCTGAGACAACTGCAACTTGATTGGAGATCCATCCACAGATTGCCACAATTACTACAATAGAGTCAACTGCAAGTGAATTAAGAAGGGGATTGGATCACACTGCAACAGTCTCCATGCTGTATTCCATAAACTGTTTCCCAACAGTTAGAAAGCATATTGGACCAAAGAAGAACCGTGCTGCTCAGAGGAACTCTAAAAGTGATGAAAGCAGTGGTCCAGCTACAACAGTTTTTGCCGGCAACATATTTGAGAAAGCTTCTGATAAGTTAATCGGGCAGTTACATGTAAAACTTGGCTTGGGTTTAATCTGGAAGAGAGTTAAAGAAGCTTTAGGAAAGTTATAAGCATTTGGCTTTTGTGAGCAGAATGATCTAGAATTGATTCTGTGTGCATTGAGGCTATTGCATGAACTTCAAATGGGAGACAAAAAGCTGTTTGTAAAAGTAGATGCAAAGACCAAAACCCAGCTGGATGAATGGAAGGCCAAAAAGAAAGGAGTCAACAGAGATACAAAAACAGAGGATTCATCAGATAACGTTGTGGATGACAAAACCAAGAGGAGAGATCAGATCGTAAAGAGAGCGATAAAGGATTAATTAGAGAATACTCCAGAGAACTAAATGGATCTTCCTAAGGTCAAAATGCACATACTAGAAGACGAAGAAGAAGAAGAAAGGAAGTAGAATAAAGGTGTCCAGAGCTGTCAGAAGCACGTGATACAGTCTCAGAGTCAACTCCTACAACCACCATCGAGGAAGTCCAAGGACCTGAGATTGCTTCACAGCCACGTCTCACCTGCCAAGCAAAATAGGTTATCCCATAAGAGTAAGAGATACTCAACAGTGATTAAATCTTTAGGCCTAACTGGAATTATTTAAAATTTACTATGCTATATATAGTAGTTGTATTATATAAAACACTAAGTATATAGTTGAGATGCATTCTATATTGAGA
This sequence comes from Hypanus sabinus, assembly GCF_030144855.1. NCBI lineage: Eukaryota > Metazoa > Chordata > Chondrichthyes > Myliobatiformes > Dasyatidae > Hypanus > Hypanus sabinus. Next base: position 47,377,358 of record NC_082715.1, read on the forward strand.
TGGAGTTTTTGTGTATTTAATGTTTTGATAACATTTGAGTAATCTTGTAACTATATTGTTTAATTAGGCATTATTTATTGTTTATATAATTCATTATAGTTATATGTAAAAATACATGAATTGCATATGTTAATACACTGCCACATGTATGTGTGTGCCTCGCTTTAAGTAAAACATGAAGTTAGACTCACATCTCTCAGTTCCTTGTTTGTCTTACAGTTAGTTTAATGTTTTGAAATTAGTTAATATGACATAAAGGTCAGTAAATGCAATAGTATCCCTATTACTCACCTACTGTGATTGGATAGGATTGTAGGATCTGCTTCAAACCATCTTCTTGGTGTTATGTGAATAGCAGACTTTCGTATTAGGAATATTTTAATGTGTAGATGGAAATACACCAGAAAAAATTGCAGACTATGATGATTTTCCATTTGCTGGCAAGATGCCCTTCTTTACTGTGCCTTTTGAATAATCAAATGATAAAAGGGAAATTACTTTAGTTGATGATGAGACTGAGCTGGCAGAGAGTAAGTTAGAAGATGGCATTCACAGAAGGTGAATTTTGTAAAACCTCTTGACAGTTTATCAATTCAGCTGCTGTGATCAGTGATTCAATGTTCAGTGGGAAGGTCTGTCAGAAACTCTAACGCCAAAGACACTCTGCGGTGGTCAGCTCATGATTTCGAATTTTAACATTGGTTCCGGCTATTTCTTTTAAATGAATTGAAAACACAAGCTTGAAACAACTTCCCAAAGATAGCTAAGATTCTGATTCATAACTAGATTCCTTTTCAGAATTGATTTGAGTGGCTGATTAACATTTAAGGGCAATCATTTAAATTTCAAACCTCTCTTGCAGCAAGAGAGAAACGTAAATAAGTTGCTGCTTTGTCACTATTGGCACTGTGGTGCTTTAACTTACTGAACAACCTATAAACATTGGCAAAACAAGTAGAGTGCTTGAACATTGCTATCTTGTTAGGGAAGCCATTTGCTAGACTAAGATCAGGGGCAAGAGAGAGCAGTGATAACAGAGTACAGGAAGTAGACTCAATAAAGAATTGGAGACAGGAGTGAATACCTTCCTTCTAACATTGTAAAATCTGAAGTTCATCTATCTTGCCTTTTTCTCTCAGGCATTTTGTTTAAACCTCGTTTAGCAGCATCTCTAGTGTTGCATCAGGATTTATATATGTTTTTATGCTTTTTTTAGTCAGGAAAGTGTTTGCTTTGTCCTTCTGGGGTAACAGAGGTGGTAGAGATTGCATGTTTTTGGAGAAGCTTTTAAAATAATATAGACTACTGTCACGTATCCCGTGACTGGGTTACCAAACCAGCAAAAATGGAATAATACGTTGGAGTCTGGTGGTACTGTAACTAAGAGTGTTTATTAGTAAACTAAGTAATACAGTACAATAAAATGCAAATATACATATAAAACAGGTTAGCACTGATATATACAGAAGTGTGGAAATGTAAATCAAAACCAAGCTCTTTCAAAGTGTAGGGGTAAATGAATAGTCTTAGGATGATGCAGAGTTCAGTTCACTGACTGTGATCCCTCTGTTCTAGGCCAGACTGTTCTTCAGTGGTGAGCCTGTCGCCCAGGCAAGGATGGACACACACACAGAAGCCCCAGCCGGTCTGCCTTCACACACTGTGAGCCTCTGATCGATTCCCCCAAATCGATCCTCCAAACTCCCACCTTCCTGTGGGTGCACAATGCTCTTTCAGTGTCCTGTGGTGTGTCTGCCTGTGTCTCAGCAGACTCGCTTTTTATCTCCCCAGCCAGGGTACGAGCCATCCATCACATGTCCATCACCTGGCATCCTGTCTCAGCAGGAATGCTCACAAGCAGGCAAAGTCCTTGGAGCAAAAGTAAGAAATCATCGAAGAAGCCATAATACTAAATCATCTCTCTCTCTCTCATTATCAGCAACTGCAGCAAGAGGCTTCCCCCTTCTTCTTCTCTCTCTCTCATTAGCAGCATAGTTCACAGGGGAGTCAACTCTGGACCCTATCTCCGCCTGGTTTGCTCATCACACATCACACTACTAACTGTAGTGTATTTATTTGAAAGATGATGATCTGTGGATGACTTTGGATCGGGAGGGGAAAACTCTAGTTGGCGTGATCAAAGTGGGTCCCAACAGCAGTGGGAGAACAAGAAAAGAGGTTCTGCTGAGAGCATATGAGCAGTTAGAGAATATCTTAAAAAGCAAAACCAAAAGGCAATAATTTCTGGATTGCTAACTGAAACACGTGCAAATTGGCAGATCAATAAGTTAAATGTATATCTTCAGGTTTAAGTACATAAGTACATAAGAAATAGGAGCAGGAGTCAGACATCTGGCCTGTCGAGCCTGCTCCGCTGTTCAATTAGATCATGGCTGAACTGACCATGGACTCATCTCCATCTACCTGCCTTTTCCCCATTACCCTTGGGACATTGGCAGCAATAGTGGGGAATGAGAGAGCTCTTCTGATGGGATGGGCTCCAGCTGAACCATATAGGGACCAGGGTCCTGGCAAATTGCATTACTAGGGCTAAAGACAGGATTTAAAGTAAAATACGGGTGGGGGGAAGTGGCTTCAAGAGATTGGATAAACATAGATAAAATAAAAGGGAAGGAGAGCTCAGAAGTTACTGAAGTCTCGAGAATGAAAAAAAAACAACACGTTTAGAAAAAGAATAAAAAAATCAACTTTTACAACATGTAGTCATATTTGAGAAGGGGTGCTGAATACAAGAGTGGAGGTGTTACATTTGAATGCACACAGTAGACAAAACAAGATGGATGAGCTTACAGTGCATATAGAAATTGGCAGATATGACATTGTGGACATCACAGAGTCATGGCTGAAAGAAACTCACAGCTGTGACCTGACTCTCCAAGGGTAGATGCTTTCTTTGTAAAAAAAGTGAAATCAAGTCCAGAAAGAAGTGATATAGAAGCAGTATAATACTTGTGGGTGGAATTAAGAAACTGCAAGGATAAAAACACTCTGATGAGAGTTATATACATGAGTCCACGTAGTAGCCACCAGAATGTGAAGTACAAATTACAATGACAGATATGAAAAGACATGTAAGAGAAACAATATTACAGTGGTCAAAGAGGGCATCTATATGTGGGTAGATTAGGAACATTAGATTGGTACTGGATACCAAGAGAAGGAATTTGTAGAATGCCAATGCGATGGCTTTTTAGAACAGTTTGTGGTCAAGTCCACTAGGGAAAAGGCTATTCTAAATTTAGTGTGTAATTAACTGGATTTGATTTGGGACCTTAGAGTTAGTAATCATATGTTAGATTTCAACCTGTAGTTTGAAAGTGAGAAACTAAAATCAGATTATTAGTGTTTAACTGGAGGAAAGGGAACAAAAGATGCTTGAGAGAGGAGCTGGCCAAAGTTGATTAAAAAGGGACCCTGGCAGAGATGATTTTCGAGTAGCAATGGCAGGAGTTTCTGGAAGTAATTTGGAAAATGCATGATCATTTCATCCCAAAGAAAAAGAAGCTTTCTGAATGGGAGGATGGGTCAACAGTGGCAGAAAAAAACTGCAAGGTAAAGGCATACAGTATTGCAAAAACTATCAGGAAGCTAGAGGAATGGGAATTTTAAAAAATCAACAGAAGGTAATTAGAACAGTAATAAGTGAAAGAAAGAAAGATTAGCTTTATTTGTCACATGTACATTGAAACATGCAGTGAAATGTGATGTTTTGTTTATTACCAACATAAGTGCAACAATGTGTCATGCAAATGTCACTATGCTTCCAGACTCAATATAGCATGCCCACAACTTACGTACCTGTGTACCTTTGGGATGTGTAAAGGAAACTGGAGCACCTGGAGGAAACCCACTTGGTCATGAGCAGAATGGACAGAATCCTTATAGACAGTGCCAGGAATTGAACCTCGATCGCTGGTTCTGTAAAGCATTATGCTAGCTGCTCTGCTACTGTGCTGCCCCACTATAGGGGAAGAGGAAATATGAAAGCAAGATAGCTAATAATATAAAAGAGGATACCAGAAGTTATTTTCAGATATATAAAAAAATAAAAGGGAGGCAAGAGTGGATAGCAGACCACTGGAAATTGACACTAGAGAGGTAGTAAAAGGGCATAGAACATAGAACATGGAAAATCTACAGCACCTCACAGGCCCTTTGGCCCACAATATTGTGCCAACCATGTAACCTACTCTAGAAGTTGCCTAGTATTTCCCTACCCCATAGCTCTTTATTTCTCTAAGCTCCATGTATCTGTCTAAGGGTCTCTTAAAATTCCTTATTGTATTCGCCTCTACCATCTTTGCTGGCAGTGCTGTTCATGCAGCCACCACTCACTGTATGAAAACCTTACCTCTGACATCCCCCTTGTACCTACTTCCAAGCACCTTAAAACTATGCCCCCTCATGTTAGCCATTTCAGCCCTGGGAAAGAGCCTCTGGCTATCCACACAATCAATACCTCTCATTATCTTACACACCTCTTTCAGGTCACCTCTCAACCTCCATCGCTCCAAGGAGAAAAGGCAAAGTTCACTCAACCTTTTCTTATAAGGATGCTCTCCAATTCAGGCAACATCCTTGTAAATCTCCTATGCTGATTCTCTATAGTATCCATATCCCTGTAGTGAGGTGACCAGAACTGAACTCAGTACTCCAAGTGTGGTCTAACTAAGGTCTTATATAGCTATAATATTACCTCATGGCTCTTGAACTCAATCCTATGACTGATGAAGGCCCACACACCATACGCATTCTTAACAACACTGTCAGTCTGTGCAGCAGCTTTGAGAGTCCTATGGACAGGGACCTCAACATCTTGCTGATCTTCCACACTGCCAAGGGTCTTACCTTTGATATTCTATTCTGTCTTCAAATTTGACCTACAGAAATGAACTACTTCACACTGATCTGGGTTGAACTCCATCTGCCACTTCTCAGCCCAGTTCTGCATCCTATCGATGTCCTGCTGTAACCTCTGACAATCCTCCAGACCATCCACAACACGCCCAAACTTTTGAATAATCAGGAAACCTACTAACCCACTCTTCTACTTCCTCATTACTTTATAAAAATCACAAAGAGGAGGCGTCCCAGAACAGATCCCTGCAGAACACCACTGGTCACCATCCTCCATGCAGAATACAGACCATCCATAACCACCCATGGCCTTCTGTGGTCAATCCAATTCTGGATCCATAAAGCAAGGTCTCCTTGGATCCTATGCCTCATTATTTTCTGAATGAGCCTCGCATGGGAAGCCTTTTCAAATGCCTTACTGAAATCCATATACACTACATCCACTGCTTAACCTTCATCAATGTGTTTTGTTACATCCTCAAAGAATATAATCAGGTTCATAAGGAATAACCTCTCCTTGACAAAGCCATTCTGATTATCCCTAATCAGATTATGTCTCTCCAAATGCTCATTAATGCTGTCTCTCAGGATCTTCTCCAACAACTTGCCTACCACTGAAGTGAGACTTACTGGTTTATAATTTCCTAGGTTATCTCTACTTCCTTTCTTGAACAAGGGAACAACATTTGCAACCTTCCGATCCTCTGGTGCTTCTCCCGTCCCTATTGATGATGCAAAGATCATCACCAGATACTCAGCAATCTCCTCCCTCGCTTCCCACAGTAGCCTGAGGTATATCTCATCTGGTCTCAGTGACTTATTTAACTTAATACATTCCAGAAACTCCAGCACATTCTATTTCTTAATGTCAATACACTCTAGCATTTCAGTCTGCTTTATTGGGGAGCAAAGAAATACCTGATGAACTGAATAAATACTTTCCATTAGTCTTCACTCTGGAAGACATCAGCAACCTGCCAGGAATTTGAGAGAGTTGGAGGAAAAAAGTGAATGCAGTCATTACTTATATGAGAAGGTGTTTGGGAGGCTGAAAAGTCTAAACTTGGATAAGTCTTCTTAATCAAGTAGACTACACCCCAATGTTTTGAAAAAGGAACCTGAAGAAATTCTGAAGGCTCTTGTAGTCATCTTTCAAGAATCACTAAAGTCAAAAATGGTTCCAAAGGATTGGAAAAGCACTAATGTCATTCCACTGTTTCAGAAGGGAAGGGGGAGCAAAAGACAGTAAATTGTGTTCCAATTAGCCTTAACTCAGTGGTTATTAATATTTTGTATTACATTATTAAGAATGAGGTTTCAGAGTGTATGGAGCACATGATAAATTAGGCAGAAATCCTCATGGTTTCCTTTAGCACAAGAGAATCTGCATATGCTGGATCTTCCCTAAGGGTCAATCTTGCATGACAAATCTGTTGGAATTCATTGAAGAAATAACAAGCAGGATAAACAAAAGAAGGTTAGTGAAGGTTGTTTACTTGGATTTTCAGAAGGCCTTTGGCTCTTGCGGCTGCTAAACAAAATAGAAGCCCATGGTATTACAGGAAAAGTACTAGCATGGATAAATTAGCTGACTGGTAGAAGGCAAAGAGAGGAAATGGAGGGTCCACTTTGGTTTGCTGCCAATTACCAGTGGTTGTCCATGGGGAGGAGGTGGAGTCAGTGTTGAGACTGCTACTTTCCATGTTATATATTAATAATCAGGATGATGATTATTAATGATTTTGTGGTCAAATATAGGTACAGAGGTAGGAACCAGGGAATCAGAAGAAGGACTTAAATAGCTTGGGAGAAGGGCAAAGAAATAGAAGATGTGTAGAGAAGTGTATAGTCCTTCACTTTTGTAGAAGGAACAAAGGCATAGACTATTTCCTAATGAGGAGAGAATTCAGAAATTTGCAGGTTGATTTCATAGGGATTAGCTTTATTTGTCACATGTACACAGCAGTGTTGCTATGCTTCCGGTGCTAACATATTATGCCCTCAACTTTTTAACCCTAACTCATACATCTTTGGAAAGTGGGAGGAAATCAGAACACCTGGAAGAAACCCAATTGATCATAAGGAAAGTGTACGAGCTCCGTCCATACAACAGTGGGAAATGAACCCCATTCTGACAGCATGCACGCTGTAAAGGGTTGCATGAACTGCTGTGCTAATCACTACACTACCATGCCATGCCCAATAAGGAAGGAAAGTACAACTTTCACATTTATTTCATTGGGACTAGTCTATAAAATCAAGTTTGAGGTTTTATAAAGCATTTATCAGACCACATTTGGAGTATTGTAAGCAATTCTGGGTCTCGAATCTAAGATTCGAAGAACATTTTATCAAGGTGTGTATGGAGAATATAACTCTGAGATTCATCCTTCTGCAGTCAACCACAAAACAGAGAAACACCATGGAACCCATTTAAGAAAACATCAGACACCTAACATGCAAAATAAGAACAAATTGCACTAATGGCAAAAAGCGAGCGAACAACACATAAAATATGAAACGTTGAACCAGGAGTCCAGTAGCATTCTTCACCGAAGCACCCCAGTCTACATTGATCAAACCACGCAAAAGAGCAACGTATCCAGGAACACATGCAACATGAACCTCTAGCTCCTCCAAAACAAGTCCACAGCCTTGCCAGTCGATCCTCGTAACGTGGATCCCAAGACTCCTGCACGTTCCTTCAACTGCAGCTAGCAAGAGTGAGAGGAAGACTGGTCAAACGCAGGCAGAGAGTGCTGAACATCCTCCACTTTTGTCCTTGTCTACCTCAAATTCGCTCCACACTTCAGTCGGAGAGAAGCAATAGAGTTGAACAAGAGCTCACGTCCTCAATGCCTTAATTGGCCTCCAGGATGCACCCTCCACTCCAAACTTCACCAAACTCCCCCAGAGACAGCAGAACACCAAATTGCTCGATCAGCCCAAAATCACACCATCAAAATGTAAATCACAGGCTCCATTCACTCACAGCTTAGTAGTAGAATCATATTTGAAAGGAATCAAAGAAGTAGTTTAGTGAACTGTCTACAGGACATCACCATTGGTCATGTTGTTCACAGGTTCCATCAAAGGAAGGACATTCTAATGTTGGAAAGAGTCCAGAGGAGACTTCCAGAGAATGATTCCAGAGATGAAAAAGTTCATTAGGAACATTTGATGCCTGTGGGCTTGTATTCTGGAGAACTGTATATAAGGACGAGGGGGAATCTCATTGAAACCCATTGAATATTGAAAGGCCTTTATAGAGCTGATGTGGAGAGAAGGTTTCCAGTAGTGGGAGAGTCTAGGACCAGACAACATGGCCTTAGAATTAAAGGACATCCTTTAAAAAGGGGATGAGGAGGAATTTCTTTAGCCAGAGGTTGGTGAATCAGGAGAACAAACTGCCACAAATGGCAGTGGAGGACAAGTCATTTGGTATATTCAAAGAGGTTGATAGCTTCTTGATTGGTAAAGGTGTCAAGATTTACAGGGAGAAGGGAGCATAATGGGGTTAAGAGGGAACAATCAATCAGCCAATATTGAATGGCAAAACAGATTCAATGGACCTCATTGTGTAATCCTGCTCCTCTGCCTTGTAGTCTTTTGGTGCTGTAGTCTGTAGCCTCAGGAGTACTGACAATGGAGGGATAGAACAATGGGGTAGTTGATGAGGTGCCTTTCAATTGGGTTGATTTGTCCTGGCTAATACGGAGCTCCCTGCGTGCTGCTGAAGATGCATACATACAAATGAGCTTGATTCCACTATGCTCCTAATAGATAACAAATTGGAATTTTGCTGTCAAACTGGGCGATATGAATTTTGTACAATTATTATGAACATTGCTACATCTGACCAAATAGATGAAGGAAGCAGATGAAGGAGGCTGCTGCTGTTCAATGTTATCCTAAGTCTTGACTGGTTAACCTCCATAAGTACATAAGAAATAGGAGCAGGAGTAGGCCATCTGCCCATCGAGCCTGCCCCGCCATTCAATAAGATCATGGCTGATCTGTCCATAAACTCAGCTCCATCTACCTGCCTTTTCCCCATAACCCTTAATTCCCCTACTATATAAAAATCTATTTAACTGTATCTTAAATATATGTAGTGAGCAAGCCTCAACTGCTTCCTTGGGCAGAGAATTCCACAGACTTACCATTCACTGGGAAAAACAGCTTCTCCTCATCTTTGTCCTAGAACTTGAGGCAATATTCCCTAGTTCTAGTCTCACCCACCAACAAAAACAACTTTCCTACTTCTATGTTATCTATCCCTTTCAAAATTTTGTATGTTTCTATAAGATCCCCTCTCATTCTTCTGAATTCCGGAGAGTATAATCCCAGACGACTCGATCTCTCCTCGTAAGTTAACCCCTTCATCTCTGGCATCAACCTGGTTAACCTCCTCTGCACTGCCTCCAAAGCCATTATATCCTTCCTCAAGTATGGAGACCAGAAATGCACACAATACTCCGGGTGTAGTCTCACCAGTACCCTGTATAGTTGCAGCATGACCTCCCTGCACTTGAATTCAATCCCTCTAGCAACGAAGGCCAACATTCTGTTTGCCTTCTTAATAACCTGTTGCACCTGCAAGCCAACTTTTTGTGATCAGCTACAATCATCTTCCTTTGTGCAACCATTGGAGTTTTCCTCTTGATGCCCATTGATTTCACTTTTTACCAGGATTCTACAGTATTGTGCAAAGGTCTTAGGCACATATATATAGCTAAAGTGCCTAATACTGTTGAACAGTACTCTATTTGTCAAGATGGTGCAGAGAGCAAGTTTGTAAATCCAACGGAGGCAAAGGCAAGGATGAGGGTGGAGTTCCATGGGAGGGGTGAGGGTCAGGTGACAGAGATAGAGTGGCGGGCCAGGGGATGGTGTAGGTAGACACACCCAGCCCTGAGACACCAGGCAAGGTCATTTGATTCCAAACAATTAGTTTATTGATCATTTCAGAATGTCTTTCTGGTGCTTCCTAAATCCCCCCCCCCCACCGCTAATAGTAGAGAGGAGGGAGCAGGAATCTTTCCTAACCAAGATTCCCCTCTCCCTGCCCCCTTCCTACTCTCAGTCCACAATACAGACCCATAACAATGTGGTACTTATCACATGGAGGCCTTAGGTAAATGAGATTCCATGCAAAATCCCACAGGACATCTCTGAAATCAATGAGTTTTGTAAACCAATCACTGCCCAGACAAGAGCCATTAACATCCCTCATCATGCCTAATGTATTGAGACGAAAGGAAGAATGAGGAGGAAATGTAATTGTAAAGTAGAATATTTGCAACTTTTACCTGCTATTTTGTACTTGAAATAGATTTATAATATGAAAATGCACAGAGGGAGCACAATGCCTTTGCCTAAAACGTATCTGACAGCAACTGTTCCATATTCTGAGGTAAATCCAGACCATGACATGCACCATGACTCTAATTCCCTTCGCTTTGCTTTCCAAGAAAGCAATGGTAAAATTGGTGGAAGTTTCCTTACTTGCAACATTTATTCATACAAACCTCTTCAGTTCTGTGGCAGTGCTTCTGTGTAAATGACAGCAGGAGTTATTTAAATTAGTATCAACTGTAGAGCTTTATGTCAATTCCATTTAAGTAGTGGCTTGCATTTAGCTGTCCAAACATGCCAAATCCAAGCCTGATGAGTAAATGGTCAGGTGAAGAAAGTCAATGAAACCATAAGAACTATATATTTTACTGCTGATATATCCAGCATCAAGGTGTTTGAAGCTTAGTTTCATAAAGGATTTTGCAATATTTGAAAAAAAATAGGGTGAAATTAATAATAAACAGAAATGATTCTGTAGATGCTGGAAATCCAGAACAACACACACAAAATACTGGAGGAACTCAGCAGGTCAGGCAGCATCCAAGGAAATGAAGAAACTTTCGAGGCCCTTCTTTGAATGTTTTATTCTGAAATTAATAATGTTTTATTTGCTATTGCTTCACTAGAAAGTAAACACGGCGCTACAAGTTTACCTTTATTCTCAAACAGTAACTGTTTAATGATACTACTGTTCTGATGGCATTGTCCACATGGACATTCATTATCATTTCTGATATGTTAATCTAATTATAATAGCGAAGGATATAATCAGAGATCTCCATACTATTTTTCTCCTGGAGTTCTACTAGGACCCTCAGCAGAGCAATTACAGATTTTTGATAAAGAAACCTGTCATCAAGACAAAATTACATTAAATTATACATATCATTGATTGTATTTTAATTTATTTCCTGAAGAGGTGACATTTAAAATGCAGATTAACTGCAGATTTCACAAAAAAATTCACATTGATAGTTGATTAACTATATATGCATAATGCAGCTGCTATCTAAAATATTAGCAACTTTTGCCAAAAAGATAATGTGGATTTCTAAGGAGGTGACAAATTTGTAGCTGGTTGAAATGCTGAAACAACACAGTAATTATAATTAAATGATAGTTTGTGCATGATAAATTAGGTCCTAAAATAGCTGTAATCTAAATGACAGCTATCCTTATCACTACTATTAGAATTTATTGGATCGTAGATGATGTGAGTGCATATAGTAGATATTATCACAGTTTGGTGGTGGCTTGAAAACTGTTGTAACAAAAATAGATCTTTTCCTGTCATTATTGAATCAGCTGCATGTTCATTTGAGCTATGCCAATGATAAATGAATAAAGTTAAAGACCACATTAGTGTTGGAAAAAATCTTTAAGTCTTTTTCTTTCTACTTTACATCCGAAATCAGTGCATCTGTTGTTTCTATTTTTGTGTAGATATTTACGCAATGTCACATTTCCTTGGGAATGAACTTTGCTGAAGATTGATTCATTATTCAAGAGTCTTCACAGCCTAATTGTGCCTGTTAATGTCCCAGTTGCCATCTTTCAATTCACAAAGCATATGGCAATGCAAAACATTTTGAGAAGTTTGTCATGCGGAGGATTTGAAGATCTTCTCTGGGAAAAGATTATCTGGGTATAAAGATTTACTTCATGATTAAGGTTGCCCAGTAATCAAAACAGCGGAGTTGCAAAATTACACAGAAAACCAAAGCAAGAGACAGGCTATTTTGCCTTATCATCAGATGATGTTTGTTGATAGAAAGTCCATTTCTAAATATCCTTATCTACCTAACATAATTTTGTCCTTCTTACTCATACATTTAGCTTACTTCCCTTAAATAACACTTTTCCATTCCATCCAAATGGTCCTTGTGGCCACAATTTCCATATTTTTACCAGGGAAGGCAATTTATGTGCATGAAATGCAAAATGACACAGTGATGACAGTATACTTACATTGATGGTCTCAAAAGTCCTTATAAAATGGAAGCTTATTATAATATTAAAGACCAAAATAAAAAAGACTCAGCCTGTTTGCCTTCAATGGAAAGACATAACCTTATTTCTTTTTCTGATACCATGCAAGTAATTTTGTTTGTTTCATCTGTATCTCTTTATCTCTTCTTATACATTGTCTTCCAAATGTGATATATCCAAATGTAAGGGAGTAGACGAGGAATTTCTTTAGACAGAAAGTGGTGAATCTGTGGAGCGCAAGTCATTGAGTATATTTAAGGGAGAGGTTGATAGATACGGGAAGAAGGCAAGAGATTGAGGCTGATATAGAAAATGGATCAGCCATGATGGTGGAGCAGACTTGATGGGCCAAATTGCCCAATTCTGCTCCTATATCTTATGGTCCTATAGTGTTATTGTAACACAGGTTTATCATGCCTTCAGCCTGGCCTGCTGAGTTCCTCCAGCATTTTGTGTGTGTTGCTTTGGATTTCCAGCATCTGCAGATTTTCTCCTGTTCATTATCATGACTTCTCTGTTTTTCAAGAACATTCTTCTGCAAATAAATATAAACAAGTCAGTTTGCCTTACTTTCTGTTTATTAATGTGTCATAGAGTCACTGAAAACAGAAACAGGCCCTTCAGCCTTACTGGTCCCTGCCAAGCAACAAGCTCATCCAAGCTATTCCCATTTGCCAGGGTTTTGCCCATTATCATTTATGTCTTTCAAACCATGTACCATCCAAATGTCTTTTTAAAATTGTTCTTGTATTATTCAGCCACTTTCTCTAGCAGCTGATATCACAGAGATACCACACTTAGTGTAAAAATGTTTCCCCTTAAATTTCTGATATACCTTTCTCCTCCTACTTTAAACCTATGGTCTCTAGTTCATAGGAACCATAGGAAGAAATCTGAGTGTATTCACCCTGTCAATGCCCTCGTGATTTTATATATATATATACAAAACAACTCCCCCCGGCCTCCTACACTGAATAAAGTCCTAGCTTGTCCAATCTCTTCCTACTATAATTCATTCCCTCGAGTCCTTGCAACATCTTTGCAATCTTTTACTAGAAACGTAGAAAACCTACAGCACAATACAGGCCCTTCAGCCCACAATGCTGTGCTGAACTTGTATTACTTTAGCAATTACCAAGGATTACCCATAGCCCTTTATTTATCTATTTTTTTCTAAGCTTCGTGTACAATGCACTCTTTCCAGTTTAATAGCATGTTAATAGCAGGGAAACTGAAATGGAACAAAATACACCAAGTTCACCTCTGTGCAACTGCATCATTACTTCCCAAATTCTGTACTCAATGCCATGACTTATGAAGGCCAATGGATCAAAAGCCTCTGCCTACTTGTGACTTCACTTTCAGTGAAAGAGGTACTTGTACACAAAGGCCTGTCCCTCCATTCTACAACACTCTCCAGGGCCCTGCTATTCTCTGTAGAAGTCTCACATGGATTTGAAGTTTCAAAATTCAATTCCATTTGCCATTTCTAAGCCTACTTACTCAGTTGACACAATCCTCGTGCAATTTTTGATGACCATCTTCATTATCCACTATACCACCTACTTACAGGTAAGTGTCATCTGCAAACTTACTAACTATGCCCTGAACATTCTTATTCCAAATTGTTAGCAAAGTTGACAATCTATAGACCCAGTACTGGCCTATAGGCACACCACTATACACAGGTCTGTTGCACATAGTATGTGGAACAAACTTCCACCACCACCCTCTGCCACCTTTCTACCATCATGCCAATTGAGTATACTATTAGTCAATTGTCTCTGGATTCCATGTGACCCAACCTTCCAAAGCTACATGACTGCATGGCTAAACAGCCAAGTAATCACATTGTCAAATTCACTAATGACACAACAGTGGTTGGGCTCATCACCAATAATTATGAAGTAGCCTAGAAAGTGGAGGTGAGAGAGCCCAAGGCCTGGTGCTAGGCAAAAAAGCTTTTCCTCAGTGTCAATAAGAGAAAGGAGATGGCTATCGACTTCAGAAGAACTTGCATCACTCATATCCCTCTTTGCATTGATGGTCCAGGAGTGGAAACTTTAAGCAGTTTCAAATTGCTGGGAATGTAATCACGCAAAACTTCTTATGGTTCCAGATCACACCCTACATAATTAGGAAAGCTTACCAATGCTTCTTCTTTCTGAGGAGGCTGAAGAGAGCTGGACCATGCACATCTATACTCACAACCTTCTACAGATGCGCAGTAGAGAACATCCTAATTATTATGGGATTATATAGAGATTAAGGGAGTTAGGGCTTTACTCTTTGGAGAGAAGGAGGATGAGAGGAGACATGATAGAGGTATACAAGATATTAAAAAGAATAGATAGAGTGGACAGCCAGCACCTCTTCCCCAGGGCACCACTGCTCAATAGAAGAGGACATGGCTTTAAGGTAAGGGGTGGGAAGTTCAAGGGGAATATTAGAGGAAGGTTTTTTACTCAGAGAGTGGTTGGTGCGTGGAATGCATTGCCTGAGTCAGTGGTGGAGGCAGATACACTAGTGAAATTTAAGAGTCCACTAGAAAGGTGTATGGAGGAATTTAAGATGGGGGGGGGGATATATGGGAGGCAGGGTTTAAGAGTTGGCACAACATTGTGGGCCAAAGGGCATGTACTGTGCTGTACTATTCTATGTTCTATGTTCTAACACTGCATGGTACAGAAACTGCACTGTAGCAGGCAGGAAGGCTTTACAACTGGTAATCAAAACTGCCCAATGCATCATCAGCACCAGTTTACCTGCCATCAGTGACATACTGTATATGCAGAAAGAAGCTGGACAAACACAGGAATATCGTGAAGGATCCCGCCCACTCTGCTCATTGACTGTTTATCGCACTCCCATCTGGGAAGAGGCTACATAACATCCATGCCAGGGCCACTAAAATAAAAAACAGTTACTTCTCCCAAGTAGTAAGGTTGATCAACACCACCACCCACTAACCCACCCTCCATAACCCACACTACTACTTTATCATTTCCTTTCAGCCACCTTATACACAGACACTCCTGTGCCTAGAGTCACTTTATGGACACACAATCAATCTTTGTATTTAAAATATCTAATATTTTTATATTTATTGTGTTGTTTTTTAATCTCATCACATACTTTTGTGTTGCATCGGATCCAGAGTAACTATTATTTCATTCTTGTGTACTGGAAATGATACAAAAGCAATCTTGAACGTTGAACCTTATCAAAGACGTTACTGAAGTCCATATATCTACTATCCTACCTTCATCAACTTTACTGGTCACATTAAACAAACTCAGTCAAGCTCGTAAGACATGATCTCCATGCACAAAGGCATGCTGAACATACCTAATCAAACCTTGTCTTTCCAGATGTATCCATATTATATCGTATCCCTCAGAATCCTCTTTAATAACTGACCACAGATGTTAGACATACGAATCTACGAAGTCAATGCATAAACAAACCATTCAGCCCATCTAATCTGTGCTGACCTGTTCGTTTGCCTCGACCACTGCACCATTGCACTATATAGCTCTCTCATCTAAGTACGTTTGCAAATGTCTCATAAATATTCTGATGGAACGTTATTCCACATTCGCATTATCTTCTGTGTGAAGAAGTTCCCTCTCATGTTTCTATGTAATATTTCACCTTTAATGCTAAATCTATGACCACTAGTTCTAGTCTCACCAAACCTGAGGGGGAAAAGCCTGCATGTGTTTACTCTATCTAAACCTGTCATAATTTTGTAAATCTCTGTAAGACCTCCCGTCATTCTCCAACGCTCCAGGGTATAAAGTGTTAAACTATTCAACCTTTCCCTGTAACTTAGCTCCTCAAGTACCAGCACCATCCTTGTTAAATTTCTCTGCATTCTTTCAAAATTATAGATATCTTTCCTGTAGGTAGGTGACTAGAATTGCACAGAATAATCTTAATTTAGCATCACCAACATCTTGCACAATTTCAACACAACATCCCAACCCCTGTCCTCAGTACTTTGATTTATGAACACCAGTGTGCTGAACACTCTCTTTGTGACCATATCTACCTATAGTGTAACTTTTTAAGGAGTTATAGATTCCTTACAGTGATTTTTCATCTTGCTTGCCAGAGCACCATTATGTCCACTTTTAGCTCACCTGATTTCTCCCTTAAATGCTCTCTTGTATTTTTATACTCCTCAAGCACCTCATTTGATTCTGACTGCTTTACCTGATAAGCACCTCCTTCTCCTTCATATCCAGGGCCTTGATATCCCTCTGAAGTCAACATTCCCTAAATCTATAAGCCTTGCCTTTCAATCCAATAGGAAGATGCATACTTTGTACTCTCAGAAATTCACTTTTGAAGGCTTCCTCCATAACAAGCACCTCTTTCCCAGAAAATAATCTATCCCAATCAACATTTCCCTGAACTTTTCTGATGCTATCAACATTGACCTTTAGAATCTCAACCCGAGGGCCATTTCCATAATTATCGAAAAGTAATGGAATTATGATCACAAGACCAAGTATCAAGTGTTCATACTTCTGTCACTTACCCTGTTTCATTCCCTAAAATGAGATCCAGCCTCACACTTTTTCTAGTTGGGACCTCTACATATCGAACACTGAAGCATTCTTGAATACAGTTGACAAACTCTATCCCATCCAGTCTTTTTTACAGTATGGGAGCTCCAGTCAACATGCATCACAACTGTCTGCTACCCCTTCACAAATTTGCTTCTATAAATCTTGTTAACTATTGGGAGGTCGGTAATGTAAATCCAATAAATGGGGTCATCCCTTTCTTAGGTTAGTTCTACCCATATTGACTCAGTAGGCAAGCCCTCCAGTACAATGTATTAAGTACTGCTCTAACATTTTCTTCGATCTGTAAATTATCTCTCCTTCCTCTATAATGTCAAAATGAGAAAAACTCCAGAACATTTTCTTCAAATACCTGTGCTGTGGCTCTTTATACGTGCATGTTGTAGGCCAAACTTCACAACATTAACTGCACTAATTTCATGCACTCTCTCCAATACATCATCTGAGTGTTCAATTTTGTCAGTCAAACAAGATTGCTCTTCTATAACTCCATGCTGACTTTCAATTATTGGCTGTTTAATTCTGGGGTAGTGCTTTTACACATATGACCTTGGTCTTTGGATTTTTTAATGCTCATTGGACCCAAGTGATGCAGTGAGTCTATAAAATCAGCTTTCTCTATCGTACAGGTCTCCTTTTTTCTTACTGGAATTAAACTTCAAGGATAAACTTTAAATATAAACTAGTGTGAATTTTGACAAAGTAAATGAAAACATAGAAACTTAAAAAGCCTACAACACAATACAGGCCATTCGGCCCACAAAACTGTGCTGAACATATCCTTAACTTAGAAATTACCTAGGGTTACCCATAGCCCTCTATTTTTCTGAGCTCCATCTGCCTGTCCAGGAGTCTCTTAAAAGATCCCCATGAAGGTTTTGATCTTAGAAATGGCTTTATAATTATAGTACTTAATCAAATAGGGTGAATGAATCAAATATAATCCCGTTATACTTCTGTTAAATAATGCATAAGAACTGTGTACAGTATTGTACACCTTCTTCATCAAAGCAGTTGAGAGAAAACTTTTTGGATTAATGCATCAATTAAGAAGCTTGGAACTTGAAGAGAGATTGGTCAGCCGTGCTTTGATCTGCTAAGAATTTGAAATGTGAGAGAGGACTGAAGCATTTATAGCACTGAGGGTGAATATAGAGAGAATTCATCCTGTGGGTGATATCACATCAAAACAAAAAAATACTACAGTTATTCAGCAGATCATTCAACATCTATGAATACACCAACAGTTAAGTATTGTATCTCAGCACCTTTATCAGAACTGGAAAAGAGAGAGAACAGGTTTGTTTTCACTAGCAGAGAAAGTGGAGGTGAAATGACTGAGAAAAAAAATAATATCTCATTCAGAAGCAGTGAGGACCAGATGATGAGGTTTTGACTGTGTAACATGTTACTAATAGCTATGCCGTGTTACATAACCTGCAGGATCAATTACAAAAAAAGAACAAGAATTATTGAATCAAAATAATGACAAGCAAAAAACAAACTGCTGAAGGAACTTTGCCAGATGAGCAGCATCCGTGGAAGGGAAGGGAATTGTCAACATTTCAGTTTGAGACCATGCAGTGTTTTTTCCCTGTTCCAGATTTCAGCACCTATGGTCTCTTGTGTTTCCATAACGACCGGAAGAAATGGCTGATTCTGATAAAGAGTGTAGTGTGTAACATGAATTGGAGAACTTGATTTGAGTTTCAAGGGCTGCAATGCAGAAGACTGGATATTGTTCTTCAAGCTTGTATTAGGGCTCATTATAAGAGTGCACAAGGCCTTAAAGGGGAAAGGTCAGAGGAGGAGTAGGATGCTGAATTAAAGGGGCAGGCAACCAAAAGACGGTCACTTCTGTAGACAGTTGTCAGCTGTCTGATCTGCTGTGTTTTCAGTTTTTTTTCTGTTTTTCTAGCATTTGCAATTTTTAAAATTCTCATTTATTCTTGAAATAGAGGTCATAATTTAATTATCAAAAAGCTTTCCAGAGACATGAGGTAAATTTTTTCCTCTCAGAAGTTCTGTGTTTTTAGATCTACCTTCTTCAAAAGATAAAGGAAGCAAATATTGAATATTGCTAATGTTGGCTGTATAAATATTTAATCACTAAATGGTGACAGGTTACGATTTTGAGTTTATAATACAATTAGATTAACTGTGATCACATTAAATAGAAGAGCATGATTTAGAGTAGCCAGTAGCCTTCACCAGCATCTAATTTGCTAAATTTGTAAACAAATGTTCTTTACAAAAACGTGCTATTTTTTTGACAGTACAATTTAATCCACAAGGCTAATAGAAATTAATTTGCAGATTTTGTCACAAACAAGAGAAAATCTGCAGATGCTGGAAATACAAGCAACACACACAAAATGCTGGAGGAACTCAGCAGGCGATGGAACACCTATGGAAAAGAGTAAACAGTCGACTCTACCCTTTTTCATAGATGCTGCCGGGCCAGCAGAGCTCCCCCAGCATTTTGTGTGTGTTGTTTGCAGATTTTATCACTACATTTCTGAAACATACTCCCTAACAATTGACTTATCAGATCTGGAAATTAGATTTAATTTTTATGCAAATACCTTCACTCATGTTGTATGCAGATGTGTCTCAAGCTGCATGGTAGAATAGTTTACAGAGTTACGGTGGATTATTTATGTTTTTCTGTACCAGCAGGAGTTTTCAGAAGTTACTTAGGAAACTCATGTTGATCAAATTACATATTATCATTTGTAATAAGATTCTAAAAATTGGCTTGCAAGTCTGAGAGGCCCTATTAGGTAAACACCTGTGCGGATTGATTTTCAACTTTTCATCAGCCAACCAGTAGAGGTCACTAGCAAAATGCCTTGTCAAATGCCAGCAACTTTGGAGATCTCGCCTAATTTGTATCTGACCAGCCAGCTGTCTTTTCCTGATGGGCAACCTAAGGCTGCTGAGATGCCAAGATCCTAGAGTGAGGAGCCAAGGTGAAGTCTCCTTGGGAAGAGAGGATGAGTGAGAACAGGGTGGCTCTATAATTATCATTGCTTAGCCACAGTGCTACTGGTTTTACTTTGATATACAGTTTACACCTAACCAAGTCTGCTGCAAAGCTGCTGAAGGTGTAAGAAAATTTAAGGCAGAAACATATTGATTTATTTAATCAAAATTGTTTTCAGCCCCAGTGATTTATTGTTAGGATTGTGTAAAGAATGGGAACGTTAATTTTAACAAAAAAAAATCATAACACCAGGATATCCCAAAGCATCTCAAACATTAGAATGCTTTTAAAATGTAGCCATTGTTTCAGTTTTGGGAATGCTGCAGGAAGTTCCAATGTACATTCCCACAAACCCAAAAATAATAATGCCCAGATAATTGATTATGTTGGTGTGAGTTAAGAGATAAAAGTTGGCTAGGGCAATGGGGATAAGACTCTGCCTCTTCCTCAAAGTTGTGCCTTAGGACTCATCCGAAGAGGTAAGTGAGATTTTTGATTTAACATTTCACCCAAACATAAAGATAGTAAGGAATTGTGTTAAAGCCAGTGACAAGATCAGTCAGCTTGACCAAATGCTTGGATGGATATGACAAGATTTGTCCGTTTCCCCAGTATATTGAATATCAAGTTATACCTGGTCAATAAAACTACTAATTTCTTTGATACCAGTAGCCTTGTCAAATTAATCCACAGTCAGATGAATCAGTTTTGTATACAAAGGTATAGGTAATAGACAAAGGTATTGGATAGGTATATGGACAGGAAAGGAATGGAGGGTTATGGGCTGAGTGCAGGTCAGTGGGACTAGGTGAGAGTAAGAGTTCGGCATGGATTAGAAGGGCCGAGATGGCCTGTTTCCATGCTGAAATTGTTATATGGTTATACGGTTACACACAAGCACCTGCAGATGCAAATGGTTGTACTCATGAACTCAACTATTTGGCCCAAAGAGACTAAGATAGTATTAACTTCCTAATTTAGGGATGATACTTATTCAACTGCATAGAAGGAATACCCCATTATTTTCCTCGTGAATCATATAAACCTGTTAATTGATTTCTATTGTGGGGAAAATCTCAGTTTCTGTGTGAAATGTTAAACATCTTTGTTCAGAAAACTAATTCTTATAATGTAATGTTGAAGCCACAGATGGCATTCATGGCTTGAATGTACCACATAGTGTTTTTTTGCTTTAGTGGCAAATGAAGATATATTCTAGTACCATCACAGTTTAAATTTTCACTGGTAATCTTTTGCATATATATTAAGATAAAATTTTTGATAAATTATTAAAGTAATTGCCACATGTCACAGACTCTGTGACCTCTCAGACTCACCGAGTGCAAAAATTTCAGGGCCCTAGCAGAGATATTTAAATCATCCTTAATGATAGGTGAGGTACCGGAGGATTGGAGGATAGCTAATGTTGTTCTGCTGTTTAAGAAAAGCTCTAAGAATAAAGCAGGAAATTCTAGGCTGGTGAGTTTGACATCAGTTGTGGGAAAGTGATTGGAAGCTAGTCTAAGGAACTTGGTATTCTTGGTTGTAGAGGGGTCATATTCTGCATGGAGGCCAGTGACCAGTGGTGTGCCTCAGGGATCTGTTCTGGGAACCCTACTCTTCGTGATTTATATAAATGACCTGGATGAGTAAGTGGAGGGATGGGTTAGGACATTTGCTAACACAAAGGTTGGAGGTGTTGTGGATAGTGTGGAGGGCTGTCAAAGGTCATCAGGACATCAATAGGATGCAAAATTGGGCTGACAAGTGGCAGATGGAGGTGTTGTGGATAGGTTGGAGGTGTTGTGGATAGGTGTGGATAGTTGTGGATAGGTTGGATAGTGTTATGGATAGGTTGGAGGTGTTGTGGATAGGTGTGGATAGTGTTGTGGATGGAGGTGTTGTGGATAGGTGTAGATAGTGTTGTGGATGGAGGTGTTGTGGATAGGTTGGAGGTGTTGTGGATAGGTGTGGATAGTGTTGCAGATGGAGGTGTTGTGGATAGTGTTGGATAGTGTTGTGGATAGGTTGGATAGTGTTATGGATAGGTTGGAGGTGTTGTGGATAGGTTGGAGGTGTTGTGGATAGGTTGGAGGTGTTGTGGATAGGTTGGAGGTGTTGTGGATAGGTGTGGATAGTGTTGCAGATGGAGGTGTTGTGGATAGTGTTGGATAGTGTTGTGGATAGGTTGGATAGTGTTATGGATAGGTTGGAGGTGTTGTGGATAGGTTGGAGGTGTTGTGGATAGGTTGGAGGTGTTGTGGATAGGTGTGGATAGTGTTGTGGATGGAGGTGTTGTGGATAGTGTGGAGGGCTGTCAAAGGTCACCAGGACGTCAATAGGATGCAAAACTGGGCTGACAAGTGGCAGATGGAGTTCAAGCCAGATGGGTATGAGGTGGTTCATTTTGGTAGGTCAAATATGATGGCAGAATATAGTATTAATGGTAAGACTCTTGGCAGTATGGAGAATCAGAGGGACCTTGGGGTCCGAGTCCATAGGACACTCAAAGCTGCTATGCAGTTTGACTCTGTGGTTAAGAAGGCATATGGTGCATTGGGCTTCATCAATCGTGGGATTGAGTTCAGGAGCCGAGAGGTAATGCTGCAGCTATATAGAACCCTGGTCAGACCCCACTTGGAGTACTGACCTCAGTTCTAGTTGCCTCACTACAGGAAGGATGTGAACCATAGAAAGGGTACAGGAGAGATTTACAAAGATGTTGCCTGGATTGGGAAGAATGACTTATGAGAATAGGATGAGTGACTTTGGCCTTTTCTCCTTGGAGTGACGGAGGATGAGAGGTGGCCTGATAGAGGTGTATAAGATGATGAGAGGCATTGATCGTATGGATAGTCAGAGGCTTTTTCCCAGGGCTGAAATGGCTAGCATGAGGGCACTGTTTTAAGGTGCTTGGAAGTAGGTACAGAGGAGATGTCAGGGGTAAGTTTTTTACGCAGAGAGTGGCGAGTGCATGGAATTGACTGCTGGCGACAATGGTGCAGGTAGATACGATAGGTCCTTTTAAGAGACTCCTGGACAGGTACAGGGAGCTTAGAAAAACAGAGGGCTATGGGTAACCCTAGGTAATTTCTAAGGGAAGGACATGATCGGCACAGCTTTGCAGGCTGAAGGGCCTGTATTGTGAGCTGTAGTTTTTCTATGTTTCTATGTAACTGGACGTGTAAGAATTTGGATAGACATTGACTAATTAGTGATTGTCAGCATGGCTTTGGGGGAGGTAGGTCATGTCCAACTAATCATATAGAATTTTTCAAGAAAGTTATCAGGAAAGTGGATGAAGGCAAGTCAGTGGATGTTGCCTACATGGACTACGGCAAGGCATTTGACAATATCCCACATGTGAAGCCAGTCAAGAAGGTTCAATCACTTGGCATTCAGGATGAGGTAGTAAATTGGTTTAGATATTTACTTTATGGGAGGAGCCTGAGAGTGGTGGTAGAAGGTTGCCTCTCTGGAAGCCTGTGACTAGTGAAATGCTGCAGGAATCAGTACTGGGTCCTTTGTTGTTTGTCATATATGTCAATGAAATGGATGATAATGTGGTTAACTGGAACAGCATATTTGTGGATGACACCAAGAGTAGGGTGTAGTGGACATTGAGGAAGACTATTAAAGCTTTCAGCAGGATATGGACCAGCTGGAACAATGGGCTTCAAAATGGCAGATGGAATTTCATGTAGACAAGTGTGCAGTATTGCACTTTGGGAGGACCACCCAGAGTAGATCTTGTATAGTGAGCTATACGGCACTGAGGAGTACAGTAGGACAAGGGATCTGGGAATACAGGTCCATAATTCATTGAATGTGGTGTCACAATTAGGCAGGATCGTGAAGAAATCTTTTGGCACATTGCCTTCATAGATGAAAGTATTGAGCGCATGAGTTGGAATGTTATGTTGAAATTGTATCAGGCATTGATGGGGCCCAATTTGGAGTATTGTGTGCAGTTTTGGTCACCTGCCTACAGAAGAGATGTAAATAAGATTGAAACCATACGTAGAAAATTTACAAGGACGTTGCTGGGACAGGAGGATCTGAGTTAGAAGGAAAAATTGAATAGGTTAGAACTTTATTCTCTGGAACATAGAAGATTGAGGGGAGATTTGATAGAGGTATACAAAATTTTGAGGGGTATAGGTAGGGTAAATGCAAGCAAGCTTTTTCTACTGGGTGAGACAACTAGAAGTCATAGGTTAAGGGGAACTTGTGTGGGAACTTCCTCTCTCAGAGGATGGTGAGAGTTCCAATCAAGCTGCCAGTGCATTTTGATTTCAACTGTTTCAGAGAAGTTTAGATAGGTCTGTGGTTCAGGGGAAGGTCGATGGCACTAGGCAGTTTAAATGACTAAATGGACAAAAGAGCCTGATTCTGTGCTGTTGCTTTCTATAACTATCACAATGTACTGAGGTAGTGTGAAAAACTTGTCTTGCACGCCATTCATGCAGTTCAATACATTACTGAAGTACACTGAGGTAAAACAATTGCAAAATACAGAATAAAGTGTTACAGTTACAGAGAAAGTGCTGTGCTGGTAGGCAGTAAGGTGCAATGTCATGATGAGGTAGATTGTGAGGTCAGAGGTCCATCATATTATAATAGAAAACCATTAAATAGTCTTGTAACAACAGGATGAAAGCTATTCTTGAGCCTGGTGGTACATATTTAGACATTTGTGTCTTCTGCCCAATAGAAGGTGGGAAAAAAATGTTTGGGGTGGCTGAGGTCTTTGATTATGCTGTCTGCTTTATCGAGACAGTGAAAAGTACAAACAGAGTCCTTGGAGTGGGGGCTGGATTCTGTGATTACTCAGCTGTAACTAAAAGTCCCTGCATTTTCCTCCCATCATGAGCTAAGCAGTTGTCATACCAAGCCATGATACATCCAGATAGGATGCTTTCTGTGGTGCATCGGTAAAAATTGGTGACGGTCAAAAGGGACATGCCAAATTTCATTAGTCCGCTGAGGAAGGACAGACAGATACTGATGAGCTTTCTTTGCCATTGTATCAATGTGGTTGGACCAGGACAGGCTCTTGGTGATGTTCAGACCTAAAAGCCTAAATCTCTCAACACTCATTACCATTCATGTAAAGAGGAGTATCTGCACTTTCTCCGTCCTGAAATCATTGACTATTTACATTGACATTTAGGGAAAGGCTGTTGTCATGATAATATGTCACTAGGCTTTCCTTCCTGTACTCTGACCCATCGCTATTTGAGATAGAAACATAGAAAATGTACAGCAAAATACAGGCCCTTTGGCCCACAAAGCTATGCCGAGCATGTCCCTATCTTAGAACAACCTAGATTTCTATTTTTCTAAGCTCCATGTAGCCATCCAGGAGTCTCTTAAAAGACCCTATTCTCCGTTTAATCCTCATTAGGTGAAGAAATGTTGCCCCGCTCACGCATGCTCAATGGCTTAATGATATTATGTCCTGCTTAGACCTTGAAAAAATTCATTATTCAGTTCTTAATTCGGATACAAAGTTCCATAAGGTCTGGGGACCTTTTATTGAGTACTTTCATAACCTTCCTCTTAACCAAGGTTCGTTTTTCGGTCCCTTGCTTTCAGCTCTTTTTTTTTGGTAGTAGGCATTATTATCTTCTGTTTTTAAGTGTATTTAAGGTTTTAGGGGTTTGAATGTCCTGATTTATATTCTCTATATTGTGTTGTGTTGGTCTGGAGTTTTTTTTGTTGTGGGGCTTGGGGAGGATACCAATTTTATATGTCTTCAATTTGGGTGCTTTCTCAATTTTCTTTTTTGTATTATGTTATTATTGTTTATTTTTGCACTGTATTAATCTTCTTCATTTTGATTTGGGTTTTTTTTCTAACTGTAGCGATGTAGAAAATGCATAAAAAAACTAATTAAAAAAAAAAAGACCCTATCATTTCCACCTCCACCACCGCTGCCGGCAGCCCATTCCATGCACTCACCACTCTCTGAGTAACAAACTTACCCCTGACCTCTCCTCTGTATCTACATCCAAGCTCCTTAAAACTATGCCCTCTCATGCTAGCCATTTCAGCCCTGGGGAAAAGCCTTTGACTATCCACATGATCAATGCCTCTCATTATGTTGTACACCTCTATCAGGTCACCTCTCATCTTCCATTGATCCAAGGAGAAAAGGCCGAGTTCACTCAACCTATTCTCATAAGGCACGCTCCCCAATCCAGGTTACATCCTTGTAAATCTCTTCTGCACCCTTTCTATGGTTTCCACGTCCTTCCTGTAGAGAGGCGACCAGAATTGAGCACAGTACTCCAAGTGGGGTCTGACCAGGGTCTTATATAGCTGCAACATTACCTCTCGGCTCTTAAATTCAATCCCACAACTGATGAAGGCCAATGTACCGTATGCCTTCTTAACCACAGAGTCAACCTGCATAGCAGCTTTGAGAGTCCTATGGACTCGAACCCCAAGATCCCTCTGATCCTCAACACACTGCCAAGAGTCTTACCATTAATGCAATATTCTGCTATCATATTGGACCTGCCAAAATGAACCACCTCACACTTATCTGGGTTGTGAGACACAACCCAGTATGATGGTATCATCTTCAAACTTGTAAATGGAGTTAGAACAGAATCTGGTCATGCATTTGTGAGTGTACAGGGACTAGAAAAGGGAGCTGAGAATGCAGACTTGTGTTGAGAATGATATGGAAGAGATTTTGCTATCTATCCTTACTGATTACATGATGGGCAATCATAATAAACTATCTTTGCTTCACTCTTTAAATATTCCATTTAATTTTGGATGGTATATATTTTTAAATCATTTGCTATGATACTTTCAAGTAAATTTAAGGAATTCATAAACCTCCTTCATTTTCCCAAGGAATTGCAGATGCAGCCTGGTTCTGCAACATTGCATTAATTTCTCTATGTATTTATCAATGGTCACCTGATATAGTTTATTCATACCTGAAAATGAGTTTACCATCATTAGTTAGAACTTTTGATAACATCACCTCTCAACACTTGCATTAAAATCATTGAATATGATACAAAATGGTGAACTGGGTCATTTAATTGCTCCATTTATTAGCAATAGCTATTTTCATCTTAATTAAAGTATTGAGTGATTCACATATAAACCTCTTAAAATGTCATTCCAGAGCATGGATGCAATTAGTAGTGTGTTGTCATTTCAACTTGAGTTATGGCAGTTTTGTGGGCGGATACTGATCCTAGTAAATTGAATCAAGATAAAAATGGTGGGCAACATACAAAAGTGTAGTGTGAGGTGTACCTTCTATGCCCTCTCCAAGGATTGTCACCTTATCATGCTGGAGAGGCTTATGAGTTCATGAGATCTGGAGAGCAATGCCATTTGGGATTTAGCCATCTGGTATGGTCACCCATGGCAGTAAAGTCAAGGGGGAGTTTCCAGACAAAGAGTAATCCAACCAAGACCTAAATGATGAAGCTGGTGGAAAATGATGGTCTATCTCCAACCTGCCCATGCATCAGACTTTCCTCATTAATCATGGTGATGCACGTGTCTTCTCCATTAAGGGAATCAATCCTGACATCCCAGAGTTATGTGGGTCCCAGATTGGCCTCTGCAGCCACCTGAGATCCCATCAATTTCCAACCCCTTAGGAGGACATCACACTAGACTACACACTGCTACCTTGTACTCCTGAACTCATATGGATTGCGCTGATAGTACTTGCACTAGTAAATATACACTAAGTGTGACCTATTATTGATTATGGAAAGAACGCAGAAATATGGCATTCAAAAAGAGAATTACACCATTCATATTGAATGGTGGGACGGGCTTAAGGTAAATGCTTTACTCCTCAACATTTTTAATGTCCATGCTCTATAACTAACACTGTTTAATTTTGAAATGTTGCAAAGAATCTCTTAATTCATGATTTCACAACATACATACAACACAATCAGTTGGCAACTGCCAGATTTAAATATACTGTGACTTACCATATTACCAATAAATGACTAAAATAAAGTCATGACTATTAAAACCATTTTCTCTGTGATAGATTTGAATGTACGGATAGGGTCGTTAGAGTTTGAGACCCCAACTCGCTCATATTGTCTGGCTAATTTGCATTCACTATTTCACATTCACATTCTGACACTCACACTCGCTCACTCTGCTACTCTTGGGATTTGATAGCATTATAGTTAAATACAGTACTGTTAACCCAGAAGCCTTGCCTCATAATCTAGGAATATGAGTGAAATTCCAGTGCTTTGGTAGTGGGTTTTAAATTCAGATAAATCTGGTATTTGGAAAGAAATCTAGGATCAATAATAATCATAATTAATGCACCAGAATTCTATCAAAATACATGTGCTGTACTGATATCCACAGGGAATAAAATCTGCTGCCTTTGCCTCTTGTGACCTTTATGTGATTTCCAACCTGCAGCAATCTGGTTGACCCCACCATTTGAAATGTTCACTCAATGTTAAAGTTGGCTTATATTCACCTTCTCTTTGAAAATGACCGTTGGACTTGAGAATAATCTTATGTTGTGAGGGAATAAAGGAAGATCTCCTGGTCCTTGCTTTGTTCATTCTTTGAATAACTCACTGTCCATTTTTACTGCAAGTTACTTACTCCCCAGCCATGATTCACTCAATGACTCATTCCCTTATGAGTTTCCTTCATTAATCATTCAAAGAGAGAGTGTGATTCTTACCTTCAAAGTCAAAATGGAAGTCAAAGTAACAGAATCAATTTTATTGTCATGTGCACAAGTATACATATGCACAGATGCAATGAAAAACTAAAAATAAATACATTAATAAAAAATCGTTTGGACTCTGCTTTTAAAAGAAAGAATACAATTAGAACAAAAAAGAGTCAATTTAGTGCAAAGTGATCATAAATGTCAAAGTTGCTCAACTGTCATCACTGGGGTTGTGCCGGCTGGTTTAAGAACTGAATAGTTGAAGGACAGTAACTACTCTTGAACCTGGTGGTGTGAGCCTTCAAGCTTCTATATCAGCTATTTGCAATGCTGTCAAATAGTCTATCTCTGTCTCTGTCTGTCTGTCTGTCACTCTGTCATTCACTGATTGTTTCATTCCCACATTTCAATAGGTAACATGCTCTTTTTCTCATAGGAGTTTACTCTTTTTTACATGCATTCACTGTCCATCACACTTTCAGAATTAGAATTGGTTTTAATATCACCAGTATATGTTATAAAATTTGCTAACTTAGCCGCAGCTAATCACTCATCTTCTCTTACCTAGACTCATATTATACTGTTACATTCCCATATTCATTTATTTGCATTGATTCTTTTCCACTTTTTCTTCATTTGAAACATATCAAATAGAAGCAGAAGTCACATTCCTGTCAGTTCCCCATAACCCTCGATTTCCTGGTCTTCAGTTCTGTAGCCTCTTTACCAGGAAGGAGGGTCCTGATCCCAGGGGCATGACTGTGAAAGAACTGTACTCCAACTTCTCCGTGCCTAAGCAATATGTCAGACACAGCAAAAAGCTGTACTGAGGCCCCACAGGGGATTGTATTGTCTCCCTGTTTACCCTATATACCTCGGACTTTAGATCTAGAACTGAGTCATGTCATCTGCAGAAATTCTCTAATGACTCAGCACTAGTTGGGTATATAAAGGAAGGACAGGAAGATGATTACAGGGCCCTGGTGGAGGACTTTGTCAAATGGTGAAAGTTGAATCATCTGCAACTCAACATCGGTAAGTCAAAGGAGATTGTGATGGACTTTAGGAAGTCTAAGCCTGCACTGCTCCCTGTTACTTTTGCTGGTGAGAACGAGGATGTGGTGAGGACCTGCAAGTACCTAGTGGTGCACCTGGATGACAGACTTGAGTAAAGCACCAACACAGAGGCTGTGTACAAGAAGGGCCAGGGATACCTCTACTTCCTGAGGACACTGCGGTTCGTTGGAGTATGCAGGCCTCTCCTTCACATGTTCTACCAGTCTGTTGTCACCAGTACAATCTTCTATACGGGGGTGTGCGGGAGCAATTTAAAGTTTAGCTAGTTGCACAGCTCAGTGCTATTTTTTACTTTGGTAATGAGGCAACACAGGAACGTGAAAAGCTGGTAATTTGAATTTCACTGTCTTCTCATTCCAAAGATTCTTCAGCAAATACAGTTGAGATGGTGTGTGGGGCTCTTGGAGTCATGTAAGTATAATGTTGAAAGGCGATTGATAATGCCATTTGGATCGCAGTGCTACTTCCTTTGTTCCTGTGTACAGCATTCATGATGGCCTTGCTAGGGTAAATGAAAACCAAAGGTCAACAGGTTCAGGAAAGAGTCGAGGAGGTAGGTTTGAATTATTTATCCATTACAATTCGAGAAGGTAAGTTGGAACTGTTTATGTGTTGAGAGTTCCTTGTGGGTGAGGCAAGGCAAGCAGTCCAATTTTGTCATCCTCAATCTGATCTAGAAAGCTGCTAATCTATCTGTTTTGACCTAAGTGTGACTCTCGGCCCATGCAACGTATTTGGCTCTTAACTGCCCTCTGATACAGTTCAGCAAGCAACTCTATTCCGGAGACAACTAAAGGTGAACAGTGAACACCGATCTTGCCAATGATAAATAATCTGGTGAACAAATGACTTATTTTCTTAACTCACAAAGAGTTGAAATGACACAAGCACTATGGCAATTCCCCAATTACTTGTAAAAGGATGTGTTTCTACAAACCTCTTACATTGAAAGTGTAAACACGAGGAAATCTGCAGATGCTGGAAATTCAAGCATCACACACAAAATGCTGGTGGAACACAGCAGGCCAGGCAGCATCTATAGGAAGAAGTAGAGTTGACCTGTTGGGCCGAAACCCTTCGTCAGGACTAACTGAAAGAAAAGATAGTAAGAGATTTGAAAGTAGGAGGGGGAGGGGGAGGGGTGAAGCTAAGAGCTGGAAAGGTGATCAGCGAAAGGGAAGGCTAGAGAAGGGAGAGGATCATGGGACACGAGGCCTAGGGAGAAAGAAAGGGGGAGTGGAGCACCAGAGGGAGATGGAGAGCAGGCAAGGAGTGATTATGAGAGGGGCAGAGAGAGAAAAAAAGGGAGAGAGAAAAAAAAGGGGGGGAATAAATAAATAAGGATGGGCCAAGAAGGGGAGGAGGGGCATTAACGGAAGCTGG
Source organism: Hypanus sabinus (assembly GCF_030144855.1). Taxonomy (NCBI): domain Eukaryota; kingdom Metazoa; phylum Chordata; class Chondrichthyes; order Myliobatiformes; family Dasyatidae; genus Hypanus; species Hypanus sabinus. Next base: position 47,408,325 of record NC_082715.1, read on the forward strand.
AGAAATCAATGTTCATGCCATCAGGTTGGAGACTACCCAGATGGAATATAAGGTGTTGTTCCTCCAACCTGAGTTGGGCTTCATCTAGACAGTAGAAGAGGCCATGGATAGATATATCAGAATGGGAATGGGACGTAGAATTAAAATGTGTGGTCAGTGGGAGATCCTGCTTTCTCTGGCGGACAGAGCGTAGGTGTTCAATGAAATGGTCTCCCAGTCTGCATCGAGTCTCATCAATATATAAAAGACTGCACATTGAAAGTGTTTTCGCTTTAAAAACAGGGCTAGATTATTTTCTGTCTAGGTTTTCTCTCCCTCGACAATTTTCTTCGTGAAGTAGAAAGTAGCTGGTAATGTTCTTGTTACTGTCAGATTATGAACAGAAAGCAATGAATGTTAGTTAATAATGAACTCCTTTCAAAGATCGGATTACAGTTATGGCTAGTGTCCCCATGTGTCTGACTACAGAAATATCAGTGATCAAAATAGCCAGCCACATAGTTATGGCTATGAGACAAAACTCATGCTGTTCATATAATGCTGCCATCTGGTAATAAGCTTTAAAATTAACCAACTGTTAAGTGGGAACCAATAATATGACATTCATTTAAAAAACCAAGGGAGAATTTAGCCGGGGAAAAACAATTAGTGAAAATTTTAATAGCTAGCACTTGAAATTAGCTTTTAATCTTGGAAAGTATGATCTGTGATTTGTAATGTTGGCTGTTGCAAGCTGTTAGTGCTCAATTTTGTTAATTATCTTTTGCATTGTAGTTAACTCATTTGGATCCATAATTTGTAATTATTTAGCAGACAACATCAGTATTGCTTTGGTATGATTTCTTTCAAGATACCTTATTCAATACACAACAATTTTGGAACACTCTCTCTAAACTTACTTTCATAAGACAACTCATTATTTCTATCTTTGTAAATGTATGTATACACTTTCTGTGGTAGGAATGCAATAAAGTTTAGTGAACTAGGGGCTAAACTAAAGTTTATTACTGTATAATTTTGGGCCTCATCCAGTCAGAATCCCCTGTGTTAGTGGATGGTGGGATATTATAGTGATGATAATACATTAAAATTAGATCAGCACAGATCTTTGCTTCCAGGCACATTAATAACACCAATTATATTTTAACCAACTGATCCACAGTAGCTATGTTTCTGTTACATCAGCTGAGATGAAACATCCTCTTCAAACAGTGACTTCATTTTAGAGAGAGAATGGTGAAAATCTAAGTGGGGAAGAAAAAAGTTATCCACTAGCTGCTTATTTTATAACAAGTCTAATGAAAATCTCAGGATTCATAGCCATTCAAATTGCCCTCATTTCATTAAATGACTTCTATGCAACAGCTTTTGACTTCATTTTGATCTGCTAGAATCTCACCTACTTCTATTTTCACATCAGTTTACTGCTGTTGATAAACTGTCGTGTCTATTTAACATAAATACAATGGTGTGCTTGTGTGGGAAGTCATGCAGGATGCTAGATTAAATCTCAAAAGCTATCGCCATTTGATGATTTTGGATTTGATTGACGGTGTGATTTTGAGAATTATTTTCATTGGCAGAAGGTCAGAATAACAACCCATCTCATGCTAATATAATCGCTATGATGAAATATCAGTCTGGAACATTAACCATAATTCTCTCCCTGCAGATACTGTCTTACCTGTTGATTATTCCAATTATGTTCTGTTTTCATTCCAGTTTTCCAGCAGTCATAATATATTACTCTTACTGTAATGTGATCATCATACTTTTACATTTCCCAATGTTTAAAAAGGTTCTAAAATTAATTCTTAACAGATGAGATTTGAATGCCCATCACAATAGTATGGAGACTATCATGTGTGTAATAAGACCATAAGACATAGAAGCAGAATTAGACCATCAACTCTTTTCCATCATTCCATCATGGGTAATGTATTATCCCTCGCAACCCTATTCTCCCGCCATTTCCCCATAATCTTTGACACACTTACTAATCAAGAACCCATCAGACTTTTGTTGACATATACCCAATCTCTTGCCCTCCCAGCCTTATATTGACACCATAATATTAACAGAAGCCTTACTGTGCTGCTAGAAACTAGAAAGGTACCAGTTATATAGGGTACAAGAATCATACAGGGATGATGCTCTAATGCTGAGTATCCAAAGGCTTTCTTTCCTGTGAAATTTGGTGTCTGATGCACGGAGGCGTTCCAGATAAAAACAAACATAACTCATCAGCAATGTTTTGAAAGTGCTGGCTTCAGGATCCAATCTTGTCTAAGCTTTACTCCTTCTCTGCCTTATTTATGAGCACAAAGATATGATAGTCTGAATTAGCACGTGTTCCTGGTGTCACCTAACTAAGATTTTATAAAGCCTTCATTCTTCAGCCCAAGGAAATGCCATGACTGGATTAGGTACGTGGTTATTCTCCATATTTGATTGATCATTTTAGTGCTCCACTTAAAGTGGTTCTAGAAAGATTGTAAACTCCATAGAATTTTCTCTATTTCTCCTTTGTTTTCAGTAACCTGTGTGACCCCCTTATACAGCAATTACTTCAGTCAAACATTTCTGGTAACAGCCCTGCACATTGGCTTGGAGGAATTTTAGGTGATTCCTTCTTACAAAACTGCTTCAACTCTGGGATGTTGGTGGGCTTCATTTCATGAACTGTTTGCTTCAGATCCTTCCACAACAGTTCTATAGGATTAAGGTCAGGACTTCAACTCTGCCATTCCAAAACTTGAATTTTCTTCTTCTTAAACCATACTGTTGTTGACTTACTCTTGTCTTTTGGATCATTGTCTTGTTGCATTATCCAACTTCTATTAAACTTCAAGTGCGGAAATGCTACCCTGCCATTCTATTGTGAAGTGTCCTGATACAATTTTGAATTCACTGTTCCATCAGTGATTGCAAGCTGTCCAAGCCCAGACCATGATGCTCTTTCCACCACACTTCACAGCTGGAATAAGGTTTTGGTGTTGGTGTGCAGTGCCATTTTTCCTCTAATAGAAATGTGCATTTCTGCCAAAAAGTTCAACTTTTGTCTCATCTGTCCGCAGAATATTGTCCCAGAAGCTTAGGGATGATGGCGCCCAATGGTGATTCCTTTGCTTGCATCTTTGGAAACAGCTCTATTTCTATCTTGGATATCTCTTTGTTACCCTTTCAAAGTTCTTTTGAAGCCCCTGACCTGGAGTTAAATGCTTACTTCGGTTCTTTGCAGAAATGGGATCCTCTCTCGGGGTCTCAGAACCGGCTGCTTTTTGATATCCCAGGGATGCAGCCTGGAAGGCCAGTGTGCCTTCGGACTGCTGGATTTTCATGGGTCTGGATACAGGCTGATCCAAGGTTGGTGTTGCCGCTGCTGACCAATGCATCGTGGGAGAACATGGAAGATCGGAAGCTGTGAGCCTGCTGCTGGCTGTGTGCCCAGAGACCTGAGTTTTGTTGGGCACAGGGCTTGGAAAAAGTGATGCAATAGACTTATAATACCATAAATCAACAAGCTGTTCGTTATGCCTTCCCCTCTCGCTGTGAATCTGGGACAACTCAAGAGAGAGTCTGTGGTATGTCGAATTACCAGGTGAATGAGTAGTCTGTGTCTTTATTGATGCTTTGCTGCACTCTCGAGTGCTCTGTGGGGGGCACTAATGCTTTTTTGCTGGTGGGGAGTGGGGGTCATTGCCTTGCTCCTGGTTGTGAGTGGGAGGGGTGAGTTAGGGTTCTTTGCAGTTCTAACGTTGAACTGTCCTTCATTCTTTGTGGCATTTTTCTGTTTTTGTGGATGTTTGTGAAGAAAAAGTATTTCAGGATGTATATTGTAGATATTTCTCTGACATTAAATGTCCCTATTGAAACCTATTGAAGCATTGTAGAACATCCAGGTGGTCTTTTGTGAACTTTTCTTTAGAGAGCATTGGTTTCCTCCATGGTGTCCTTCCATGAACACCATTCTTATTCAGTGTTTTTCTTATAGTGGACTCATGAACAGAGACTTTAGCAAGTTCTAGAGATTTCTGCTGTTACCCTTGGATCCCTTTTCACCCCCTTCAGCATAGCACATTGTTCTTTTGATGTGATCTTTGCAGGATGTCCACTCCTAGGAAAAGTAGCAACAGAACTAAGTTTTCTCTATTTTATACAATTTCCCTTACTGTGGACTGACGAACACTCTGGCCTTTAGAAATGTTTTCGTAGCCTCTTCCAGCTTCATTAATCTCTATAATTCTTCTTCCAAGGTCTTCTGAACATTGTTTTGATCAAGATATGGAAGTGCACATGAACAGATGTTTCTTGAGAAGAGCAGATTCTGTCAGTAACCTGACATTGTGAGTCTTTATAGGGCAGGTCCCCTCTGCAGCCCACACCTCCAATCTCATCTCATTGATTGGAACACCTGACTCCAAATAGATTCCATAGAAGGCTCACATACTTTTTCCAACAAATACATGTAATATTGGAACATTTTTCTCAATAGATGAATGAACAAGTATAATGTTTTTTGTGTTATTTATTTTATTTGGTCCTCTTTATCTAGCTTTAGGACTTGTGTGAAGATCTGATCACATTTTAGGTCATATTTATGCATAAATAGAGACAATTCTACAGGGTTGACAAACTTTCTAGCACTGTTGTAGATGGAAAAGGAAATAAGTGAGTTCAACATTATAATGTTCAGTCATCAAAATTTGCTGTTCGTGATGTGCTGAATTGGAGAAGAACTCCAGAAGAATTCTATTCAGTCCACAAGGCTGATCATGAGTTTTCAGTTGACTTCACTTTAATCATCCATCCCTTCTCACTCTGATTTTTAGCCTCCCTTAGACTCTTTCAACAAAGCACAGTGGACTCATGGGGAGCTGTACGTCTTCTAATGTGGAGGGTTGTCAGAACTTACAGCGGGACATTGATAGGATGCAAAACTGGGCTGAGAGGTGGCAGATGGAGTTCAATCCAGATAAGTGTAAGGTGGTTCATTTTGGTAGGTCAAATACGATGGCAGAGTATAGTATTAATGGTAAGACTTCTGGCAGTGTAGAGGATCAGAGGGATCTTGGGGCCCAAGTCCATAGGACACTCAAAGCTGCTATGCAGATTGACTCTGTGGTTAAGAAGGCAAATGGTGCATTGGCCTTCATCAATCATGGGATTGAGTTTAAGAGCCAAGAGGTAACGTTGCAGCTGTATGGAACCCTGGTCAGACCTCACTTGGAGTACTGTGCTCAATTCTGGTCGCCTCACTACAGGAAGGTTGTGGAAACCATAGAAAGGGTGCAGAGGAGATTTACAAGGATGTTGCCTGGATTGGGGAGCTTGCCTTATGAGAATAGGTTGAGTAAACTCGGCCCTTTCTCCTTGGAGCGACGGAGGATGAGAGGCGACCTGATAGATGTGTACAAGATAATGAGAGGCATTGATCATGTGGATAGTCAGAGGCTTTTTCGTAGGGTGAAATGGCTAGCATGAGAGGGCATAGATTTAAGGTGTATGGAAGTAGGTACAGAGGAGATGTCAGGGGTGTATTTTTTTTTGCACAGAGTGGTGAGTCTGTGGAATTGGCTGCTGGCGGCGAAAATGATAGGGTCTTTTAAGAGACTCCTGGATAGGTACATGGAGATTAGAAAAATAGAGGGCTATGGGTCATCCTAGGTAGTTCTAAGGTAAGGACATGTTCGGCATAGCTTTGTGGGCCGAAGGGACTGTATTGTGCTGTAGGTTTTCTATGTTTCTAACCAGGCACTTGTGGAGCTTAATTCTCTAACATCAAATTCAACAATTTCAGATATCAGCCTTTCCACTGTGTTAGTATTGGCTAATTCTGTTGACAGATAATCAGTCTTATCATTATTTCTGCTTTACTTTCTCCATAGACGGTGTTTGACATATTGACCATTTTCAGCAAGCTCCTTTTTTTATTTCAGATTTTCACTTCTTTAGTGTTCCTGTTGCATAATTTTATCATTTCCTTTCTCTTCTTCTCCCCTTTCATCTTCTCCTTACACCTCCAACAGATTAGCTATGATTCATTAACCCTCACCACTTTCTGTCAGCTGACTCCACTCCTGTGTATTTCAGTCTTTCTCAGTCCCTTTGTTCTCTCCACCTCTTTTCTACACTGCAGCTTGAACCATAAACGACATTTGATTTTCCTCAGCTCTGTCAATTTTCAACATTCTCCATTTTAATTTCAGATATTTATCTTTATATTTTTGCTCTTTGGTTAGCATTATGGTGCTTCTCAGCCACAATAAAAAATCATACCAGTGACATTAAAGACATTGAGAGCATCTGAGAAGATACCCTGGTTCAGTCCATGGCTGCCTGTGTGATATTATCACAGATATCAATAGGCCTTTTAACCAATGCTGGATCAAGCATTCATGCTGATGCTGAATTCCAGTTCTGAGGTTCAGATAATTTCTTCTGACGTTCTTCAATGTGAATATACAACACAATGCTGTTGTCTAAAATGCATTACACATTTATTGATGTTGCTGAGAATTCTGCATAACTACATTATTGTCAGGATACTGAAGCAGGGACCCAATCACAGACCTCGTACTGTGTGTACTATGATATATACTGAGTAGCAAATCCAAAGGGGCAACAAAGTCAACATCAAAGGTCAGGCAGAGATCAAAAATTCCGGAGAAATCTAAAAACCAGAATCAGGAAACAAGCAGAGTTGATATACAGACAGATAGACAGCATTCGGATACGAATGCTGGAAAACCTCAGGAAAATTCACTGGCACAATCCGGCAAGAAACAGGTGAAAACACAGGACTGAAATACACTGAACAACAAACAGAGAGGCAGGTGAAAGGTGGAGCACAATGAGACACAGGTGGCAGCAATACAGGTAATAATGAGAAATAGTTGAGAGATGGAACACTCAGTAACATAGAGTCCGGAGTAGAGCAGGAGCAGGGATGGGAGCACATGGCAATACAAAACCACAGACTGACAGCTTGGGGGAAACACACAAAAAGACAGAGTTCATCTGGAGGTGCTGACAATTATACAGAAGAAACACTGGCACAGACTCTGCCTGGGCACACTCATAGAAATCTGGATCATTTATAACTGATTTTGTCCAAACTGTTGCATAATGTATAAAATCACTGTGGTATGCAATATAATTTCTTGCCTGGAATGTTATTCTTCTATTTTTGTGTTCTACTGAGAACAAAGCATTGTCCATACTCATTGAGAAGGAATATCAAAACGACAGTGTCTTGTCTAGTCCTTCCAGTTCACATTGGCACTATTATCCCAGCCTCCATTCAGCATAACTCACTCTATTTGGCTGGCTTGTATTTGAAAAGAAGCAGTTATTCCTCAACTGTTCAATTCAACCTTCATTCTCTAAGGACGGCTCCTATTTGAACCATTATTCTGTTCCTCTCCCCACTAAACGCTGCACTATTCACAAGAACATAGAATAGATCACTTGTCCCATCAAGCCTGTCCTGCCATTTTCTATAATAATGGCTGATCTGGCCAAATCCCCAAATGCTCTTCTCTGCTGGTTCAAGATAGTTCTCAGTCTCCTATTTGATTAAAAGTTTATCAGCCTCTTCTTTTTAAGTACATGCAGTGATCTCATCTCCACAACCCTCTGGAGAAGAGAATTCCAAAGATTTACCTTCATCTTGGTCAATGCTATTACTCTCGTATTTCTTCATTTGTGGCTACTCACTTCCCCTATAGAATAATGCCACTCCTTGCTGACTAATTTGCACTGTCTACTGCCTTTTTTCCCCAGTTAATGCATTGCACTGCCCCCCAGCCACAGACCTCACCAAACTACTGCTGCTGCTGTCATATCGGTCTTGTTCTTCCTCCAAGCTCCCCAGTGTTGCAAAGTGTTAGTCCTAGTTGGGGAAAGGTTAAAAACCTTACAATATTTACTTGTCAGTATCAGTTGCTTCTCAAACTGCTGCTGTTTGGGGATATGCATGACTAAAGTTAATAAGTCAGTAAGAAAATAGAACCTGCTAAAATGTCAAAATCATTTCAGATGGAGGATGAAAATTGCCCTGTGATGTGAAATCAATGGGGAGTTAAAAATAAGCAAACCCTTTCTTCCCTCTGTCTAAATCTTTTACGAGCAAAGGAGACCACCAAGAATTCATACCAGATGGCTGGTTTGCAACATCCAACAATATCATCCGCCCAGCAGATAAATTCAGATGAAGACAAAATTTGTCCTTGGCAGGCAAATATAAAAATATAAAAGACAAGCCTTCCACTTTCTGGAACCTGATCAGAACAGCTTCATTTTTTTTAACAAGCAGCTTTTGGCAGACTGGTCAAATCTGGTTGACTTGCAGTCACAAAATCTGCAGTGTTTCCTTTCGATGCTACTGACTTCTTTCTCATAAATCACACAAATTGGAAGTTGTCAGCAGGATTATTTTCTGTTTTTCACTTTATTAGAGTAAATTCAAAGACATGTTTCACCTTTATACTATAACTTTTCCTTCTGTTTTTGTGAAGTCCTGGCAGTGATACTGATTTAGTTATTTTTCTACTGCATTGGGAAATCCTTTCAGATAAGTTATTGTTTTCCAAAGAACATTTTAGATAGAAAATAATATTCAATAGGCTAAATTGCTCTAAAATGCAGAAATGGTTATTATTTCTTTATTAAGAATTAATCTGAATAGTCAATACTTAATTTTGATCACAATTTATTTATTCTATGTACAATTGACATTTGTAGTTTCTAATTTAGTATTAATAAAACTGCAGTTTTACTTACTATAATGGCTCTACTTCAAGTAAAGCAACAAAGATATTGTTGAGTAGTGAAGCTAAGCAGAGAAGAGTGGGAAAGGTTGAGGCAGTTGGCAAAGATTCTGAAGGTGCCAGGCAGGATGTGGCAATGTAGAATCTTAGGTATAAACGGGGTGATTTTTCAGTCCATATACAATCATTACAACAACAACTTACACACTTAAAAGAGCAACAAAAGACTTCAGGGAAGTATTTACAAAAAGGTTTGGCATCGAGGGACTGAGATATTAAAATAGATAATCAAAAAAATTTCGATAACATAAACTTGTAGGGAAAAACCTCAGGTGGGAAAAATACTTTGAGAGACATTAGGTTTCAGAAAAGGAATTACACAGTTCAGGTGATTCACACTGCCCACTCAATGGACACTTTATTAGACACCTTTTGTACCTAGTAAAATAGCCATTGAGCGTATGTTTGTGGTCTTTTGCTGCTGTGGCCCATCCACTTCAAAGTTTGATGTGCATTCAGAGATTTCTTTTGTGCATCACTGTTGTAACACATGCTTAACTGAGATACTCTTGCTTTGCTGTCAGTTTGAATCAATCTGGCTATTCTCTGCTGACGTTTCTCATTAACAAGTTATTTTCACCCACAGAAGTGCTGTCACTGGATGTTTTTCTTTGTTTTTCACAATATTTTCGGTAGACACTAGAGACTGCTGTGCATGAAAATCCCAGGACGTCAGAAGTTTCTGAGATTCTCAAATCACTCCACCTGGCACCAACAATTATTCCACAACCAAAATCCCTTAGATCACATTTCTTCCACATTCTGATGTTTGATCTGAAACTTCTTGGCCATGTCTACGTGCTTTTATGCAATGATTTCCTGCCACGTGATAGGCTGCTTAGATAAATGCATTAATGAACAGGTGTTCAGGTATACTTAAAATGTGGCCACTGACTGTATACTTTAACATGTAATTCCACTGAAAGTTAAAGAATCAAATTTCAGGAATATGTGTAACTCACAGCTCCTTCTATTTTCTGCTTAAGTAGTCCTTCTGAGTTGAGGATGACTTTTGCTTCCACCGTGGATTTGCGAGTTCTAGGGACTGTTGGCCAAAGTGTGAATCCCAAACTCTTTTTTAGCTGGTAGAGAAGTCTGATGGGCAGGTGAATATTAGTTAGTAACATTGATTTTTTTTCTATTTATCATTTACATGGAGCCACTACTTGCTCCTGATGGCAGGATCTCAATACCATTCCAAATTTTCCTTCTGTTTGAGCCGTCATGTGTCTGAGACTCCAAATATTCATTGAGGACCATGTATTTTTTTTTAAATTAAGGCTTGAATCTTTTCTTCAGACTGCCTGTAATCTCTTTCCATGATAGAGCTTGGAATACAGTGTCTCTTTGGGGAATTGGGAGTTGGGCATGTGAATCACGTGGTCTGCCCAACATCGCTGACTGAGATACATTAAGCACTTGTCATAAGAGACTGAAGCTTACCTTTCTGATGGAACTGGAGGATGAAATCACAGTGGTACATTTACTATAGCTACCGCCTTACAGTGCAAGTACCTGGGTTTGATGTAGACCTCAGAAGCTCATGTCCTGTGACTGCCTGGATTTCCTGATTGTGCATTTGTTTCCTCTCACATCCCATGAGGGTTGGCATGTTATTCATCCATTGTAATATACCTCAGTGTCGGTGAGTGGTGGAAGCTGGTGGAAATCGATAATAATGTGGAGAGAATTAAAAGTGGGATGAATGTCAGATTAGTGTAACTGAGTGGTGACAGTCTGTGTGGATTCAATCAGCTGAAGGGTCGGTGTCATTCTGTATGTCTCTATGGCTCTTTGAATTTGTTGAGACAGCCTTGATGATATCTTTCAAATGCTTTGAGTTGCTTCGAATAGGTCATCTAAGTCTCAGAAGGGCAGAGATCTCTGCCGCCCAGTAGGTCTTTCCTTGCACCAAATGTGATATTGTATCTTGAAACGGCCATTTTCTCAGTTGAATGAAGACTATACTGGTGCACTAAATGCAGAGGTGAATTTCATAGAGCACTACAACCGGAAACAGACCTTTCAGCCCACTTAGTCCATGCCCACCTGGTTTTCTTCTTCGGCCCATCCACTTGCACATGGACCTTAGCCATCTATTCCTCTCTCCAACCTTCTGTTAAATGTTACACTTGAACCACGTCCACTGGCAGTGCGTCTACATGTACATCAACCTCTGAGTTCCTTTTAAATATTTCACCTTTCACCCTAAATATCAGGGGGGAAAGGCCTGGATGCGTTCACGCTATTTGTAAATCTCATAATTTTATTTTAAGATTTCCCCTCATTCTGCAGCACTCCAGGGAATGAAATCCTAAAATGCTTTATCCTTTCCTTTTAACTCAGGTCCTCCGATCCTGGCCACACATGTAAATCATCGTTGTCATTATTTATTACTTTCCAGTGGTTGGGTGACCAGAACTGCACACAATACTCCAAATTCAGTCTCCTAGTTGGCCTTCAGCTAAGTGACGCTCCTAAATTATGGACAAAGTTGCCTCTCTTTTCCAGGATCTTATCCTGGGTCTCCTTGTGGAAAGGTGGTGTTCCAGGATGGTGGTCAAAGATCCTTGCCATAGATGTTCAGTGCATGGCCCATCCATTTTTCATTCTTTTTCTGTCCCCAAATGACGGTTCGAACCTTGGCCTCCAAGTGCTCGCATGTATGGGGCCATTCTGCTTGTCCCACATGCACGCTTGACTGCATTCCTCCACAGATTGCTTGTTGCTTCAGACAATAGTGTTTGACAACAGTGTTCAGTGAAGCTGGGTCTGTTGTATACCCATTGGTTAGGATCATGGTTTGCATGTCTTCGTGAAGCCCGCAGCTCTAGTTCTGGATACCCCCACCAGAGGAAACATCCTCTCCACTTCCACCTTATCTAGCTCTTTCAACATTCAGTAGGTTTCAATGAGTTCCCCCATATCCTTCTACATTCCAGAGAGTACGGGCACAAAGCTACCAAATGCTCCTCATATGTTAACCCCTTCCTTTCCGGAATCATCCTTGTGAACCATCTCTGGACTCTCTCTAATGATAACACATGCTTTATGAGATTAGGGGCCCAAACCATGCTGCCTGACTGGTTTCTTATAAAGCTTCAGCATTATCTCTTTGTTTTTATATTCTGTTCCCCTTGAAATAAATGGCAGCATTACATTTGCCTTCTTTACCACTGACTCAACCTGTGAATTACCTTCTGGGAGTCTTGAATTAAGAATTAAGTCCCTCTGCACCTCCGATGTTTGAATGTTTCCCCCATTTTGATAATAGCCTATGTTATTGTTCCTTTTACCAAAATGTATTCTATCTGCCACTTTTTGCCCATTCTTCCAATTTGTCTAAGTCCTGCTGCAATTGCATTGCTTCCTCAGCATCACCTACCCCTCCTCCAATCTTGGTATCATCCGCAAACTTTGGCACAAAGCCATCAATTCTACTATCTAAATCATTGACAAACAATGTGAAAACTAATGGTCCCAGTACTGAGCTCTGAAGAACACCACTAGTCACTGGCAGCCAACCAGAAATGGCCCCCTTTATTCCCTCTTGTTGCCTCCTGCCTGTCAGCTATTCCTCTAACCATGCCAGTATATTTCCTGTAACACCATCGGATTTTATCCTGTTAAGCAACCTCATGTGAGGCTCCTTATCAAATGCCTTCTGAAAATCTAAGTAAATGACGTCCACTGTCTTCCTGTCTGTCCTTTTGATACAATGTATATCCCTTGATGTTAAACTCCCAACTATAACCTTCCTTCAGCCACGACTCAGTGACACCCACGACATCACATGACCAATCTCTAAATGCGCCCCGAGTTCATCTATCTTAATCTGAATGCCTTTATGCATTTAAATATAGCACCTGTAGGGACTCATTCATTTCATTTGGCAGAATTCACCCAGACTGGTAAGGGTTAAGTTACATGTTACATTGTTGTTATTACGTTTTGGGGGTGAGTTTATTTCTTACATATACGACATCGCCATTTGTTCATGGGAAAAATAAAGCATACATCATTACACTCAAGTTAATTTTTGTTGCTTCTCCTACACACCTTTAGCTCTGCATTCTTCGCCTTATGAATTTTGCCTCTGTGGTACAATTTAACTCTTTGCTCTGTCTGCAGCTGTACACAGTCATTGGCTTGTCCTTCCTTCCATTCATATTACACCCATCATCTACTTGTAAACGTGCTGGCTCATCCTCAGCTCTATCACACTGGTTCCTATCCCGCAGCCATATTAGCTTAAACCACTCCCAACAGCTCTAGTAAATCTGCCTGCAAGGATATTGGTCGCCCTTGGATTCAAGTACAACCCGTCCCTTTTATAGCTGCACCTTTGACATCATCCTATCCAGATGTATGATAGGTTCGTATGGCAACTTCTCAGCTCTACCAGACGACAATAAATTGTAGAGATGGGGGCACACCTCTGTTCTTTATGAAAGCTAACTTCCCAAAATGAAAAATGAACTCTTCAGCTCTCAATCTAACTCATCACCGCCCTTGCAACTTATGGTCTATCAATACTGTACTTTCTCTGTAACTATAATTGTAACAGTACATTCTGCATTTTGTTACTGCCTTTCAGGTGTATTACCTCAATATACATATGGTGTCAAATGATCTGTCTGGATCTCCATATATGTGACCATAGTAAACCAATTATCAGTTACAGATAGAATAATGGTGGTCAATTCTATTCCATCTCTGACACAAAAGACTGCGGCCCACGTAAAGGTGTTGGACCTAAGGTAGAAAATGTAATGCAGGAGTAGGTTATTCCAAAGTCTGGCAGGAGGTAACAAGTTATTCATTTTAATATTTTTTTGTTTATTAAAATGATTAATTAAGTTTTTAAAAATTGCATAAGGTTCAGATCTAAGCTTTGCAAAATCTGATTGAAAATGTAGAAATAACTCGCGCAGATGTTAGCTGGGACTTTAACTTCAGATTGAGATTTATTTATTCACCACGTGTACAGTACGGTGAATCATACAAAGAAGGACAGCATTTGCATTAATAACCAACACATCCTAATGATGCGCCGGAGTCAATCCACAAGTGTTGCCACACAATCCAGCGCCAACATAGCATGCCAGAGCAACAGCAACAAAGCAAGCCCCTGTTTTCCCTCCCATCCATTCACACACACAAACAGTCCTCAAACTCCAGGACAGGCCAGCTCTGGGCCTCCAGCCTCCATTGGACTTGTGGATCCACAGGCATTTGGCCTCTGATTTCCCCACTGGATTCACAGGCTCACAAACTGAGGGATTTGGACATTGGCACTTGACTTCCTGCCTTCTGATCGAATTTAGGGCCTTGATCTTTGGTATGGACCTGAGGACTCGCTGATGACACAAACCCAAACTACAGGCCTCAACTCTGGACTTGTCAACTTGCGTACCTGGGGAGGCAGGGTCACCAGCTCTCATGGTTCCTGCATGCATGGACCTGCGATCTGATTCCACTGAGGGCTGGGGATGTGAGGGGGATGAGGAAGCACCAGCCCTCATCCTCGCTGGTTTTGTCTACACTTGCCAGCCTGACATCCGTCCATGAATGTCTTTCATTCACATTGTTAAGGTCCTTCAAATGCTGAGTAGGGAGTGAAGGCCTAGATTCCTGCTTGACCTTTGACTCCCTGTATCCTTGTTCCTTAACCCTGGCAAAACCATTCCTACAAACCTAAAATGCAATTAAGTCTGAGCCACAACATTGATGAGGACTACATCTTGGCAAAATCTCGACTAGAAGATTAATTCAGGAAGAAAGCGTTTATATGTAAGTGGGTCTTCTGAGCAAATGACCAAAATGAATCAAAACATTCCCTAGTTTAAGTACTTTTGAGGAAAGAATTATCACGATCATTACTATTAAATTAATAGTTACATTTACAATAATTCAGTGTATATTTTACCTGCTTTTCTCTCCTGCTTTAGCATAATAAAATATAAGACGATAAGACAGAGAAAAAAGAATAGGCCACTAAGCCTTTGTTTCTGCTCCACCGTTCATCAGAATCCTTTTTTCTCTCTTCTACCTCAGTGTTATTTTCCTACAGTATCCCAAAGTCCCAGGACAACTTTAAAATCAAAAATGTACAAACCAGTGGAATCCTCTCAGATCTCTTGAGTATAGGATTGTAATTCTTCACCACCCACTTCATGAAGAAATTTCTACTCATTTTAGATACAAATGGCCATTCATTATTCTGACGCTGTGATCTTTAGTTCTGGACTGCTCACCCAAGAGAAACGTCTTTCCTGTATTCAGCCTGTCAAGCACTGTAAGAATTTTTTTTAGGGTTTAATGAGATCTCCCATTCCTTTAAACTCCAGAGAATACAAGCCTAAGTAACCCAATCTTTCTTCAAAGAGCATATTCATCATCCCTGGAACCAGCCTAATAAGTCATCAATGCCATTCTCTCTATGGCAGGCACATCATTATTCAGGAATGATATTAAAATGTGGTCAGAGCTCCAGGTCCTGTCCCACCAAGACACTATAAAATTAAAGCATCTTTCCTCTTGTAAATTGGAGGGCTGCTTTGCTGAGCACTTCTGTACTACCTGCCAAAAGTGGAATTTCCTGGTGGGCAACCATTTTAATTCCTGTCCCCATTTCCATTCCAACATGTCTGTCCACGGCCTCCTCCTGAGGCATGATGAGGCCACTTTCAGGGTGGAGGAGCAACACCTCATATTTCATATGGGTAGCCTCCAACCTGCTGGCATGAATATCGATTTCTCCTTCCAGTAAGATTTTTTTCCCTCCCCTTTCCCTCTGTTTTTTATTCCCCGATCTGCCTTCTTATCACTTCTCACCAATCAATTACTTCTTCCTGGTCCCCTCCTCCCCTTTCTCCTATGATCCACTCTACTCTCTTATCAAATTCTTTCTTTTCCAGCCCTTGAACTTTCCTAAACACATGGCTTCACCTATCTAGCTCGTCTTTCTTTCCTCCCCCCATATTTTATTCTGGCACCTTCCCCATTCCTTTCCACTGCTGGTTGT
This sequence comes from Hypanus sabinus, assembly GCF_030144855.1. NCBI lineage: Eukaryota > Metazoa > Chordata > Chondrichthyes > Myliobatiformes > Dasyatidae > Hypanus > Hypanus sabinus. The sequence goes on from NC_082715.1 coordinate 47,424,183, forward strand.
AGACTACAGGAGGATTGGAGACAGGCTAAACCCTATTAACATCAATGGATCTGGGGCTGAGAGGGTGAACAACTTTAAGTGCCTTGGCATACACATCACCGAGGATCTCAAGTGGTCTGTCCGTACTGGCTGTGTGGTGAAAAAGGCACTACAGCACCTCTTTCACCTCAGACAGCTGATGAGGTTTGGTGTGGGCCCCCAAATCCTAAGAACTTACTACAGGGGCACAATTGAGAGTGTCCTGACTGGCTGCATCACTGCCTGGTATGGGGACTCTACTTCCCTCAGTCGTAGGACTCCGCAGAGACTGGTGCAGATAGTCCAGTGCATCTGTAGATGTGTATTTACCACTATTCAAGACATTTACAAAGACAGTTGTGTAAAAGGGCCCGAAGGATCACTGGGGACCTGGGTCTCACCAACCACAAACTGTTGGTGCAGCTACTATCTGGTATATGGTACTGTAGTATAAAAGCCAGGACCAACGGGGTCCAGGACAGCTTCTTCCACCAGGCCACAAGACTGATTAATTCCTGCTGAAACAATTGTATTTCTATGTTATATTGACTGACCTGTTGAACATACTATTTATTGCAAATATAGTACATAACACATTTAGGCAGAGACGTAACGTAAAGATTTTTATGAGGGATGTAAATAATAAAGTCAATTCAATTCAATTCAACTCCTGAAGAAGAGTCTCAGCCCAAAACATCGTCTGTTTATTAATTTCTGTAATTGCTGCCTGACCTGCTGAGTTCCTCCTGCATTTCGCGTGCATGTTGCTCTGGATTTCGAACGTCTGCAGAATCTCATGTTTATCTTTCCTCCTGCACTCAAATGCACTTTTAGTAAAAGCCAACATACACATTACATTCCCCACTGCTTGCTGTGCTGCACCTGCATGTTGGATTTCAGTGACGTTTGTCCAAGGTATTAAGGTCAACTTAAAATCAAAATCTCATACCTCGTAAAATATTTTCTCTTTTTCTGTTATTCAGCAAATAACTTCCAATTTGTCCAGATTATGTTCCATTTAGAACTCAACTTTTATATGTCCCCATGAAGTCTTTTTACATCCTACTCTCCATTCACAAGCCTGCCTAGATTTGTGACATCAGCAAATTTGGACGTGTGATATTTGACTCTGTTAAGTTATCAATATAAATGGCAATGGTTGAGCATGGATATCTGTGGTACCATATTAATCACAGCTTTCCAACCTGAAAAACTTCTGTTTTCTCACACTCCTTGCTTTCTGTTATGTAAGTAATTCTCCATCCATGTTAGTGTATTAGGCTGCAACCATAAACAAATAAAATCTGCTCACTGCTTAGTTTCCACATTGCCTTTGTTCTGTAACAAAATTAGTAGTAACATTCTTTGGGTGATTTAAGTATTAGTGGCTTAAGAAGTGGCTAAGTACAGATACTTCCTTAGTAAAGAAAAGGTCAATGTTAGTTACTGTGTGTGATGCTAAACCTTTCACTTCCATTCTTCCCTGATACCCTCACTTCACCTCTAAGATTGCACTCCTTAGCAATCCCTATTATCCTGATCCAATAGTGGACATTCAAAAATTTCCCTCAACAATCATATAACACAGCAAGGGAATGCCTTTGAAAGTGTAATCCCTGTCCCACAGCAAAGTGCAGTTGTGGCCCCTTTACAAGTCATTCTCATTCCAGTGAAAACAAACCTATTAATACAGTATTGCAGAAATAATTTAGTTTCTAGGCCACATTGTCAATACTTCACCAACACTCAAGCAACATTTATTTCATAACCTCCCTGAAGACTTCACTTCAAAAGAGTAGGCCCCACACTACTCTATTTCATAAAACTCAGCAGGAGTAAAGATTTCTTACAGACTTCCACAAAGACATTGGAACTCCGGATGTCCATTAGAAATGTCAAAGCAATCTTCCGAATAAAGCAAGGGGGGATCTATAAACATAATGACTACTTAAATAAATCAGTCAGTGTCAACAATGGAATGTTGAAATCAAGATTTTGACACATTATCTCAGGAACAGAATTCTGGGCAATAACTTGCAGATAGGATCTTTGGGTATTGAGGTAAATACACTTTAAAATAAACTTTATTTGGTCAGCAGTGGAAACAATAGTTTTGCAGCGAGGCTGTTTAATGGTAACAATCAAAGCTGATCAGATTGTTTAACCTGACGTGCTAATCTCCATAATTATAGTGGCGTATTATTGTGTTGCATGTCAATTTCCTCAAATAAACCAGTAACAGAAAATAATATCTTCCCTTTAACAGTCCTGAACAACATAAACAACAACAATTAAACAGTGGTATGAGAGGAATTTTTATTTGACGGAATGGTGAAAAATAACAGAAAAAATCTTGTCACTTACTAAGCAATAGCACATTCTACCCGTTAAGAATAGATTTTCCACTAACAAGTTGAAAATTACACCCAAATATAGTAGCAATCTCTGAGTAGCATTGGCTCATGGATTATGGATTAAGATGCCTTGACTGCAGAGATGTTTATTACTCCCTAACAGTGCCAAAGCTTGGGCCAGGAAATAGGTATGTGAAAAGCTTTACTGGCTTTGGAGGTTTAGGTCACTATAAAACATTTTTATAAATATGTAAATAACTAATAATAATGTTTCAATATAAAAATAAATTAAACATCAAATCAAAGCCTATTAAATTTTAAAAATAACTTTGCTCCTTCTGTTGACCCTGTAGCTCCCTTGAGATGCCAGCACCCCAAATCATGGTGTAATCTGAGTGGCAATATCCTAGGATTAAGCTGCAGAACTAATACCAGACAGAGCTTCAGCAGTGACCTTTCTCAGTGTCCAGAGACAGAGAAAACAGACATAAGGTGTCTCTGAATTGGTTGGTAAATTCAGGTCTTCCACTGTTCGCAGCATGTACTCACAAGTCCAGGCATTATTACAAACTGAATAGCTGAAAAGCCCATAGCCTGTATAATTCAATCCATCAACGTGTAACATCACATCCTGGTGGACTGAGCTTCTACAGTGTGACCAAAGCATGGGAAATATTGTAACTTCTAATTGCTCCCTGTGTATATTTAACTTTAGTGCAAATGATAACGTTTCAAAGTTTTCCCACTTTTACTGATGGTCCATAATGTATTATTTTATAATGGTGTTTGCTCTTGCTTGACACAGCCCTGATAACAATCATGCACAGAAATAAAATGTCTTCTTAGTCAGCCATCAGTAACTGAACGAATCCTACTGTGTGGCAGTTTGGTACCTTCACAATCTTTATAGTTACGGGAAAGACACTGAAGATCAAAGATTGTTATTTCGGGTCTGTGTGCAGCTACTGTCAATTGAATGACATCTGTAATTATCTCTCCATTGAAGCAAAAGTGATGCAGCCACAGCTTGTTCTCTTCATTCCACATAGTTGCTTTATTTGGGGAAAAAAACTCCCATGAAAGGACACTGCCTCACCTTGCAGATATTCCTTCTGTTTCCTTTATCATCCCCTTGTTAGTGCAAGTGAACTGGAAGTCTAAACGAATGTTCCAGTAACTGGAGAATAATTGCTGTTTGTCAGTGTGGCTCAGCTGTAACAAAACCACACTTGGAAGGTTCATTTGTACTTAATAAGAAACAGTTATGCTGAATGCAGTTTTTTTTGTTTTTTTTTATTATCATTGCAGATAATTGTCATCTCACCTTTATGTGGAGCAGATAGAAACAAATGTTCTAATCTAACATTATCAGGAAGAGTTATCAGGTAAAATGTATACTCACCCATTCCAATAGGACTGTAAGTGGGTCATTTGTCCAAGATTCACTAATGTGAAGCTTCTATTAATTAGCACTGGAAAACTGCCTGATGATGGAAGACTCATTGTCATTCTTCACAACCATCCAAATAAGTTCAGGAGAACCTTAGCATGCCCAGTATAAACTTGGAGGCAGCTGATTGCACCAAACATGAATCAAATCCCAAACTTTCTGGTTAAATATTTAATTTGTGATTTAATATATTTCATTTCAATCAATCACTAAACTGGGTGAGGGAATCTCTTTTAATTTTCTTGCATTAATGTGTGAAATGAATATAAATGATGCCATGTGGTGTTGGCTACTTGATGGAAAGACTTCTAAATATATGGATAACAATGTATTTTATTGATATCTCATCAATATTAATACTAGCTTTTGATTAGCAACTTATTAGAAAGAATGTAGAATGAATTCCTAGAATGTACAAAGGGCATAAGCCAGGCTATTTGTGACTGCTGTCCTTTTGAGACAGATTTTGTGAAACTTTCTTAGTTTCTCTGGGCATGCTGTCAAGTTTACAGTGCATTGGAAGAAATTACAATGAAATTGATCATCAGGACAAATTCTGTTGTTTCATTTCAACTGAATTATCCTTGGACTTGCAATAAATGATAAAGCTTGCTATATACTGCTGATAACGGTACCTTTTCCTGGCTGCATTCAGGTAATTTTTCACAATAATAGTAATTGGAATACTCTATTGACTAGTGGCTTTATTTGTGACAGTGAAAATGAGAAATACGGCCATTAAAAGAGGCTGAGTGGTTAGTAAGAGAGAAATCAGCTTACAGCAAATGAATTTTGTTAAGCCCTACAACTTCAACGCTATCTGAACATATAGATTGATTGTTCTCATTAACCATGTTTCCACTGGCACTTAAAAATAAAAGATCAAGAAGTAGGTTGGTAATTCTGATCTTGATTATTATAATCTGCCCCTTCAGCAGTATCTGGCTGGTTCCATCATGAACAGCAGGGGAACTTCTTTCACTGGAACTGTCAGCATCAAGCAAAGTGTCTCATTTTTTTTAAGAGAAGCCATGCAGCAGGCTTACCAACAATACGAGTTGCCAGGGGTTTCTTTGTATCGATGTCACGTAATGCAAAATTACTTTAGAAATGATATTATTGCTTTGCTGTTTTCCCAACTGACTGCTCCAGAATGACCTACTTGGTGCTATTTTTCACATTTTAGGATTATGAAAAAATCATATCATGACCTAAGTGTTTTGATTTTATTTGATTTTTGAAATATCCATTGATACAATTTTCTTTTGGATTTGGTTCCGGTACTGACAGCAGATGTTGGGTGCTTCATGATACTAATCGTACCTGAATGTTTAGGCCATCCTACCCAGCCCTCTTTGGAAGTGCTCCCAACATAAATGGATCGAACTAACCGAATATTGTTCATGGGCGGGGAATGATGTGTAGTGAAAACATATTGTAACTTACTGACTTCTTTGTGTGTCTATCTAGTAATAAAGATAATAGGCTATCTGTTTTATGGTGGGACCTACAGAATCATATAGATATAGCAAATGAAGGTGTATGGATCAAATGTTCAGGATTAATTGAAAGTGTGCCAGTTAACTTCATAGAATACTATTTAGTTGACATGCCTGTTGCACTGAATCCATCAGTTATCAACATCTTTTGTTTTCTATCTCAATAAATTACTCAACAGTCTCTCCTTCTTATCACCAATCCATCCCATTTTATCTCTTGTCCGTTTCTAATTATTGGGCAGCATATATTGTTTTCACTAGCCATTAGATTCAACAGCACTTCATTGAAAACCTTAATGTCCAACATGACAAAAACATTTTTCTCAATGAAGGACTTAATATGAGCACTGTACAGGTGGCCACGAACTGCCAATAAGTAAAACAGGAATGGAATAATAACTAACTCATCCTTGTGACTACATTGGTGATCTGCAAGTTCTTCATCTTTATTACATTGTCGTATGGCAATAACATAGTTGCATGACATCTTTGATATTTTTATTTTTCTTATTTAGAGATACAGCATGACAACAGGCCGTTCCACCCCCATTCCACCACACAGTCTAATTACACCCATGTGACCAATTAACCTTTATGTTATTGGAATGTGAGAGGAAACCAGAGCACCCGGGGGGAAACCATATCGTCATGGGGAGAACACACAGACGGTGGCAGAATTCAAGCTGGGCTACTGGCACTGCAATAACATCACAGTAACAGTTACTCTACTGTGACAGCCTACCTGTGGCATATTCTTGCCATTCCAAAAAATGCAAAGTAACTCTGAGAAAGTATCCCCTAAGAAGCAAAGAGACTCAGCAGTTAGGATTTCATCATCCATATGCACAAGAGAAGGGGTGGCTACATTTAGGTTTAAGTAAGTGACCGAAGCTCAAAAACGAGTAGGACTCCCAAATCTAATTTTAAGCTCATCAGAATAAAGGATATATAAGCCTTCAATATTGATTACATCAAGAGGGAAACCAGTTAAAGGTAGGCAGCACTTTTTGTAAGAATAAACCTACCAGAGGACTCTAACTGATTTCAACAATTCTAGGACAGACACTGGCTCTGTAAGTAAGTGCAGAACTGTAAGGTATTCAATATCATTAGTCATGACACTTCATTCTATGAAACATCTGGCATGCTCTGCCTTTCCAGAATTGGCTTACTTAGTCATCAAAGGATGTTTAGGGTGAGATAGTGATTATCCAAAAGTTTTATAGCTACAAGTACATTATCTCACTTAGACAAGAGAATGCCAGCCTTCCAATCTATGTTTATATTTGATTTCTATTGGTTATTAAAGTAATTTATATGAGCATTTTTGTTAGGGCTGTATAATTTATTACAGTCTATTTGAAGCTTTAGTTATATGTCTCTGAATATCAGCACTAATCTATCAAAAGGCAGTCACCCAGGAGGGGTCTCAGGATCTGTCACCTGAGGTCTACTTGCCTCCTCCAGACTACTGCATCTGACTGCACAGCTGAGGTACGGCATCCCTGTAGTGCTCTGCATTCCACCTGAGGTCAATCACCCATATACTCACAAGGAGTCACATATCACCATTTGTATGTCAATTTCCTTGTAAATATTTCTGTCTTGAGAAAGGTTTCTGTAATCATTTTGCTCTGGCAATAAAATGCCAAGAATAATGATTCCGCGTGTTTGAGCTGCTGTGTGGTATTTGGGCAGTTGCATGGTCAGGTTGGGAGAACACAAAAATAAGGATTTGCATTTGTGAAATTTAAGTGCTTAGCTTTGCCTTAAAATGCTCTACATGATTTAGCTTTTTAGAATCAGAATCAGAACCAGATTTAATATCACTGGAAAATGTCATGATATTTGTTGTTTTGCAGCAGCAGTACTTTGCAATACATAATAACAAGAAAACTATAAATTACATAGTACAAGGAATAAATATAGAAGTGAGGTAATGTACATGGGTTCATTGTCCATACAGAGATCTGATGCTACAGGGGAAGAAGCTGTTCCTAAAACGTTAGGTGTGTGTCTTCTGGCCCCTATGCAACCTCCTTGATAGTGACAATGAGAGGAGAGCTGGTCCTGGGTGATGGGGCTATTTAATGACCAATGTCAACTTTTTGAGGCATCACCATTTGAAGACGTCCTCGATGCCGGGGAGGTTAGTGGTCATGATGGAGCTGTCTGAGTTTGTAACTTTCTGCAGCTTTTTCTGATCTTGTGCAATGTCCCCTCCATACCAGATGTTGATGCAACCAGTAAGAATGCTCTGTATAGTACATTTGTAGAAACTTGTGAGAGTCTTTAATGACTTTCCAAGTCTCCTCAAGCTCCTAACGAAATATCACTGCTGTCGTGCCCTTTGTAATTTCATCAGTCTATTGGGCCCATGATAGATGTTCAGAGATGTTGACAGACAGAAATTTGAAACTACACACCCTTTGCACTCCTCGATAAGGACTGCTGTGTGTTCCTTTGACATCCTCTTCTTGAAGTCCACAATCAGTTCCTTGGTCTTTGGGTGCAATGTTAGTGTTGTGATATTACTCAACCTCACTCTATCCATCTCACTCCTGTACATCTCCTCGACATCATCTGCAACTCTGCCAACTTGAGTTGTGTCATCAGCATATTTGTAGACAGCATTGGAGCTGTCATTTGAGTATCCAGTGTAATTTGCTACACACTGGGAGTAGAGAGAATAGAGCAATGGTTTAAGCAAGCTTTCTTGAGGTGTGCCAGGGCTGGTTGTCAGTGAGGAAGAGATGTTATTTTCACTCTGCACTGACTGTCAACCCCTGATGAGGAAATCAAGATTTCAGTTGCAGAGAAGGAGCAGAGGCCCAATTTTTGGAGCTTTGTTGGTTTGTAATGAGGATATGCTGGCATTGAATGCTGAGCTCAAATCAATAAACAGCAGTCTGACATATGTCTTGCTGTTGTCCAGTTGTCCAAGGCCAAGTGGGATTGCATTGGATGTAGGCCTATTGTGGTGATTGCAGTGGGTCCATTTCCTAGCTTAGGCAGCAGTTGATTCTGGCCATAACCGAACTGTCAAGGCACTTCATCACAGTAGATGTAAGTGCAGCTGGATACTCAAATGATACATGAAAGACATTTAAAGATTACAGTAAATGGGAGTGAAAGACCAATTATACAATTGTTTTAAAGCAAAGTGCAAGAATATTTCTGGGATGATGCAGCAGCAGCAATTATTGGGCATGTGTTCAGACAGTCAATTCTGCATGTTTTTGTCCACATCGCACAAGGTATAGCTCACCAAGATGGGTTTTGGTTAGATCAATAATATAAGAATAATAATCCAGAATGAAGTGCAAGAATGGAGTTTGCAAGTGAATGCACATTCTGCAGCTGAACATGGGGAAAAAATATTCTTTTTGATTCACGTTTGTTGCCTACTCTTGATTTTCCTTGGAGAATGAATGCAGGAAATAGTCATCCTGATTTGGAGTCTGGTGTTACAGGTCAGATAGGAATAAGAATATCGTATTTTATTCCCTGAATTATTTTATTAAATTAGATAGTTCTTTTCTTCATGCCATTACAGTGGATATACTGTGTCTGAGATTAATGTTGTTCTAAAATTCTAGATTTGATTAATTTAAAATACCCAGTAGCACTGGGAAGAAAGTGAGATGAGTGTCTGGAATGTGACATAGGTTGGGAAGTTAACCTCCACTGGTTCTACTGAACAGGGAGATTATTATTAGAAGACGTTGGGGTAGTTATGATTGCTGGTCACTCATCTGATCCAAGAATTGTGCTGAAGGAATTCAGTTCCAGGCTATTATCAAGGACATCCTCAGAAAGTCAGCAAAGCGATTTTTTTCATGCAGACACTTCCTGCATAATGGTATGGATTTCTTATTCAAATTATGATCTCATATGATGTGGCTAACACCATCTAAGTCAGGCTCCATTAGTAGAGTCATTTGTTATATTTATTGACCACAGTGCGCTTTACCTGGTATGCCAGTAATGTAACATGCTGGGATTCTCAAGCCTGGGTCACATGAACTCCTTATCCCTTACTAATTGCAAAAATCTTGAACTACAAAACTGCAGTGGAATTTATGATCCTTTCCACAAGCACCATCTGTGGGTGTCCGCCTGAAAAATAGTCAATTGTCACAAATTATGTGTTTCTTTTTAGCCTTTTCTTCCAGTGAGATACTTCCAGTACAGAGCCATGCCTGAAAGTTTCTGCAGGCTTATTTTTGGCTTATCTTTTGCATTCTGGCCTTTTCTTTGGAAGTGAGTGTATAAATTAGGTGAAATCTGTATAACCTGATGTTGTTTAAAGAACATAATTTTCAGAGCTAGAGTATTGCCAGCTTGTGGTCCACTTTGATGCAAATGGTTTAGACATGTAGGAGCTGATTATCCTTTGCAAGCAAATGTTAAACTTAGAGCTCCTTCATGATTTACTTCTTTCCACCTCACTAAGCACGTGCAATGCATACAGAACATATTGCCGCAGATGACACTTCTGCAACAGCATGGTTTCAATTCCTGATCTGATGCATCAGCTTGGATTTTTATTATTTAAGTGTGTTTATAGAATTTTTAAAATTCTTCCAGCATCATTTTTACATCTACAATTAACTCCTTTAGTAACTAAATATTTACTGAAATTTGATATTAGATTTTATTTGAATGGACTTCAGTTGTTGATGAAGAACCCTCATCAATGTGAGCACCTTTTCTGATTCCTTACCACCAAAGAAATATCAAAAAGAAACGAAAGTACCTGTCATAAGGAATATTGAGATGATGTATTTAGAATATGTTTTATTCATTTACATTTGAGTTCTTCCAAGATAATTTGATTCATTGAAATATTTTGTCTTTAAAATGGTGCCATAATACAGGGCGTGAAAAAAAACTATAATGAAAAGAACAATGAAGTAGCAGAATAAATTTCTAGTTCTTACCAGCAATTGTTAAATATATATATATATAAAACCAAAACATACTTGTTTACACCACAGAAGGAAAACCTTCAAGTCATTATGCCAAAAGTAATACAATCAAAAAACTAATTAACTTTCTCACACTTTCTCCTAGGACCTTATTTTTATTAAAGCTTTTATTATAAAACTCCAATAATATATGCCTTGACTGCTAGCTAATTGTTTGGTATTGAAAAGAATTTCTTCCACCCTCTCTAGTCACTGTCAGTGAAAATTTTACGTTGACGTCTCATGCTGTTGTCTCCTTTAGCAAAGAAAACAAAATGGCAGATTTTCATCTGGACCACTGGGCTGTTAAACATCACTCAGGCAGATGCAGTGAAGGTAATTTGATGGCAAAAATTTTACAGGTACGGTTTGATTTTCGTTCCCTACATTTCAGTGCATTCTGCTTAGAGCTTTCAATCCTCAGCACCAGATTTCCTTCCTGCATTAAGGCCAAGAGACGCTTAGCAACCAAGCATAAAGGTAAAAATATATCCTGCTCCTTTCCTGTTTATTCTGTAAGAAGCTTTTCATCTGGATTTATTATCATTAATCTTGCATATGGAATGCTTTTCCTGTCTCCAAATCATATCATTTTTTTAAAATGAAAATCCGTATGGCGACCCCTACAAATGCAAATTCCATGTGTAAACTCTGTATATGCCAGCATAACATGGAGGTAATTTCAATTGATCAATAGAATTAGTCATCTTAGATTTGGGAAAAACATTACTGTTCTTTGTTATTTTGGCAAGATAGAATTCTGGCTTGGAGGACAGGCTTTCAAACGTAGAAGTCTATTTTTTTAATCAGAAGGCATGAGTGGAATCCTGGCTTTTGCTTCTGTTTCCCCTGCCTGCAGATGTGGCCAGGATGTCCTCAACTTGTACACAAGTTCTCAGAACCAAAGTGAATTTTTTGAATCCCATTGTTGGAACTAGCATTCACTAAAGAGAGCACCGATTTGTTTATTTTTGGTGGAGTAGTACACATTTTCCAGATCTTTTTTGGATAATTAATGACATATCTTGGATGCCTCTTAGGAAACATGTTTGTTTTCTGTTTTAAGGAGGATTGATGAGTATACATGAGGCAGAAACATCGTGTTTGTTGTGATTGTTAATTATATAAGGCAGTTGATTATTTGGTATGTATTAAAAAAACATCTTAGAAATAGAAATGGCACTGAATGCATGCTTATAATCTTCAATGTGAAACTACCCTGTAGTTAATCTTTAGATATGCATTGCATGTATTAATACAACCAATGTTGTTGTAATAACACCGTAAGGAGATATACATCTACTTGGCAGGAATATGAAAATGCTGCACTGGAAAAAAACAACATTGTGAATCATTCATATAAAAAGTTCCAGTTTGTTGTTAAGTTATGGGTTGAGTTTTTCCAAACTGGAAATGATATGCTGTTTATATTATTTCTTAATTGGTGCAGCATGTACACTATGCTCTCAGTACCACTAAATGCATTACACTCGGTTATAAAATATAGGTGAACATGAACCAACAAAGCACTTCAAGAAAATTGTTTCCTAGCTCATAAAATATTCAGTTTATTTCATTTTCTAAGTCAAGTGGGAATAGTGGTACCAAACTCTCCAGCATGTGAAAAATAGAGCTCATATCATTGAATTACATTTGCAAACATACATCCAAGAATGATCAAAAGGTATAATGCATTAATTACTATTTTGTGATGGTTTTGGGTTACTGACCACGAAGCTCAGACAAAGACCTGAAGCCCTGTCCAATACAAATAGCCACGAGTAATCTTACTAAAGGGAGATTAGACTGTAACTATCCAACCCAGTATATTCTCTGTGACAAGTTTAGCTACCAATACCCACTATTCAAGCAATTACTCAGTTAAATGGTAGTTTGTCTTTTTTTATATCTTTTTAATTATTTCCATAAAATTTCACCTAATTGGGGTAGCCACATAATTGGGCAAAACGTACTCATCCCAATATATTCCCATTAACTAGAATCCACTGTATAAGGAAATTGTTGTGGTATGTTGGCACTACATACAACAAAAACAACAACATTCAACAATTATACAGAATGAAGAACTGGAATAAAATACAATCAGAAGTAAGAAGGCAGAATAGTTCACTATTTCTAAGGACTTATTTAAGACAGATACAGATCATTAGACTCTATGAACTGGCACCTGCTTTTACAAAACTGAAGTAGACATGGAACTATTGTGAATCACTGTTTTAATGAGTGGTCCACAAATAGCTAGTGTCATATATGAGGGGTGATTGATAAGTTTGTGGCCTAAAGTAGAAGGAGTCAATTTTCAACTCATCTCATTCTACTTTAGGCCACAAACTTATCAATCACCTCTGAGTTATTAACTGATGAGTTATTAACTTCAAACTTTCTGCATAATCACTCAAAGAGTTGACCTGCATGTGCATGTAATGAGACCTGTATAACTCATCTCCTTCTGCCTTAGGCCACACCCTTGCTGTGGACACTTTCTGGAGGTCCAGGATCTGTATGCTCTATGACCGCTGGACTAAGTGTGTAAATGTAGGAGGGGACTACGTTGTAAAGTAAATGTGCCAGGTTTTCTAAAATTGACTCCTTCTACCTTAGGTCACAAACATATCAATCACCCCTCGTAGGTGTGAATAAATCTTACTCAAGCGCAGCACATACTTTTGGACACACTGGGCAAAGCCAGGTCCCTCTGCTGGATGCACGAAGGAAAATGAGAAGTCTGAACAGCTCTCTGATGTTCTGCTATTTCACTTTCCATTGAAGCTGACTTTGTGCTTATAATTTCAGGCCAATAATATAAACAGCCAAAGAACATTACCGACTCTTTCATCCATTCTTTCCTCAGATTTAATTTACCTTGTTTACTTCATGTTGCATTTCTTAAAGCATTGATAAAAATGATATTTTTTTAAATCTACAGAGCTAAATTGAGTTCTGATAGCTACTTCACAGTTCTTTCATACATCAGTCCAACAAAGGGCTGCAACCACAATACAAAAATGTTTTCATACCCATCCCAATGTCTTCTCTCATTCACTCAATATCTTATTGGTGAATAACCAGTCTCTAAGCTAATAGAGATTAGTGAGACCTGATATAAATTGGAGGACATCATTGTCCAGCACTTCCACTTCATTCGCAAAAAGCAGGACTTCCTGGTGGCCAACTGTTTTAATTCCTATCCCCATTCTCATTCTAGCATGAGAGTCCATGGCTTCCTTTTTTGCAATGATGAGGTCACTCTCAGGTTGGAGGAACAACACCACCTCATATTCTGTCTGGGCAGCTTCCAACCTGATGACATGAACATAGATTTCTCCTTCCAGTAGTTACTTTTTCTCCTCCCCTTCCCTCTTCTTCAATTCACCACTTGTCCTCTTACCTCTTCTCTTCACTGCCTATCAGCTTCCCCTGGCTCCCATCCTCCTTTCCTTTCTCTGATGGTCCCCTCTCCTCTCCTATCAGATTCCTTTTTCTCAACCCTTTGTCTTTTCCAGTTATCATCCCCCTTCATTCACCCACCTGGCTTTATCATATTCTAGCTCGTCCTCCTGCCTCTCTCTTACCTTCTTATTCTGGCATCTTCCTCCTTCCTTTTCAATCCTGATGAAGGGTCTTGGTCTGAAACATTGATTGTTGATTCATTTCCACAGATGCTGCCTAACCTGTTGAGTTTCTCCAGCATTTTGAACATATTGCTCTGGATTTCCAGCATCTGCAGAACCTCTTGTGTTTGTAGAGATTACTTATAGCAAAAACTTATTTAATTCAAAACAGCATTTCTCACGCAGGCTTTACCTGCATAATTAGATGTATCTGCATCTAATACAATATATTAATCACAGAAAATAATTGGTCACATACTGCAGTTCTTAAAGTGATACCAACCAATGTTACATACATTGCATCATTGTAAAGAAGAAAAACAAAGGAAAATAAACCCGCCATCCAATACAACTGTTCAATTTGTTTGTGTTTTCCTCAGCATAAATGTCTCCAGGTTCTCAATTGACTTTGAGTCCTTCAAGAAATAATATGGGATATGGGACATCCTCCTCTGTCATGATATCATATAATTTATAAGGTGGTGTGTGTTGAGTCACCACTGCCATGTATTGTGTCTGCCATTGGTCCAATGTGGGTTTTTGCTCACTGGACCTCCAAGGCTGAATGATTATGGGTCTCCGGTACCTCTGCAGCAGTAATATGCACATCATCTTTGGCTATGGTGGGGGGGGGGGGGACATGAGTTGCTTTAAGGTTGCAAAGTCATTAGTTATCCTTCCACAGCTTTCATCTCATTTGATACCAGTTACATTATGTTTTCCTGGTACTCAGAATCTGACTTGGTTTTTGTACCTCCAGAGCTCACCTTATCTATTACATGGGCTCTAGAAACTTTTGCATTGTGGACTATTTCTAGAAACATTTTCTGATCTACATTGCACCTTCTGTTCTTCCAGTATAGCGGTTTTCCAGCCATTTGCACCACTGAACACACAGTATCTAAGTCATTTTAATTGTTCTTTACTTATTCCACTTTTTGTCCTGCACATCACCATAAGAATTTCCTTGGGTTGGACAGCCAACATTGTTTTTGTTCATTGGGATATAAAATCCCCTTTTGTTATTGATTTAAATAGTAATGTATCTCCCATTATCTGTGAGAGCATATGGCTCTGTACTTTTCTAGAATGCAGTGGCCATTCCTCTGGGCTGTACTTCCAGATTCCACAAATAATCCCATCTCTAATCACTGCCTTGCTCAAACCTGCAGGACTTCACTAGGCTGATTATGATATTAGTTCTGTTAAGCAAATATCAAAGGATTCTCCCTGCTCCTGCTCTCTGTTTAAATGGCAATAACCAACTGTTTCATTTTTAGACATTTGCAACCAACTTATGATGTGTTGAATGCATTTTCTAAGAGGTTCATTGAAGGTTTATGGTATGATGCAACTGTCTCCCAATGTGACCAGTTAGATACAATAACATCTTTCATCTACTCCGATTGATCTGATTTAGCTGGCTTATCATGTTAACTAATGTCCCCATTGTTCACATCCTTCAGATAGGCTACTTGTTTGAAAATCTAGGAGTCAGGTGGGTTCATTTGCTTCAATATGTATTGTCTTGGTTGAACACATAGTTTACTGAATCTCACTGCAAGATCATGTGTAATTCTGTAGGGAGGACTCCCATCCCATCTGCTTTATTTCAAATCAAGCGTGGAATGCAAATTTCATCATTTCATTAACCAGCACTTCAAACGCCAGGTCTCAGCATTCTTTTATAAATTCTCACAGATAATGGGAAATACATTATTATTTAAACCAATAAACAAGTGATTTTATTTTTTGTGCAAAATAGCAACATTTGAAGTCCTTACAATGTCTCTCTCTCTCTCTCTCTCTCTCTTGCTCCATCTCCCTCTCCTCTCTTTCTCTCATTATAGAGATATGTAGCTGCTCGAAAGCTCCACAGTGACACAATGTAACAACAATGCAGAGAGCTTTGGAGGCATAATAAAATATTTAAAATGATGAAAGCATTATTACACATCTCAATTAGGACAGTATTGTGGATTCATTTAAACAATTGTCAGATGGTTAGTTAATGCCAAAATTTGACAATCTGGCTGCACACTATTTTTCACTGTATGTAATTTCAGAATTCCACAGAAATTATACATATTTGTATATTTGCACAGAATCCTAGCTGTTTTTCCTGTCTGCAGTTCAGACCAAGGTATCACCTGCAAGATAACATCTGGATCAATGTAATATTAACTCTTAGTATTTAACATGCATAAATACCTGTGTGCAATACAGGAAATTAACAGAGAATGTAATCGGGCCTTCATAGAATCTTCACAGAGAACCAATGTTTCAGCTTTACATATCACTTTGTCTCTGGTGATGTGGAACTTCTGAGAAGATTTAAACACGTGGTTGATGATCATCTACAGAACCAAGATCAACAAACCACACATTTTCCCTTAATAACTCTGTTGTTTTCTTGCTACACTTACTTGAACTTCACCAGAAAGCTTTGGGTTCACATTTTAAGACATCTGTTGCTCTCTGTCTGCACTTCATTTCATTTCACTGCCACGATTTTCCCCCTGTGGATTTATCTTAATTGGGATTGGACTTAATTTCCCCAAATTTATATTAGTTAAATTCCTTTGATTTCATCTGTTTGCCTTTGATTCATAACAGGACCCCAGATAGTTGAGTGAAGGAACTTAAGAACAAAAAATCTTGAACTTTTGAACTAAAATGTCACATTCAATAGTCAATTTCCTGAGGCTGAATGCATGTGTGACATATTGGATCACTTAGTAGTAAACTCGTGCAACCTGAAGTATATTTTAATATCCAATGAATGTTTTCAGTTGCACCATCAGAAATTGAGATAAAGATAAACTGATTAATTTTATTCAAATAAAATCATAAGATCCTATGAAGCAGAGGAATTGTTCAAAATTTTGGAATCTGTATGTGCAATTTCTCCTTGGATTCTAAGCTGTGTTATCAAAATAACTAAGTAGTCTATGAACATAGAATATAGAGCAGTACAGCACTGTACAGGTCCTTTGGCCCACAATGTTGTACCAATGTTTTAACATTCTCCAAGATCTATCAAGGCCTTCCCTCATCACCTTCTATTTTTCTTTCTATGTGCCTAACTAAGAGTCTCTTAATAGTCCTTAATGTACCTTCCTCTAGTGTGTTTCATGCACCAATCCCCCCCCCATGTAAAAAAGAAACCTCTGACATAGCCCTCATACATTCCTCTAATCACCTGAAGATTAAGCCCTCTCATATTAGCCATTTCTGTCGTGTGAAGAAGATGTTGGCTGCCTAGGCTTGCTATACCTCTTATCAGCTGATACACCTCTCTCAAGTCACCCCCATCCTCCTTTGCTTCAAAGAGAAAAGCCCTTGCTTGCTCAAAGTTTTCTCTTCAGCTGAGGAAATATTTCTATAATCATTGACTTAGTGAAGAACTGTGGACAAACTATGCAATACTGGTCACCCCATTACTGGAGGAATGCACAGGCTCTGGAAAGAGTACAGAGGAGGTTTACTATTATGCTGACTAGATTAGAGGGTATGGATTCACAGGAGAGATTCGATAAGCCTCTGTCCATAAAAGTTCATAAAATTGTGAGATATAATAGACGGATTTTTTCCCCAGGGTAGAAATCACAAATACTAAGGAAGATAACTAGACTACTAAAATAAATAAATAAGAGGATTGAGTACTGGAATTGGGATGTTATGTTGAAGTTGTATAACTTTATGGTGAGGTGAAATTTGGAGAATTATGTGCATTACCTACAGAAAATATATCAATAAGATTGACGGAGTACAGAGAAAATTCAGAACAATGTTTCTAAGACTTGAAACATAGAAAAATAGAAACACAGAAAACCTACAGCACAATACAGGCCCTTCGGCCCACAATGCTGTGCCAAATATGTACTTACTTTAGAAATTACCTAGGGTTACCCATAGCCCTCTATTTTTCTAAGCTCCATGAACCTATCCAGGAGTCTATGAAAAGACCCTATCATATCCGCCTCCACCACTGTCGCTGGCAGCCTATTCCATGCACTCACAACTCTGTGTGTAAAAAAACTTACCCCTGACTTCTCCTCTGACCTACTTCCAAGTACCTTAAAACTGTGCCCTCTTGTATTAGCCATTTCAGCCCTGGCAAAAAGCCTCTGACTATCCACACAATCGATGCCTCTCAAACTTGAGTTATAGAGTCACAGAGAAGTACAACATAGAAGCAGGCCCATCTGCCCATTTAGTCCATACTGAAACCACTTAAACTACCTAATGGCATCAATCTGCACTGGAAGCACAGCCATCCATATCCCTACTATCTATGTACCTATCAAAACTTCCCTTAAACATTGAAATCAAGGTTGCATGCACCACTTGTTCTGGCAGCTCATTTGACACTCTCACAACCCTCTGAGTGAAGAAGTTTCTCTCATGTTCCTCTTAAAATTCTCACATTTCAGCCTTAACCCATGACCTGGAACCACCTAACCTCAGTGGAAAAAGATTGCTTGCATCTTCCCTATTCATACCCTTCATAATTTTGTATATGTACCTCTAGCAAATTTCCTCTTGGTCTTCTATGTTCCAAGGAATACAGTTGATCTTTCAACATAATTCAGGTCTTCCAGACCCTTGTAAATTTTCTCTGTACTCTTTCAAATTTGATTACATTTTTCCTGTAGGTAGGTGACCAAAACTGCACACAGTAATCCAAATTAGGCCTCGCTAACATCTTATACAACTTCAACATAACATCCCACCTTCTGTACTTAACATTGATTTATGAAGATCAATATGCCAAAAACCTCCTTTATAACCTTTATGTAAATGATTTAGATGATGAAATAGATGGCTTTGTTGCCAAGTTTGCAGATGATACAAAGATTGGTGGAGGGGCAGGTAGTGTTGGGGAAACAGGTAGAAGGTCTTAGACAGATAAGGAGAATGGGCAAGGAAGTGGGCAAATGAAACACAATGTTGGAAAATGCATGGCCATGCACTTTGGTAGTAGAAATAAATGTATGGACTATTTTCTAAACGGGGAGAAAATCCAAAAATCTGAGATGCAAAGGAACTTGGGAGTCCTTGTGCAGAACACCCTAAAGGTTAACTTGCAGGTTAAGTTGGTGCTGAGGAAGGCAAATGCCATGTTAGCATTAATTTCAAGAGGTCTAGAATACAAGAGCAAGGGTGTGATACTGAGGCTATATAAGGCACTGGTGAGGCCTCACGTTGAGTATTGTGAACAGTTTTGGGCACCTTATCTTAGAAAAGATGTGCTGGGATTGGGAAGGGTCCAGAGGAGGTTCACAAGGATGTCTCCAGGAATGAAAGGGTTATCATATGAGGAACGTTTCATGGCTCTGGGTCTGTACTTGCTGGAATTCAGAAGGATGTGGGGGGATCTCATTGAAACAGTTTGAATGTTGAAAGGCCTAGATAGAGCAGATGTGGAAAGGATGTTTCCCATGGTGGGAGAGTCTAGGACAAGAGGGCACAGCCTCAGGATAGAGGGGTGCCACTTCAAAGCAGAGATAGGGAGAAATTTCTTTAGCCAAAGACTGGTAAATTTGTGGAATTTGTTACTACACGTAACTGTGGAGACCAGGTTGTTGGGTGTATTTAAGGCAAAGATTGATAGGTTCATGATTGGACATGGCATCAAAAATTATGGGGAGAAGGCCAGGTACTGGGTTGAGGAGAAAAAAAAAATCAGCCATGATTGAATGGCGGAGCAAACTCAATGGGCCAAATGGCCTAATTCTGCTCCTATGTCTTATGGTCTTATGACTCTATCTACCTGTGATATCACTTTCAAAGAATTGTGTACATGTATTCCCAGATCCTTCTATTCAACCACACTCCTCAGCGCCCTACCATTCACTGCGTAAGACCTACCCTGGTTGGTCCTACCAAAGTGCAAAACCTCGCATTAAATTCCATCCGCCATTTTTCCAGCTGAGGCAGATCCCTCTGCAAGCCACAAGGGCCTTCCTCACTGTCCACTACACCCCCAGTCTTGGTGTCATCTGCAATTTTGCTGATCCAGTTATCATCTAGATAATTGATAAGGATGACAAGCAAAGGATCCAGTACCAGTCCCTGCGGCATACCCGTAGTCACAGGCCTCCAGTCAGAGAAGCAACCCTGTACTGCCACACTGTGGCTTCTCCTTGATAAATGTCTTGCTGAAGTCCACATAGACAACATCCTCTGCCTTGCCTTCACCAACTTTCCTGGTAACTTCCTCAAAATCTCTGTAAGTTTGGTTAGACATGACCTACTACACACAAAGCCATGCTGACTATTCTTAATCAGTTCATGTCTCTCCAAATAGTTGTGTATGCAGTCCCTTAGAATACCTTTCAATAACTTTCCCACAGCTGATGTCAGACTCACTGGCCTGTTAGTTTATGGTTTCAGTTTAGACCCTTTTGTAAATAATGGAAAAACGTTGGCTATCCTCCAACCCTCTCATACCTCTCCTGTCACTAAGGATGTTTTAAATATCTCTGCTAGGGCCCCATCAATTTCTGCAATTTTCTTCCCTTAGAGTCCTTGTCAGGTCCTGGTAAGTTATTCACCCCGATTTGCTTCAGGGTATCAAACACCTCCTCCTCTGTAATCTGTACATGGTCCATGAAGTTGATGCTACTTTGCCTCACTTCAGCAGACTCTGTATCCATCTAAGGACCTGCGTTATTGGGAAAAGTTGAATAGGTTAGTACTTTATTCCTTGGAGTGTGGAGAATGAGAAGATATTTGTTAAAGATATATGTTGTGTCTGTTCACAACTACATATCGATTAAATAAAAGCACATATGCAGGGGAGAGCTTTAACTAGTGTATTTACATTGACAGACAGACAGACAGCCAGACATACTTTATTGATCCCGAGGGAAATTGGGTTTTGTTACAATTGCACCAACCAAGAATAGTGTAGAAATATAGCAAAATAAAATGAAAAATAATTAAATAATAATAAGTAAATTATGCCAAGTGGAAATAAGTCCAGGACCAGCCTATTGACTCAGAGTGTCTGACACTCCAAGGGAGGAATTATAAAGTTTGATGGCCACAGGCAGGAATGACTTCCTATGACACTCAGTGTTGCAACTTGGTGGAATGAGTCTCAGGCTGAATGTACTCCTGTGCCTAACCAGTACATCATGGAGTGGATGAGAGACATTGTCCAAGACGGCATGCAACTTGGACAGCATCCTCTTTTCAGACACCACCGTCAGAGAGTCCAGTTCCACCTCCACAACATCACTGGCCTTATGAATGTTGGTGTCTGCTACCCTCAGCCTGCTGCCCCAGCACACAACAGCAAACAAGATAGCACTGGCCACCACAGACTTGTAGAACATCCTCAGCATCGTCTGGCAGATATTAAAGGACCTCAGTCTCCTCAGGAAGTAGAGACAGCTCTGACCCTTCCTGTAGACAGCCTCAGAGTTCTTTGACCAGTCCAGTTTATTGTCAATTCGTATCCCCAGGTATTTGTAATCGTCTGCCATGTCCACATTGACCCCTTGGATGGAAACAGGGGTCACTGGTGCCTTAGCCCTCCTCAGGTCCACCACCAGCTCCTTAGTTTTTTTCACATTAAGCTGCAGATGATTCTGTTCGCACCATGTGACAGAGTTTCCCACCGTAGCCCTGTACTCTGCCTCATCTCCCTTGCTGATGCATCCAACTATGGCAGAGTCATCAGAAAACTTCTGAAAATGGGAAGACTCTGTGCAGTATTTGAAGTCTGAGGTGTAGATGGTGAAGAGAAAGGGAGACAGGACAGTCCCCTGTGGAGCCCCAGTACTGCTGGGGGGGGGTTGGGGTGGGGGGAGGGAGGTGGGGAGAGAGAGAGAGAGAGAGAGAGAGAGAGAGCTAGAGAGAGAGACATGTGTAAACATGTAGTGCTAAAGGGGGGTAGATCATTACTCCAAAAGATATAGATCCATGAATTACACTACTTCTCCCTTTAGATTAATACAACATAAAACTGTATATGTACAAAACATTCAATTTCTCTTTCATAAGCCCATATTTCACATACACATGCTTTCACAATAACAGTCCATAACTAACTTCACAGTCTTTTGGGTGATGCTCTTTTTCTTGCAGGATAGTGTCTCTGGACCTGTTCAGAGGCATTAGGTTTGGTAAGTGTCTCAATATTCTTGGATTCCGGTGTCACGTTGCTGTCAGCGACATCATCTCTGAGAGGTAAGTCCTGTGGCTGTAATGTGTCTTGTTGGATGCAATCAACTCAGGTGTATTCTTCGGTTGAGCATCCAGTATCTGGTCCACATGACGTCTCCATGTCTGATCTCCAACATCCACTGTGTACATCAGTGGTCCAAATCTTGTAGCTATCCTACTGGGTGTCCACTTATCTTCTCTATAATCATGCGCTCAGACTTCCTGTCCAATCTTGAAGCTCCTTGTTGCTTCAATTAGTAACTAGCTGAACGGTTATTCTCATTGTCCATCAATTTAATGGACTTTTTGGAGGTTTGAAGAAACCTTTCAGTGAATCCACTCATTGCTGGCTGATCAGGAGCTGAAATGTCTGAGACCATTTTTTTTCATGAACAGTCAGAATTCTTCTGACGTGTATTGTGGTCTGTTGTCACTCAGAATTTGTTCTGATAATCTGTTTCTGCTAAAGATAATCCTCAGAGCCAAGGCAGTCTTTACTGAGTTGGTTGACTTCATTAGTATAACTGCTGGCCACTTTGAATGAGCGCCCACAGCAATGAGAGACATGGAATCCATGAATGGCCCAGCAAAGTCAATATGTACTCTTTGTCATGGCGATGACAGCCGCTCCCATGGGTGTAGCGGTGCCTGTAGAAGTGCATTTTGAACTTTTAGGCAACTAAAACAACTTTTGGCCAAGTCTTCAATCTGCCTATATATTCCCAGCCACCAAATATAGTTCCAGGTGAGACTCTTCATCTTGCCTGCATCCAGCTGTCCGTTATGCAGACTTTCTAACACTGCCGCATCATTTAGAGGGAGCCACAGCACAAGATCCATGCGTCTGCATTCCTTAACATTACGACATTGGTCTTGTCTTACTGAGAACTCTGGAAATATAGGGTTATTGGCCATCAAAGGTTTCTACCATTCTACCACACTCCTCAGGGCCCTACCATTCACTGTGTAAGACCTACCCTGGTTGGTCCTACCAAAGTGCAAAACATCACACTTGTCTGCATTAAATTCAATCTGCCATTTTTCCAGCTCAGGCAGATCCCTCTGGAAGCCATGAGGGTCTTGTTCTTTGTCCACTATACCACCAATCTCGGTGTCTTCTCAATCTGCCTGCCAAAGATGCAAAATTGTCTTCTATTCGTGGCAGGAGATACAACACTGAACAGAGCACCAGGCAGATGTTCACTTGATATCATATGCAAACGGATCTGGCCTTCCCTTTCTTGATCATTGGGACAATGGACATTACCCAATTGCTCTACACAACCTTGGAAAGAATTTGAGACACCTCCAAGCTCTGCAGTTCAGCATCCACTTTAGGACATAGTGCATAAGGCACTGGTCACACTTTAAGGAATCTTGGTGTTGCTGTTCCACCCAGTTCAGTTCTGGTCTTCATGCCTTTGAGTTTACCAATCTCATTCTCATTAGCATTAAACAGCTGTGCCAGTCTCTGGTTGGTGCTACCATTTGGACTGCCATTGCCTATTGATGTCACACTGAGAGTTTTGCTTGAGTGCCATTACAGTTGAAATTTCTAACTCATTCATATCCAAAAAGTGCTTGCCTTCCACTTTTCAATACATAAAGCTCTAACTGCTGTGTTTGGCCTCCATACATCACATTTACTTTCACTTTGCCTTTGGGAGATATGTTTTCACTTGCGTAAGTCTTTAGCATCACTGAGGTCTTCTTTAATGGTATCTTAGAAAATAGTCTGTTGTAGTCAGCCTCTGGAATTATGGCCAAAGCTGACCCAGTATCCAGTTCCATTTTCAGTTTTACACCAGAAACATCTGATTTTGTGATCTGCTTCAGTTACACTCGGCAGCTCTAGGCATGACAGTTCATCTTTGTCAGACTCTATGTTGCCTGATTCTGTTTTACATAGAAACACAGAAAACCTAGAGCACAATACAGGCTCTTCAGCCCACAATGTTGTGCTGAACATTTACTTACTTTAGAAATTACCGAGTGTTGCTCTATTTTTCTAAGCTCCATGTACCTATCCAGGAGTCTCTAAAAAGACCCTATCGTATCCATCTCCACCAGAGTCGCTGGCAGCCCATTCCACGCACTCACCACTGTCTGCGTTAAAAACTTACCCTTGACATCCCTTCTGTACCTACTTCCAAGCACATGTGCCCTCTCATGTTAGCAATTTGAGCCCTAGGAAAAAGCCTCTGACTATCCACATGATCAATGCCACTCACTTACATTCAGTAACTTTATGCATTTGCTTAGTTTTGTGTTTGAGACTTCTCACTGGGTTAAACTTTCTGTCTGCCCTGCACAATCTTTCTATGTGACCTTGTCTGTGACACTTCCCACAGACGTTTTCTTTGAACCAACAGTCATTTGTATCATGGGAGGATTTGCCATGTCGATAACATCTTTGGCTTTCTGCACCATTCCGGGGTATTGTGTGCATCTCACATCTTAACGTCCTTTTCTTGCAAGTTGTTTCTGTTACTGTATTGTATTGTTACAATCCGGTTCAACCTTCTCTATTTTTTGACTCCCAGCCTTCTTTAAAGCTATCAAATTTGTCAACTTTTCCGACTGAAGCCATCACTGTTATTTTCGCTTTAAATTCAGTGCATCTTTCACTGTTACTATGCACTGTACTCACGCCTTTGTTAGTGGCTGTGACGGTCTTCACTGTACTGTTTAACTCTCGCTGTTTCGTCCCATAATGGTGCCGTTAACTGTCGGTGCAAATTGTGATATTTTCTAACATTCAGGTTCATACTTGGTGCCAATTTATTGTGTCTGTGCACAACTGCATATTGATTAAATTGAAGCATGTATGTGTGAGATGGCTTTAACTGGTGTATTCACATTGTAGCAAGACAGAGAGATAGAGAGGACCATGCACACGGATAGACAACAGCACATGGGCAGACAGCAAATCAATATGGAGCGGGGATCTTTGCTCTAAAAGCAATAGATCCATACATTACAGTTTACCAAATTATGAGGGCTATGGTTAGGATGAATGCAAACATGCTTTTTCCACTGAGGTTGGGTGAGAATTGAACTAGAGGTCATAGGTTAAGGGTGAAGAGAGAAATATTTAAGAAGAAGTAGAAGGGAAACTTCTTCACACAGGGGCCAGCATTGATGTGGAATGAGCTGACAGCAGAAGTGGTGGGTGTTGGTTTGATTGCAACATTTAAGAGAAGTTCAGATGGAAGTGCTATGGAGGACTATGGTCCAGGTGTGGGTTGATAGTTCCAGGCAAAATAACAATTTGACCTGGTCTGTAGTGTCTGTTTCTGTGTTGTAGCACTGTAAGACTCTACTATAAGTTGAGACCGTTTAAAGGAGATGTTGGGAAAATCTTTTAAGCCAAATGTGCTAGGTGTGTGTAACAGACACAATGGTGGTATTTATGAGGCCTTTTAATAGGCACATTGATATGGAGGGATGGAAGGTAATGGATCCTGTGCAGGCCGAAGAGATTTGCTTTAAATTGGCATTATGCTCGACACAGACATCATGGGCCAAAAGAGCCTGTCCCTGTGCTACGCTGTTCAATTTTTTCGTTCTATGGTTTTTTTTTCCTTTTAATATAGAGAGGAATTATTATTTGAAAGGGGCAGCTCTGTTATGATGGCAGAAGACAGATTTATATGGTGTGTAAAAACGAGCTCTGTTTCTAAAATAAAGCCTGCTGAATGGTTGGTTAACTGG
This sequence comes from Hypanus sabinus, assembly GCF_030144855.1. Taxonomy (NCBI): domain Eukaryota; kingdom Metazoa; phylum Chordata; class Chondrichthyes; order Myliobatiformes; family Dasyatidae; genus Hypanus; species Hypanus sabinus. The sequence continues at coordinate 47,449,998 of NC_082715.1, forward strand.
CCTAAGCTAGAATGAAATGTTACATTATGCTCACATTTCAGTGCTCTTTTTTACCAGGATCTTTGCCAAAAGCAGGGAAGAAATGAGTCAAGGTTATGAAATGGTTCTCTACTTCATTTTCATGGTTCAGTCAAGGATACACTCAATTCTATATTTTGTCATTTTTGATTCATCCCTTTATTTTTGCCTTAGTGATGCATGTGATGATATTAATCAGTAAGTCAGTCTATTTCATCACATCTACATTCTTCGTGCTTGCATCCCACTTCATGTATGGCCTGGTTAGACGAACAGATAAGAACCAACTACACTGTCGGCATCAGTTGTGTAAGTCCAGGGATTTATAACTTCTCAGAAAACTGCTGGAAGAATTGAATGTGTTTAATTTAATTTTGTCCACTAGGGTGGTGTGCCTTGCTAGCAATTCTTGGTTAAGTCAATAGGACCAGATTTTGGATGCAAAATAATATCACATTAAACCCACATGCTATTATTTAGCATTATATTGTCCAACAATACTGGCAAGGGGGCAAAATAAAATTCCAACTTGCTGAAGGCATGGAATTTCATTTCTCTAGATTGTTAATTGTTCCATTCTTAATCATTTTTGTTTTTGTTTCTTCTCTGTTTAATCTTCTTCATCTCTTAATCAAATGCTTCTGATTATATGTTGAGTAGGAATAAAGTCAAGTGAGCATCAAGAAAATGTACAGAAGGTACACCTGAGAAAGATATGGGTTCAGGATAAGGTTAATATTGTGGAAGCCTATGAAGAGATTTGGGTATGTGGGCATGGAAGAAGGAAGATGAACATCATACGAAGATGAATATATGGTTACAGCCGGTGATAAAGATCTCAATGAACAACATGAACATTGTTGTTCAGTTGATCAGTTTTGATCAGTTCATTGTTGATCAGTGCAGAATGTACAAGGGTTCTGAAGACAATAGATACATATTTGCTATATGTTCAAGTTGTCTTATAAGGTTTAGCAGGCTAATCATAGTTTAGAACAATGAGAGAAGCCTTAATTAAACATGTAGGAACCTGATGGATCTTCTTGGAATGGATGTAGAGAAGGTATTTCCCCTTGTGAGGGAGGGAAGTCTAGAAGTAGAGGTCACTGTTTAAAATAAGATCACCCACATACAAAATAAATCCTATGGCATTTCTTCTCCCCATGGCTTATACATCTTTGAAACCCTTCCTGAAAGGACAGGAGAAGAAAACCCTTTCAATATTTTAAAGGGTGAAGTAGTTGGATTCTTAATAAGCAAGGGGTGAAAGCGAGTTCCAGCTGAAGTTTAATTATCATTCAACCATACTTGAGCATAGCCAACCAAAACAGTGTTTCTCTGGGCTCGAGGTGCAAAACACATTTCCAGCAGCACACGGCACATGGCACGTATGGTCATGGCAGCAGAAAACAAACAGTCACCAAATGAAATAATATAGCCTAAGATCCTGAGTGGTATGGCCTGTAAAATGATAGTGCATGGGATGCTTTGGAGGGCTGCACCAATGGGAGGCCTTGCCACCTACGCAGTACAGACACTAGCGCAACCACTGAGGCCTCTACTCTCTCCCACATTGCCACAGTGTCCCCTCTACTGGGTAGCTGTAATGGTTGACTTATGGCCTGAGGAGGACCTAGTCCTTGCCACAACCAAGGCAATTTAGCTCACCCACTGTTATTCTCACCATTGAAGCAGTGAACTGGACTTGCAGTATTCTACGTTACCAATGTCCAACAGGGTCTTGTGATCACAAGAGAAATAACCAAGACAATCAATCATACTGTTTATTTTTTGGACTGCAAACCACCTCAGCAAAACAGCAGTACACAAGCCCAGGCAACGACACAACAATGAAATGTAGTAAGTCCATCTCCATCGCTGTGCAGCAACTGGCACGTGGGGTAGACCAGCAGTACTTGGTATACCTGATAAGCAGCCATGTCTTACGATCTTAAAGAAGATGTAAAGGGCAAACAATTACACCTTTGGTTGGACCCGGAGTGGCTGCAGCGTCCATCTTACTGGAAGCAGCTGGGCCTGGTGGTAATGTAGAGTTGAGGTTACAATCAGATCAGTTATGATCTCATCAAATGGTTGAGCAGACTTGGTGGGGAGGTGTGTTACTCCTGCATGTAATTCCTATTCTTCTAAATGCACGTACAGATGGAAGCCTATGTGATTCAGTGGAATTTAGTTATGTAAGGCTAAACTGGTCATGTACCAGATATATTACTTTTACAAAAGAAAAGAAGTGGACTATTCCATGGGATGAAGAGAGGAAAGAATTTAATTAGAATACAATAAATACAGAATGGGTAAGAAAATGGATAAGTAGGTTGACAGGTACAGGTATGCACTAAGTAGCCACTTTATTAGGTACTCCTGTACATCTGCTCATTAATGCAAGTATCTAATCAACCAAACACGTGGCTGGAACTCAGTGCATAAAAGAATGCAGACATGATTAAGAAGTTCATTTGTTGTCCAGACCAGACATCAGAATGGGTAAGAAATGTGATCTACGTGACTTTGAAGCTAGACAGGGTGTGTTTGAATATCTCACAAACTGCTGACCTTCTGGGATTTTCATGCACAACAATCTCTAGAGTTTACAGAGACTGGTGCAGAAAACAAAATATAATGAGGAGGAGTTCTGTGGGTGAAAACACCTTTTTAATAAGAGAGGTCAGAGGAGAAGGACCAACTTCTTCAAGCTGACAGGAAGCTGACACTAACTCAAATAACCTGGCATTACAACCATGGTGTGCAGAAGTGCATCTCTGAACACACAATATGTCGAATCCTGAAGTGGATAGACTACAGTTGCAGAAGATCATAAACATGCACTCAGTTTATTAGGTACAGGAGGTATTCTGACAATTAACAGTCAAAAACTAACCAGTTAAGATATAAAAAGTGCAATTTTAAGTGATTTAATAAAGGGAATAAAACCATAAGACTGAAGAGCAGAATTAGGTCATTCAGCCCATCAAATCTGCTCTACCATTTCATCATGGCTGATCCCAGATCCCACTCAATCCCATACACCTGCTTTTTCACCATGTCCTTCGATGCTCTAACTGATCAGAAAACGATCAACTTCCGACTTAAATATATGCACGGACTTGGCCTCCACCACAGACTGTGGCAGAGCATTCCACAGATTTACTACTCTCTGACTAAAAAAACTCCTTCTTACCTCTATTGTAAAGGCTCGCCCCTCGATTTTGAGACTGTGCTCTCTAGTTCTGGATATCCCTACCATAGGAAACATTCACCCCACATCCACCCTATCCACACATCCATCCTTTCAACATTCGGTAGGTTTCAGTGAGATTCTTCTAAATTCAAGTGAGTACAGACCCAAAGCTACAACATGCTCCTCACATGTCAACACTTTCATTCCCAGAATCATCCTTGTGAACCTCCTCTGGACTGTCTCCAATGACAACACATCCTTTCTGAGATACAGGGCTCAAAACGTGTGACAATACTCCAAGTGCAGCCTGACTGGTGTCTTATAAAGCCTCAGCATTATCTCTTTGCCTTTACATTCTATTCCCCTTGAAATAAATGCCAACATTGCATTTACCATCTTTACCATCGACTCAACCTGTAAATTAACCTTCTTGCACGAGGACTCCTAAGTCACTCTACACCTCTGATGTTTGAACCTGCTCCCCATTTAGGTAATAGTCCACACTATTATTCCTTTTACCAAAATGCATTATTGTACATTTCCCAACACTGTATTCCATCAGTCACTTTTTTGCCCATTCTTCTAATTTGTCTAAGTCCTGCTGCAATCGCATTGCTTCCTCAGCAGTACTTATCCCTCCTCCTATCTTCTTATCATTTGCAATCTTTGCCACAAAGCCATCAATTGCATCATCTAAATCATTGACAAACAACGTGGAAAGCAGTGGTCCCAATACTGACCCATGAGGAACACCACTAGTCACTGGCAGCCAACAAGAAAAGGCTCTTTTATTCCCACTCACTGCTTCCTGCTTGTCAGCCATTCCACTATCCATGCCAGTATCTTTCCTGTAACGCCATAGGATTTTATCTTGTTAAGCAGCTTCATGTGTGGCACTTTATCAAATTCCTTCTGAAAATCCAAGTAAATGACATCCACTGCCTCTCCTTTATCCACCCTGTTTGTTACTTCCTCAAAGAGCTCTAACAGATTTGTCAGCAAGATTTCCCTTTACAGAAACCATGCTGATTATGACTCATTTTATCATTATTCTCCAAATACCTCGAAAACTCATCCTCAATAATAGACTCCAACACTCTCCCAACCTCTGAGCTTAGGCTAACTGGCCTATAATTTCCTTTCTTTTGCCTTCCTCCCATCCTAGAGAGTGGAATGACATTTGCAATCTTCCAGTCCTCTGGGACCTGGCCAGAATCAAGTGATTCTTGAAACATCACAACCAATGGATCTGTTATCTCTTCGTCAGCCTCTCTCAAGACTCTGGGATGTAGCCCATCTGGTACGGGTGACTTATCCACCTTAAGACCTGTGAATATGCCTAGCACTTTTTTCTTTGTAATAGCAATGCATTCACTCCTGTTCCCTTGCACTCGGGAAACTCTGGCACATTGCTAGTGTCTACCACAGTGAAGACTGATGCAAAGTACCCATTAAGTTCATCTGCGGTTTCTTTGTCCCTCATTACTACCTCATCTCACCATTTTCTAGTGGTGCAATGTCAACTCTCACCTCCCTTGTACTCTTTATATAACTGAAAAAACTTCTGGTATCCTGCTTTATATCGATCACGGTCCAGTCCGTGAAGTCTGCATACCGGTTTACAGTCCGGTCCATGGATTCCATATTCTGGCTATTCCTTTTTTCCCTTGATCCATTGGATGCCTTAATTGAGGCACCTGATTCTTGTTTTGTTCTGACAATATAAATAGCTTCGGGGTCTAGTGATTCCTTGCTAGACTGTCCTTGTCAGTAACCCTATCAGAACCCACACCCAGAAGTTCAGCTCTGTGTTTGGTGTCCACAAAGAGTTCTGGCTCCGTGTCCTGTGTCCAAGGAAGAGTCCCGGCTCTGTGTCCGGTGTCCACAAAGAGTTCCGGCTCCGTGTCCGGTGTCCAAGGAAGAGTCCCGGCTCTGTGTCCGGTGTCCAAGGAAGAGTCCCACTCTGCGTCCTGTGTCCAAGGAAGAGTCCCGCTCTGCGTCCGGTGTCCAAGTAAGTGTACCGCTCTGCGTTCTGTGTCCAAGGAAGAGTCCCGGCTCTGTGTCCCGTGTCCAAGGAAGAGTCCCGGCTCTGTGTCCTGTGTCCAAGGAAGAGTCCTGGCTCTGTGCCCTGTGTCCTGTGTCCAAGCAAGAGTCCCGGCTCTGTGTCCTGTGTCCAAGAGGAGTCCTGACTCCAAGTCAAGTCCAAGCCAAGCCCGAGTCAAGCTCAAAACATGCCCGAGTCCTAGTCAAGAGCCAAGTCTAGACCCAGGTACCACATACCTGCCAAGACACGAGTTTTGAGTCATGACCTCAGTTCCCTGTCAAGTTCAACTGCCAAGTCCAAGTCCAGGTTTTCCAGTTTGTCACGCTACATCTATGTTCCTGTCATCATTTTGTCCTCACTCCTTGGATTCCCTAGCATTCCTAATAAACATAGTCCACTTCCTACTACTTCAGTGTCTGTGTCTTGTATTTGGGTCCACTCCCAATGCCCCCTTATGACAATATTATTGGCTAATCTGCCCTCACATTTCACCTTTTCCCTTCTATTAGCTTTTTTAGTTGCCTTTTGTTCAATGTTAAGAACTTCTCAAACATCCCACTTCCCACTCACTTTTGCTACCTTATATGCCCTTTCCTTGGCTTTTATGGAGTCGTAAACTTCTTTGTCAGCCACAGTTGCCTACCCCTGCCATTTGACAACCTCTTCCTCTGTGGGACATATCTATCTTGCGCCTTGTGATCTGTTCTCAGAAACCTCAGCCATCTCTGTTCTGCTGTCATCCCCACCAGTATCTTCCACCAATCCACCTGGGCAAGATTAATCTTTCATCTGAGGCTTAAGGCAACTCTTGCATCACCATGAGTTGAAGGCAGGAGCACTCCTGACTGACAGATAAATCTGAGGAAGTCAGGGCTTGCTTGTTGAACTCTATCAGCTTGGTACAGTTGTCCTGCACCCATCAGCAGACTGCATTACAGGTTCAAATGTGAGAAGACCTGCAAGTACCTCCACGTACATCTCATTGGAGGACTTGTTTTACGTTTGCCGGTTACCAGTGGAGTTCCACAGGGGTCGGTGTTGCGACCGCTGCTTTTTACAACGTATGTCAATGATATAGACTATGAGATTAATGGATTTGTGGCTAAATTTGCCAATGATACAAAGATAGGTGGAGGATCGGGTAGTGTTGAGGAAACAGAGAGCCTGCAGAGAGACTTAGATAGTTTAGGGGAAATTAAGAAGAGGCAAATTAAATACAATGTGGGAAAGTGTATGGTCATGCACTTTGATGGAAGAAATAAGCGGACAGACTATTATTTAGATGGAAAGAGAATTTAAAGCGCAGAGATGCAAAAGGACTTGGGAGCCTTATGCAGGATATCCTAAAGTTGAGGATATCCTCCAGGTTGAGTCAGTGGTGAAGAAGGTGAATGCAATGTTGGCATTCATTTCTAGAGGTATAGAATATAAGAGCAGGGATGTGATGTTGAGGCTCTATAAGGCACTCGTGAGACCATACTTAGAGTACTGTGTGCAGTTTTCAGCTCCTTATTTTAGAAAGGCTATACTGACATTGGAGAGGGTTCAGAGAAAATTCACAAGAATGATTCTAGGAATGAAAGGGTTACTGTATGAAGAACGTTTGGCAGCTATTGGGCTGTATTCTGTGAGGGTCATGTTTTTTGACTTCTCCAGTGCATTCAACACCATCCGCCCTGCTCTGCTGGGTGAGAAGCTGACAGTGATGCAGGTGGATGCTTCCGTGGTGTCATGGATTATTGATTACCTGACTGGCAGACCACAGTACGTGCGCTTGCAACACTGTGTGTCAGACAGAGTGGTCAGCAGCACTGGGGCCCCACAGGTGTCTGTCCTGTCTCCCTTTCTCTTCACCATATACACCTCTGATTTCAGCTACAACACAGAGTCTTGCCATCTTCAGAAGTTTTCTGATGACTCTGCCATAGTTGGATGCATCAGCAAGGGAGATGAGGCTGAGTACAGGTCTACGGTGGGAATCTTTGTCACGTGGTGTGAGCAGAATCATCTGCAGCTTAACGTGAAAAAGACTAAGGAGCAGGTGGTGGACCTGAGGAGGGCTAAGGCACCGGTGACCCCTGTTTCCATCCAAGGGGTCAGTGTGGACATGGTGGAGGATTACAAATACCTGGGGATATGAATTGACAATAAACTGAACTGGTCAAAGAACACTGAGGCTGTCTACAAGAAGGGTCAGAGCCGTCTCTACTTCCTGAGGAGACTGAGGTCCTTTAACATCTGCCAGATGAGGGTAGCAGACACCAACAGAATCAACAAACTCATTTGTAAGGCCAGTGATGTTGTAGGGGTGGAACTGGACTCTCTGACGGTGGTGTCTGAAAAGAGGATGCTGTCCAAGTTGCATACCATCTTGGCCAATGTCTCCCATCCACTCCATGATGTACTGGTTAGGCACAGGAGTACATTCAGCCAGAGGCTCATTCCACTGAGATGTAACACTGAGTGTCATAGGAAGTCATTTCTGGCTGTGGCCGTCAAACTTTACAACTCCTCTCTCGGAGTGTCAGATACTCTGCAACTGTAACAAAACTCAATTTCCCTCAGGATCAATAAAGTATGTCTGTCTGTCTATATTTCCTGAAGTTCAGGAGAATGTGGGTGTATCTCATTGAAACATTTCAAATGTTAAAAGCCCTGAACAGATTAGATATGGCAAAGTTATTTCACATGGTAAGGGTGTCTAGGACAAGAGGGTAGAACTTCAGGATTCAAGGACATCCATTTAGAACAGAGAGGCAGAGAAGTTACTTTAGTCAGAGGGTGGTAAATCAGTGGAATTTGTTGCTGTGGGGGCCAAGTCATTGGGTGCATTTAAGGCAGAGATAGATAGGTTCTTGATTAGGCAGGGCATCAAAGGGTATAGAGAGAAGGCAGGGGAGTTGGAATGACTGGAAGAATTGGATCAGCCATGATTGAATGGCAGAGCAGACTCAATGGGCCAAATGGCCTACTTCTGCTCTTATATCTATGGTCTTAAGGAGTGAGTTATAAATGAGACTTTAGAAAACAATAAGAAATTCAATCAACTCAATCAGAACTTCTGCCTTGAATCATTCCTCCTTTCCATTTCCATAGGGATTTTTCAGCTCTCCTACTTTGTTTTGGTGATAATCCTGGGGAAGCAGATCCTGGGGATCATTTATATCAAATGTAAATCAGGAAATCAGAGTATTTGTTACAAAAGTATTATCAGTATCAAAATCTTGAAATATCTTTGAAGTTCTTCATTCAACATAATAATCCAAGGTTAATGTCTGAACCTGGAGAGCACACAGACATTTTGTTTGCAAAATTTGTTCCTAAACTGAAGTATTTCCAATTAGGAGACTTCCTGAGGCTTTTGTACAAAATACAGTATATTATGCACAGTATAATATATTATGATGTAGAATTGATTCATATCTGAGTATTTCAATATCTATATTATTGTTATACATGATGATATAACTGGAAGGTCAGACTTTTTGATGATCAGTTAAGAGAAGGTGAACTACTGGTAAAATGCTCTCTCTGCTTAAAAGATAGCAGTTGTATTTAGTGCCTGTTGATGTCATTTTTCAGCAGATGGCTGCTCCAAAGGGGAGTCCATTAACCATATGTATGAGATTCTGTTGCAAGAAATGCAGAGCCCTCTGCCTGCTTCAAAGCAAATCAGGATTCCTGGCCAATTTAGATTGAGTTGCTCCTAACAGATGCTATAGTAGCATTCATGAAATCTTCTGTGATTTTTAAAGCAAAACCAAAACTGCAGTGTAGGAAACTTACAGTGAAAACAGAGAATTATAGAAATGTTGATATGATATCAGCCCTCACCCCTCCCCTTAACCCTTCCCCCCTTAACATCAAGAAAGAAAGAAAGAAAGAAAGAAAGAAAGAAAGAAAGAAAGAAAGACTGGATATCGGAAGATCCCCACCTGCTCCATGGAATTCAAAATAGCTTCAGTATATGTATTTATTTCTTTCCCCAGGTGACCAATAACTTTATCTTTGAAGCACCTATATATTTAATCCTATCTTTTGTAAGTAAGGGCGCCAAATTTTGAGAAATATGTCATATTTAATTCTTAAATTATAAGTATTTTTTTCAAGTGGAATGCAGCTAAAAATTTCATTATTCCAACGATCCATACTTAAGTATGAATCCGATTTCCAAATAATTGCAATAGTCTTTTTGGCTACTGCCAATGCAATTTTTATGAATTCTTTCTGAATTCATTCTATGAATTTATGAATTAATTCTATGTAACTATCTTAAAAATTGAATAAATAAAAAGAAATATTCAACAAACCAGGTAACATTTTAAATAGAGGGAAAAGTTGATGTATCTGCTTGATCACTTTCATCAGGGTGGCTTGGCAGTCTGCCATAGGCTGGCCATTAGTTTTCAAGATGCTTTGCGTTCCATACTGTCAATGGAATGAAGAGCAACATGATAACAGCCTTTGAAACTATTACTGATATTGATGGGTGGCATTCGGATAGATACAAAGGAATAAATTGAGTGACCGTTTACGTTGTTTGAAACAGCAAGACTAATGGCAAGCCCCAGTTTGGATGATCACAGTGTCCTCGTGGTTGCATCATGGCAATCCTCAAGGAATTACTCTCTGAACACTGCTAGCTGAGCGAAGCCTATAACTCCACACCATCATCCTTCATTTCCTGTACTATAGTGTTTGGTTACGTGGCTTGCAAATACTTGCCAAATCCTCTGATTTTGCATTGGTCATAATAATACAGTTGTATGGGCTTGATTTTTGATGTGGTCACATAGTGTTTAGTTTGCTGAGATAGTATCCAGTAGCCTGAAATATTGACGGAGAGGTGTGTGTTTTGAATCCTACTCCAACAGCTGTGGTGTTTAAATTTCAGTAACTGAATTTTGAATTAAGAGTTGAGTGTCAGTAATGAAAATCATGATGATAACATACAGTAGCTGTAAAAATCCATCTGGTTAAATGTCCTTCAGGAAGGAAATCCACTAATTTTACTATTCTAGTCTACAGGCAATTCCAGTCCCAAAAAACTGGGATTGACCCTTAAATGAAGACATCCTAATTAAGGGTTAGGACCCCAATCCACACACAATTCCTTTCCCCCACAGTTACTGCTTGACCCGCTGATTTCCTCTGTCTTGACTCTAGGGGCAATAAATTCTGGACAATAAATTTTGGCACTACCAGCAGTGTCAATATGCTCTGAATGAATGCTATTGCCAAAATAGACTACATATGGATAACATTGAAACTGTTATATAAGTGCAACATATATTCTCCTGTTTAATTTGCTGCTTCACGAATATGCATCGTGTGTTTTGCTGAGAGACGCAGAGTTTGAATCACAATGCAATATGCAGTCCTAGAAGTGGATCTTCAAGGAGTGCGCCTTTCACCTTGTCTTCAGACTGGAACTGGCATTAAATCTTTGGTTGTTTTTGGGCTTATACATAATGACTAGCCCTATCGTGCTTAATTCTGGGGCAGGTATTTCAGAAAATTTGAGTAATTACTTCCACATTTCTCAAAACAACTAAACTCTGTCAGCCTGTCAGTTTCCTTTGGTGGTGATGGATTTAATGTATTGTACATTACGTTCTTCAATACATGGGATCTGTGAACTGTGGAAGGACTGATTCTAGCAAAATTTTCTGATGCTGCCTGGTTGGCCTGTGGCAAAAGCACTGAGCTCAGTTGTCATACACAGCAGGCTGATAATAGTCCTTGTTTTCAAAGATTGCACGATTTCATGCTGACTTGTACACATTCTTCCACAGGATGAAGTGGTTCTGTCACCTGTAGTAGACAGGTTACCTGTATTGTGCTGTGCCCTGGTGATACTGCTGATGCGGAGTCACGTTTCTCTGGAAACTAATTTTTTTACTGTACGCTCTTTCTCCTCTTCTTAATTGCATGCTGATTGCTGATTGGTTGAATGTGAGCTCTTCCTATTTTGCTAAGTGGGAAGTATCTGTTGCTACTTCTGCTTTGAACCATTGAGAGTATTTACAGCCTCATTTAAACTGGTTAAAGTGACAGAAAAAGGACAAATATCTGTTCAAAAGCACTCCGTCAAAAATAATTTTTATGACAGTATGATTCTAACATAGGTTTGTATAGAATTGAAAAGGGAGACATGATGTACAAGCAGAACAGCACAGAAGTGATCTATGAGGAAAACAGCTTTCTTATTTTTATCTCTGCCCTGTAAAATAAATTGTATTTCAAGTCATGAACTACTACGGCATAGAAATGCTAGTTCATGCCAAACTATTATTCTGCCGAGTCCTGTCAACTTGCACCTCAACCGAAACTCTACAAACTCCTCCCATCTATGTATTTATCCAAACTTCTCCCAAATTTTAACCTGTTTCCAGCTGGGGAAGGGGATTGCTCTCTTAACTGCCACAGACTTGATGGGCTGAATGGCCTTCTGCACTGTCATAAGTAAAAATGGAATTATGGAAGTTTTCAATTAGTACAGCTTGGATTCAGGCCCTTGACCCATTGAGTCCACATGGACCATGTTTGTTGCATTGAGTTCTGTGCCCCCTTCTTATGCAGGCAAACAAGTCATATGTTTGGATACAGACAGGAACTGAGCATTGTGTTCTGATTGACAGATGTGATGAGTGGTGTTCTTCAGCATTCTCTACCTGAAGCATTTCGTTGGGTATTCTAAAGTGGCAATGTTGTTGTTATTCCTCTTTTTTTCACACACCTTGTGGCAGATCAGGCAGCATCTTTGCCATTTCTTTAGCATTTTTATGAAGCCAATATGCTAGCTTGACTCTCAACCCAGCATGGAGCTGGCTGGATTTGTACCTGGGACACTTGCTTCTGTGTCTAGTGTGGATGCCACCACACCACTGGGCGGCTGAAGTAGAGATGGTGGACTATATTGTCATAAAGTGTGAGCTCATCTATCTTGGACCTAAGAAAGAAAAATCAAAAATACTTCCTTCTAACAAAAGGCCAGAAGCAGCAATCACTAAAATCTGGTGCACATATGGAACATAATTAAAAAGGCAAGTAGACTTTTGTCTCTATCCCCAAGGACACTCAATTGAGCACTCATCAGAGCCTTATGCAAATCATGTGAACAGCCCATCTTTCAGATCTGGACACTGCAGCTCAGGAAACGTAGTTTGACATTGGAGACTTCAAGTACCGATTTACTAGAATGATACCAGGACCACAAAAAAAAACTTATTTGCACACTATGTCCAAAAACCTGTGGTTGCCTTCAGAAGCCACTCTTCTCAGTCTTCTTAATAGCAAACAGAGTACATTCGCCTGGGATGCTTGCATTCCTACCAAATGCATGGATGTCCAGTTCAGTTCCACACCGAGTATTGGCTCCAGAACACTGAAATCTGTAATTCAGTAGTTACCACTCCTAGCCAGCTTTGCTTCTCCAGGCAAGTGCCTTGACGGAGCTATTCACAGAGATTCACTTCGATGAGTGACACTGAAAACTCACCATGCTTGAAGATTTAAAGAACACCCCAGCTCTCTGCTTGGTCTATTGGGAATCCTTTGAAGATATGCCCTTGGAGATAGTGACCGTAAAGAGGCTTTGAGGAAACCATAGAATGAATTCACCATGCAGAGTGAGCATCCCAATCCCAAATTAATTATAAAGCTCTTGACCTCCCATTAAAATCATAAAGGCTTACATTCAGGTCCAAGTCACGACAGCATGGACAGTTGATACACAAAAGGTCAGAAGGAAGTTTGCTGCATATGATTATGGCAAATGCTGGTCAAACAGTCAATCACTTATAAAAATTCTGCCCTCTTCACAGATTTGCTGGTGACATTGCAATGACATGTTTCTATTCCTCAAGAGAATTAGTCTAGTTAATTAGCTATAAGTAGGACTTGCTTTCATTCCTGTAAGTAAGGCATTCTGCACACTCTTCATATGAAAATATACCCTTTACCATAGTTTTTATTCTATGGTTGGAACTTTAGACCTACAGTTTCTATTAATTGAAGAAATGTCCCGTTTCACTGGAGATATGGTCATTCCCCCTGACTCTACCAGGTCAGAGGTGCTCACCATGCTTTGTTTAGAGGGGAAGCTAGAGGAAAGATCTGCAAATGATGTAACACTGGTTTATAAGAAACTAGACGTGGATGGAACGGAAGGGACATCACATATTAAATTGCTGCAGAAGAGACAGATGTAAACTTCAACAATCCAAGGATGAAAACTTTTGGGCTATTAGATAGAAACCAGGAAATTATAGGTGCACACTGCCTTGAAGCTTTTGCTAGTGGATCAGAAGATAATGGAGTCCAGTCCAGCTTGGGTTAGATTTTGTACTGGCAGGGACTCCAGTCTCTTACAGTGAGCAGGAGGTCTGTTTAAGAGCATCGCAGTGGAGCAGGTTGTAATGGAAACATCTCATGTGCATTGTTGCTATGGAAACTGAGACTGGCATACAACTACAGCATTTTGTCCTCATGTCTACTGAGGAGATGTACCATGAGGACAGTCTTAGCTCCATGGGAGAGACAACTATATTTCCTGTAACTGCCAGATAACCAACTGAGCTTGACTGGTTATGGAATTATTGTGGTCTAGAGCTAAATACAAAGAAAGAATATCCTGCATAGAAGTCAGTATAAACCTGGAACTCTCCTCCCCCAAAAGACAATGGTTAAATCTTCTAAACACAGTGCATTGTAGGATGAATTTATCAAAAGTGGGTAAATACAATGAGGTACTAGTCAGTAAGATATAAACAAATAACAAAACAGAATTGCATTGGAGATATGACAATTACAGATAAACAAAATCCATATTACTTTTGATTACTAGAGCAGATTTTAGTGTCCTTCAATGAATTTCAGATATGATTTTCCCCCAAAATTGACTTTATTCATAATAATGAGAAAAAATTACAAAGAAAGAAAATTTCATAGTTGATACATTTAGTAGTGTAAACATTTTTTAAAGGAAAATACAAACATAACACCATGCCATTCATGTGGCCCTCTCTTCTCCCCAAAATGACTTGCCCTTTGAACAAAATGACATTGTTCAAAGGGCTCCCACATCTAATTCTCCTGCTCCTTTTGTATTAGATTGCTCCTTACAGTGTAGTTGACAAGCCTGTCTCTGAAAGAGCTCATTCACAGTTTGCCTTAACTGTTGTAAATTGAAGTCTTCAACCTTGCAAATATTGCACTTTTAAATTCATCCACATAAACAAGTGACACTGTGTACAGGGCACTGAACATATTTAACTCTATGAAGTCCATTCCAAAAAGAAACAAGAGGACTCTGGCACCCATTCACACAGTGCATCATAAATAATGATGCCACATTCCAGAAATGCTACATTTCATCTTTTGGTCTTGTCCATGGCATCAAACTGCATATGGATAATTTAAATATCCTTGTTAGTAGAAGTATTGAATTGACTATTTCTTACATCCATCACATACATTAGGAGTAAAAATCTTTACATCTCCATCTGAACGTGCAATGTGCAAGTTGTAGTAATCTGTAATAAATAGTATGTACAGGAAGAAATACAGCAGAACAGTCAATATAACTTAGAAATATGATTGTGTGAGCGTGAGTTTATCAGTCTGATGGCCTGGTGGAAGCTGTCCCAGAGCCTGTTGGTCCTGGCTTTTATCCTGTGGTACCATTTCCCAGATGGTAGCAGCTGGAACAGTTTGTAGTTGGGGTGACTTGGGTCCCCAGTGATCCTTCAGGGCCTTTTTACACACGTCTTTGTAAATATCCCAAATAGTTGGAAGTTCATATCCACAGATGCGCTGGACTGTCCACACCACTCTCTGCAGAGTTCTGCGATTGAGGGAAGTATAGTTCCCATACTGGGCAGTGATGCAAATGATGCAGCCAGTCAAGATGCTCTCAATTGTGCTCCTGTAGAGAGTGCTTAGGATTTGGGGACTCATGCCAAATTCTTCAACTGTCTGAGGTGAAAGAGGGACTGTTGTGCTTTTCTCACCACACAGCCGGTACGTACAGACCACATGAGATTCTCGGTGATGTGTATACCAAGGAACTTAAAGCTGTTCACCCTGTCAACCCCAGATTCATTGATGTTGATATGGATGAGTCTGTCTCCGTTCCCCCGTAGTTCACAATCACCTCCATTGCTTTTGCGACATTGAGGGAGAGGTTGTTTTCTGGACACCACTGTGTCAGGGTGATGACTTCTTCTCTGTAGGCTGCCTCGTTATTGTATGAGATAAGGCCAGTCAATATTGTATCATCTGCAAATTTAATTAGCAGATTGGAACTGTGGGTGGCAACACCGTCACGTGTATACAGAGAGTAAAGGAGTACCCTGGGGGGCTCCTGTGTTGAGGGTCAGAGGGGTGGAGGTGAGGGAGCCCACTCTTACCACCTGCCAGCGATCTGACAGGAAGTCCAGGATCCAGCTACACAAGGCAGGGTGAAGGCCGAGGTCTCTGAGCTTCTTGTCGAGCCTGGAGGGAATTATGGTGTTGAGTGCTGAACTGTAGCCTAAGAACAGCATTCTCACATAAGCACCCCTCTTCTCCGGATGTGTAAGGACAGCGTGTAGAACTGTGGCGAATTTCATCATCTGTCGATCAATTGTATCGATAGGCAAACTGTAGGGGATCCAGTGTGAGTGGCAGCATGCTGCAGATGTAACCCTTGACCAGCCTCTCAAAGCATTTGCTTATTATTGAGGTGAGAGCAACAGGACACCAATCATTCAGACATGTTACCTTGGTCTTATTAGCTACAGGGACAATGGTAGATGTTTTGAAGCAGGAGAGGGACAGACTGAAAATGTCTGCAAACACATTAGTATTGAGACTTTTAAGGAATATATCTCAAGCTTACTAAAGGGACTGGTTTTTAGATAGAATTTTCATCATTTCCACTATTTTTTATGAGTTTTTATTTCCAACTAAATTTAGAAATCATTGTTGGCAATATAAACAATTCCACAGTTGCTGCATTAATGATATTCTTCAATGGGAATTTAAAATCATGATATAAAATGTGACTCTTTCCTGCTTACATCCAGGTCGATGTAAATTACAACCACAAATCGAAATCTCTATTTGTCTTTGATATGGTATTTAATTTCTGAATTCTCAACTTAGTTAGTTTGCACAGGCTTGATCTTATCAAACTATGAAGAAGTCAAGTCAAACTCAAGAGAGAACTTCATGGTGCAAAATTATTTAACAAATCTGCTCTTTAGCTGAATGCTTTTAATGCAACATCCTATTCAGTACACCCCAAATCCCTTAAAAATCTAGCATTTATCAGATTGGAAATCAAAGCATAAGATCATCAGTATTCCAACTATTAACAAACATAAAACAAACTGTCCTGTATACTCATCTTATTATCAGTATTTTTTTGCCAGAGTGTTTTTATATTCATTTTTCTTTGATGTAAATGTCATTGCTAAAATTAATTGGCCATTCCAGAGAAAGAATTTAAACTATTTCTACAATTTAGCATTGTGAACTTGTACCATTTTTTTTAGAATAGAATTACATAGTCCAGTTGGTTTAATTTTCTGTTGTGTTAGCCAAAATAGAGGAAATTATGAACAGTAAACACAGCACAGTGGAATGAGTTCTTCCCAAGATTTTCTTGTGAAAGTATATCAGTCACTCATTTAATTTTAACATGTAATGATATGCTACAGAGAAGTACAAGAATAACACATACAAGATTCTGATTGAACTTGGCAGGTTGGGCAGGTCATGGAAAGGAATAAACAGTTAACGTTCCAGGATGGGTTTCTTCATCAGGACTGAAAAGGAAAGGGGAAGAAGTCAAAATACAAAGGTGAAGGAAGGGAAGGAGTACAAGCTGGTAAGTGTAGATTAAGCCAATTCAGAGGGAAGGTAGATAGGTGGAGGAATGGGGGTGGGGGCAATGAACTGAAAAGCTGGGAGGTGAGAGGTAGAAAAGGTAAACGGCTGAAGAAGAAGGAATCTGATAGGAGAGAAGAGTAGACCATGGGAGAAAGGGAAGGAGAAGGGGTGCTAAAAGGAAGAAACAGGCATGGGAGGAGAAGAGAAGGGGTTGGGGGGGGGGCCAGAAAGGGTAATAGAAAAATAGAGCAGGAGGGGAGAAATTACCGGGAATTTGAGATTTCTGTGTTCCTGCCAGAAGATACAAGATCATTTTAAATTCCTTTTTTTATCTGCGGTATTCTTGGAGATATATAGCAAGAAATTTCCTAGGTCTGTGCCCACTTACCACCATAAATGGTAAACAGAAGTATTAATAAAACAACAGAAATATAAGATCAACACATGTGGAATGCATCAACATATTTCTTCAAAAGAGTCAAAGTGACTTCCAAGAAAGCTTTAGTGGTTCTAAGGACATTCAGTTCCCTTTTTCAGAACTGGATTAACCTTGTGGTTATAATGTGGTTTCAGCTGCTTGAATGAAGCATCATAACTCAGAAATACTATAGATCATCAACTGTCAGTTTATTTCACTGAAAGAAAACAGTTAAAAAAGTAGATCATTCATAACATTTGGATACCTGTGTTGGTTGATGTAGTATTGCATATCTTGTGATAGTATCCATTCTATAAACTTAGACTTTGTACAACTGTACTGCAGCAAAATTTAATTTCAAATCGGTTATTGGTTATCAATTTTTGAAACGGAAATTACCCAATATATGGTACTCTTTCATGCATCATCGCTCTGTTCATTTTACCCATCTATGCTGAGAATATCCAAAGGTATCCAAAAATCTGAGATGCAAAGGGATGTGGGAGTCCTTGTGCAGAACACCTTAAAGTGTAACTTGCAGGCTGAGTTGGTGGCGAGGAAGGCAAATGCAATGTTAGCATTCATTTCAAGAGGTCTAGAATACAAGAGCAGGGTACTAATTATAAGGCATTATAAAGCACTGGTGAGGCCTCACCTTGAGTATTGTGAACAGTTTTGGGCTGCTCATCTAAGAAGAGATGTGCTGGCCTTGGAGATGGTTCAGGGGAGGTTCACAAGGATGATTCCAGGAATGAAAGGGTTATCATACAAAGAACGTTTGATGGCTCTGGGTCTGTACTCGCTGGAACTTAGAGGGATGAGGGGGGGATTTCATTGAAACCTTTTGAATGTTGGAAGGCCTAGACAGAGTAGATGTGAAAAGGATATTTTCCATGGTGCGGGAGTCTACGACAAGAGGGCACAGCCTCAGGATAGAGGGGTGAACATTTAAAACAGAGAAGCAGAGACATTTCTTTAGCCAGATGGTGGTGAATTAGTGGAATTTATTACCACAGGCAGCTGTGGACACCAGGTTGTTCTATGAACAAAGAATAGGAATACTTAGATATTTTGAATGGCACCCACAGTTTTCTTTGTTTAAAAAAAAATTCATTTTTGTCACTATAATAACGTACGAGTAAATGGAGAGATGGTTATCCGTTTAACCAAGATCTTTCATCACCATCAGGGCATGAAGTGAATAAGTGGGGAAAAGGTAGGTGATTGACACTGAGAGGAGAATTGGATCAGCATGATAAAATGGTGGAACAGACTCAATGGGCTAAATGGCCTAATTCTGCTCCTATATCTTATGGTCTTATATCATTCTCATTAATTGACTTTGAATGTTCTTTCTTTTCAAAATATTGTGGCATTGTTCTCTAAAATATAGTATATTAATATTTATTTAATATTGATTTATACAGAGAGTGCAGTCTGTTCCAGAGCTTGATGGGTCGGGAAGATCTTGTTCCCAATAAGTGTGAGTTGTTTTTCCTTGTGATTGCTCCAGTATTTAACCTTGCATGCAAATAAAAATGTTATATTTTTAAATGCAATATTTTTTAAATATGCTGTTAAATTTATGGCAGTCAATGCCTCCATCTCAAATGGTTATAATGTTGTTAATTATTAGTTTAGGTGAATTCAAAAACAGTGAAAGAACTATTTGATATTCTTGCCAAAATGACAATACTGCTAAATCCCTGGACGGAAATAAGACTGTCATTATGGATGGAGGATATATATTTGACCTATTGTATGCTAGATTTAAAAAGCCGGCCTGCTGATCTTTGATCACATATGCTTGTTGCCCAGATAATATCTGCCTTTCCTTACCATGATGTTGAAATCCCCTTGGATTCCGGCAGAAGCATTAGGGAACAATATCAATTCATCTCAAACCAACTTCATTTCAGCTGTAAGGTGTGAACAGCAAACTAATTCCAAAATCAATCTGAAACTACTGACAAAATTCCATGTACCAAAACAAATAAAAAAGTGGATTCACATAGTTTATTATTTACTTACATTTCCTACATATTTAATATCATTTACATCCAGTGCTTTGCATCAAACATTATGCCTGTTCCTTTTATAAGAATTTAATTGAAGTGTCTTGCCTGAGCAATAGTTTTAAGCTCATCAGGAGACTGACAGGAGAATGTCTGGTTTCAGAGGAACTAATTTGTTTGCCAATGTTTTGAAAGAGACAATAGTTCATTCATGTTAAGCCAACTGCATGACTTTCAGATTTCTGGCTGCCCTTTGCCAATGCCAGTGGATAAATAGAAAAAAAAAGAATATAATGCTTTTACCTTTACTGTCTATTTCTGAATATAAATTATTTGCATTTTAGGAAGTTCTAATTATTGCTGCAGTTATTTTAATTATTGTTTTAATTAATAATATAGTCATTATGTGCTTATTTACTATATTAATTCAATACAGAAAAAGCAAATTTTCCATAATTAATGAGATTATTGCTCAACTAGCTATGCAGCTGTTGCAACAACTATCCAATATTGATGCCACATAAAAATATAACCCTTGTCCTTGTTTGGAGATGTGATTTATTTCTTAAACTCATCTTCTAACAGGTTTATGTGATACATTGCTCTAGTCTTATAAACAAATAAGGCAATGAACACAGAGGTGCTAGTGGTATACTAATAAGTGAAGCTATCTAAGGTAGGAGCATATTCAGCTTTGAGGAATCTTTTAGATATCATCTGGATCTTCTGTCTCCAGAGTACAGAATGTTTGTACTGCCAACTGGAAATGCTGCATGTAACAAAGCTCATCATGAACAATAAAGAAAAGTTTGTTTAGAGTAAACTAAACTTTGACAAGAAAGATCCTAGCCTAATTGACCAAAGCCAGAAAAAGTAGGGGAAAAAAAACAAGCTTTATTTAAAATAAAAGAAAATTCTCTAAAAGAACAATGGGTTAAGAGTTTCAAAGTTTGCACAACAGTGCATCACATTGATGGGGTTCTCATGGCGTACATCAAATGTAAAGACACAATTTGGCAGGATAGCCTATTTGCATAGGTCGTTGACCTGTATCTCAATGGAAAACAAGCCTCCCAATACCCCAGTTGCAAAATGTTTAGTGTGTTTTCTGTTTAATTGTTTCCCCATTATTTGAACTTCTGCCCAATCCTGCTCATAGTTCATAACTGAAACAAATTCTTAATTAATGTTTTACAGCCAAGTATCTTTGCATCTATGACAGCTGTAAAACATAAACAAGGGTCATTGAAGTTACTGAATTAGATAAGATACAACCATATTCTTGCACAATATTGCATATGAACAATGGCTGGAAATTTAATGATGTGATATTTACTTCCAACCAGTCACAATATCATGATGTAATATAATACATTAGAAGTAAAGCAGGAGAGAGCCAACATCTACAATAAACAAGGAATGTAAAAAAATTAAACCAAACTTATTTTTAGGAAATTTATGCTAGTGAAATAAAAGTTTTTGAAGATTAAATCTATCAACTATCTTTCACATATTTAATAGGGATATTTACTAGGGAACTGTGCAGATGGTAACGCTAAAATATCTTCTACTACTGCCTGACATTAAATGAAACAATAATGTGTTTAAGAAGAGTAGCCTTGTGATCCAAACTGGATAAAGCAATGATGTGCTGTTGAGGCCTTATTTAAGCACTGGTGAGGCCTCATTTGAAATATTGTGAGCTGTTTTGGACCCCATTTCTAAGGATGAGTGTGTCGGCATTGGGGAGAGCTCAACGGAGGTTCGCAAAAATGATTCTGAGTTTGGTTGATGGTTCTGGGCCTGTCGTCACTGGAATTCAGAAGAACAAGGGGGGGGGGATCTCATTGAAACCTGTCAAATGTTGAAAGGCCTAGATAAAGTGGTTGTGGAAAGGATGTATCCTATGGTGGGGGAGTAAAAGACCAGACGGAACAGCCTCAGAATAAACGGACATCCATTTAGAATGGTGATGAGGAGGAATTTCTTTAGCCAGAGAGTGGTGAATCCATGGAATTCATTGCCACAGGCAGCTGTGGAGGTCAAGTCATTGGGAAGAGGTTGATAGATTCTTGATCAAGTAGGGCATAAAGGGATATGGAGAGAAGGAAGGACATTGGGTCTGAGAGGGAATTGGATCAGCCATGATGAAATTTCAGAACAGACTTGATGGGCCAAATGACCAAATTCTGTTCCTATATTGTATGGTCTTATAGTCTTGTGGATATTCTAGGGCTACTTCAATCATTGAAGCTGGTTCTGCTCTGTTTGTTAATTTCTGCCACGATATTGTGATGGAATCAGAGAAATTCCAAGATAATTTTCTTTCTATCTTCAAATGCAGCTACCCAATAATGCTCAGTGTGCCTAAAAAATTGGTAAGATATGTATAATTAAACTAATTATCAGCAGAAGCAAGTGCACAAAATTAATTCAGTCTTGAAAATGTCCTCAATAATGTCGGCAAAGCCAAATCAGCTATTTGTCTGATTCATTTCATAATGTGTCCACTTTTAAGTCTCACAAAATTACCAGTATCTATCCCACGCACATCTAATCATTCTCTCCCATCCCTCAGGAACTTTCAGATGTAGTGTCCTACATCAAATATTGTGGTCACCATTACATTCCAACTGAACATAATCAGGCATGCACAGCCCAAATTTTGCTCATTCCTAAACCACCCATGATCTGGATTTCACACAGGTCAGAAAAACTGTGCATGTGGAACACAGACCCTTCCACAAAGTGTCTTTATTCCACAGCTGGGAACATCCTACTATTATAGCTTCAGTGTATTTCAACCCACAACATCAGGCATCATCTTTTATGATCTTGATTTCACAAATGGTTTTGTGATGGATATTCACTGACCTGGACCAGGGAGACCTTCTCTTTTTTGCTGAGCTTATCTTTCTAACCACTAGCAGGTGACATATCTACAGATCAAAGTATTGTTTTTCAATATGTTGAACATTCAACTAATATTCTTTGTTTAGCATCTAGTTATAAACAGGAGCCAGTCTTCAGTTCTTAATGTAACTGACAAGCAGTAATAAGTTTGAAGTTCAAAAGACAGCTTTGCAAAACAAGCACTACCTACACTGCAGACAGCTGGTCCACAGTACCTGGACTTATTGCTCAAGAAAGTGTAAAACAACAGGATTTTGTTAATTGGGCTTGTTTCAAACTAGATAATACTGTTTAAGTTATTTATTTCAAGAAAGTTTGCAAACAAGATTGACGTTCTCACTTCGCATATCAGGTGGCTGATGTGTTAATAGTTGGAAGGTTTATGTACTCAAAAAGTCAGGTTATAAGTATTAAATGTGGATCACACACACAATGCAGGAGGAACTTGGCAGGTTCAGGCAGCATCTATGGAAATAAATAAGCAGTTGAAGTGTCAGGTTTGGAAAGGAAGGGAGAAGATGCCAGAATGAAAAATGTGTGGGGAGCACAGCTAGAGGGTCATGGGTGAAACCAGGTGCATAGGAAAAGTATAGGGCTAGCAAGAAAGAAATATGATAGGAGAGAAGAGTGGACCATAAGACAAAGTGAAGGAGGAGAGGACCGAGGGGAGGTGATAGCCAGGTCTTTGGTAGTGAGTCTGGGTGAGAACATTTGAAGAGAAGATTTAAACTTCTTCAGGGTCGGCATCGCTGAAAGAGGTTTCACAGTGGAACAACAAACTATAAGCACACAAAATTCCACAGATGCTGAAAATCCAAAGCAACACACAAATTCCAGCAATGTGTGTGTGGCTTTTGATTTCCAGGATCTGTAGAATTTCTCATGTTTATGATTTGCTGCTCCCCCTCTGAGATCTCTGCTGCAACCAGACTCGCTATTGACTCGGGCCGAATCATTTTGATAGATGCTGCTGAGTTCCTTCACCATTTTGTGTGTGTTGTTTTGGATCTCCAGCATCTGCAGAATTTCTTGTGTTTATTAATTGTTTTTGCACAGTAAATTTTTCTTTGATTTTTCAATCATCTCAGAAGTTGAAAGAGTTGTTGAAGGAAGTGAATTAGATAAATATTTGGAAGGGCAATGTTTTCTGGGCTTTTTTTATGGAAGCAATTTTGTGGATTACAAAAGTGGGGCAGAAAACACTGGTCATGAGTAAGCACATTCACTAGTTATTTAAAACAGTGTAACACTCAACCAAACATTCAAGTTAAAGAGTTACTTATCTAAGCCCCAATCCCAAATTCCAAAACCACAACACTAAACATTTGCTAACACTCCTGACTTGAACAGGTACTTTGTTAAGCCCCAAGTTACACAACTACAACACTAAACATTCAACAAACAGGTGCTTATCCAAATGTGAGCCCAGGGGCTCATATCTGCAGCACATTTTCCCAGTGGTTCTTCAGTCCTGGTCACAACCCAGTCCGAAGGGAGCTGCTAGCAAAAAACAGATAGAGCATTCAGCACACCCTATTATTAAACCCCGGGGTGCCTGAATCCAGAAGCTGGTGCCGTGGCATGAAAGCCAGCCAATGGGAGAGAGTTGACACAACTTTCAAACAGTCCAATTAGTGACTGGAATGGCAGAAGTAGCTATTGACCAGCAGGCAAGTTAACCTCTCACATTACATTTCACCCTTCGAAAGATGCGACACCATAACAGTTTGACCCTTGAATGCCCCACTAACTACATAAAAATACAAAACTACATATCCCAGTACTATAAGCACATTAGTTGCCACCCGTAGTCCACCAACCTCCTATTGCCCGAAAGAGCCATTGGCTTCCGCCACATCCCAGAGTGCAATAGCTATGGAAATGGTCCCTGTCTTTCTTAATTGTATTCATTAACTGCTGGATATGATTAGCCTGTTAAACACAGACACAAAGTGGTGAACAACCATCTTCCTGTGGGAGTCTGACTTGCCTGACCAATCCACAGTGCAAGGTTGTCAGTCCACTCTGGAACTCAGTACTCCTCACATGAGGAGTTATCTCACTTGCTCTTACCCCTGAACATTTTAAACTCCTGTAACACTCACCAAATCCTGCCGACTGTGCCAAATGATTCGCAGGTTTGGTAAGCAGGACAGAAGACACTATAGTGCAAGTAAGCATTTATTTAAAAGCAAACAGTGAAACACTTAACCAAGCATCTAAATCAAACAAATACTTATCGATGCCCTGCCCTAAGTTACAAGAACTATGACACTAAACAGTCAGTACAACTTCTTATTCAGACAGATTTTTCTTAAGCCCAAGTTACACAATTACAACACTAAATATTCAACAAACATGTACTTTAAATGTGTGTAAGCAGGCTTTTCTATCTTCAGCAAAACTTTCCCAGTGATTCTTCAGTCCTAGTTGTGAACCAGTCTGAAGTGAACCATTGGTGAAAGGAGAGACAGATTGTCCTACGTTCACTACTCTTCTGCCCCTGAGGTGCCTGAGACCAGAGACCAGAAGCCAGAGAGAGCTGCCACTTACTTCAAATGGGCCAATCAGCAACCAGCAGGCAAGTTAACACTTCACTTTACACTATAGACCAAGAGAAAACCTTTAATTAGCTAGTTAACATAAAATTAAAAACAACAGTAACGCACACAAAATGCTGGACGAACTCAGCAGGCCAGGCAGCATCTATGGAAAAGAGTACAGTTGATGCTTCGGGCTGAGACATCAACTGTACTCTTTTCCAAGATGCTGCCCGCCCTGCTGAGTTCCTCCAGCATTTTGTGTGTGTTGCTCAGATTTCCAACGTCTGCAGATTTTCTCTTGTTTGTGATTGCATTGTAAACACTGAATAATTTTATTGGTTCTATGATTTTTTTGATTATTGCAGTTCAGCAGATTGGGAAGGACTAGTGAGCATGTAACAGGAATGATGTAAATACTCGTCTTACTTTCTCATTGAGTAGTGCTCTCTAGAACAGGATAACAATTGCTTGGGCAACTAATGTTGCTGCACTACTTTCAGCAGAGAAATCGACAAGTTCTTGAGCAAATGGCATCAGATGGCAACTTTACAGACAGGATTTGTTTTCTGTGTGATCTCAGGCAGGAGTCAGTATTGCTGAAGGGGGATGGTGATGCATATTACAGAATATTATTTCTTTCAATAGTACTTTGTATTCATTTTTTCTTGCCCCCACAACAGCGGTGGCAGCTGAAGAAGTATCTAGTCACAGTGATAGAGGACTAATTGAATGGGCCAGCTGATCTGTTCAGCAGTTCTGTATGTTTACAAGCTAACCTGTCATCTCCTTGCATCCTTAATAATGTTGCTAGACTTGTTCGGTTACACCTTATGGCTTTACATAAACCAGATGTCAGCAATGTGTTAGCTATTTGTTTTCAGGGCACAAAAAAGCTGGCTCCCAGTGTCATAACTAACTTCCTTGGATCCTGAAGAGTAAGAGATGCAGTGTTTGTGGAAATAGAATTACCTTACTGTTCTCTTTTATGTTTCAACAAACACTCCATCCCTTACTCTTCACACAATTTGCATTTTGTAACCATCTTTTTCTTTACATATCCAATTTATGATGCTCATCACTTCTTCTTGTTTGCTAATCTCCAAAGATCATTATGAAAGAAAGCTAACACAATCAAGTATTTTACTTCGGTTTATTTGAATGATAGCAACATTTAGACTCAAGACCCAAATGGCCAATTCATCATCAAACTGATTTCTGCATTTTAACACAATGAAAACAAATACAGATTTTCCCACAGAGTATGGTAAAGTTCTGCTTATTAGCTGTTTGGTTTCCTATGTAATATGCAAGGCACAGTTACATCAAATGGTAACTTGCTGAATGCTGAAATAAAGCCCGGCTGCTTTGATCAATCCATAATTACAAAGGAATAGAACAAAATGAACCTTAAACATTTAAGGCAGTTTTTTGAAGTGTATTGCATCTTGTAACCTGTACAGAATACTTCTAGTGGAGTCAGAAAGCCCTCAATCATTGATGGAAACAGGACCTTTGGCCCAAGTGGCCTCTGCTGATCAAGATGACCATCCAATCCAGTACCACTCACCAGCATTTAGCCCATAACATTTGAAACCTTTCCTATCCACATAACTATTCCATGTCTTTTTAAAATTGTTATTGTACTTGTCTTATTCCACATACTTAACACCCTGTGTGTAAAAATGTAACCCCTTAAGTTCCTGTTTAAGGGGTGACCTTAAACCTGTCACCTTAAACTTATATGCTCGAGTGCTTCATTACCCAACCCTGGGAAAAAAACTGAGTGAATTCACCCTACTTAAGCCACATGATTTGAGACACTTCAGTAAGATCACCTCTTGCCCTCTCACACTCCAAGAGATAAAGTCCTTGGCTATCCAAGCTCCTTCTGTAATTCAGTCCCTCAACTCCTGGTAACATTCATTTTATTTTTTTTCTGCACTGTTTCCAGATAATGACACCTTTCCTATAGCAAAGTGACCAAAACTGAGCACAATACTCTAAATGCTGTCTCACCAGCATCTTGTACAACATAACCTTCCAACACAGCACACTCCCAAGTATACAGTGCACATAATCAATTATATGTACTTGAAATGTAATGGAATAAAGTGGTGAATTTTTAAGGAATTGAATAAGGTATGTAAATTAATTGTACGAGCATGAAATGTGCACACTTCGGAGTTGCCAATGACAGCAATATCTATAAATAAATGGCAAAAATAATGACAGCCTGTTTAAAAAATTATTCCTCTTTTACAAAAGTCTGTTAACTTCTGTGACCAAGACATGAAATGTGATTTAAATGACCTATCTTTTCATTTCCTGCCAAAGGACATTAAAGAAATAATTGGATAATTAAAAACTTTGTCACCTTGTCCTAATAAAGTTAGAGTTAGGTTAAACTCTGAGTAATTTAAGTTCATTACCTAGAGTGAAAAAAAAAACAGTTTTAGTTGCTGAATTGTTGAAAGGAAAGAGGTGAAAATACAGGTAGTGAATTTCCTCCAGTTATATGGGGTTGTACCGTTAGATAAAAACTGGTTGGAAAAGAAAACAAAGGAGTGACAAAGTGAGGGATATTAAGAACTTTGCTTCATTGGGTTATTAGAGAATCTATTGTTATTTAAATGGAAGTATCAACAATAAAATAACAAATTAGGTTTTAACTTTTAAGGAATTTCCATATTTCTATTTTCTAAGGTTTGTCTCCAGGTCAAAGCCCACATCAAATTCTACTCATATTTTCATTCTCCAATACTGCAGAAGCAATGGCAAATGATTGATATCACTGCTGCCTGGCTACTGGCTAATGGACTTTCTGTGTTGGCAAGTCATCAAGGCAGATGCACACCATTTAAAATTGTATTATGCACTATCTGTGTTTGGAAGTGTTGATTACATATTGCAATTGATTTTACTCTTCAATACCATTGTGTGGTACATAAGAAATATGTCATGTCAAATACATTTTAATATGACATGTAAAGCCACTGTTTTCAGTGCACTTTTAATAGTAAAGTACTTGTAAATCAATGTTTTCATTTCTTTGAAGGCAAACTGTTAGCAGAATGAGTTGAATCTATCTAACATTTTAATTTATACTTTTGCAATTATGTAGCAATATGCCAATTTTCAGATTTGTCTCTGGAAAAGATTTTTTATTTCAGTGTCAAACATGATCACCCAATAGAACCATTGGTTTGAAATCTCAGAAGTAGTTCAGTGAAAAATAATGTCCATAACCTCAGTGACATGACACTACTCAAAGGGCCCCCACCAATATATAAACAGTATTGTCAGCTGAACTCCTGTAAGAAATTTATTGTATTTTAGAAGAAGAGTTGTAACATTGGCATCTGGAGCACCATTTTCCCTTGAGTTCAGACATTTCTTCAGGCTGTTGCAACTAAATTCATTGCAGGATGTGAACACTAGAATTTGAAAGGTTATGAATAGCAGGAACAATCAACAAAATGGTTCTGAGATGAATTTGTCTCCAGAGAGAATTTTTCTACAAGACTACTACTTGTGTATTCCAGAAAGATTCCTGTCAAGGTGGGTGGTGGGATCATTGGCCTTAATGCTCAGCAGTGTTGCTGTTGGATCAATCACCTTTGGCATTTCCTATCAAGTTTGTCCTTGGTTACTTTCAAACTAGTTTATTTCTGATATTGTTCCTGATTTACAAGTTAGCTGCTGCTGGCATTATCTCTTGTACAAAAATAATACAAATAAGTACCACACTTTTACTCACAGAATGGAGCTTGACTCCAATTCCTGCCTCAATTATAATATGTTAATTAGCTGCCTCCTAAATAGTACTTGGAATGGTGGATTGGGACTTAATTTTGTTTCTTAGATTTTTATTTGCAATTGTTAATTGAAAGGCCTGAGTCCTTTACTGCAAACAATTTAATTAAAATATTCAGCCACAATTCAGTTAGCAGAAGGGTTTAGATTCCATACATATTAAGAATTTAACTCTTGTTCCACCACAAGGTTATCAGGAATTGAACAGAAAATATTTTTATTTCCAACTATTTTAATACCAACTATTTTCCTTCATTCAAGGAGAACATGATCTTTACTTAAGAAGGTAAAGGAGGCAAATTACAAATTAATAGGTAACACCATGCTTGCACACAAAATGCTGGAGGAACTTAGCAGGTAAGAAAGCATCTATGGAAATGAGTCGGCATTTTGGGCTGTGACCTTTCATTAGGGCTGGAAAGGAAACTGCCAGAATAAGAAGGTGGGAGGGCAGTGGAAGGAGGACAAACCTGTAGGTGATAAGTGAAGCCAGGTGGGTGGTGATGAAGTAAGAAGCTGGGAGATGGTAGATGGAAAGGTAAAGGGCTGCAGAAAAAGAAACCCGGCAGAAGAGGAGAGTGGAGAAGGGGAATGGGGAGATGGCACCAGGGGAGGTGATAGGCACATGAGGAGAAGAGCAAAGAGGGCAGAGTTAGGAGTTGAAGAAGAGGGGAGGGAGAAAAATTGCCAGTAGTTGGAGAAGTCAATGTTCATGGCATTAGATGGAATATGAGGTGTTGTTCCTCCAGCCCGAGAGTAGCTTCATTATGGCAGAAGAGGAGGCCTTGGACTGACATGTTGGAACAGGAATGGGCATAGGAATTAAATTGGTTGGCTACTAGGAGATTTCACAGATGGACTGGAGGTGTTCAACAAAGTGGTTCCCCAATCTATGTCCAATCTCCTCAATGTAAAGGAGGCTGTACTAGGAGCACTGGATACAGTAAAAGATCCCAACAGATTCACAGGTGAAGTGTTGCCTCACCTAGAAAGACTGTTCGGGATACTGAATGGAGATGAGGGAGGAGCTCAATGGACAGGTATAGTACGTCTGCTGCTTGCAGGGTAAGGGGCAGGAGGGAGATTCCCATTAACCTCTAACATTTTGTGGGCATTACTCTGGATTTCCAGCATCTGCAGAATCCCTTGTGTTTATAACATTAACCTTCTCCTGCTTAAATATGAGCAGAAGGTGTAACTAGTAAAACATAAAATTTGTTCTCTATTTTAAGCACTGAACTCACAATGTGTATGGAGCTTCAGTTCTAAGTTTTATCTCCACTGATGTTAATGAAGGCACTGACAATAGGCCCAAATTTGTTGTCTGTAGCAAGCTGCCAACCATTTTTGTTTTAAGTAATGTTTATGGATGTAATGCATTGAATTGTTGATAAGGAAAATCCAAATCCAAATTCAAATTGACAAGTCCAGTGCTATAGCAAATCTTTGACATCATGTGAGCGAGGCAGAACATGTCCTGCCTTTGACTTGGCTGAACAAAGTTGTTGGCAGCTGACAAAACTGCTCCTCCAGCTTGGCTAGCTGTCAACTGATTGCTACCAATGGATTGACATCCACTGGGCAGTCAGATAAAAGTTACAACAGTATCATAGCTGTTTTGTCAGAAGTTTTACATGTCTTCCATTGCTATAAGAGGTCAGGAAAATTATGCTGAAATTCATCACATCATAGTTTCCTCTTTTAAATCAAACAATGGAAGGGTATTATGAAGCAGTATATTTAGCACTAAGATAATCGCAAAATTAGCTGCTCTTACTTCCTCTCATCATTGCTTTAATTACTCCAGTTGTTAGCCTCCAGTGTGTCGTTCAAGTTGTAAGTGGCTTGATTTAATCCACCCTGAATTATTTATAAGTGCTCACTAAATAAGAAATGGTTACTTGCCTCTTTTCCTGTGCTCTAGCATAAGACATTACATAAGCATTTGGGTTGAAAAAATGAAATCAGATTATTTCTGGAGAGATGATCATTTGAAAGGGAACTGTTGATAAATGAACAGAAATCAATATAGTTATAGTTCAACTATATTTTGCTTAATAAAAATACTTAATGTTCCATGATCTCCCATGATTCTTGAGTGACCCATAACAAGGATTAATTTCAAGTACGTATTTTGCACTTAATTATCTAGGTCACCATTGTGGAATACTTTGCTTTATGCATATACTGTGTGCATATGGTGCAAAAAAATATCTATAGGCAATATTCAGGCTTTAGTAAAGATGAATCACATTGAAAAGCAGAAAAGAAATTAATAATTGGCAATTGGTTTATTCTCGTCATAAATACTGTGATACAGTGAAAGTCTTTGTTTAGCATCCTGTTCATGCAGCTTATTCCATCACATCTGTACATCAAGATAGTATAGTGTTGCAATAACAAATGCAGAGCAGACAGGCAATAAAGTTGCAGGACCATGTTCAAATAGATTGTGAGATCAAGAATCTACCTTGTCATGAAAGAAGTCTATTCTATCCTGTTATAACAGAAGGGTAGGAACTGTCCTTGAGCTTTCAGATTTTTCTATCTTCTGCAGATGGAAATAACTTAAATACAATTAAGTACAAAAATAACTTTTGTATTTAATTGACTTTTTGGCACAATTTTGAGTATTATGAAAAATGGAATATTAAGAAATTACATTAAGGATAATACTTTAGTTGAATACTGTAACTTGAAGAGAGAAGCTTGGAATTTGTTATTGTATGTTTTATTTAATATTTTTGCCTCTTAGGTGGTTTTGCTAGAAAAATAGGCTTCAAAAGTGTGTTCAATTTTGAACCTGATGTCTGTCCTGATGAAGGGTCTTGGCCCAAAACGTCGACTGTTTACGCTTTTCCATAGATGCCACCTGGCGAGCTGAGTTCCACCAGCATTTTGTGCGTTTTACTTTGACTTCCAGCATCTGCAGGTTTTCTCTTGCATGTGTTCAATTTGTTTTGTAACCCTAAAGTGGTATTAGTCATATTAATAATTCTACTTTGCTCTATCATCCACACCGTTCACTGCCAAGAAACTTTTTTTTCTTCAACTTCACAGCATTCCAATAATTTGACTTGGCATCCTGTTTATTATTTAATGCGCACATGTCTGTCTGTCTGTCTAGGTACCATATCCAATGTGGAGGTTGGTGACCATGGTTTCCACACAGATCTATCCCTCATTCTTTGGATGACTTCCATTTCCTCGATATGTACCCACCTGGCTAGGCTTTTGATGTACATAAGCCAAGGTCTTCCTCTAGGTTTTCTCCCCTCAATCTTTCAGTTTTTTCTAGTTCATCTTTCCGCATGATGTGTTCTAGGAATCTGAGTTGTCTTTCTCTTATTGTCAGTATGAGTGATCTAACTGCTTGGGCTCTTCTGAGAACTTCTTCATTTGATGTGTGTGTAGTCCATGATATTTCTAACATTCTCCTGTGGAACCATAATTCAGCTGCTTCTAGTCTGTTTTCCATTGCTGGGGAAATGGTCCAGCATTCACTTCCATGAGTCGGGATAGAATAAACGTAGCATTGCAGTATTCTGTTTTTAGTGCACATGCTCATCTTTCTGTCTGTTAATATGGTCCTCATTTTCTGGAAAGTTTCTTTTGCCCTTGCTATTCTGTATTTGAGATCTGTGTCGCACCTGCCATCACTTGTTAATTGGCTGCCAAGATATCTGAATTTGTTGAATTGTTTGATGTTTGTATTTCCGATCTTGATCACACATGGAAGGAGAAGTGAGTGAGTATGTAAGTATCATGAGAGGAGTCGGGCAAGGTTGTGTCTTTTCACCTGACTTATTCAACCTACATAGTGAAAATATCTTGAGAAGTATCAAAGACATTAAAGGACTCATGATTGGAGGCCATAATATAAATAACATCAGATATGCAGATATGCTGATGACATCGTACTAATAGCTGACTCAGAAACAAAACTTCAAGAACTACTCACTACAGTGGCAGCAGAAAGCAATCACAGTGGCCTCTCAATCAACACCAAGAAGACAGAAAGCACGGCCATCTCCAGAAAGACCAACATCCCACAATGTATGATCAAAATTGGAAATACTGTACAAACATCAAACAAGTCAATGCACACATACGATATGAAAAGTGTATTTACCTCAATTCTGCCACAAAACTATTCTACCATTGACAGTAGTAAAAGAATAATATTTCTATTTTGCTATTCAATACAACAGACATCAGATCAATAGAAGCTTAGTTAATTATCACTATATTTATAATAATATATATTATAAAGTATATAATAATATACATTTTTCCATGATTCCTTTTAACACTTTGGACTGGATAGTCATTCAATTTTGAACTTTATTAAGTTCTATAAGTTGCTTTCTGACTTAAATTAATAATACATTTACTTCCTTAACTTATTAGTTTTACTATTGATTAGCATTGCAGTTTCTTCCCTAACTGTCCATGTAATTTGTGCATATCATCAATCAAATATACATCTAAGAAGAAAAGAAAACTATTGAGGTAATTATTTCTAATTGCTTTCAAAATGCACTCCACAGTAAATTAAAAAAAAATTCGATTGGACTGAATGTCGTGATTCTGAACAGAAAGGTGAACCCAGCATCTAGCAAGCATGAATCTGTTTGTTACTTAAAAAGGTGAATTAATCATAATGTGTGACAATATCAAGTTCAAGCTCAAGCTTAATTGTCATACAACCATACGCATCAATACAGCCAAGAGAAGTAGATTTCCACTGGTACCTAGACACAAAGCACAGAACCAACACTCACACATAGCACATATAATAGATAATAGGTGCAGGAGTAGGCCATTTGACCCTTCTAGCCAGCACCACCATTCACTGTGATCATGGCTGATCATACATCATCAATACCCCGTTCCTGCCCTCTCCCCATATCCCTTGATCCCACTATCTATAAGAGCTTTATCTAACTCCCTCTTGAATGCATCCAGAGACTTGGCCTCCACTGCCTTCTGGGGCAGAGCATTCCACATATCCACCACACTCTGGGTGAAAAAGTTTTTCCGCATCTCTGTTCTAAATGGCCTACCCCTTATTCTTAAACTGTGGCCTCTAGTTCTGGACTCACCCATCAGTGGGAACATGCTTCCTGCCTCCAGTGTGTCCAATCCCTTAATAATCTTATATGTTTCAATCAGATCCCCTCTTATCCTTCTAAATTCCAGAATATACAAGCCCAGTCGCTCCGATCTTTCAACATTTGACAGTCCCGCCATTCTGGGAATTAACCTTGTGAACCTACGCTGCACTCCCTCAATAGCAAGAATGTCCTTCCACAAATTTGGAGACCAAAACTGCACATAATACTCCAGGTGTGGTCTCACCAGGGCCCTGTACAGCTGCAGAAGGACCTCTTTACTCTTATACTCAATTCCTCTTGTTATAAAGGCCAGCATGCCATTAGCTTTCTTCGCTGCCTGCTGTACCTGCATGCTTACTTTCATTGACTGATGTACAAGAACACCTAGATCTCATTGTACTTCCCCTTTTCCTAACTTGACTCCATTTAGATAGTAATCTGCCTTCCTGTTCTTGCCACCAAAGTGGATAACCTCACATTTATCCACATTAAACTGCATCTGCCATACATTTACCCACTCACTCAACCTGTCCAAGTCACCCTGCATTCTCATAACATCCTCCTGACATTTCACACTGCCACCCAGCTTTGTGTCATCAGCAAATTTGCTAATGTTACTTTTAATCCCTTCATCTAAATCATTTATGTATATTGTAAGTAGCTGCGGTCCCAGCACCGAACCTTGCGGTACCCCACTGGTCACAGCCTGCCATTCCGAAAGGACCCATTAATTGCTACTCTTTGATTCCTGTCAGCCAGCTAATTTTCAATCCATGTCAGTACTCTGCCCCCAATACCATGTGCCCTAATTTTGCCCACTAATCTCCTATGTGGGACTTTATCAAAAGCTTTCTGGAGGTCCAGGTACATTACATCCACTGGCTCTCCCTTGTCCATTTTCATAGTTACATCCTCCAAAAAACTCCAGAAGGTTAGTCAAGCATGATTTTCCCTTCATAAATCCATGCTGACTCGGACTGATCCTTCTACTGCTATCCAAATGTGTGGTAATTTCCTCTTTTATAATTGACTCCAGCATCTTTCCCACCACTGACGTCAGGCTAACCGGTCTATAATTCCCTGTTTTCTCTCTCCCTCCTTTCTTGAAAAGTGGGACAACATTAGCCACCCTCCAATCAGCAGGGACTGTTCCTGAATCTATAGAACATTGGAAAATGATTACCAATGCATCCACGATTTCTAGAGCCACCTCTTTAAGTACCCTGGGATGCAGACCATCAGGTCCCGGGGACTTATCAGCCTTCAGACTCAACAGTCTATCTAACACCATTTCTTGCCTAATACAAGTTTCCTTCAGTTCATCCTTTACCCTAGTTCCTTTGGCCACTATTACATCTGGGAGATTGTTTGTGTCTTCCCTAGTGAAGACAGATCCAAAGTACCTGTTCAACTCGTCTGCCATTTCCTTGTTCCCCATAATAAGTTCACCCGTTTCTGTCTTCAATGGCCCAATTTTGGTATTAACTATTTTTTTGCTATTCACATACCTAAAGAAGCTTTTACTATCCTCCTTTATATTCTTGGCTAGTTTACCTTCGTACTTCATTTTTTCTTGGCGTATTGCCTTTTTTGCTCTTTAAAAGCTTCCCAGTCCTCCAGTTTCCCGCTCATCTTTGCTATGTTATACTTCTTCTCTTTTATTTTTATACAGACCTTTACTTCCCTTGTCAACCACGGCCGCCCCTTACTCCCCTTAGGATCTTTCTTCCTCTTTGGAATGAACCAATCCTGCACCTTCTGCATTATTCCTAGAAATACCTGCCATTGTTGTTCCACTGTCTTCCCTGCTAGGGTATTGTTCCATTGAACTTTGGCCAGCTCCTCCCTCATAGCTCCATAGTTCCATTTGTTCAACTGTAATACTGACACATCTGATTTTCCCTTCTCCTTCTCAAATTGTTGGTTAAAACATATCATATTATGGTCACTACCTCCTAATGGCTCCTTTACCTTGAGGTCCCTGATCAAATCCGGTTCATTACCCAACACTAAATCTAGAATTCCCTTCTCCCTGGTAGGCTCCAGAACAGGCTGTTCTAAGAATCCATCTTGGAGGCACTCCACAAACTCCCTTTCTTGGGGTCCAGTACCATTCTGATTCTCTCAGTCTACTTGCATGTTGAAAATCATGATAGCAGAAAAACATACAATAACAAAATAATAGTATCAAAGTTAATAATATAGACCAAGTCTCTGAATGTCATGGCCTATACATTGATGGTGTGTGGCTGTTGTCCTGGAGCCACATTTCTGCAAGAACATCCTCAACATTTTTTCATATCGCACAGAGCCACTGCAGATGAAGGCAATCCAACTTGTCTTCGCAGGAGTGGACACTGGAGCCAGCACCGACAGGAGGGGATAGCCTCCAACCCAACACAAGATCCAGTGGCACAAGCCAGTTCCGGCATCTCCATCCCTGGCAGTCACAACAGGCAAACCCAAAGCATGAATGAGGCCTGGTCCACACCACAAGCGAGGCCACAAAGCTCCCCCATCATCAGTCTTTCCAATGTTCCAGTGAATTGGACTCTTAAAATTCTACATTTGCAATGTCCAAAAGGATCTCGCGATCACAACAAAAAGACCCTCACCATTTGCTGGACTATGCTCCACACACTACCACTTATGCCTTCTTCCCTGGGTGCCTGAAGCAGCCTATAAGATGGTGCGCAGCAAGTCCGGCTGCCCCAAAATCCAACAATTCACTCGTGGGATAGATCTACAGTGTTATTAATATCCTGCAGTGTCTTGCAATTTTGGAAAAGATGCAATGAATAAACAATTGCACTTTTGGACCCAGAGAGGCCATTGTGTTTAAGCGTGCCACAATCTGACGCACTTGCATCAGCTGAATTATTCATTAACACACTAAATTTATGATTTTGTCAATGCATTTTTTGGATCTGATTCACTAGCAAAGTTGATCCAGTCACTTCCATTGCCATAAGTACTAACCTAATGTTCAGCAGATATCCAGTCTATTGCAACCAGTGAGAGTTTGAATTCATTTTCTAAATAGTGCTTATTTTAAAAAAGGACCATGTTACATAGTAGGACACTCTGCTGATAAATTAAGCATTGTGTTGTACTTTGCAGTCTATTCAAATCATGTCTGAAAGAAAATATAATGGAAAGAGATTTCATATAGTCCTAGAATCATAGATTTGATAGAAACAGGACCTTTAACCTAACGTCAAACACAAGAGATCCTGCAGCTGGAAATCCAAAGCAACACACACAAAGTGCTGGAGAAGCTCAATGGATTAGGCAGCATTTATGGAAAACAGTTGACGTTTTGGGCCAAGACACTTCTTCCGGACTGAGACGGAAGAAGTGTTTTGGGCCAAGACACTTCTTCCGGACTGAGACGGAAGGGGGAAGATGCCAGAATAAAAAAGTGGGGGGAGGGGAAAAGGGCTAGGTGGATGGTGATAGGTGAAGCCAGGTGGGTATGAGAGGTCAAGGGTGGAGAAGGAAAAGACCGATTGAGGAGAATGGACCATAGGAGAAAGGGAAGGATGATTGGACCCAGGGGGAAGTAATAGGTGAGAAGAAGCAAAAGATCAGAGTGGTGAATAAGGAAGAGGGGAGGGGGAAATTCTGTTTACTGGAAGGAGAAATTAATATTCATGCTATCAGCTTGGAGGTACCCAGTTAGAATATAAGATGTTGCTCTTCTACCCTGAGGGTAGCCTCTTTTTGGCACAAGAGGAGGTCATGGATCGACACACTGGAAAGGGAGTGGGAATTAAAATTAAAATGTTAGGCAGCCAGGAAGTCCCACTTGTAGCAGATGGTGTAGAGGTGCTTGATGAAGCAGTTTCCCAATTTATGACTGGTGTCACCAATATAAAGCAGACTGCATCTGCCAATGGAGACATAATTCCTATCTACATGAATCCCATTTGCCTGCATTGGACTCTTATCTCTATGTATTTCCTGTACAAATATCTATCCAAATACTTTATAATGCTGTCATTATACCTCTTTCACATTTTATGGTAGCTCATTCCATATAACTACCACCTTCTTTGTGAAAAGATTGCTCCTCATATTGCCTTTCAGTTTTTCCCTTCTCCCCTTAAACTTATGTCCCCTAGATTTAAGCTCTTTTTTAAATGAAGTGGTATTGGAAAATGCAAAAACAAAGTTAATTGTAACAGTAGGTAGGGAATTTATCATTTTAAAAATCACAGCAGCCCAGCAATTATTATTTCTAAATTTGGTTATTTTTGGATAGAATTATCATCAACATGAAAAAAAATTGAGCACAAAAGTCTTTGAAAGCGCTTGTTTTCTTTGGTTCATAGGACATTTCTTAAAATGAAACCGTGAAGTGATTTACCTTGCAGGTTTATGCATAACTTTAGCATGTCATCAGTGATGGGAAGTGCTCAGAGATGAATAATGTTCCACTATGTAGGAGCTTGTCTCCTCAGTACTATTCCCACACTTGCATGTAATAATAACAATTTTTCAAATAAGTGCCTAGGAGGGTTGACTGAAGATTTGATGGTGACAATGATGCCGGTGAATGCCTGATGACAGCTGTACTGTCATACCAAAGAAAGCTTTAATAAATCTGGGACTAAAAGTGTTAACATTTTAAATTTGTGGACATTAATTGTGATGTTAACCTAATTTTTGTTACATCCTCCTTGCCATTCTCTATGCCTTTCAAGGTTATTCTCTCACCTGCATGACTATCTTCCAGGTGGTTGTGTGCTAATGAAGCCCAGCCTCATGCATCTGATACGCCCGCAGCAGAGCTCAATGTCAGAAATGTAAGCTCCACAGAAGTAGCACACAAGGTCTATTAGAGTGCTTGGAGCCTACTGAAATATACAGTAGATGTGTAAGTACAGAACAGACTTTATATTTAGGCATGATTTCAAACTAATCCTGGGTGGACCAAATAAAAGTTTTGTCGGTTTGCTGAAGCTGAATGTCGTACTTCGAGGAGTCATTTATATGACAGTTTCCCATCAGTCATTTGATTTCTACTGCAGCAGCTTCCCAGCTCATTAATAGTCTAACTGAGCTGACCTCACCGATCCAGTCTAAGATTGTAGAAGTATTTTATTAGTGTCGCTCATTCAGCTAAAATGTCGATATTACAATGGTATTGCAGTGACTTTTATGAACAGCAAAAACAGCAAATGTCCACACACATTTAAACATGTGAGTTGCATTTATTTTTAAGATTGATACACATCAAAAAGGTCACTTTTTAAACTCGAACAATTGAATGTCACTCCAAATGTCAGGTGCACCTGCAATGAGATGAATGCTAACCATTAAGCGCTGGAAGTGCCAAACTTGTTCTTTGTTGAAAATCAATCTGTGACATTTAGTTCTTTGTCACTGTTTTCAATCTCCATGTTGTGCTTTACTTGCCAAGAAGAATGGAGATTAGAACAGGGAGCACAGAACAGTACAGCACAGGAACAGGCGCTTTGGCCCACAACATCCACACCAAGCCTGATTCCAGTCTAAATTAATCCCGCCTGCCAGCAGGTGATCCATATTCCTCCATTCCCTGTCTGTTTTAGTGTCTCTTGAGCATTGCTTCCATGGGTGCTTCTACCTGTTCCTCTGGCAACATGTTTCATGTACCTACCACCCTATGTGAAAAAAAAACTTGCTTCCCTCTTTTCGGTTAAACTTTCTCCCTCTCATCTCTAGTCTATATTATTTGACATTTTCCCCCTTGGAAACAAGATTTTTTATCTATCTACCTTATTTGTGCCTCTTATTGTTTTATAAACTGCTGTCATTTCATCCCTCAGCTTCCAAAAGTCCAGGGAAAACAATTCAGGTTTGACCAGCATCTCCTTATCACCACTATTCTGATCCAGACATCATCCTCGTGAACTTCTTCTGCATCCTCTCCAAAGCTTCCCTACCCTTCTTGTAAAGCTACAACAGAAAAATACGCACAATGCTCCAAAAGTGGCCTACTCAAAGTTTTAGACACAACACACCAACTGTTATACTCAACATTGGGACTGATGTTGACAAGCATGACTCCTTTACTGCCTATCTACTCATGCTATTGTATTCAGGGATTCTTCTGTACAACAATGCCCTAACTGTCCTGCCATTTAGAGTATACTTCTCTCTGACATTTAATACCCCCCTCCCTCAAGTCCTACAAAGTACACATGCCTGGATAAACCCTATCAGCCATTTCTCTCTCCACATTTTCCACAGGTGCATATCCTTTTAAATACTTAGAGCAGGTCACGGCAGTACTCAGTGAGGACATACTGGAGGGGTCATCTACAGAGGCAGTTTGGGTGGAACTCAGAATTAGCTGATTTTGATGGGATTATACAACAGATCCCCCCCCCCCAATAGAAATGGAGGAAAAGTTAAGTAGATAGTTATGGGAAGGTGCATAAAAATCAGGGTTGTAGTAACAGGGGATCTTAACTGCACCTTTGTTATTTGCAGCTTCCTTAATATAAGAAGAATAATGGGGTTAGAATTTCTTTAATATATCCAAGAGGGGCTCAAAGTACAAAAATCAAACAAGATTTATTTTGAAAGTATGTATACCATGTACAATCTTGAGATTTATTTTCTTATAGACACCAACATGTAAAATAAAAGAAATAGAAAAGAATCCATGGAAAACCGTACATAACAATAGGAGAGTCCTTGAAAGTGAATCTGCAGGCTGTGTAGTCCAGTTAAAGCTGAGTCAAGTGAAGCCATTCACACCAGTTCAGGAGCCCCATGGTTATAAGGCAACAACTGTTTCTGAATCTGTTGGCATGATATACAACTTCCAGCACTTCTGGCCTGGTGGTAGTATTGAAAAGACAGGGAGATGGGTCAAACACAGGCAGATGGGACGGGCTCAGGTAGCAGTACGAAACAGTATGTAGCATGTTAAACTAGAAGTGAGAACATACTAAATCTAACTGTAGGAAATGAGCCAGGCCAAATGATAATCTTGATATGGAGGAAGATCTTGGGAGAAGTGACCACACTGTTTTAAGATAGTTATGAGTAAGGAAGTTGTGGAAAGATGCTAAGTTAGGGGCAGGGTAATTACAATAGGACAAGACAGGAGCTAAGAATGTTGAATGGAAGCTTCTTCTGTTGGACAAACCTATGTCTGAGATGTATGAGTTGTTTAAAGACCAGCTGAGCAGAGCTCAGAGTCAGTAGGTTCTGGTGAGGAACAAGGACAAAGATGGTAAGGTAAGGGGACCTTGGATGACCCAAGTCATCTTAAATTTAGTCAGCAAAAAAAAGTATACACAAGGCAGGAAGCTAAAATTAGACTCAGTCCTGGAGAACATAAGATAGCAGTAAAGTGCTGAAGTAGGCAATTTGGAAGATAAAAAGGGGTAATGAAATGTCCTTTGCAAGCAGGATCAAGGAGGATCCCAAAGCATTTTATACCTAGCTAAGGAGAAGGTAGAGATGCTCAAGGATAAAGGAAAGAATTTGTGCTTGAACTCAGAGCAAGAGGCTGAAGTAATAAATGACTACTCTATGTCAGTGATCATTAATGTGTTAAAATGATTTGGAGGATAGTGAAAGAAGAGGGGGCATGCTAATATGCTAGGACATTTTGAGATATCATCGGGAGTTGCTGACTGTGGGTGTCTATTGATGTTCCATGGGGTTCGTTGTTAGGACCTCTTCTTTTCATGTTATATGTCAATGATTTTGATGAGCAAGTTCAGAAATCAGGGATGCAAAGGGGCTTGGGAGTCATCGTGCAGGATTCCCTAAAGGTTAATTTACAGGTTGAGTCAGTGGTAAGGAAAGCAAACACAAAGTTAGCATTAATTTCAAGAAGACTAATATACAAAAGCAAGGCTATAATGCTGGAGCTTTATAAGGCATTTGTCAGATCACACTTGGAGTATTGTGAACAGTTTTGGGCATATCAGAGAAAGGATTTGTTGACATTGGAAAGGGTCCAGAGAAGGTTCAAGGGAATGATCCCGGGAAGAAGAGGTTTAACGTATGAGGAGCATTTGATAGCTCTGAGCCTGTACTTGCTGGAGATTAGAAGAATGATGATGATCAGATTGAAACCTATCAAATATTAAAAGGCCTGGACATGGAGTGGAAGTGGCCACTACATGTACGTTCGAAGTCTTCTGTTGCTCTAGCCCATCTACTTCAAGTTTCAATGTGTTGTGTGTTCAGAGATATTCATCTGCACACCACCGTTGTTAACACATTGTTATTTCAGGGAGATACCTGCGCACTGAGCAGTGGAGTCAAAGACCACCCTGATCTGATTAGGCTTCTGTGGGTGGTAAACCCCAAACGTTGGGAGGTACCAGCACTCCTCGCCTTCCCTCAGTGGCGGTGCTACTTCAGCATGCCCATTAGCGAAGACCTTCTCCATAAATGCTACATATTGTTGCTGCATCTCAGGTTTCCTTTTCAGGGTTTTTTGCAAGGATGTCAAC
The DNA here is from genome assembly GCF_030144855.1 of Hypanus sabinus. NCBI lineage: Eukaryota > Metazoa > Chordata > Chondrichthyes > Myliobatiformes > Dasyatidae > Hypanus > Hypanus sabinus. The sequence goes on from NC_082715.1 coordinate 47,492,423, forward strand.
CACTTGACTGCCTGCTCTTTGTTGTTTGGCAAGCGCTGGCGTGGTTCTCTGAAAGGTAGTGGGGCGACCCAATTATTTGCTTCATCTCTGAAGACGTTGGTGTCCATTATTTTTAAGAAAATGGCGTCTTGAGCTGATGGAGCAAGTTCATGCTCAGTTTGAGCGAAGATTGACTGACCCAGTGTCTTGTCGGTTACTTTACATTTGTTAAAGCCTTGTCGTGCTTCCTTGATACACATGAAACTTGTGCGGGGTTGAAAAATTGAATGGTGGCCGCTCTCTAGCACATTGGTCTTGAGTGTGTTAACCGTCCATTTGTGTACATTGCCAAGGCACACCTCTCCTATCACCACCCAGCCCAGATCCAGGCGCTGGGCAAAGGGGGCGTTGTGTGGTCCATTGACCTGCTGCCTAACCTTGTGCACCTGGAGAACATCTCTTCCTAATAGCAGGAGTATTTCTGCTTTTGGATCCAGTTCTGGGATGTGCTTGGCGATGTGGTGGAGATGTGGCTGGTGTAGCACTGCACTTGGCGTCGGGATCTCAGTGCGGTTATTCAAAATGTCATTGCACTCTAAGAGCGGAGAGAGACAGATGACAACTTTACCATCCAGGGACTTGAGCTGGAAGCCTTCTGCCTTCCTTCCATAAGTTTCCATGCTGCCTGAGCAAGTTCTAAGGTAGTATAGGAACTGATTACTCTCAATGTTGAACAAGTCAAAGAACTCTGGTCTGACTAGTGAGCGATTGCTCTGATCGTCCAGAATTACGTAGGCTTTGATGGCCTTGTCTTTGGCTCCCTTAGGGTACACCTTAGTGAGACAGATCTTTGAACAAGAACGGCTTGACTGAGCTTGACTGCAAACTTCTGTGTAGATCGAACTGACAACGATTGTCCTGGAGTGAGCCTGTCCCTCCCTGCCGTCCTGTTGTGAGGGTGAAGGAGCTTTGTCGATTTGCGGTAACGGGCCGGGATGCATGGGCCCATTGTGATTAGTGCTATTACATTCCGGGCACTTCACAGAGATCATACACTCTCTAGCAAGGTGAGAGGTAGAGGATCAGCATTTAAAATATATTCTTTTCTCCTTGAGAAGGGCCATCCTCTCTTCAAAGGGTTTTTCCCTAAACGTTCTACATTTTTTGAGAGGGTGGGGTTAGTTATGCAATGGACAATTCTTGCTAGTGTCATTGTTAGTTGTAAAGGCTTCAGTCTTAAGCACTGAGACAGGTTTATTAATGTTGAAATTATTTGAAGTGGATTTAACTGGCTTGGTGTAAATTGTACTGCTACCTGGACTCATGAGGCTAGGGTCGTTTCGCTTCTTCCCCTCCTTGCACACAAACCTAGTGAAATACTCAAAGGGAGGAAATCGACCATCGTTCTCTTCCTTGTGCTCTGAGCCAACAGACCCCCACCTCTCCTGCAGTCCAAATGGAAGTTTGTCCACGACTTGTCTAATCCCGTATGAAGTATCTAGGTGTAATAGACCAGTTAAATAGCCGTCTTCTTTGGCGCCTTGAATCTCCAAGAGTAAATCTCCGAGCTCTCTTAACTTAGTGTCCTTGGCTGACACCTTAGGAAAATTTTCCAGAAGTCGAAATAGTGCCGTTTCAATAATTTCAGGGGCCGCATAGCACTCCCGAAGTCTCTCCCATGCTTTACGTAAGGTTAGCTTGGGGTTGTTGATGTACACTGAACGTATGCGTCTCACCTGTTCACATGATTCTTTTCCCAGCCATTTCACCATAAGATCCAACTCTTGGGTTGCTCCGAGCTGGACTCCGTGGATAGCGTTGGCGAATGTGGAGTACTATGCATGGTAATTTTCAGGTTTATCATCAAACTGGTATAGTCCTGAAGTGACTGTGCTATGGGTTCAACTGCAGGTGGCATGCTGGCTGGGGGAATATGTTGGCGGGTATATGACTGAGGGCGTACATCTGTTATGGAATTTGCTGTTCTGAATTCAGCCTTTGCCTCTCTTCTCACCAAATCTGGTAAGTTTGGTGTCGAGAAGTATTTGTCATCAGCCCTTTCATTCTTGAATTCATCGCGGAGTTGCAAGGGTAAATTGTCTTCCTCGGATGGATGTGATGCAATTGGGCCTCTCTGAGACTCCTCATGAAATGGGGCATTAGCGTATAAGTATGGAGAGGAAGAACAAATCTTCAAGTCTATTTGAGATCGGACATAGTCGCTTGTGCGTTCCAACCTGATCTTTTCTGAAGTAGATTTTACATCAACCAGATCATACATTTCTTCAGCATTTTCTATTAACTCTGCTTCCACCCTGGCAGCTTCTGCTTCTCGGTGTAATGTCAGCACTTCTAACTCTGATGCTATCCTTACCCTTTCCAACTGGTTTTTGGCTTCTCTGGCAGCCACTTCCATTTTCAATTTTGCTTCTTGTTCGGCATAGAACACTCGCACCTTGGCGGCTTCTGCCTTAGCTCTTGCATGGGCAGCCTTACTTGATGATGCCCTACTGCTCCTGTCGCTGGATGGCAACGACTTGATGCTGGATTAAGTTGTCATTGCAGCACTTGAAACACCTGATAATGCCGCCTTTTCACTGTAGTGTTCGCACAGGTGTAAAAGAACTCTGAACTAAACACCAAGGTAAATCATAGTCAATGAAGACAGGATCGCAGTAAGATTAACCATTTTCTGTTCACTCTTCCACATTAACGTATGGTGAAACTGTTGATAAAACAATACTATATACAGTATTTGTTTCCTTCTTGATATCACATTTACATCGTAAATTCTTGCAAAAGTAAAACTACAACAATTACATTGCAGTGAAGTGCAACATACAGTCAGAATCTACCTACGCCATTGACTGCTTTAAATACACTTCAACACAAACTATCCGCAACTCTTTAAATAACAAAAACATAAACCTTATCAACCGTCATTACTTTTAACAGAGTCAGCCTTAACATTTTTAATTCAACATATCAATTATCTCATGAACTTACAGCGTTGCTTCACTGATGTTTCTAGTGCGTAGAAAGAAAACTTTTCTCACGCTGATCCTGCATATGTGAGCCCCCTCCTTCCTGTTCCTCCAAACCGGTATTTTCCCCACAAGACATGGTGAAAATGGGTGTGACGTCATTGCATGCCACGATATATCACAGACAACGAATTTACTTTAAACAATCTTAACTTTAACTAGGAAATGATAACAAATGAATTACTAAAGCAAAAATATTATAAACTAAACAAATGCCATAAAGGCAACACACAGTTACTGTCTCCTTCCTGTCAGCTTGAACTAGTCTAGCCATTCTCCACTGACATCTTGCACCATACTCTCTGTAAACCCTGGGGACTGTCAAACATGCAAATATCAGGAGATCATCAGTTTCTGAGATACTCAGTCCACCTTGTCTGGCACCAACAATCACCTTGACCATGTCTGCATGCTTTTCTGAACTGAGTTGCTGCCACATGAATGCCTGACTAGATATTTGAATTAACAAATGTACCCAATAAAGTGGCCACTGAGTGTATATCAATCCTTTGGAGGAAAATAATAGTAACTTACGAATAAAACACTTTGCATACAAATCATATAATTTGAAGTGCTTTACAATGGGATAAAGTACAAATAAAAATTTTAAAAAAACAAAAATGATGTTAGTTAAAAGTAAGGTTAAATAAATGGGTTTCAAGCTGGTGTTTAAAAGCGTCAACTGTGTGCATCCCATGTAGATTCAGGTATTGAGATCCACAATTTAGGAATGTTTCTCAAAAAAGCTAACCTTCCAATTGAGAGAGATTGTTTAAATTTAAGAGACAGATATAAGACAACCTGACAGCCAGAGCAGAATTATAAAACAAAAGCGATTTTGTAATATCCTCCGGTCCCAGGCATTGAGAGCTTTAAAAACAAGGAAATGAACTTTAAAATTAATTCTAAAAGTATACTAAGCCAATGCAGAGTAGTTAAGATGGTTGTTATAGGCTCCTTCATGCTAGTTTTAGTTAAAAGCCTAGCAACAGTGTTCTGAATGAGTAAAAGTTTGTCAATAGATTGCTTTGGAAGGCCAATAAAAAAGAGCACTGTAATAATCTAGTTGATTTGATATAAATACCTGAATGAGTTTTTCAGCATCATTATGTGACAGTAACAGGCATACCTTTGCAATATTTCTTAACTGGGAAAAGTACTGCTTTAGTCTCTTTCTTGAAGTGAGATTTAAAATACAAACCTGAATCAGGTATAATACTCAGGGTTCATAGTAGCTCCTTTTCTGTCTGCCTCACAGTAAGCAATCAGTTTGCTCCTCACCTGATTCATGCATTTTCAACGGGTACTGGCACTCCTCCTTAGCACTGGAGACTGCCTCTTTTCTAATTGGGATAATTTTCTGCTGAGCAATATGAATTAGTTGCTTAACACTGCTTATCACTGATCTATCCCGGAACCCACCCATGGATGTCCACATCACTTGTCTTCGAGCACAAAGTGGAGGACTAGACTGTAGCCTGACCTTAACTCCTCCACATTCCATTGATGAACTCTGCTAAAAGCTAAACAGTGTGAAAAAATCTTCCAAGCATCTATCTTAAATTTGTCTTGAACCTTATCTGCCATTACGGTTTACCTAGAAATAGTTTTCCATATTATAACTTGTGGACTGTGTAGAAATTTTCAAAGTTAAAAAGCCACTTTTTGCCAGTGTTCACTCTCCTTGTAGTATGCTAATATTGGAATCAACTCACTTTCATGCAGTGTTGAGAGTGTGAATAATTCCCAAATCTTGGTACTTCAAATGAGAACAATGCACACAAGACAGAGTTTGACCAGAGGACTGTTTTCAATGTTAGCCTAAGCTCTGATATAAAATATTCATTGACTTAACAGTATAGTTTTCTGCTTACTCTTTCATTTTATTAAAACATGCTTAACCCCTTCAAAACTTTCCAATCTTACATACAGGCTTGCACATGTAAGTTGTTCATGTTTAATTCTAAGATGGAATTCCTTCATTACAATTTATCTGCTCACAGTCCTTTATTTTGCTGGCCTTGGTTGTTTAATCCAACTTGACTGCATCCCTTAGTTTATTATCATCTGTGAACTTGATTCCTTAAGATTGTTATAGCCAGGTCCAGTGATGAGGACAAGCTCCCACTACCTATTAAATGTTCCCAAAGGCATGGACTCCAAATAGCCTCCGAAAACCAAGTCCAGGTCCTGGCTTTCATGTGTGGCTTATCTACTAAGCCCAGCAGAACAATTTCTACTGACAGGAGAAGCGGTAAAGGCAGGTTACTGGCTTCTTAAAACCAGTTACTTCATGCAAATGTGGCTCATCAACCTGGTAGGCAGCTCAATTAGGAGAAGGAAAATTTTGAACTCAGATCTCCATGCCTTGCGGCTATACCCATGATTTGCTAACAGTTCTCCATTTGAAGCTGCCATTGATAGTAGTGTTACATAACAAGCAGGTAGCCTTCGGGAGTAAACCCAGAGGGAAAGGTCCAGAACTGGAGTCCCTAACGCAGACCTACATTGAGTTCAACACTGACTGGCAACTCCTGCAATGCTGCTGGTACCAAACTGTATTGGTCTTTGCCATTCCTTTGGGTTCAGCAGATGCATGACAAGGCGGAGCTTGCTACATGGGCAATACCTTGCTCTCCATATCGTACTGCCCAGGCTTGTGTGTCTAAACAGCTAACAGTCAACATCCATGGTCAACCCTGACTAATGGAGACCTCACTCATGAACTTGATTGACTTGCATTTTGGCATTTAATTTCAAAACCCAAAAATATTAAAAGCTGTAAAACTGAATCTTGAAGTCTTTTATTCACCTAAATAAAAATCTTTCTTTCTACTTTCTCAGATGCTGTTTAGTTAAATTTACACTGCATTGAATGCATACAGTAGAGCAGTCCCTCACCGGTAGCTATGTTGAAGGGTTTCTGGATATTCAGATGCTTCTCCATTACAAAGCTTGATGCAACTAATTTGATGACAGGGATCCTCAAAATATCCAGTTAGGATGTTCTAACATAATAGTGAATTGACTAAAGATCAAGGTGAATAATTTTTATGGCCTCATCTCATAGTTACTAATGGCAGAGACCAAGGCTACCTGCTTGTTATGTAGCATTATTATCAATGGCAACTTCAAATGGAGGACTGTTAGTAAAGCATAGGAATTAGCCTTTTTATAAAATTTAAGAAAATTACACTGTATTGGGTTTGCAGAGCACAAAATTCTAAATTCAAGCAAAAACCTTAAACCCTATTGGATATGAAGGTTCAGAGATGAGGAGGGTCAGCAACTTTAAATTCCATGATATTTTCATTTCCAAGGTCCTGTTCTGGGCCCAGGATGTAAGTGCAATTATGAGGAAGGCACAGTAGCGCCTCTATTTCAGATTCAGATTCAGATTCAGTTTATTGTCATTTAGAAACGCAATGCAGTTAAGACAATGTTCCTCCAGAATGATATTGCAAAAGCATATTACAAAACAGTCTACACTAGAAAATCCACATAACGTTTGGCAATCCCCAATCCAGAGTCCGGAGAGGCTGCTGCGTATTAATATCGCGCTACCGTCTAGCATCTTCCCCGGCAAGGAGCTCCAAATCCACCAGACAAACAAGACCAAAAACTAAAGCTACAAGACCTGCACAAAACCACATAGTTACAACATATAGTTACAACAGTGCAAACAATATCATAATTGATTAAAAAACAGACTATGGGCACAGTAAAAATAGTCCAAAGATGTTAAAGGACTTTAAGTTCAAAAGAAATCACCACACAGTTTCCACAAGTCCCCAGAGTCCCGACAGACTCACCATCCCACACCGGCAGCAGAAGGGAATACCCCTGCTATGGACTTCCATGGCACCGCCCGACTCAGCCTCACAGATGCAGCATACAACGAAAGCGACCTGACCGCAGCGGACTCCGAGTACGTCGAACCTCCGAGCCGACAACCACCCCCTCCAGCACAGCTTCTCCGAGCACCATCCTCCTATTAAGATGGCCCCGCCAACAGCCATCGGCAACGTGACCCCGAGGACTGGGGGCCTGTTCTTCCCAGCAGAGTCCCGGACCTCACAGCAACAGCAATGAAGAAGGTCTTCCAGGAGATTTCCCGATGTTCCTCCGTGCTCCCACGTCCGTTTTCAATCGATTATGATTGCGCATGGCACCCCACTTAACAAATAACACAGAATCATTCTGGAGTGGCCGCTGCAAACTGCATTGTGTGGCCATCTTGGAAATCATTTCCTTAAGAGTTTGCGAAGATTCAACTTGACATCTAAAACTTTGATTTGCTTCTATCAATGTGTGGAAAGTATAGTATATTAACTGGCTCCATCACAGCCTGATATGGAAACACCAATGCCCTTGAATGGAAAATCCTCCAAAAAAGTGGTGGATATAAATAAAACCCTCACCACCATTGAGGATATTTACGTGTAGCTGGGTCACAGGAAAGCAGCATACATCATCAGAGACTCCCAATACCAAGGTAATGCTCTCTTCTCATTGCTGCCATCAGGAAGAAGGTACAGGAACTTCAGGACTCACACCACCAGTTTCAGGATCAGTTATTACCCCTCAACGTCAAGATCTTGAACCAAAGAGTTCACTCTACTTCATTTGCCCATCATTAAAATATTCCCACAATCTATGGATTCACTTTCAATGACTCTTCACCTCATGATCTTGCCATTTATTTATTATTATTTCTCTTTTTTTGTATTTGCACAGTTTGTTCTCTTTTGCACACTGGTTGAATGCCCAAGTTGATGCTGTCTGTCATTCTTTCTATTATGAATTTATTGATTATGCCTGCTAGAAAATGAACCTCAGGATTGTATATAGTGATATTTATGTACTTGGATAATAAATTTACTTTGAACTTTGATATAAATAGCTATGAGTACTCTCTCTAAAAGAAGATAATACAGTAACTACTGAATCTTCAATGACTAGTTTACTTCACTGCTTATTCTCTGAGGTGAGTTCAGCTCCCAATACCCACTATTTGAATGGTGGGTCTCCCCACCCAACCCCACTACCCAGGAGAAGAAAGATACTTCCAGCTAAACACAGTTCAGTGATTTATTTTCAATAATACACCTTTAAATCCAAACAACATCCTTAAAATACATTTAAAACCACAGAGGATCTATATCTTATAAAACATTTCCAAATTGTAAACCATTTCTGAAACACAAAGGATTTCCAAAACACAGCTATAATTCCTTTCAACTAAAAGGCTGTATCAATAATGCAGATGAATCAATCATCCATCACAAGAATCGAAGCCAGAGGAATGGATTACAGTCACCCCATCTTCCTATCATTCTTCTTGATGTTCTTCAACAATTCTAAGAAGCCTGAACTGTGTGACTTGGGTGACTTCACACGTATATGTTATTTCTTCAGGTACATTTTTAACACAAATAGTCTGGAAGTATTTTTGAGATATTGATCTCAGCTGTTCCCAATTAATGCTGTAAAAATAACTTCCTTGAGTACATAAATCTGCCAACTACAATAACAACAGTTTTTTGATATGCTAAATAATGTTATCCATTTTGTTCAGCAAGCTTCTGTGAACTAAGCAACTTAGAATCAGCTTCTCTGTTTAAAAGAAATCAAATTAAACTACCCATTGCCTTTTACTGCATCTCCAGTAGCAATTAATGAGGTGTAATGAGCTAGACCTTACTTCTCACAAAGTGTCCACTATCTACAGAGTTTGAGTGCAGAGCAATTCTAAATACAGTACTTGTTTTAACTTCAAGCTGATAACTGCTTGCCAATTACATTATAAGAACTGAAGACTGGTTTCCATTTACGAGCCAGATGTAAAACAACTGTTAGTTGGAAATTTACTTATAATTGTTTGTGATCTTACAACTGGTAGCTGTTGTGTTCAGAAAGTAAGATTAGCAAGCAACCAAGAGGTCTCCTGGTCAGGAGTGAATATCCATCACAACACTTGTTAAGGATTTACAATATTTTTCCACAAATTATTTGTACAGGAAATTCATTAATAGATTTTCATGACCAGTGCAGTTTGGATGTAGTGAAACAACCACAGTGTGACTAAGTTGCAAATCATGCAAGAGTAACATCACCAATTGTATAATATCCTTGTTAAGTGGACACACAATTTATAAACTAATTAACTTCTAGGCCATTAAAATAAAGACACTTAATTGACATTAATAAAGCAAATAGAGAAATAAAATAAAGAAATGTTCCTTTTGTTTACATCCAAATGAATATTATCTATCACATCCAATAATTGGCTTATTAATTTAAGATGAATAAAGTGGTGTGTATTACTGGAGTAGTTTAACAACATGTTAGTGAATTCCACAAAACGCTGGAGGAACTCAGCAGATCAGGCAGCATCTATGGAGAAAAGCAGAGTCAATGTTTCAGGCCTAACCCTTTGGCAGGATGAAAAAGCTGAGGAGTAGATTTGAAAGATGGGGGGGAGGGGAGAGAGAAACGCTAGGCGGTAAGTGAAATGGAGTGGGGGGGATTAAGTAAAGAACTGGGAAGTTGATTAGTGAAAGAGACAGAAGGCCATGAAAAAAAGAAAAAAGGTTGGGTGGCGGGGAGGAGCACCAGAGGGAGGTGATGAGTGGGCAAGGAGATAACATGAGAGAGGGAAAAGGGGATTGGAAATCATGAAAGGGTGGGAATTAAAGTGTGTGGCTACTGGGAGATTCCAGTAGTTCTGATGGATGGAGCATCGATGCTCAGTGAAGCAGTCTCCTCATCTACGTCAGGTCTCTCCGATGTACAGAAGGCCAATAAGTAATAATGGTAATGAATGGTAATAAGTGAGGAGAAGTAGGGGCAGGTGTAGCACTTGTTCCACTTCCACGGAAGGGAAACATAGAAGAAACCTAGAAAACCTACAGCACAATACAGACCCTTCGGCCCACAAAGCTGTGCCGAACATGTCCTTAACTTAGAACTACCTAGGCTTACCCATGGCCCTCTATTTTTCTAAGCTCCATGTACCTATCCAGGAGTCTTTTAAAAGACTCTATCTCTTCCACCTCCACCATCGTCGCTAGCGGCCCATTCCACGCACTCACCACTCTCTGAGTAAAAAACTTACCCTTGACATCTCCTCTGCACCTACTTTGAAGCACTATGCCCTCCCATGCTAGCCATTTCAGCCCTGGGGAAAAGCCTCTGACTATCCACACGATCAATGCCTCTCATTATCTTGTACACCTCCATCAGATCACCTCTCATCCTCTGTCGCTCCAAGTAAAAAGGCCAAGTTCACTCAACCTATTCTTATAAGGCATTCTCCCCAATCCAGGCAACATCCTTGTAAATCTCCTCTGCACCCTTTCAATGGTTTCCACGTCCTTCCTGTAGTGAGTCGAACAGAATTGAGTACAATACTCCAAGTGGGGTTTGACCAGAGTCCTATACAGTTGCAACATAACCTGTCGGCTCTTAAATTCTATCCTACGATTGATAAAGGCCAATGCACCATATACCTTCTTAACCACAGAGTCAACCTGCGTAGCAGCTTTGAGTGTCCTATGGACTCGGACCCCAAGATCCCTCTGATCCTCTACACTGCCAAGAGTCTTGCCATTAATGCCATATTCTGCCATCATATTTGACCTACCAAAATGAACCACCTCACACTTACCTGGGTTGGACTCCATCTGCCACTTCTCAGCCCAGTTTTGCATTCTATCAATGTCCTGCTGCGACCTCTTGACAGCCCTCCACACTATCCACAACACACCCAACCTTTGCGTCACCAACACATTTACTAATCCATCCCTCCACCTCCTCATCCAGGTAATTTATAAAGATCATGAAGAGTAGGGGTCCCAGAAGAGATCCCTGAGGCACAACACTGGTCACTGGCCTCCACGCAAAATTGACCCATCTACAACCACTCTTTGCCTTCTGGTCTGGGTCCAAAAAGCAATGCCCCCTTGGATTCGATGTCTCCTTATTTTCTCAATAACCCTTGCACTACTACTCTACCTTAATCAATGTGTTAAGTCACGTCCTCAAAAAATCCAATCAGGCTTGGAAGGCACGACCTGCCTTTGACAAAGCCATCCTGATCATATTATGCCTCTCCAAATGTTCATAACTCCTGCCTCTTAGGGTCTTCTCCATCAATGTACCAACCACTGAAGTAAGACCCACTAGTCTATAATTTCCTGGGCTATCTCTACTCCCTTTCTTGAATAAGGGAACAATATCTGCAACCCTCCAATCCTCTGGAACCTCTGCCATCCTCATTGATGATGCAAAGATCATCTCCAGGGACTCAGCAATTTCGTCTCTCACTTCCCACAATAGCCTGGGGTACATCCTGTCTGGTTCTGGTGACTTATCCAACTTGATGTTTTCCAAAAGCTTCAGCACATCCTCTTCCTTAATATCTACATGCTCAAGCTTTTCAATCCACTGCAACTCATCCCTATAATCACCAAGATCCTCTTCCGTAGTGAATACTGAAGCAAAATATTCATTAAGTACCTCTGCTATCTTCTCCGGTTCCATAAGCACTTTTCCACTGTCACACTTGCTTGATACTATTCTCTCACGTCTTATCCTCTTGCTCTTCACATACTTGTAAAATGCCTGGGGTTTTCCTTAATCCTGTCTGCTAAGGGCCTCTCATGACCCCTTCTGGCTCTGCTAATTTCATTCTTAAGCTTCTTCCTGCTAGCCTTATAATGTTCTAGATCTCTATCGTTACCTAGTTTTTTGAACCTTTCGTAAGCTCTTCTTTTCTTCTTGACTAGATTTACAACAGCCTTTATACACAACAGTTACTATACCCTCTCATCCTTTCTCTGTCTCATTGGAACATACCCATGCAGAACCCCATGCAAATATCCTCTGTACATTTGCCACATTTCTTCCGTATGTTTCCTTGAGAACATCTGTTTCCAATTTATGCTTCCAAGTTCCTGCCTGATAGCCTCATATTTCCCCTTATACCAATTCAACGTTTCCCTAACTTGACTGTTCTTATCCCTCTCCAATGCTATGGTAAAGGAGACAGAATTGTGATCTCTATCTCCAAAATGCTTTCCCACTGAGAGTCCTGGCACCGGATTGGGTTCATTTCCCAATTCCAAATCAAGTACAGCCTCTGTTCTTGTAGGCTTATCTACATATTGTGTCAAGAAACATTCCTGAACACACCTAACAAACTCTACCCCATCTAAACCCCTCACTCTAGGGAGATGCCAATCAATATTTGGGAAATTAAAATCTCCTACCACAACAACCCTGTTATTATTATTCATTTCCAGAATCTGTGTCCCTATCTGCTACTCAATGTACCTGTTACTATCAGGTGGTCTATAAAAAACACCCAGTAGAGTTATTGACCCTTTCCTATTCCTAGCTTCCACCCACAGAGACTCCGTAGACAATCCCTCCATGAATTCTTCCTTTTCTACAGCCATGACACTATCTCTGATCAACAGTTCCACGCTCCAACCTCTTTTGCCTCCCTCCTTGTTGCTTCTGAAACATCTAAAGATTGGTACTTGAAGTAGCCAGTTCTGCCCCTGCATCATCCAAGTCTCTGTAATGGCCACAACATCATAGCTCCAAGTACTGATCCACGCTCTAAGCTCAACCACTTTATTCAAGATACTCCTCCCATTAAAATGGACACATTTCAAACCATTGATCTGAATATGTCCCTTCTCTATCACCTGCCTGTCCTCCCTTTTGCAGTCTCCAAGCTTTCTCTATTTGTGAGCCAACCTCCCTTTCCTCTGTCACTTCAGTTCGCTTCCCACCCATCAGCAATTCTAGTTTAAATTCTCCCCAACAGCCTTAGCAAACCTCCCTGCCAGGATATTTGTTTCCCTGGGATCCAAGTGCAACCTGTCCTTTTTGTACAGGTCACACCTGCCCTAGAAAAGGTCCCAATGATCCAGAAATTTGAATCCCTGCCTTCTGCTCCAATCCCTCAGCCATGCATGTATCCTGCAACTCACTCTATTCCTATACTCACTGTCACGTGGCACAGGCAGTAATCCCGAGATTACTATCTTTGCGGTCCTGCTTCTCAACTTTCTTCCTGACTCTCTGTAGTCTGTTTTCAGGACCTCTTCCCTTTTCCTACTTATGTCATTGGTACCAATATGTACCACGACCTCTGGCTGTTCACCTTCCCACTTCAAGATATCATGGACACAATCAGAAACATCCCGGACCCTTGCATCTGGGAGGCAAACTACCATCCGTGTTTCTTTCCTGCGTCCACAGAATCACCTGTCTGAACCCCTGACTATAGAGTCCCCTATCACTACTGCCTTCCTCTTCCTTTCCCTACCCTTCTGAGCCACAGGGCCAGACTCTGTGCCAGAGGCGCGACCACTGTTGTTTTCCCTATGTAGGCTGTCTCTCCCAACAGTACTCAAGCAGGAGTACTTATTGTGAAGGGGGACAACCACTGGGGTACTCTCTAGCATCTGCTTCTTGCCCTTCCCTTTCCTGACTGTTATCCACTTATCTGTCTCCCCAAGCTCCGGAGTGACTAACTGTCCATAGCTCCTCTTTATCACCTCCTCACTCTCCCTGACCAGACAAAGGTCATTGAGCTACATCTCCAGTTCCTTAAGTGGGGGGAAGGAAAAGATGACTGGGTTTGGGAAAATCAGGTTGGCACTGGATCTCAAGAGAGAGAATTTATAGAATGTCTACGAGATGGCTTTTTAAGAAGGGGGCATGGAAGCAAAAAGGAAATTAGCTTGACATCAATGGTTGGGAAGTTGTTGGAGTCGATTGTCAAGGATGAGGTTACAGAGTGCCTGGAGGCATATGACAAGATAGGAAGAACTCAGCATGGTTTCCTTAAAAGAAAATGCTACCTGACAAACCTAGTGCAATTTTTTGAGGAAATTATAAGTAGGCTAGACAAGGGAGATGCAGTGGATCGTGTGTATTTGGATTTTCAGAAGGCCTTTGACAAGGTGCTGCACATGTAGCTGCTAAACAAGATAAGAGCCCATGGAATTACAGGAAAGTTACATATGTGGATAGAGCATTGGTTGATTGGCAGGAAACATAGAGTGGGAATAAAGGGATCCCATTCTGGTTGGCTGCCGGTGACCAGTGGTGTTCCACAGGGGCCCGAGGCTGGGGCCGCTTCTTTTTCCGTTGTATATCAACGATTTGGATTATGGAATAGATGGCTTTGTGGCTAAGTTTGCTGATGATACAAAGGTAGGTGGAGGGGCAGGTAGTGCTGAGGAAACAGAGAGTCTGCAGAGAGACTTGGATAGATTGGGAGAATGGGCAAACAAGTGAAAACAGAAATACAATGTTGGAAAGTGTATGGTCATGCACTTTGGTAGAAGAAATAAACAGACAGACTATTATTTAAATAGGGAGAGAATTCAAAGTTCTGAGATGCAATGGGACTAGGGAATCTTCGTGCAGGATGCCCTTGAGGTTAACCTCCAGGTTGAGTCGGTGGTGAAGAAGGCAAATGCAATGTTGGCATTCATTTCTAGAGGAATAGAGTATAGGAGCAGGGATGTGATGTTGAGGCTCTAAAAGGCACTGGTAAGACCTCACTTGGAATACTGTGTGCAGTTTTTGGCTCCTTATTTAAGAAAGGATGTGCTGACGTTGGAAAGGGTTCAGAGAAGATTCACTAGAATGATTCTGGGAATGAGAGGGTTAACATATGAGGAGCGTTTGACCACTTTTGGACTCTCCTCCTTGGAGCTTATAAGAATGAGGAGGGACCTCATAGAAACATTTTGAATGTTGAAAGGCATGGACAGAGTGGATGTGGCAAAGTTGTTTCCATTGGTGGGAGAGTCTAGAATGAGAGGGCATAACTTAAGGGTTGAAGGGCACCCATTCAGAACAGAGATGTGAATAAATTTCTTTAGCCACAGGGTGGAGAATCTGTGGAATTTGTTGCCACGGGTGGCAATGGAGGCCAAGTCATTGGGTGTATTTAAGGCAGAGATTGATAGGTATCTGACTAGTCAGGGC
Organism: Hypanus sabinus; assembly: GCF_030144855.1. Lineage (NCBI taxonomy): Eukaryota > Metazoa > Chordata > Chondrichthyes > Myliobatiformes > Dasyatidae > Hypanus > Hypanus sabinus. Next base: position 47,507,464 of record NC_082715.1, read on the forward strand.
ATCAAAGGTTATGGTGAGAAGGCGGGGGAGTGGGACTAAATGAGAGAATGGATCAGCTCATGTTAAAATGGCGGAGAAGACTCGATGGGCCAAATGGCTGACTTCTGCTCCTTTGTCTTATAGTCTTATGTGTTTGGTGGTGGGATACAGTTGGAGGTGGTAGAAGTTTCAGAGAATTATGTGCTGGACACAAAGGCTGGTGTGGTGTAGGTGAGGACAAAAGGAACCCTATCCCTGAGAGTGTGGTGGGAGGATGGGGTAGAGATATGGTTGAGGGCAGAGTTGATGATGGATGAAAGGAAGAACCCTTTCTTTGAAACAGGAGGACATCTCTTTCGTTCTAGAATGAGAAGCCTCATCCTGAGAGCAGATGTAGTGAAGACGGAGGAATTGAGAGAAGGGGATGGTATCTCTACAAGTAGCAGGATGGGACAAGGTATAGTCCAGGTAGCTGTGAGAATCCATCGGTTTGTAATAGACATTGGTGGATAAGCTGTCTCTGGAGATAGAGGCAGTGAGATTGAGAAAGGGAAGGGGAGTGTCGGAAATGGAGCAGGTGAATTTGAGGGCAGGGTATTCTTTGGGGTTGAGGGTGGCATTGATGATGGAGGAAGGGAAGCCGCTGCTCTTCCATTACACCCGTGGCTGCTCTTTTCCCGTCCTCCTGCCACCCTACCAAGGTTAGGGTTCCTCTCCTCCTCACCTACCACCCCACCAGCCTCTGCGTCCATCGTATAATTCTCCGAAACTTCCGTCACAACCAAACACCTCTTTTCCTCCCCCCTTCTTCCTGCTTTCCACAGGGATCACTTCCCCTTTCCATGGCCTTCTGTTTCTTTCACCAATCAACTTCTTACTTGACTCCCCTATCCATTCATCCCTTCCCATTGATCTCCCTCCTGGCACTTATCATTGCAGGTGGGATCAAGTGCTACACCTACCCCTACATTACCATTCAGGGCCCCACAAAGTCCTTCCAGGTGGGGTGACATTTCACCTGTGAGTCTATTGGAGGTAATATACTGTGCTCCTGGTGTGGCCTCCTGTGTATTGGTGAGACCCAATTTAGATTGGGAGACCGCTTTGTTGAGTATCTACTCTTCATCTGCCAGAACAAGCAGGATCTCTAGTGGCCACCCATTTTAACTCCACCTCCCATTCCCATTCCATATGTCCATCCATGGCCTCCTCCACTGTCGGGATGAGGCCACACTTAGGTTGGAGGAACAACACCTTATATTCTGTTTGGGTAGCCTCCAACCTGATGGCATAAACATCAATCCCTTAAACATCCAGTAATGCCTCCCTCGCTATTTCTCATTCCCTTTTTTCCCCTCTCTCATTTTATCCCCTTGCCCGTCCATCGCCTCCCTCTGATGTTCCTCCACCCCACCACCCTCTTCCATGGCCTTCTGTCTCTTTCAACAATCAACTCCTAGCTCTTTGCTTCATCCCTCCCCGTCCACGTTTCACCTGTCCCCGGTGTTTCTCTCTCCTCTTCCCCCCACCTTTCAAATCTACTTCTCAGCTTTTTTTCTCCAGTCCTGCCAAAGGGTTTCAGCCCAAAACGTCAACTGTGCTTTGTTCCATAGATGCTGCCTGGCCTGCTGAGTTCCTCCAGCGTTTTGTGTGTATTGCTTGGATTTCCAGCATCTGCAGATTTTCTCATGTTAGTATATTCCATCTAGCTATTAAGATAATAATATGAACTGTTGGTGAGAAGATAATCAACAATTGATAACACTAAACTCACATTATACATTGCAGCAGCTCAGTGTATTAAAATCAAATGAATGAATTTCTGGAATAGATTTTAATTTTCATGTAGATCATTTAGCATTACCAACTTGGAATTATGCTCAAGCACCTTTAGTTACTTGTATTATTGGAGAACAGATAAAACAAATTATATAGCCATTTCAAAAAATCATAGGTAAATAACAGTTAATTTGTTAATTTGTTAAAAAGGATTAGATAATTTGTTGTTTAACTCAACAAATGGCAATCACAAGCCAAGTGTTTGGATTAATTGCTTTATTTATAATTTCTGCAATACAGTATTGTTAATTATATATTAAAATATTTTGAATAGAGATTCATAAACTGAGGCAGATTATACTAAAATGTGGAGATGTTGCCAAATTGCCCATTTAGATGCTGTGTTCAAATCAAGAACACAAGTCTGAGAAAAAAAAGGATTAAAGGAACTACATCAAAGAAGCTGCATCTTGAAGGAGTGAGAGAAATCCAGTTCATCAGAACATTGGTTTCACCTACACAGACCTAACAATTCACACTTCAAAGTTCTTTTCAAAAGTCTCTTTCCACTGACTGGGTGATATTCTTTTATCCACCATTTGCAGCTATTAGCAGAGTCCAAGCAAAGTTACCAAGCTTTTATCAATCAGATACAAATCTCAGTCACTAATTGACTGTAAATTGATTATTAATGGAACTGAATTTTGACCAGTACAGCACTAACTATACTTATTAAATCTACTGATTCATTTCATTGATTTCAATGAACTGAATTTGTTAATACTGCTTCAGGGTATAATGTGGATATAGCTCTACTGATCCAGCCTGAACTTTCAGACAATTATGTGCATTAGCTTTTAATAGCCAAAATGCATGCAATATTCTTCAAGGAAGTGTGGTAATGCACACCAGTTTACTCACTTTAAATGACTATGCCAATTATTGGATGCAATTGAGGAAACAAGTTATTAAGTTTGAGTCTTTCAGTTAGATGGGTCACTTTTGTTGGTTATTGGCCCACTCACAGTATCTCTAAATTTATTCAACGGTTAAATACTACAAAGGAATTGCACTTGTATATCAAATCTTTCAATATTGAAAATAAGTTGAGCTGCAAAAGGAAAATATGAATTTGGTTAACTACACCGAGTCAGTGTTATGTGATACAAATTCAGAAGGTAATTGAATCAATAAGTTTATATTGAACTGTGTGGCCTGTACCTTCGTCCCACACAAAACTGTGCCTGAAGACATGGAGCAAAAGTATAATTATACACCAGGTACAAAATAACTGGTATTCATTTCTGTGCTGTTTTGTTCTATGGTTCTAAAGTCAGCATTTTAAAAAAAGCAGAATCAGTGCTTTTAGAAATAATGCAATTCTATAATATTTAGGTTGTCCAAATTAATGTGACCAGTGATCTCTTCCTTCACTACACACAGTTTGCCTCACAAAATATCACACTGTTATGGTGCATTAGTAATTTGTTGAGACACTACGAATTGTTACACATCATTCAACAGAATCATGTGAAAATACATGACAGCATGGTAATGGACTCTGGATGTTCAAATTGCAGCCGTGGCTGGAACACAATGGAGTCAGGGTGAACTGGTAAGGTCACAAGCTCGTCACTGAAATTCCTTCGATTAAAAAAAGGTGAAAATGATTAATATGCATTACTTAAGTAGCTAAATTCAATTTACTTTTAATTTCATTGGCTTCAGAAGGAACCATATGATAAAGTTCAAATTGATATATTTATTATATAAATTTTAAATATTTATTTAAATATCATTTATATCTTTCATGTCAACACTGGAAGAAACTATTGATCTGCATTTGTTGTCAGAAGCATGATCAGAGATTTGGATTTTCATGAGTTTTTGTAACTGTAGATTTAATATACTTCCAATCACTTCTAAAGCAAGATGACAGAGTTTTACTTCCAACAAAATTCAGGCTCAGAGATAATGATATTCTTGTACATGCACCTTTTGTTTGTTAATTCTTTCTCTTGACAAACTTGTTGCTATTATGATTTTCTCAATATGCACAATCTGCATGAAAAGAAATGGGAAAGTGATTGTTGTGGTTTTAGTGTAGTGGGTCATTTATCTATCTAATAATCAATAGTGTTAAAATAGTTAACAAATAGATGGTCATTGCAGAACATTCTCAATATGTTGTAAAAACTAATGAATATTCTGAAACTCGTGTTAAAAGATGGTGAATGAACACAATACTTTCAAACCTGCAGCTGCTATCTGACTTTATTGATTACAAATGCATTCTGCAGAATATATATTTGGTTCCAAGGGTTCTTCTGCCTAGCCAAGACTTCATACAAAATGCTGCAAGATCTCAGTAGGTCAGGCAGCATCAATAGAAGGAAATGAACAATTCCAGCCAAGACCTATTCATTTCCTCCATAAATGCTGCATGACCTACTGAGTTACTCCAGCATTTTTTGTGTGTTGCTCAAGATTTCCAGCATCTGCAGAACCTCTTGTGTCTTAGAAATCAAATTATTGCCCAGATTTTAGACGGTCTTCTATCTCCATACATAGTTTACAACTCCACTTGTACCTCAGAGATGGCTCCTCTGAAACAATTTCCACATTTCAATTAATTTAAAAAATTAATCCCAATAATTACAACATAATTATTTATAATAATTAATTAGTTAGTTTATTCTTAGTAAATTATAACCAAAGTTATATGAAAAGCTTTCTTAAAGGGTATGCTGACTTTGGACAGGGTTCAAGGAAGTTCACAAAAAATTGATTCCAGGATTGTAAGTCTTATCAAATGAGGAAGAGCAACACACACAAAATGCTGGAGGAACTCAGCAGGCCAGGCAGGATCTATGAAAAAGAGTAAACAGTTGATGTCTCAGGCCAAGATCCTTCATCAGGACTTGGCCCAAAACATCAGCTATTTACTCGTTTTTCATAGATGCTGCCTGGCCTATTAAATGTTGAAAGGCCTCAATACAATGTATTTGGAGGGTTTGCTTCCTATGGTGAGGGAGCCTAGGACCAGAGAGCACAGCCTCAGGCTAGAGGGACGTGCATTTTGAATGGAGATGGTGAGGAATTTCTTTAGTCAGAGAGAGGTGAATCCATGGAATTCATTGCCACAGGCATCTGTGAAGGCCAGGTCTTTAGGTATACTTAAGACAGTGGTTGATAGATTCTTGATTAATCAGGACATGAAGGGTTATAGGGTTACATGTAACATGTTACATGTAACATATGTTGCAGCAGACTGGGGCCGAGAAGGAAATGGATCAGCCATGATGAAATGCCAGAACACACTTGATAGGCCATATGGCCCAATTCTGCTCCTATATCTTATGGTCCAAACTGTCAGGTCTTGGCATCCAGTGCAACATTTTTGAATCTAGTGGCAAAGATGAGAGAAGGCTGTACTGAATGCACATTATGTTTAAAATGTAATAATGTCATGTAACAACATCAGCACACTTAGAAATTTCAGGCCAACATAATTCTCCTGTATGGCATACTAACTGCACGTTATAGCATTGTACACACTTTAATATTCAGAGTCAGAACCAGGTTTGTTATCACTGGCATATGTTGTGAAATTTGTGAACTTAGCAGCATAATATAGAAGAAGAAAAAAAGATCAATCAATTACAGTATACATGTAATGAATAGATTAAAAATCATGCAATAACAGTAATACTGTATATTTCAAAAAGTGAGGTAGTGTCCAAGGGTTCAATGTCCATTTAAGAATCAGATGGCAGAAGGGAAGAAGCTGGTTCTGAATCTCTGAGTGTGTGCCCTCAGGCTTCTGTACCTCCTACCTGATGGTAACAGTGAGAAAAGGGCATGCCCTGGGTTCTGGGGGTCCTTTATAATGGATGCTGCCTTTCTGAGACACCACTCCCTGAAGATGTCCTTGGGACTCTGTAGGCTATTACTCAAAATGAAGGAAACTGAATTTATGACCCTCTGTAGCTTCTTTTAATCCTGTGTAGTAGATCCACTTTCACACCATAGCAGACAGTGATGCAGCCTGTCAGAATGCTCCCCATGGTTTATCTATAGAAGTTTGAGAGTTTTGTTGACATACCAAATCTCTTCAAACTCCTAATAAAGTATAGTTGCTGCCTTGCCTTCTTTGAGGCTACATCGATATGTTGGGACCAGGTTAGGTTCTCAGAGATCTTGACAGCCAGGAACTTGAAACTGCTCACTTCCGATCCCTCTGTGAGGATTGGTATGTGTTCCTTCGTCTTACCCTTCCTGAAGTCCACAATCAGTGATTTTTTCTTCCTGAAGTTGAGTGCCAGGTTGTTGCTGCGACACTGTCCACTAGTTGGCATATCTCATTCCTGTACACCCTCTCGTCTCCATCTGAGACTCTGCCAACAATGGCTGTATCATCAGCAAATTTATAGGTGGTATTTGAGCTATGCGTCGCCACACAGTCTTGAGTATAGAGAGAACAGAGGAGTGGGCTAAGCACACACCCCTGAGGTGCACCAGTGTTGATCATCAGCAAGGAGGAGATATTATCGCCAATCCACACAGATTGTGGACTTCTGGTTGGGAAGTCGAGGATCCAATTGCAGAGGGAGGTACAGAGGTCCTGATTCTGTAAGTTCCCAATCAGGATTGTGGGACTGATGGTATTAAATGCTGAGCTATAGTCGATGAACAGCATCCTGACATTGGTGACATAGAATATTTATCTATTCTATGTAAATTGTGCAAAAAGATATTTAATTATTCTAACTGGAGAGTCATGGTAAGAGAACTCTCTGTTTTTCACACAAATTATGCCATTACGAGTGGATGGCAAGCGCAATTAATATCTTTAAAAAAATGCAATCATACATATAATACATAATATGTGGTTCTGTCAAAATCTGCCATAAACCAGTGTCAATGCTTCTAAACTGTAATTGCATTTGAAGGAGTACAATGCAGATACCAATTTATCACATAGGTAGTGCTGATGGTGATGTCACGCTTGCATATTGTACACCAAGACACACTTTACACTTCCCAGCCTTCATCCTGTAAGTGTTCCATCACTCTGCCAAAAGAGGAATCCAGCTCATGATGTGCTGCTATTTAATCACATCCAAAATGACATATGATTATCATATTATCATAACAATTGGAACTCCTACTCTGATTGCAGGAGAAGATTGTTCATAACATAAAAGAGCGAATATTCCAGGAAGGAAAAAACTATCACGTTGAACCTCTCATCTCACTTAAGAAGGAAGCCACTTAAATACTACAATGTAAAGTTTACTTACTACCCATTACACCTGCTGACATTTAGGGCAGCAACGAAGGTCCTCTACAAGCAGTGTTCAGGGCATCCTTCATCATGTCAGTAACTTCCTCTTGTCTGCCATGCAAGTCCTGGGTGGAGACTCGGGAATACTATTGCACTCAGATGTAGACAGATTCTTCATTGCGGTTTCCGTAACTTTTGTTCGATCATTCAGGGCTGTTAGGCTGAACTGAACTCCTAAACCTGGAGGACCAGTCGAACACTCTTAGCCTGGTCTTTGACCCCTTCATCTGCTTGGCATGGGTAACCCTACCAAGACCTAAAGCATAAGATCCTGCCTCCAGCCAGCAAAGTTTTCTGAGTTACTGATGCACAAAAGCCTCCAAACCATGACCAGATTGTGATCCTCTTAGACGAGAGTGTACAACCACCAAAGGTGAAATAGGAGGACTTCATCAGCTAATACTTTGTGCAGGCATCTTTCCTCAGATTCTAATCAGTTACTCATTTATTAGCAGCAAGCTCTTATCATTCAGAAATCTGTATTTACACTTCTAACATATGGAACCCATGACACTCTGAATACATAGACTGAACAACATAACAGCTGTAAATATCCATACACCATGTTATTCTTCTATTCTTGTTCAAGTTGTATTATGAATAAAGTTTATTTTTGAATAAAATAAATCCTTTCCCCTGACAGATGCTGCTTGACCCATCATATTCCACTAGCAGTTTGTTTTTATAATCGAAGGACTTCACAGATCTTTCCCTTGCAAACTCAATCCTTCCCAAAGCACTGGCTCAAAGTTACCCACTCCACTTAATTTTACACAACTGAAGCAGATTGCAAGTATCACGCAAGCAAGGGAAATGATTTGCATGCGTTTAGCAATGGAAGGTGAATGGGAAATCTTAGTATCCTTGCTGACCAATGTTGTTTGAGCCTCAGGAAATGGGTTTAGAAATTAAAGATTAAGAGACTTCCTGAAATCTACCTTCAGCTGAACTCTGAGGTGCTTAAAGCATTCAGACATCTTTAGCCAGTATCTTTCTCCCAGGGCTGAAAATGTCTAATACTAGAGGGCATGCATTTAAAGTTGAGGAGGGGGTGCACTGTCAGGAATGGTAGTAGAGGCGGAGTTTCAAAGTTATGTGATAGGCTCTTAGATAGGCATATGAAAATATGGAAAATGAAGCAATATGGACCTCCTGTAGGCAAAAGGGATTAGTTTAATTGGACAACTAGTCACTGAACCTATAGTAGATGGTATCAGATTAATGGGAACATTAACTAGAATGTGAATCTTTAACCTTGGCATCAAATCAGTGTTGCAAGCTGATTGGTTGCAGGATGTACCTACTCTGCATACTTCTAGTGATCTAGAATGACATAAGTTCTAATAGTAATGCCAATATTGTGGCCAGTACCACTCAAAAGGTATAAGTGTCTCTACAGATAGGGAACCAATTCATTATTAAGAGTGGTCACCAGCTACTGAGTAAGAATTTGCAGCTAAGGTACTTGACTGTTCAAGTTTGCATTTATAAATTCTTCTTTACACAGGAAAGAATTTAACTTGATTGAGTAGATAATGTCATATTTAAGGCTTGCACAGGGAATCATTTAATGAGCTTCTTCAAGAAAGGATGCTGCTTTGATACACTACGTACTGTTCTTCATGGAATACTTCTATGATCATAATCTTCCATCAGATTTGGAGATAGATAACGCGTTGCATATAGCGTTAGCTTTATGCTTGATTGGTTAATTGTTATGACAAACCCTACATAATAAAATGCAAAACTGGGGAAAGAATTATTCAGTGGATAGTATTAAGAAAATTGGACAATTAAAGTTCTAGTAAGGTATGTGAACAAAGGACCAGGGAATTTAAGCAGGTAATATCACTTTTAGTATGTCAATAAACACATTATGCTAGGTGAGCTATTTGTAACACTAAAGAAGCTTTGCAACTTTTTTAATTGCATAGATTCTTAAGTTCCCACTTACACTGCAGAGATCAAGGTGCTTGCAGCACAGCGCAGGTTCTCAAATTAATAGATGAAAAATTCTGTGAGGCTCTTGATTTCTTTGGCTGAACTGAGAATATTCATTCCAGTCTCACACAGTGCTGGATGAGGAGTAGAAATTTGTGATTGTTATTTTGGTCATTTAGATGTAGTGATTTAACTGGCCCCAGTAGTATCCATACCAGTCCTACTGTCTTCTCATAGATCCAGTTCTTAAAATGCTCTGTGGTAACAATTGGTACTTTGGCTGAAAGTCAGCAAGATTCCTCTTTAAATATGCCGATTGGGTTCCATTTATGGCGTATGGGCCCAGTGCCATTTTAATTGGAGGCCAACACAGGGAAATTGTTCCTTCAGGCTTAAATGGCACTGATGAGCTCTTGTTGGTCATGGCTCAGAAAGACAAGTAGTTTAATCATTTTTTAAAGTATTCAGAAATACATCTCCAACCCCATTTGGATGATTTCAATCTCCCTTTCTTTCATGCTCTCAAGCTCTGTAGTACTTCTGAAATCCTGTGTGATAGCCTTCTGGTGCCCAGCTTCCCTCTCATCAACTAATTGCTGTTTCTCACTCAGTTTGGGCCAGAAACTGATGCAACCTCTGCCTTGTGACCCAGGATTTAATGTTTCTAGGCACTCGTACAATGGAGCTGCAGACCAATTACTGTTCAACTAGAATCCTGTCTGCAACACTTCCCAGCTGAGTTAACATTGGTGTTAATGTTTATCCTAGAGTGTTATAAATAATACCTGTCTTGGCGGATAGATTTCCTGGAAGTGTTGGCACTTGCAAGGTTAATAAAGCTGCAGAAAGGAACATATTTTTCATGATGACAAAGCAGTCTAATGTTTTGTTTTGACTGACAGTGGTTCAAAGGAATGCAACTAGCTTGTTAAAAATTCAGCTCAAAAGAACAGGAAGTTTTGATATTTCCATTAAAATAAGTATTTTAAACAGATGCCATTTTTCTCCATTCTTGCACGGACTGCTTTTCATAATAATAAACCAGGCTAATAGGTCAGAATTGCAAGAGTGCAGAATGAAAATGTCATCTGGTACCACAAAGACCATTTTCAAAGGTTGGACCAGATTGCATTCATGAATTAATACAATAGATGCCTTGGTATGTCGCCAGACTTGGCCATTGTCAACGTAAGCATCTGGCACCAGATATTGTCCCAAAATGCTGAGAATTTTATTGAACCTTGATCCAGGAGCACAGAAGAAAGTTAAGAAGAACTTAAGGCTGTTTTCATGAATTGCCATGACACAAGTACAGGATTGAATTTATTAAAAATTTCTGCAGTTATGAAAGTTTTTAGTGCTTTCTTTATGGAACTTCAGTAAAGATCCATTTATACTTGAGAATAAACTTTGCTCGCCATTGAACAAGATGCTCTTCACTGACGTTTTTTTCCCATTTATTACATGAATATTCACTTCTCTGGTCCGTAAAATGAATAGTATTAATAACCTGTAATAACATTAACCACTTTTGTTGTTGATTTTGCAAGGAAGTATGATGGTAATCATATACTACTGATTTGCTTGAGTTAATCTGCCATCTTTCTTCTTTTCACCACTCCAGTTCAGTGCGCACAGCAATAATCATTATACTAGCATTAGGCAACAGTATTAAGTCCAATTAGTTCATCAGCAGGGGTCGAGTGTAGCGCCATGTAATGACATACAAATCCTGTGGAGCTAGCTAAGTACAACACGTGCTTTAACAACCAAAATACACTATAGTCTCTATCCTCTTTTATGTAATATAATATGGAGTAGTGAGAAAACACAGGCATTCCACAATCCTTCTGTTTTCCTAGTCTGAGATTGGCCAAGAATCAAATATTCAGTGTTTTGCAAATGAAAAAGTACAGTAAAGTCACAAATTATTCAGAGCATCTTATTGAGAGAATATTTTATCTCCTTGTGAATTAAATAAACAACTTTTAGTAATGGAGGTTAGAATTCTGATTATTTAATCAAAAATAGTCCCTAATTGTAAAGTTTATTTTGCTTCTGCTGAAGCCCAGTACAGTATAGGTTCTATCTTGTCCTAATGAAGGGTCTTGGCCTGGAAGATCGACTGTTTACTCTTTTCCATAGATGCTGCATGGCCTACTGAATTTTTCCAGCATTTTGTATGTGTTGTTGGTATAGTCTCTTAACTAGGTGGTGGAAAGAGTTTGTGATAATCTGATTAAATACAAATTTAATAAATTTCCTTTAAGGATTAAAATTTCCTGTACTGTATGTGAATAACTTACAATGTGACATAGGACAGTGCAGGATGTATGAGAGGATTTTTTTTAACACACACCAAAAAATCATGTCAGTTATTAAATTAGTTTGAAAATAATACATTATCAAATCACTGAAGACAAAGGAACAAGAGATTCTGCAGATGCCAGAAATCTTGAGCAACTCACACAAAATGCTGGAGAAATCAGGACTGATGAAGGGTTTTAGTCGGAAACATTGATTGTTTATTTCACTCCGTAGATGCTGCCTTACCATTTGAGTTCCTTCAGCATTATGTGTGTGTGTTAATGAAAACCAAGGCTATTTTTGCCATGTGGACATGGAGAGCAAATTGCAATGAAAGCAAACTGATTTTTTTTTCTATTGGGTGTTCTAGTGATTAAACTATAGCAAGTTGTTCTTTAAAGGAGAATGCTTAAACTTACTATAATTTTGTTGAGAAGGGCAATAAAACAAAGTCAGTAAATGTAAGTAATATCAAATAATATCTATTTAGCTGTTGATAGTGAGTTAACATTCCATTTGTCAAAATACCCAGATTATGACCACAGAATGGGCAATGCCTACTACTGCCTGATAGTTTCAATGTAGAATGTAAAGATTTAAATAATCTCAGGAATTGGATTGATTAAAAACTGTCAATTTAAGGGAAAACAGTCTTTCTTTCTGAAGATTATAGTCACATTGTAGTACATCAAAAATAAATATACATTGTTCATTTTCTTAATAAGAGGTATTGAATGAATGAATAGTTTCTCCATTGTTATCAAGCCAATTGGCACACTACGCGATTCCATCACAGCTGGAATAATGAAGTTTTAACATTTCTATGTGTCAAGTTGCTCATCAACTATGTGTGAAGCACTGCAGGTTCAGAACTGCGATATGATTGGCTGCTATTTTTTGATCCGAGTATCAATACATTTCACAGCCATGCATTCCTGCAGTTTTCCCAGCATCTGGTAAATTACCATGTGTAAAACCGATTTCAGTTCTTTTCAATGAAATGAAAAGGGAAAGGGAAAAGGTCACATCTGAAATATTTGCTTTTCATCAGCTATTAACAATTAACCACATTTTGTTTCAAGTATCTTATCACCGTGGAGGGAAGGATGTAGAATAATGCAAATTAAAATCCCTTCTTTTAGAAATTATTTTTATTGAATTTTATGCATTTTTGGACTTGAATAATGCTCCACTTAGAAGATCGAAAGCCAGCATGAAACATTCTCACACCAGTTATAGCACATTCAGATTCAGACTTTACTCTGACCTAATCTTTTCCTCTTCTTTCAGGGCAAAACCTCCATTGTATCATGATGCACATTCTGCATTTTCCACAAGCCATTAAAACCATTTCCTTCCATGCCTTGCCTATCTAAGTTATAATCTCTGAATGTGATTGCCCACACTTAGTATTGCCAAATGCTATATTGCAAGTTTACACTGTGGATCCACCTTCATAATCAATGATCAAATTTACATCAAATAGGTATCCTTAAGGTTTTAATAATTTTGGATATCCAGTATTCAAGGTGTTTGGTTTAAATGAAGTACTCCCAGATAAGTTTTTGATTAGACAAGTTAGGATGCTCTCATTGTATTATTCATATTTTACTTTATTACAACTATTATGACTTTATGTGTCTCCCTTGCAAGCATCATTTAATCTTTTTATTTCACCTGAAAGTAATGTAATAGTTCATTAACTTCAACAAGTCTTCCCACATGGACTAACTATACAAATATTATCTATTTCTCTTTCATTGATTGACAGGCTATGTGCTGCTTGTACTAATTTAAGGTTTGACTTTTGATATTTTTTTCCATTAACATTGTAGAATAAATTATACCTATCATTATCCCTTTAACTGACAAAGTACTATGAAGGTAGACTTTGAAATCATATCTTATTATGGTACTAGGATACAGCTCACGGCACTTCCCACTGTCAGCAGCTGAGATCTAAAAATTGTTGATACGATGACAGGTGAATTGGATTCATACAGCAGTTTGTGTCTGGATATCTTGCCAATGGATCAAGACCTCATTCTGAATCTGGTGAGGTATCTAGCAAACAACAGTTATGCCAAAATATAATATCATCATATGTCCAACAATATGGAAGATCACCCAGCTATGTCACATAAAGCAGAAGAAATCCAATATGACTAAAATACCACACAGTTATTCTGCTTTTAGTCATCATCAAAATGAAAGGACTCAGAATCAGATTTATCATCACTGACATAGAATATGTTGTGAAATTTGTTGTTTTGTGGCAACAGCACATGTGTAAGACATAAAAATTACTATAAACTACAATATAAATAAGCAGTGCAAAAGATGAATAAAAAGATAGTTTTCATGGGTTCATGGACTGTTCAGAATCTGATGAGAGAGGGGAAGAAGCTCTTCTTAAAACATTGGGTTTAGCTCCTCAGGCTCCTGTACCTCATCTCCAATGGGAAGAGGGTATGTCCCTGATGGTGGAAGTCTTTAACGATGGATGCTGCGTTCTTGAAGCACCGTCTCTTGAAGGAGCCAGCGATGGCAAAGAGGATTGTTTCCATGATGAAACTGGTTCAGTCTATAACCCTCTGCAGCCTCTTGTAACGTTGTGGATTGGAAGCTGGATGCCAGATTTTGATGCAACTGATTCAGAATGTTCTCCACCATACATCTGCAGAAATTCCCATGAATGTTTGGTGACAGACTGATCTCCTCAAATGTCTAACAAAGTAGAGCAACTGGCATGCCTTCTTCATGAACATACTGGGCCTTGTGAGATGCTGATGGCCAGGGACTCACAGCTGCCTACCCCTTCCATTACGACCCTCATGAAATCCACAATCAATTTTTGGTCTTGCTGATGTGAGTGCTGTTACTGCATCTCCAAGTTTTTCATATGTCCATTCAGCTCCATTCCTCAGCCCAGACTTGGCCCAAATATTCCAATTATCAACAAATATCTTAATTACAGAGATGAGGTCAGAGTGACTGCCTTTGGGGATAAATGAGCTTTGATTTGAGGGTGACATCAAGGCGCTTTTCAAAATTTTAGGTCAATGAGCCTCAGTGGAAAGTATCTCTAGTAATGAATTCAAGTCCGCCCCCAGTAGTGGTTGGCCCACCGCAGCCAGTGTGAAGTCCCACGTGAACCGGCTGGCGCCGAACTGCAGCTGCACTGTGTGGGTGCCTTAGGTCCGTATCGTGCTGCTGTTTGCGGCCCTCAGGGTGAGTCCTGGCTTTCTGTTGTGAGTGTCGCACCCCGTCGGGGGCAAGACGCTGATCTCCGCTCCAGTGTCGACCAAGAAGCGGTGTCCTGACTGTTTGTCCCAGACGTACAAGAGGCTGTCCTGGTGGCCAGTCTCCATAGTCATTAGCGGCAGCTGGCCCTTGCAAGGCGGGCTTTTGTGCCCCACCGCTGGTGGTAGAAATACCACTGTTCACTGGCCTCCTCACTCCTGCCTCTGTGTTGTGTGCGCCCCCCTGCCGGGCCGGGCCTGGCCTGCTGTTGGGCACGTGACCTGGTAATCTGATTGACGGATGCCAAGCTCTCCCTCTTGGCTTTCTACAGCACGTCTGTCTGGGCTGCCACCTTCCGGGGGTCACTGAAATCTGCGTCGACCAGCAGCAGATGTATGTCCTCAGGCAGTCGCTCTAGGAACGCTTGCTCGAACATGAGGCAGGGCTTGTGTCCGTCAGCCAGGGACAGCATCTTGTTCATCAATGCTGATGGCAGTCTGTCTCCCAAACCATCCAGGTGAAGCAGGCGGGCACCTCACTCATGCCGTGAGAGGCCAAAGGTCCCAATGAGCAGCACTTTGAATGCTTCATATTTGCCTTCTTCTGGGGGCGACTGTATGAAATCCACAACCTGGGTGGCCGTCTCCTGGTCAAGGGTGCTCACCACGTGGTAGTAACGCGTGGAATCAGAGAATATCTGCCGAATCTGGAACTGAGCTTCTGCTTGGCTAAACCACACGCGCGGTCGTAGCAGTTTTAGCGAAACTGCGTGAATAGGTGAAGAGTCGGTCATCTTTGGTCCAAATCCCGTTTGGACCGTTGGGATCACCAACGTAGCGATGTGCTACACACAGCGCTGAAATAATGACACGCAGTCGGTAAGTCGTTTCGAGACTAGTTTATTCAAACTTCACGGCGCTGGCATTTAATCCCTAGCGCCCGCCCTCTCCAGGCGGAAATGACGTCAGAAGTGCATTACCAAAGTCTCCCCCTACACGCTGGCTATTTGTGAGCCGGTTCGCCTGCGCAGAAAGTGGGTCGCCACAGTGCGTGCATTAAAAATGCCAACTACATTGTACTTCTCACTGTACAATTACAGTGAAGTAACAGCTGTAAACTCAGTGTCTACTTCATGTTGAAGATGTTTGCTGATGGGCTTTATTGTCTGTTCCCACAAAAGCACTTCAGCTCAAGATCTCTCATTTTAGTCAGTCCAACCTTGTTACTTCCCTTCTTAGTGGAATGGCTGTCATAAATACAAATGATTTTCAACAAGTACAAGTTACTTTAATGGATTTAAGAATCAGCATAAATGAGCAATTGTAATGCTTTTTGCAGGAAGTTGTTTCTCCATGACTTTTTCAAAGTTCAAAGTAAATTTATGATCAAAGTACACATATGTTACCTTATACCACCTTGAGATTAATTTTCTTGCAGACATTCACAGAAAAAAATAAAATAGAATAGAATTTACAAAAAAAGCATACATAATGATTGACAAACACCAATGTGCAAAAGAAGACAAATAGTGTAAATTAAAAGAAAATCTGCAGATAACATGAGTTGTCAAGAGTCCTTGAAAGTGAGTCAGTAGGTCATAGAAACATTTCAGAGTTGTGGTGAGTTGTGATGGGAAGGTCACAGATTATGTGTTCAAGTCTTGCCGTTGGTATTAACGACTCAATGTCTCACCTTAACAGTAGAATGGTAGTAAATTAATAGTATGTATTCCTGGAAGGGACAAGGTAATGGGTGCCTATTCCCCTCCTAGCAGGGGAGAGGAAAAATGCAACCAATGCATTCCAGAGAGGTAACCTCAGGAGGGAAAAAGAGATAGACAACCAATAAGGTATTAGAGACTCAAGAGTTACGGAATCATGTGAATTACACAAGGCATTCATTCAAATTAGAACAAAACTTCAGTTCTTAATGCCAATTACAAGCAGTAATCAGTTTGAAAGTAAAAGGATTCTTTGGAGCTCAGGCAGGAGGCTTGCTGCTCAGGAGTGATGGTTTGAAAACTGGCATGAATCTGAGATGTTCTTGAATGCACCAGATAAATGTAAGACAATGGGGTATGTTGGTTGGCTTACATCAAACTATAGTTATTTTGCACCATTGTGACTGAGATCAAGGAAACTTCCAGACAAAACTGGTTTTGTCACCTAGAGCATCAAGAGTGGTCAAAGACATATTTGTGCTATAAATAATTAGTGTATTTGTGTACACTATATAACATTATATAATGTATATAACATTAATATTGAATACTTGCATTCTCTGTCCTTAGAAGCTGCTAGTCTACTGATATAAAATATTTTGTCCAGCAAAGGTGTTTGAACGTTCAGAGATGACCTGTCAGTAAAAGTCTGCTCCCAGTGTAGGTATATAATTCAGTGGAACCATTTGTCAGACAGAAAGTATCAAAACAAATGATGTAATTGTAGCTGTTGAAACTGCATTGAATCACCTGCTTTAACTTTGTTTTTGAGAGTGAAAAAACTGATGTACTTTGAGTTTGGGGGACTCTACACAGAGGGTCTCCAAGGCAATGTCTGCTTGTCATAATGACTAAAGAACTTTTGTATCTACCGAGTTCATTGTCTCTCCAGTGACTCAGTTCATAGTCACAATACAGACAGCTGACCAGATGACCACTTTCAGCATGGATGATGGGAATGGGCAACTAAAGAGATAGATATTTTTTATGAAATCCTTCACGTTTTTAAACATTCTGTTTTAACTAGTGTTAATTAGATTCCATATTCCCAGGATTTCAAGCAGGAAAATTGTGGAGAGAAGCACTGTCACCAAACGGTTAATGCTTTTACAGCATCGCCTGAGGGCCAAGATCACAATTGTGTTTGAAGAAGCTTAAGGTCTGTACCCTTCACTAAATCAATACCCCTCTTGGCTCTGCAATTTGAGACCGTCACCTTCACACACAATCAGTACATATACATACCTTCCACCTATTTTCCCATCCCACAGGCAGGCAACCTGTCGATCGTAGAACACAGAAAGTACAGGCCCCTTGGCTCCATCTATTATGATCCTCTTTCTTCTGTGGACAAGACAATTCTGAATCTATGCAACTAGGTTTCCTGGATCCCATGCCTCCTAACTTTCTGAATAAATCTAACATGAGGAATCTTGTCAAAAACCTTTCTAAAATCCATAAACAGAACATCCACGACTGTTTTCATCCATATGATCTGTCACTTCCTCAAAGAATTTCATCACAACCTGCCCCTCACAAAGCCATTTTGACTATCCCTAATCAGACTACGCAGTCTCTAAGAACACTCTCCAATAGTTTGCCCATCACCGATGTAAGACTCACTGGTCTATAATTCACAGGGTTAATCCTATTACCTTTCTTGAACAAAGGAATAATGTTTGCAACCTCCAGAACTCTGGCACTACTCCTGTGGTTAGTGATGATGCACAAATTATTGCCAAAGGCACAGCAATCTCTTCCCTCATATCCCATAGTAGCCTGAGGATATCCCACCTGGTTGTGGGAACTTATCTATCCTAATGTTTTTGAAAAGTTCCAGCATGTACTCTTTCTGAATGTGAACATGTTTTAGCATTTCAGCTTGTTCTAGGCTGACGTCACAGTTGCCAATGTTTTTCTCGCTGGTGAATACCGAAGTAAAGTTTTCATGAAGAATCTCCCTTACCTCCTCCAACTCCAGACATATTTCCTCTTTAATCCCATATCAGACCTAGTCATTATTCTGTTCTTCACATGTGTGTAGAATGCCTTGGTGGGGGTGGGGGGGGGTGTTTTCTTAATCTTATTCTCCAATGCCTTCTCATGTCCGCTTCTAGCTCTCTTACATTCATTCTTAAACTCATTCATGGATTTCTTATAACTCTAAAGCCCTGTCTGATCCTTGCTTCATAACTCTTTCGTCCCCTTCTCAATTACAGTTCCTTCACTGTGCATCCTTTCCATGCCTCAGTGGGACAAACCCACACAAAACATCATGAAAACTCCACATTTCCATTTGCATTCCCCTGAGTACATCCATTTCCAATGTCTTCTCTCAATAGCATCAAATTTCACCCTCTCCCAGTTAGATAACTTCCCATACAATCTACTCCTATCCACAAAGTGTTTGCCCACTGGGAGATCTGTCACCTGACTAGGTACATTGACTTATGCCAGAACCAGTATCGCCCTTCCTCTTGTTGGCTAGCCATTCTAAACATTCTCCTGTTGTCAGGCTGCAAACAAAATAAAAATACTTAAAGTCATCCATTAAAAACTAACAATAGTGTGCCATGGTCATCTTCTGTGCCTGGTGCTCCTGGTGTGGCCTCCTCTTCTTTGATGAGACCCAATGCAGATTGGGGGAGTGCTTTGTCAAACACCTTTTCCTGCTGCAAAAGCAGGATTCCCATTTCAGTTTGTCTTCCCTTTCCCATTCTGACGTATATGTTCCTGGCCTCTAACTTCTGATAATTTTTCCCCTTCCTTCCTTCTCTCTTTTTCCATTTCCTCCTTATGATCTGTGAAAAGAGTAAACAAATAAATTGTGTATGTATTTTCTCATGGGAGATCCATTGTAGGTTATTTTTATTATCATGAAAGATTTTATAGAAGGTCAAATTAATGTCTCTAGCAATGCATCTTTACCTTCTCTTTTACCTATCACCTCCTTTTGGTTCCTCTCCTCCTTCCCTTTCTTCCACAGTCCTCTGTCCTTTACTATTAAATTTCTTCTTCTTCTGTCCTTTACTATTATATTTATTCTTCTTCTTCAGTCCTTTACCATTCCACTCCAAGCTTTTAACTTCAAACCTTTTCCTCACCCACTCACTTACCCCCTCACTTGGTCTCACCTATTACCTGGCAGCTTTTAATTAACCCCCTACCCCATCACACCTCTGGTTCTGGCTTCGGACCCTTCCCTTTCCAGATCTGGCATGAGACTCAGCCCAAATCGTCAAGTGCTTATTCCAGTCCATATATGCTTCCTGACTTGCTGAATTCCTTCAGCATTTTGTGTGTTGCTAGACATTTCTTCACCCTTCTATAAAATCTTCCATGATAATAAAAAAATACAAAATGGATCTCCTATGAGGAAATACTTTTCACATTTGCTTGTTTATTCTTTTCACAGACCTGAAAAGTATTTGACTCTGATTATCAACATTAGTCTTGCCTACAAGTTGACTCCCTCTTCAACAGCCTAGCCATGTTCAGTCACAAACATAAAATACGTTCACCTAAGTAAGCAATGACCTTCATGTGGGATATCACTCCCAATGGGAACATTTACTAACAACATCAGAAAATATTAGGTTAAACCTTCCTTATATTAGACATCAATATCAGAGTCAGTGATGGTAACTAGGAGTTGCTGGACTTAAAAAAAGAATGGAATAAAGAAGCAAAAGCTTATCGAGCATTTTTCAGAATTTCCAGCCAAATAAGAATTATAATGCTAAAAGATACATCAGCTAGGTTGCAGCCAGAAAATTACCACAAATCATGTTCAGTTTATCACTTTTAAAAAATTTGGCTGGTCACAATGAAAGGAAGAATCATTATTTTTATCTTTGTAGGGTCTTTCAGACTCACTGGGGGTGTACTTGGGTTTTGGTTTAATGTGCTGTTGGGGTATCTGTGCTGGTATCCCTGACTTCTGCTTAGAGCTGTTATTCTGAACTATGTGTTCAGCACAGCTCTGAAAAAGAGATATGAAGACATGACCTTCTACCAGATGGGCAAGTGTAGCACTTCTGAGCCAGGAACACAAGGAATGGTGCCCAGGAAGTCACTGAATTTCTCAACTCAATACAAAGTTCAAAGTAACTTTATTATCAAAGTGCATATATGTCACCATATACAACCTTAAGATTTGTTTTCTTGTAGGTATACTCAGTAAGTCGAATAACCAACGGAAGAGCGCACCCACCAGGGTGAATAACCAGTCAACAAACTGTGCAAATACAAAAGAGAAAAAAAAGGAAAAACAAACAAACAAACAAATAAATAAATAAGCAATGCAAATAGAGGTCATGAGATGAAGGGTTCTTGAAAGTGACTTCATAGGTTGTGGAAATAGTTCAGTGTTGGAGTGAATGAAGTTATTCCCTCTGGTTCAAAAGCCTAATGGTTGAGGGGTAATAACTGTTCCTGAATCTGGTGGTGTGGTGCTGAGGTTCCTGTACCTTCTTCCTGATGGCAGAAATGATAAAAGAGTATGAACTGGGTGGTTTGGGTCACTGATGCTGGATGCTGCTTTCCTGTGACAACGCTCCATGTAGATGTGTTCAACGATGGAAAGGCATTATCCATAATGAACTGGGCCGTATCCATTATTTTCAAGCAATTCCAAGCAGAAGCACCAATGCCCTAAACATTGTTATGGATAATTTCTCCATAGTAACTCACAGAAGTTATTGAGAAGATTCTGAACAGCAAATAGTGAGAGTCAGTGTCAAATCAAACTTCAGAAGGACTACCAGTACTGTCAATCCAATCAGTTTCCTGGGGAAATAATTTTGAGGAATAGAGCAGAGATGTCTTTATAGTTACTTGGTCTCTCGCCCTTCCTGAAAGTGAATTTCTCACCTGTTCCACTCAACTCTGTTGGATATGCCTTGTCCTGACCATAGAGCTCCTGACCACAGCACTTGTCCAGCCTGTCCTGATACCATACCTGTTCTGACCACAATATCTGTCATGGTTGTAGACCTTCTCCTGAGCTCAGTTGCTGTCTGTCCTGTCCTGATTACAATTCTTATCTTGATCAATGCCCCTGGCCTAACCATGACCCTATCCTGACAACTGTCTCTGTTCAATGGTTCACTGACAACAGCATTTTATTGTAAAAATTTACTTTATTCACGATATATTCAGTAAACGCATTTGATACACTTACGTCATACCTTAAAGTCATATTTTATATTACATGCTGTGTGATCAAATGTAAGACCAATTTGTATTGTCAAACATTTTTGTAGAAACAAACTAGCTCGCATTTTTATTCCAAAGAGTCATGAACAAGGGGACATAGATGCAAAATAAGGGACATGTCACTTAGAAATGAGTTGTGTAGAAATTTCTTCTCTCAGTATACAGTGAATCTCTCAAGTGTTCTCATTTCAAGGCAATGTAGACCATATCATTAAATGCAGTTAATATAGAGATAGAAAAATAGTTGAAATCTCAATAAAATGAGGGTTATGGGAGCTGACACAGAAGAGGAGTTGAAGCCAGCATAGATCAGCAATGATCACACTGAGTGATGAGGCAGGCTTGAAGGGCTCAGTGATTCTCCTGCTTTTATTTTCTCATGTTCTTGTGCTCCAAAGGCTTACGACGACAAAATACAGGCATATGAGGGGATTCTGATTCACAACAGTATCATGAAGAACTCTTGTTGGGTTTTTCACATCAATTGTTATTAAACTCAATTATTTAGCATACTGGTGAAATGTGTTTTAAAGAATAGAGTCACCAAGTTAATTGTTAGTCTTTGTTGGTTACTTGATCCAAAATCTAGTTAAGTTATCTTTAAATTAATCATACTGCTCTTAGTATTTCTAAACTCTCACACTAGCTGTAGAATCGTTCTGTTGCATTCAGAGCTGACGCAAGAGGATTTGATTTGTTCAACGTAAGCCAAATATTAACTGACCAACAGGTATCCCTTCCCTTGTTCTTACTAATTGTCGAGATATAGAAGTTCATTAAGCAATTCTCTTGAAATATTCATTGAGAACATTTGTGGAATTTGCTCTTGCTGAGGTGTTTTTCCCCTTTATAAATTTTGCTTATTAAAATTCCAATAAACCCTGAGACCCTTCCTTAAATCAAACACCCAAAACACAAACATACTGCCAATTACATTTCAAAAGGGGAAACTTAGAGAGAAATACGGGCAATTTGACCTTCTGAAAGTTTAAATCAATATACGTTTCATGTTCCCCATTTATTACATCAATTTTGCTGAATGCTTTCTTTCACATGGGATTCAAAAATAGTTCAGATTCACTGAAGCACTTTCTGGTGGTAGATTAAAACACAAGCTCTTCCAATTACTGTTCCACAACTCTTTATTAAATGTTCCATATTTCACAGTAGTGTGCTAAGTCAAGGATTGTCTCCACAGTTCTTTGAAACTAAACAGGTTCACCTTTGCACCTTGGATGATAAAATCTTGCGGTGAAGCCAAGTATCACATTAAATAATGAAACACTGCAATAAATGTTTTAAAAGCTAAGGGACATGACTGAGATGATTGCAAAGCTGTGAACAGCTGGGTCAATACATTCTACTTTTAAAATTCATTTTAAACTAATGACCCTGTGCTGCACTACCTTCTATTAGAGAAATACAATGTACAGGCAGCTAATGAAATTTCAGGAGCACGCCACATTGAATTGTATGGCTTTGCAGAATGTGGTTTCATTATTGGGAGTGAAAAATAGACTACCAATTAAACTCACATCAGTGGAAAGCCAGCAGATTTTTATCACAAACCGAATAAATTTTATGTCAACAATTCATATAAAACTTGGCAAAAGATCTTAATACAGGAGCTGAAGGGGCTGGACATATAAAATTAAGATATTCAACATGAAATTGAAACTCTTGGATTTGGAAGATATAATTACTCTTTGACTTCCAAACAGGTATTGGTGGTGTGCACCTACTTTAGTGGCAGAGGGATGAGCTTGGGCTCTGCATGAACTGAAAGAGATGAAAAAGGGTCAAAGCATTCTACTTAAAACTGTTCATTTTACTAGGGGTGATTGATAAGTTTGTGGCCTAAAGTAGAAGGAGTCAATTTTAGAAAACCTAGCACATTTATTTTTCAACATAGTTCCCTCTTACATGTGCACCTAGGCCAGCGGTTGTGGGGCATACAGATCCCTTCTTTGTAGAAGTGGTCCACAGCAGGGGTGATTGATAAGTTTGTGGCCTAAGGTAGAAGGAGATGAGTTATTAACTTCAAACTTTCTGCATTTTCACTCAAAGAGTTGAACTGTATCTGCATGTAACAAGAGCATCTTGGACCTCCAGGTGGTCCACAGCAGGGGTGATTGATAAGTTTGTGGCCTAAGGTAGAAGGTTATGAGTTATATACATGCACATGCAGTTCAACTCAGTGAAAATACAGAGTTTGAAGTTAATAACTCATCTCTTTCTACCTTAGGCCACAAACTTATCAATCACCCCATGCTGTGGACCATTTCTGGAGGTCCAAGACGCCAACTTCTGCAAAGAAGGAATCCACCTGCTCCACGACCGCTAGACTAAGTGCGTAAATGTAGGAAAAATAAATGTGCTAGGTTTTCTAAAGTTGACTTCTTCTACCTTAGGCCATAGGCCATGAACTTATCAAGCATTGATTTACAATGTTTTGCATTCAATTGCTCAAGTGCACTCAAATGATAACCAAGTTCTTCAAGTACATCTTTCCAGTGGTTTTTGATATTATGCAAGAATCATTTGGCACTTTACCAATTTTTATCAGGAGCCTAATGTCCATTGGATATCAAGAACATTTATATACAATAAGCAGGACAGATCTGGCTCAATAGAGTTCTTCTGAGGACCCTATCACTGTCAATTATTTTCATTCTGGTCTATTTTTCCAATTCCTTTCTGATTAATCTCAAAGAGCTGTTGAGGATTATGTTACACTGAACAATATTTGAGTATGGAAGGAAGTAATTAAAATTAGATGATCCAAAATAGACGTTAAAACCTTACATCACATATTGACAGATTCCAGGTAATTGCAAAAGTCACAGGTAAAAGAAACCGGTTCTTCAGCCCATCAAGTTCACACTAACCCAAAACCACCCATTTACACTAACCAACAATAATCTTACATTTTAATCTCTTTGGCTTCTCATCAATTACACCAAGATCCTACCAGTCATTTACACAACAGGAAATATACAAAGACCAAGTAACTTACACAGTCACAGGGAGAATGTACAAATTTCACACAGACAGTGTCCAAGGGCAGGATTGAACCTGTATCTTTGTTGCTCTGAGGCAGGAGCTCAGCTAACTGCACTATATTACCACCAGAATGATAGAGGGGGAGAAATGCATCATGACAATCTTATTTTGAATATGAAATATATTACAGTAATTAAACAAAATACTTACAAAAAGCACAACAGACATAAATATTTTAAAAGAAAAATTTTGCAGCAGAGCAAATATGGGTGGTGTGGTACTGTAGTGATTAGTGCAATGCTTTACAGTATAAGAGATCAACGCTCGGGGTTAAATCTCACTGCTGTTGGTAAGGAATTTGTACGTTCTCTCTGTAACAGCATGGCTTCCTCTAGGTGCTTTGGTTACCTCTCGCATTCCAAAGAAATACAGGTTAGTAGTACTAAGTTGTGGCATTGCTATATCAGCATCAGAAGCATGGCAACCTGTGGGCTGCTCCGGCACATTCATGGACCATGTTGTTTGTCCATGCAAAGACACATTTCACTGTATGTTTTAATATTTTCTTCTACATGTGGGATGAGTTGGTTCCATTCCACTTCGAGAGATTCCTTTAAATCTGAGATGAGATGGAAATTCTTTAAAGGGTGGTGAATCTATGAATTCTTTGCCACTAGAGCAGTAAAGACTAAGTCTCTGGGTACTTTTAAGGCAGAGATTGATAGATTCTTGATGGGTAAACAGGTTAAGGCAGGGATGGCCAACCTATGGTGCAGGTGGCAAAAGTGGCGCATTGAATGATTAGAAGTGGTGCAATGAACAGTGGGAAAATGAGTTCTTATTTATAGCGAGTCCGTCAGGAAAACCATTGTGTTTGTGAAAACACTTCCTCACATAATAGAAGACATTTTCTTAATAGACACTAAGTTACGGAAAGGATATGTGATTAAGAAAAAGGAAAAACCAAAAGAAGACAAAATATATCTGTCAAAAATCTCATTAAGTTATGTTTATTTTGTTTTTATATTAAATCAACGTATCAAGTAAAAGTGCTATATATGTCTATATTAAAAATTTTTACAAGAATTGAATGGGGGTAATGCACGGAATGTAAAAGGTTGGCCATCCTGGGTTAAGGGCTCAGCTATGGGTCAAATGGCTTAATTCCACTTCAATATCATAAGGGCTTACGTCTAAAAAAATTAAATTGGAAACAAAGGAATAGTGAACCAAAGACAACTCATGCCCTTATTTGAAATGGGTGATTTTTCAATCAGCCTTGCCAGTTTTCTCAAAAAGTTATTGTATCTTTATTAACATATGCAAAGAGCCACACATTTGTTTTAGAAACTATCCTGCAAATTAGTCTTTCCTGAGTGCTGCCTGCTCAGCATTACTTGTTTAACATGTAACAAGGACCTCTGTAGTCACCACAGCAAGATATATTTCTAATATTCTTAAATCAATAAGAGCTAAAAGATACAGGGGAACTCCAATTGATTCCTCAGTAATTGATCTCTTCCATTTTTTCACTAATTTGGGTAAGTCTTTAAACACTCTAAGCAAACATCACAGATTGCTGCTGTTTTCTTGTACTGTTAAAGGATTCTTGTACTGTTGGGCACCAAAACCCGGATTTGATTAGGAAGCTTAAGGTAGAGGAACCCTTAGGAGTAAGTGATCATACTATGACTATATTCACTCTGCAATTTGAGAAGGAGAAGCTAAAATAAAAGGGATCAGTGCATTGGAATAAGGAGAGTTACAAAGAGGAGCTGGCCAAAGTTGATTGGAAGGGGACACAAGAAGGGATGATGGCAGTAATTGCTGGAGTTTCTGGGGGAAATCTGGAAGGCACAGAAAAGATACATTTAAAAAATGAAGAAGTATTCTAAAGGGTGGATGAGATAACCATAGCTGACAAGAAAAGCCAAAGGCAGCTTATAAGCAAAAGAAAGGGCATATTATATAGCAAAAATTAATGGGAAGGTAGAAAATTGGGAAGCTTTTAAAAACCACCAGTCGGCAACTACAAGCAAGAGAAAATCTGCTGATGCTGGAAATCCAAGCAATACACATAAAATGCTAGAGAAACTCAACAGGCCAGGCAGCATCTATGCAAAAGGGTACAGTCGACAGTTTGGGCTGAGACGCTTCAGCAGGACTGGAGAATAAAAGCTGAGGAGTAGAGTTAATAGGTGGAGGGAGGGGAGGTAGAAGCGCAAGGTGATAAGTGAAACCAGGAGGGGGAGGAGTGAAGTAAACAACTGGGACTTGATTGGTGAAAGAGATACAAGTCTGGAGACTGACACCTTACTGCATTATTGTCTTGTTTATTATTTATTGTAATGCCTGCAGTGTTTTGTACACTTAATGCAGTCCTGGGTAGGTCTGTCGTCCAGTGTAGTTCTTTTTCTCTGTGTCGTTTTTTACGTAGTTCAGTCTAGTTTTTGTACTATGTCATGTAACACCATGTTCCTGAAAAAACGTTGTCTCATTTTTACTATGTACTGTACCTGCGGTTATGGTCGAAATTACAATAAAAGTGACTTGACTACGTTGAGAAGGGGAGCCTGATAGGAGAGAACAGAAAGCCATGTAGAAAGAAAGGAGGAGGAGCACCAGAGGGAGGCAATGGGCAAGCAATGAGATAAGTTGAGAGAGGGAGAAGGGGATGGGGATTAGTGAAGGAGAGGGGTGGAGCCATTACTGGAAATTTGAGAAATTGATGTTCATGCCATAAGGTTAGAGGCTTCCCAGACAGAATACAAGGCATTGTTCCTCCAACCTGAGTGTGGCCTCATCACAACTGTGGAGGAAGCCATGGATATATCAGAGTGGGAATGGAAAGTGGAATTAAAATGGGTGGCCTCTGGGGATTCCACTTTTTCTGGCAGAGAAGGCAACTAAAGAGCTATAAAGATGAGAAAAGATGAAATATGAAGGGAAGCTAGCCAATAAAATACAAGGATACAAAATGATGTTTCAGATATATAAAGAGTGAAAGAGAAACAAGAGTGAATATTGGACCACTGGAGAGGTAGTAATGGGGGGAACAAAGAAATGCCGGATGAAATTAATCAATAAATTGTGTCGGTCTTCACTGCGGAAGGCACTAGCAGAATGCCAGAAACTCAAGAGTGTTGGGAGGCTATTTCTGAGGAGAAGCTGCTTGGGAAGATGAAAAATATGAAGGTAGATAAGTCATCTGAACCAAATGGACAACACCCCAAGGTTCTGAGAGAGGTAGCTGAAAACGTTGTGGAGAAATCAGTAATGAAGGATCACTCAGTTCTGGAATGGTTCCTGAGGACTAGTAAATTGCAAATGTCACTCCACAATTTAAGAAGGGAGGGAGGCAGAATAAAGGAAATTATTGGCCAGTTAGCATGACTTCAGTGATCGGAAAGATGTTGGAGTCTATCATTAAGGATGAGGTTTCGAGGAACATGATAAATATGCCAAAGTCGACATGGTTTTCTAAAGGTGAAATCTTGCCTGACAAACCTGGTGGAATTCTTTGAGGAAGTAGCAAGAAGAATAGGCAAAGAAGAATCAGTGACGCTGATTACGTGGATTTTCAGAAGGCCTTTGACAAGATGATGCATACGAGGCTGCTTAACAATGTAAGAGCTCATGATATTACAGGAAAAGCACTAGGACTGATAGAAGTACTATCTGGCTGACTGGCAGGAGCCAGAAATGTCTGGCTCTCAGTAACTAGTGGTGTTCCACAGGGGGCGGTGTTGGAACCACTTCTTTTCACATTATACAATATGTCAATAATTTGGATGAAGGAATTGATGGCTTCGTGGCCAAGTTTGTGGGCAATACAAAGACAGGTGGAGGAGCAGGTAGTGTTAAGGAAGCAGGGTGTCTGCAGAAGGACTTATACAAATTGGGGAATGGGCAAAAAAGTGGCAGATGCTATATAATATAGGGAAGTGCATGGTCATGTACTTTGACACAAGGACATGGACTATTTTCTAAATGGGGAGAAAATTAAAAATCAGAGGTACAGAGGAACTTGTGCAGGATTTCCTAATGGTTAACTTGCAACTCGAGTCGACAATCATCATCATCATTATGTGCTGTGTTGTATTACGTCGGCCATCATGGTCTTGACCACGACTGTTCTTTGCAAATTTTTCTATAGAAGTGGTTTGCCATTGCCTTCTTTACAAGTCTAATGACCACAGCCATTGTCAATGTCCTTCAGAGATTGTCAACCTGCATCAGTGGTCATATAATCTCGATTTGTGATATGTACCAGCTGCTTATACAGCCATTCTCCACCAGCTCCTGTCATTTCATGTGACCCTGATCAGAGGCCTAAGCAAGTGCTACACCTTGCTCAAGGGTGAACTGCAGGTTAGTGGAGGGAAGGAGTGCCTTACACCTCCATTATAGGGTATTAGTCAGACGGCACTTAGAGTATTACGAACAGCTTTCAACCCCTTATCTAAGAAAAAAATGTTCTGGTATTGGAGAGAGTCCAGAGGAGGTTCATGAAAATAAAATCAGCTGGAGAAATTATGGAAATCAAAATGCAAATCATTATCATATTTTTTGGGACTGCCCTGTTATTAAAAACTATTGGAAGGGGATACACAATGCACTACACGACATCTTTAAATGTGAAATACCCTTAGAGATTAAGACCATATATTTTGAATATATACCTCAAGAATGGTTGAAAAGAGATAAATATTTAATGAATATACTGTAGGTGGCTGGTAAAAAGACTCCTACTAAGAAATGGTTATTACTGGAGAGCCCAACATTAAATACGTGGACGGAAATTACAATGGACATTTACAAAATGGAGAAGATAACAGTGTCTGTTAATCATAAGCTGGAACAATTTGATTCATACTGGGAAAAATGGTTTAACTACATAATGCCTCATAGGCCTGATTTTATTCTTACAAATCAATGAATATGTTGTAACTTCTACATAGTTTTTTCCTTTTGCTTGTTTTTTCTTTCCACTCTTTTCTATAAGTGTATACCTCAGATAAATACTTAGTGAAGATTTGTGATACATATGATTATATGATATATGTGTACAATGTCTGAAATACATCTTATGGGAATGTTTGTTTGATGATGAACTTCAATAAAAAATAAATTACAGAAAAGAAATCAGGAATGAAAGGGTTAACATGATGGTTCTGGTCCTGTATTCACTGGAGTTTAGAAGACTGAAGGGGGCTTCATTAAAACCTATTGAATAGTAAAAGGTCTGGATAGAGCGGATGTGGAGAGGATGTTTCCTACGGTGGTGGAGTCTTGGACCAAAGAGCACAGCCTCAGAATGGAGAGATGTCCATTTAGTACAGACACGAAGAACAATTTCTTTGGCCAGAGGATGACAAATCTGCAGAATTCTTCACCACAGATGGCTAAGCAAGCCAAGTCATTTGGTATATTTAAGGAAGATGTTGATAGGTTCTTGATTAATCATTGTGTCATAAGTTACGGGGAGAAGGCAATAAAATGGGGATGAGAGGGATTGGAGTAGTGGTGCAGACATGATGAGCCAAATGGCCTAAGTCTACTCCTATAACTTATGGATCCTGATGCATTTTCTCAGAATTCATTGATGTTTTAGGAAGAGAAGAACCAGCCGAATGATTTGCAAGTTTAGGTATATTTTAAGTGCTATGCTGTAAAGACCCTGCAAAGCAGAGGTATGTTTATTCCATAAAGATGGATTTTACTCAATACAGTAACATTGACTCCAGCAGAACATCACAGGATGAAAGTAAATAGGATTCATCATACTGAGAATATGTTGTATATATGAGGAACTTAGAACTCTAAGACCATGAAAATCTATTTGATTAACCTTCACTTGAGTCTTTTAAGTGCAGTTTAAGAAGAAGAGTATGACAGGAACATAGGATCAGCAATTCTATTTCAAAGCTTCACTCTGAAAACGAGGTGAGGTTCACCTTAGCAAATTATTCTATGGGGTAGAAATATATGGAAGTTCAATCTATATTTTGAGTAGGTTAGCACCAGCCTTAAAATAGCAGAAATTAATGTGTTGAAAATGTCACATCATTGTGATTTGTAACTACACGGCATCATTTTTAAAGTGACTCACCGTCTCAGTGCTGTCAAATAATATTTGTTTCCAAACAGTGTTTTAATAAATGAAAATCAGTTGTTACTTAGGATTATATTAATCACATAAACACTTGGAAATAATGACAAATGTTAAAATAAAATAAAATAATTTAGAAAAATAACTTACTTTTGCCTCTTAACAGAGTCTTAGTCATAAAGCACAGAAACGGGCCCTTTGACACTACTAGATCACACTAACCAAGATTTTCTAGTTAAAATGGTGCTACTGAATGGTTCCAAGGTTGTCAAGCTGAGCAGCGTTAGTGGGCACAAGCTCCCACTACCTAAAAATGCTCCTCATGGCATGTGCCTCAAAAAGCCTCTGACAACCAAGTCCTGGCCTTCACATGCAGCTTAGCCTCTAAGCGCAGCAGAACTGTTTCTACTGACAGGAGAAGGGGTGAAGGAGGGTCCTGGTGCCTTAAAACCAATGCTTCCGGTAGACAGAGCTCATCAGCCTGGGAAGGCAGTTCACCTAAGAGAGGTAAAACTCTGATTTCAAACCTCTGCTGCCTTGCGGCCATACCCACTCAAGGGAAAGGCTTCGGGAGCAAACCCTGAAGACAAATCAAGAGGTAGAGTCCCTAAGGCAGTCCAACATTGCCTTCAAACTCGTTCTGGCAACTCCTGTGACAACACTTGTGCCAAGCTGTATCGGCCCTTGCCCTTCCCTTGGACAACATCGGTGTTGTGGAGAGGGGAGACTTGCTGCATGGGCAACTGCTGGTCTTCCGTACAACCTTGCCCAGGCCTGCGCCCTGGAAACCATTCCAGGCACAGATCCATGATCTCATGAGACTAACGGATGCCACCACTGAATGCATGCGACAGCTTTCTAGTAGTAAGAAAGTTAAGAAATCCTACTAAAACATCACTGAAAATACCTTTTCTGAGGTAAATTGTGTTAAATTATCGCTCAAACAGTGAAAGAGTGAACGATGGCAAGGTGAGTTTGGGGAATGAGCCGAGATAGTGTGTTGCAGAATCATTGCAGATGGAGTTCTGATATCTGTACAACTGGCCCAGGTGCGAGGTTGGTTCACTCTGGGTGTGAGCTGATTTGAAAAGCTTGAGAGCTGCTTCAGGCTGGGATGCGAAATCTTGGCCTGGAGCAAGTCAATTGTTAGCATGATCTAGCCCTAGAGGATTTTGCAGCAGTGGTGGTCAGGTCCTAGTGTGAGGTACAATATACTGTTTAGACAATTTAAACACCAGCCCAGATCGGAGGTGAGAGCAGATTTCACTTGCTTTCCATGAATATTTAGTCCTCCCTTCAGGATGCTGGAGCCTTTCGCTGTTCCATTGCCTACTCTAGGCTGCTCCACGGTTCAGATCTGAGGACTCAATTTTTGGTTCGAAATGTTATGCTCATTTAAATTGCTTGCATGATTTGTATTTGTTTTTCTTGTGCATTGGGGGTTGATCTTTTATTTTTATTTTTATTCTTTTTTTCTTAATTTGGGTTCTTCTGGGTTGCTTGCTTTGTGGCTGCCTGTGAGCAATCAAATCTCAAGGTTATATAATTTATACATTCTTTGATAATAAGTGTACTTTGAATCTTTGAGTCTTTGAAGATCTCCATCTACTGTAAGCCAGGGTTTCCCAGCCTGGGCATCCATGGACCCTTCACTTAATGGTATTGATCCATGGCATAAAAAAGTCTGGGATGCCCTGATCTAAGCTGATCCTTTTTGCTACCTGTAAACCTAGAACCTCCTCAAAGCTTTTGGGCTGCTGATCTTACAGCAACTCTAACTTGGTGCAGGATCAAAGGTTCAACTCACCAGTGTATTTTTAGGAAATCACAGAAAGACTGGGCCCCACTTTCTAACTCCCATTTGGACGAAACATAGCAACAAAGTGGAAAAACATAATTTGCTCTGAAGTCTGATTGAAAAGAATTCCCTTCACCTGAATTATTATTGTATCCTAGGATTACTGTCATAACACCTATAGAAGATCAGCTTTGTAAGAACTAAAAACTATTTCCCTGTTTCACTCAACATTGAATTCAAAACCTTTCACATATGACCATTATGCCTATCAGCTCAAGAAGCAAATCAAGCAATGATACAATATTTTTCCATTTCTACCACCTCTTGACTCATCTTTTATTTCCTTATTCATCCACCCATTAACCCTAAATTCTCTATTGTATTATTATCCCCCTCACTTTGGACAGAAGATATAACTACCTGAAAGCATTTACCAGCGGGCTCAGGGGCAGCTTCTAATCTGCTGTTATAGGACTATGAATAACTCCCTCATACTAAGAGATTGACTTTTAGCCTCACAATCTACCTTATTGCCTGCCAGCACTGCACTTTCTCTGGATCTGAAACATTTTATTCTGCCTGCTGTTCTGGCTTTCATTTCTACTTTCTCAAGGCACTGTTGTAATTACGTTCTATATGGATGAAATGCAAAACAAAACTTTTCACCTTACTTCAGTATACATAACAATAATAAGCTGTAAAATGATAAGATGTACAAGCAGAATTAGGCCATTCAGCCCATCTAGCCTGCTCCACCATTCCATCATGACTGATCCGAGATCCAGGTCCCACTCAACTGCATCCACTTGTCTTCTTGCCATATACTTTGATGCCTTGACCATTCAGGAAACTAGCAACTTCCACCTTAAATGGATGCACAGAGTTGCCCTCCATCACAGTCTGTGGCAGAGCTTTCCACAGATTCACTACTCTCTGGCTAAAGAAATTCCTCCTTACCTCTGTTCTGAAAGGTCACCTCTCAATTTTGAGGCTGTGCCTCTAGTTCTAGATACCCCCACCAGAGGAAACATCCTCTCCACATCCACCTTATCTAGTCCTTTCAATATTTGGTAGGCTTCAATAAGATCCTTTTGCATTCTTCCAAATTCCAGTGAGTACAGGCCCAAAGCTGCCAAACGCTCCTCATATGTTAACCCCTTCATTCTAGGATCATCCTCATGAACCTCCTTTGGACTGTCAAATGACAACACATACTTTTTCAGATATTGGGCCCAAAATTTTGACAATACTCCAAATGCAGCCTGATTAGTGTCTTATAAAGCCTCAGCATTATCTCCTTACTTTTATATTTTATTCCACTTGAAATAAGTGCCAACATTGTATTTGCCTTCTTTATCATAATCTCAACCTGTAAATTAACCATCCTACCAATTTGCCTTTCTTTGACCCTAACATCAACCTTTCCTTCTGTTTCATTCCATGCACGCTATCAAAATGAAGAGATAAGTCTCTATCCTTTCTGCCTGAAACACTTTTTCTTTCATAGATTTATTTGGATCATGGTACAAAACCTCTAAAGGTCTAGTTCATGCCCATTTTGAATTAAATTACTCTAGGTCAATATCTGGGCCACCAGTCAAGCACATTGTTGTATTGCTGTTGGCTTACTGTAAACTACCAGACTAAATTGAAACCAGCATTGTAGTAAATCATAAACACAAGAAAGTCTGCAGGTGCCGGTAATCCAAAGCAACACACACAAAATGCCAGAGGAACTCAGCAGGTCAGGCAGCAACAGTGGAAATCAATGAACACTGATGTTTCAGGCAAGATCCTCCTTCAGGGCAGGAGGGGAGGACAGGTCCTGAAGAACGGTCTCAGACCAAAATTTTGACTGTTTATTCTTTTCTATAGATGCAGCCTGACCTGTAGAGTTCCAGCATAGCCTTGTAATAATGTTTCCTGTGTGGTCCTTTTAGAACTGCTGGCAATAATCTTTCATCATCAATCAAGACGTTTCACACCCATAATAAAGCCCAAAGCACAAAGGTCCGGGTAGCTGACTTTTAGATACTCATCTGTCAGAGCCACTCAATACTGCAACAACATAATGCCAGCATGTTGTTTTTTTATTTAAATGCAGTATTTTTTTACTATTCTTTTCTTTGTCCTACTTACTTTAAACTTAGGTGCAAGAGATTCTGCAGATGCTGGAAATCTTAACTTGGTCCACCACAGATTCTGTTTTATTCTGATTTGTCATTGGTATAGGCCCTTTTTAATCTCCTTCCAATTACCGTGCATCAGTGTGTTAAAATATACACTCACAGAAGACAGCATTAACACTTGCGCAGTTGTAAGTGTCTTCACTTACATCCCATGTAGGAAGGCTGCAAATTCCTATGAACAGCATTCTGACCAGTGGTGCAAATTTAGTGCATGCCCATCACCTTAATGAGATTCTTAACAAATGCTAACATGTTAAATGCACTACTAAATGCTTCTCTTTTTCAGAATTCCTTTGAGACTGGGATGATTCCACTTCTAGAAGTTCTCAGGGTGTTGGAGACTAAATTGGAATGACCACACCGCCATGCCTGACTCTTGGGAAATTTCTTGGGAGTGCAGGAAAAAGGGGTCTGGTGAATTTAAAGTAAAAATAGGAACCAAAGTATTGAAGTGTGAAAGGGAAGTTGGATCCCAGTGGATTAATGGAATTGTTGAAGAGGAGCCCTGATCTGCTGATCAGAGCACTGGAATCAAGATCCCATCAGGAAAAAGGGAGTGTTGGAATCAACATTTCGTCAACCACATGATAAACAATAGAACAGTTTAATTGCATATGTTTGTGGCTGTGGAGGTGATGAGATGAAAGAAGTTAAGGAGGCAGGAAAATAAAATACAGCGGCAGCATGATAGATTCTTTGCCCATTGCATGTACTACCCTGTTTTCTAAATTACTTTATGTCGAGTTGCTTACCAGTACTATTTGTGTAAATCACAGAGAAATTGAGCCTTGTTGCAATTGTTTGAAGTCCATTACTCCACATGAAGCCCAGCAATGGAGGTCTTGCTTGCTGAGGACCCCATCATCACAGTAGGACAGTTATCTCTCTGACTTTGTGCTGACTTAGACATTACGCATGATCTGAGAACTAATTGATTTCAATGGAAGTTGAAGGTTATGGCCAAGGAAGCTAAAGGGGAAAGTAAGGTAGTTGATTAAATATTTTGTCTTTGTTTAATAAATGTTGTTGTTTATAAATGTATTTTCTATTAACTTCCATTTTTAAACATAATCTTTACATTTTCTTTCAATCATAATAGTTTTTAATTTTCAGAATACCAGATTTGAACACAATTAATAAACATTTACTGCTTTCACAGCCAGCAGAGCTGAGGATGGCATTTGGCAATTGTCACAGCTTTCAGGACAGTTTCAAAGGTGGGATCTCCTTCATGGGCCACCAGGACCCCTGCTACGATGACACTGCTGGAGTCTGCATTACCTTGGATTAGTGTTATTTGCCTTCCACGTTTAGACTAAGTAATTATTGGTGTGGGGAAGACTATGAACAGAGGACAGATCAGGTCAGCAAGAGCTTGCTCGTTATATTGTTTTCACATGGGTACTTTCCCATGTAGTATGTTAGCAAATCTGAATAAAATTCCCTTCCCTTAAAGATCACATGGATGAACTACAACAATTGTTCATCCCAGTTTGGCTAAAGAATAAACCAGGGAAGTTAGGCTGACAAGGGAAGTTAGGGATAGCATCAAGTCCAAAGAAGAAACATATAAATTAGCAAAAAAAGGCGGCACACCTGTGGACTGGGAGAAATTCAGAGACCAGCAGAGGAGGACAAAGGGCTTAATTAGGAAAGGGAAAAAAGATTATGAGAGAAAGCTGGTAACTAGTAGAGTGGATAGGGGAGAGCCAGTGGATGTGGTATATTTAGATTTTCAGAAGGCTTTTGACAAGGTCCCACACAGGAGATTAGTGTGCAAACTTAAAGCACATGGTATTGGGGGTATGGTATTGATGTGGATAGAGAATTGGTTGGCAGACAGGAAGCAAAGAGTGGGAATAAATGGGACCTTTTCAGAATGGCAGGCAGTGACTAGTGGGATACCGCAAGGCTCAGTGCTGGGACCCCAGTTGTTTACAATGTATATTAATGATTTAGATGAGGGAATTAAATGCAGCATCTCCAAGTTTGTGGATGACGCGAAGCTGGGCGGCGGTGTTCGCTGTGAGGAGGATGCTAAGAGGATGCAGGGTGACTTGGATAGGTTAGGTGAGTGGGCAAATTCATGGCAGATATAATTTAATGTGGAAAATTGTGAGGTTATCCACTTTGGTTGCAAGAACAGGAAAACAGATTATTATCTGAACGGTGGCCGATTAGGAAAAGGGGAGATGCAACGAGACCTGGGTGTCATTGTACTCCAGTCATTGAAGGTGGGCATGCAGGTACAGCAGGCAGTGAAAAAGGCAAATGGTATGTTGACATTCACGGCAAGAGGATTTGAGTACAGGAGCAGGGAGGTTCTACTGCAGTTGTACAAGGCCTTGGTGAGACCACACCTAGAGTATTGTGTGCAGTTTTGGTCCCCTAATCTGAGGAAAGACATTCTTGCCATAGACGGAGTACAGAGAGGGTTCACCAGATTGATTCCTGGGATGGCAGGACTTTCATATGAAGAAAGACTGGATCGACTAGGCTTATACTCACTGGAATTTAGAAGATTGAGGGGGGATCTTATTGAAATGTATAAAATTCTAAAGGGATTGGACAGGCTAGATGCAGGAAGATTGTTTCTGATGTTGGGGAAGTCCAGAATGAGGGGTCACAGTTTAAGGACAAAGGGGAAGCCTTTTAGGACCGAGATGAGGAAAAACTTCTTCACACAGAGAGTGGTGAATCTGTGGAATTCTCTGCCACAGGAAATCGTTGAGGCCGGTTCATTGGCTACATTTAAGAGGAAGTTAGATATGGCCCTTGTGGCTAAAGGGATCGGGGGTATGGAGAGAAAGCAGGTACGGGGTTCTGAGTTGGATGATCAGCCACGATCATACTGAATGGCGGTGCAGGTTCGAAGGACCGAATGGCCTACTCCTGCACCTATTTTCTATGTTTCTATGCTTGTTTCCGTTTTAGTATAGAGTTACTTATTAATACTTAATTTATTTATTTTACCACTTAGCACTTACTTGCTGAGAAATTTAATCACCCCACATCACAGTTTTGAGAAGTAGATGATTCAGCTCAATTGAGTGAATTAAATTGGATTCCATTAAGGCTGCATTATATTTTGTGTTGGCCACATTTTATATGGTATTGAGTTTGGCCGAGCTGAAACATGAACATGGCATTCAACAGTACACAGTACACACCTGGATGTCACTCCCATACTTGTTTTTGACACATCCATGGTTAGAGGACTAGGTGGATCATTCATGCAGAGATACAGGCTACCCATGTTTCTGAAGGCTACAATACTTACAAGAGTTGGGAACAAGCCTCCGATAGGACCTCTTAGAGTAGCATATTGAACTATTGTGAAAGGTTTCTCTCGGGTCTTTCACTAAATCAGCACACCCTGGTCATAAGTGTATCTTCCCCCAGACCACTACTCTCATTTGACATCTTTTAATCAAATAGCTGCCCAGCTGTTGCCTAATCAGCGCACTGATGCCCAAGACCTTTATTATCAACTGATTTGCTGTATCACTTCCACTGATTTTGTTTGAAGTATCATCACTACTTTTCAGCTGGTGTATCAGCCTAATCCCCATTTTTCTTGCTTCCCACTCTAGTCCAAAACTAGGCCAGGCTCCTCATTACTCATTTCTCATTCTTATCTCCCTACCATCTGAACACATACTCAAGACTCCTTCACCCCACAAACTCCTCTATCAATGATCCCACGTAACTATCGAGCATCAACTCCCTAATGCCTCAACCATTCCATCATCCTTGACCACCGATTGTCCTCCTCCTTGACTCAAACTTGAATGATTCTGGAAAGATGGTGGTCTGCTTAGTTGCAATGGACTCTCCAGGTCCAACAAATGGTGCAAATATGTGTCTAAAATATTTTTCTCATGATTCCCATGATTTCCCATGAACTAGCTGTACCAAGCCAGGGTTTGGATGTTGGCAATATAAAATACTGTAAATCGAGTTCATTGGTCAGACCAATGGCAGGGGAATTGCATGGTCTCAGTTGTTGCGTGGACTAGGCCCTCATGATGTAGCTTTGTCTGTTACAGCCACCCTGGTGCGGTGGTGTGGGAAGAGAAAAGAGGTGTGGAGGGCAAACTGGAATCCGTGCTGGATAGCCGGCTGGCCCCTCCCATCAGTACTGATCTCCACTGTTTGCTCTGTGGAAGATAAGCTGGATTACTTGCGGCTGACCCAGCTCAATACAAGCTGTTTTGTCTTCATCTGTTGATCCAGCACGAGATGAGGCACTTGTTCTTGTAGAAACATGGCTCCAGGGCAACATCTTATGCACCATCAATCTTCAAGCCATACCTCTCAGGAACTGGTGCAGACACTTCTTTTGTGACTGTGTGCTATCAAAACTGTATGTGCTGTGCACTTTGTGGAACTCTGTGTATTGTCTTTTCCATCTTGGCCCTGGAGGAACATTGTTTCATTTAGCTATATAAATGTGGATGGTTGAATCACAATTAAACTTGAATTTGAATTACCGATTTGCATAATCTGTTTTACATTTGATAGATCTTTCAGTTTGTGATCAGCAGCTGATTACACTTTAAATTCTATGCCTCTGAATTTTTCTCTTTCAATTTGTCTGAAGAACTTCCTCTGGAATTTCTACACCAAAAGTTACTGAAAGCCTATGTGGAGTACCTTTCTTTTAAATGTTCTGGAAGGTGGCCTTTTAAACACTAGAATTTAATTTTTCATAAATTTACAATTGACAATGAACAAACAGACATGCTCTTCTGGTGAATTCAGGGTGTATGACTTCAGCTTGTATAACTGGATTAGTCACAACAAAATGTATGGAAAAAGATACAATCGCTTGTTCATGATAATTTTTTTTGTATTTTTTGTTGCTTTTGCCAGTATTGTGTATTCAGACAATAAGTGTCCTTAAGAACTTGCAGAATTTTCTGCAACAAGCCTTGAATTGTGAGGTTAGTCAGGAGTGATATTCCTACTTAGAGCAATAGATTTTGACAAATAAACAGACAGAACTTCTACTTCTGGGCATTGTGCTTCATTGAGAAGCTCTTATGCTAGCTATTGCAGAGAGAAGCTAAATTAATCTATACATTCAACAATTTTTGTATTCCTCAGGACATACATTGAATTTGACACATGCCCAAGGTCATTGGACCATTAATACTCTATTGGAAGTGTCACAAATCACATGTGGTGCCTTTCTGGGTGGATTCATGACAATTTCTCTGCATGGTTGTGCAAATATCAGCTTGACATCTGATATATCTATTAACTCAATGTGTTAGTGAATGAAGTCAGTTTAACTCAATTTACAGGTAGTCATCTGTCAACAGCATCGTTGCTTGCAAATATAACTTCATCCCAAGCTATTCTTGAAGACAAGAGAAGTGACATCAATATAATGAAGAAAAACTTGGATCAAGCTGTGTATTCATCACAGTCATCAAAAGGCTCCTTAATAAGTTTTATTTTCATATCACAAACTGTTCTCTCAGCAGTTACTTTGCAAAGTCCATATTTATTCATATATACATTCAAAATAATCAAAGCAATAACAGTTTAGATTAAGTTACCAAGTTTCTTTACCTTGTGGTTCTTTCACTTTCATCAACTTCTAAGATTAATTTTAATGTTCTGTCATCTTGCACCTTTATTTCTTACAATGAATATGACTTCAAAATGCACATAAATTATCTGAGGCATTATGAAAATTAAATATTGATTTTATTGCAAGTACTACTTGATTATATAGGGATAATCAAGTTGTACTTGGATAAGTGATGATTGCACATATGCCAATTCAAGGGGCAGGATTTCACCGGAAATACAGTGGTGTCAGGACAACACATGGAATTATTAATGCGTAAACCAGCCAACAATTTATAGAGTGGGAGATACCACCTTACTAGAATATATTATTTTCCTACTGTGGCCAAGAAAGGATATTCTTTACTAATGTATTATTCTTCCTTTACCTATCTGGATGGGAGATCCTTTGCTATAGCTGTCAAATATACCTTACAGATTAATGAAGGAACCACTGCAGTTATGTCTTCTGATTTAGTTAATCCCACACTCCAAATCTTTGAAAATATTATTGCAGATCAAAAGTAAAAGGATATTCTTAAGGTTATCTGGCTTGCAGTAAAAACTGGTTAATATTATTTGTTCTGACACCATACTTTGAAGAGCATGTCCTTTACACAGTGGC
This sequence comes from Hypanus sabinus, assembly GCF_030144855.1. Taxonomy (NCBI): domain Eukaryota; kingdom Metazoa; phylum Chordata; class Chondrichthyes; order Myliobatiformes; family Dasyatidae; genus Hypanus; species Hypanus sabinus. The sequence continues at coordinate 47,548,304 of NC_082715.1, forward strand.
ATTTCTGTATGGACACTGTAATACCATCAATGACTGATGGCTGCTTCCCAAACAATAGACCATAGGTCAGCAGTGATCTGAAAGCTCTTCTCAACCACAAAAAGAGAACCTTTAGATCAGGAGACAGGGAGGAATTAAAACATGTGCAGTGGGAGCTAAAGGAGAAGATCAAAGTGGCTAAAGAAGAATACAGAATAGGAGAGAGCTGGAGAACAAGATTGTGCAGAGTAGTACATGGGAAGTGTGGAGGGGTATGAAGAACATCACTGGCTTCAATCAGCCAAGCCATAGAGCCTTGGAATGCAGTTGTGAATGGGCTAATAGAATAAACTAATTTTTTAACTGGTTTGATATCTGTCCTATTGTTCACACCCCCTTCAGCACACCAGTGCTGGTGTCGACACCCAATGCTCCCTCCTACTCCCTCCAGTTCAACACTTGGATGAACAACACAGGCTACCACTGTCTACTCCCCTCCTTCCCTTACACCTACCATCTACTCCTCCATATACCAACTGCTATTGTTCCAATCTTCTCCTCCCCCAACCCCCACCTTCCACCAACTCCCCTGTCATCATGGACTCACCTTCACTACTGAACAGGTGAGAAAGGCTCTGGGGAAACACAGACGTGACAAAACATTGGGACTGGATGCTGCAAACCCCAAGGTCCTGAATGAGCGTGTGCTGAGCAGCTGTGTGGAGTTCTCCAGTGCATTTTCAATCCGGGTCTCAGCCTGGAAAGGGTCCCGACTGTGGGGAAAACATCATGTGTGATCCTAGTACCCAAGAAGGGCCAAGCAAAAGTCTTGAATGACTACCATCCAGTGGTCCTGACCTAACACATCATGAATCCCATAGAGTGGCTGGTCTTAGCTTTCCTCTGGCCCGTTGTCAGATCAGCCCTCGATCCACTGCAGTTTGCCTACCAAGAGCATATTGGTGTTGATGATGTTGTCATCTAACTGTGAACAGAGCCTGTTCCAATTTGCATAAGCACGGCAATACTGTAAGGATCATGCTTTTTAATTTCTTAAAAGCCTTCAATACCATACAGCCTTCACTGCTGGGGGAAAACTCCATTCAATGCAGTTTGGCATTTCCATTGTATCCTGGATAATGGACTACCTAACTGGCAGATCGCAGTTAATGCAGCTTCAGAGCTGTGTGTCAAACACACTGTGTGGGGACTATATTGGCTCTCCTTCCTATTTACCTTGTATACCTCAGACTTTAGATACAACACGTCATCTGCAGAAATTCTCTGATGACTCAGCAATAGTTGGGTGCATAAAGGGAGGACAGGAAGATGATTACAGGGCCCTAGTGGACGACTTTGTCAAATGGTGCAAGCTGAATCATCTGCAGCTCAAAATCAATAAGACAAAGGAATTGGTGATGGACTTTAGGAAGACTAAAACTGCTCTGCTCCTTGATACTATTGATGGTGAGGATGTGGATGTGGTGAGGGTTTACAGGTACCTGTGGGTGCACCTGGTTGATAAACTTGAGTGGAGCACCAACACAGAGGCTGTGTATAAGAAGGGGCAGATTCGTCTCTACTTCCCGAGGAGGCTGAGGTCCTTTGGAGTATGCAGGCCTCTCCTTCACATGTTCTACTGGTCTGTTGTCGCCAGTACAAACTTCTATGTGGCGGTGCTCTGGGGCACATGGGTGATGCCAACAGGCTCATAAGCTGAGTAGAAAGGCTCACTCTGTTATAGGAGGCAAACTGGGCACACTGGAGGCTGTGTTAGATCAAAGGACTCTATGGAAAATCTTGGCAATTTGAAACAATGTTTCTCATCTTCTGCATGTCACCTTAGCTGAACAGAGAAGAATTTTTAGTAATAGGTTAAGACAACTGCGCAGCTCCAAAGAACTCTATAGGAGGTCATCCTTACTCTCGGTCATTAGGCACTGTATCGTCAGGGGAAGTGATGGCCCCCTCCTGTTAGACTATTTTAGAAAACCTATTTTTATTTAGTCTTCTTACTTCTTTTCTAATATTGTATATCTGTGAACTTGTAATAGTGCAGTGACTGTAATTTCTTTTGCGATCAGAAAAGTAGTTATCAATCTTTAGGCTCTGAGTTATGAACTTATTGACTTTAGGAACCAGACTAAAAATTGCAAATTCAATTTACTTAAACAATTAGAACCAGCATCTAGAGTTTCTATGGGATTTTTGAAGCTTAGAAGGAAAATGCATTGTCCTAAATGATTCATTTGATTTCATTTTCTCCCCACTCTTCATTCTCTTATTTAGTCCTTGATGTGCTAACCCTAGGATTTCACTCTCATAATGCCAACGTACAACTGGAGATCAATGATGCTGTTCAATACCTCAAGCAAATTGTTTACGCAACTATAGATGGCATATTTGTGATTTAAAACTATTAATCTTACCAAAACTAATTAAGAATCCTTTTTCTGGAGTCCACATCGTGATAGGTGGCATTAACGTATCTCTTTTCTTTAGCATCCATGTAATAAATATCAGTTGAGTAACAGAGAACATAGAACATAGAATAGTCCAGCACATTACAGGCCCTTCAGCCCACAATGTTGTACCAACCCTCAAACCCTGCCTCCCATATAAACCCCCACCTTAAGTTCCTCTATATACCTGTCTAGTAGTCTCTTAAACTTCACTCGTGTATCTGCCTCCACCACTGACTCAGGCAGTGCATTCCACGCACCAACCACTCTCCGAGTGAAAAACCTTCCTCTAATATCCCCCTTGAACTTCCCACCCCATACCTTAAAGCCATGTCCTCTTGTACTGAGCAGTAATGCCCTGGGGAAGAGGTGCTGGCTGTCCACTCTGTCTATTCCTCTTAATTTTTATTTGGGTAATGTAAATCCTCTTAGTTTTGCTAAGATTAATAGTTTTAAATCACAAATATTCCATCTATAGTTTTGTAAACAATTTGCTTGAAGTATTAAATAGTGTCACTGATCTCCAAATACCAAAAATGATAAACAAAAAAGAGAAGCACAAGGCAGTAAAGAAATCAAACTGATAGTCCTTCCAATTAAATTAATATGAATAAAATAAGACAAATTGCATAACAGGGATGCCATTCCACATTCCCCCCACCCATCCTCCATATAATGATCATCTCAGGACTTGAGGCATTTTGCTATATAGGAGCTGCCAAGTGGTTCATGCATGATCATCAAATGATTCCATATTGCATTATGCTTTGTAAGATTGATTGACTTAGACTGGGAAAGATTTTACAGGCTGCTTGTCATTTCTACAGTTCATTTTTTTTAAACTTTATTTTTATTGTTTTGCCAATAACAGAACAAACAGGATAAAAACAAGCAGACAGACAGGGTCATCATAGGTGAGGTAAAATCTGTATCTTATAATAGAAAAAATGAATAGAGAAATGGGTTATGTTGCTGTATCAAGGTTAACCAAACTCTTATGTCCATAATTGTCCTTCAAGGTCTCAGGGGACCTTAAGATCAATGATTTTAAAGTCCATTCTGCGGGTTCCCTCATAGGAAGAAATAGAACGAAGTTCTTCAAACCAAATAAATGTACAGTGAAGAAGTCATTTCAGGTTCAAATAGAATGTCCAATTTTCACAGTATCTTTGAAATATTTTAGTGGCATGTCTCAGAGAGAAAGTCAATCGTTCCATAACATAAATTTCTTGAACTATTTCTATCCATTCCAGGACTGTTGGAGACTCTTTGCTTAGCCATTTCCTGGTAATTGCTTTCTTACTGGCTGCTAGTAGTATTTGTAACAAATATCTTTCATGCTTTTTGAGCCCATTTGATACATTACCCAAATAAATAACGTTAAAGTCAAAATTAATCTCTGGGTTGATTATTAACCTTATCTCTGCTACCACATCTAACCAATAAGATAAAATCTTTGGACATTCCCAGAAAATATGAAAATGATCAGTCAACATATTATCACACGTTCTCCAGCATTATCCTTGTTCAGGTCTGTTACTTTGTAACCTCTATTTTTGGTGTTGTGAAAAATCTTAAGGTATTCTTCCAGGTGAATTCCCTCCATAGGCCTGAGCTTGAAGAAGTTGAATGTGTTCTGCGTATGTTTAACCGATCATCTTCTGTCAATTTTATGTTGGCATCTTTCTCTCATTTTGATTTATTGTGGAGATTGTGGAGAGACCCCTGTTAGATTGTAAAACCGAGTAAATCTTGGTTATCAGTTTCTTTTTAATATTACCTTTATACACATCAATGAATATATTAATCAGACTTAACCCTTTCTCTCCAATAGTTTTAATATTTTTATTAAAATATTGTTTTAGTTGAAGATATCTGAAGAAGTCTTGTGATAAGTGATATCTAAGTGATACGTTTCTGTGAGTTGTTGAAAGGACTCCAAACTCTCAATGCAGGGTATTGTACAGTATGAGGTGATTCCCTTGTCCAATGTTTAAATCTACCATCCAATTGCGCTGGAAGGAATTCTGTGACATGAGCCACCTAACGTAGTACTCTTACATTTCTTTCAAATTTTGGGTCTTTAAATTCTTTATACCGTATGTTTAGAGGGACTATTGTCTACTTAGTCAGTTTACTTAAATGCTTCTTTTGGAGTGTTTTATCTCCCAGTAAAGATTGGAGATGGATATTTATTAAACTTTGTTCTAAATCCTTCCACAGTTCATTTTTGATAATGAGTCTGGTAACATTGAAACTCGTGGGATAAATAAGATAATACACCAGTCCTACTCACTGATATCATGGCTAAAATCTAACTTCATTTGGCAAATATGGAGTGTGACAGCCACAAGAACCTCCAGTGTGAAAGTCCATTAATTACACCTGCAGGTCCCCCATTATTCATGCAGGATTATTTCCAAAGTATTTCTGTTTGTGGATTTTTAATGTGGGTTGTGTGTTGTGAAATCCTAGGGATTATGCACAGGTTTATGTCTCCAATAAACCATGTGACTGTCAGTGTGAAATGTGACAATGAAGGGGATATCTGCAAGGTCTGAGTAATATTACATTCATACATGGCATCACTGACATTATAAATTGATAATCATATGGGAGCATTGAGCATATCTACATAGAATGCTGTCAGAGGAAATCAGCATCCATCACCACAGACCCGCACCACCCAGGTCATGCTCTCTTCTCGTAGCTACCGTCAAGAAGGTGGTACAGGAGCCTCAGGACTCAAACACCACACTCAGGAAGTTATTGATCAGTTATCAGGCTCTTGAACCAGAGAGGGATAACTTCACTCACCCATCACTGGATTTTTCCCACTGAACTGGGCATACTTTCAAAGACTCTTCATCTCATGTTCTCAATACAAATTGCTTATTTATTTTTTATTATTATTAATAGCACAGAAACAGATCCTTCCAACATATCTAGCCCATGCTGACCCATTAATCTGATTGCATCTGAACCATAAACCTCCTACCTCTCTCATCCATGTACCTATCCAAATTTCTTTTAAATGTTGAAATCATCCACCACGTGTTGGCAGCTCATTCCACTCTCTCACCTCCCTCTGAGTGAAGTGGTTCACCTACATATTGCCCTTAAACATTTCACCTTTCACTCTTAACCCATCACCTCTAATTGTAGTCTCTCTCAACCTCAAGCCTGCTTGAATTTATCCTATCTATAGCACTCATACTTTTGTATACCTCTATCAAATACCCCTCAATCTTCAATGTTCTAGGGAATAAAGTTCTAACCTATTCAGCCTTTCCCTATAACTCAGGTCCTCAAGTCTTAGCAACATCCTTGTAAATTCCCTTGCACTCTTTCAATCTTATTTGTATCTATCTTGAAGGTCGCTGACCAAAACTGTACTCAATAATCCAAATTAAGCCTAATCAACATCTTGTACAACTTCAACGTAACACCCCAACCCCTGTATTCAATACACTGAGTTATGAAGGCCAATGTGCTCCATCTAACGTGATGCCACTTTCAAGGAATTATGGATTATCGTTTCCCAATCTCTGGTCTACTGCACTCCTCAGTGCCCGAACTCTCACCATGTAAGACCTTTCTTGGCTGGTTCTTCCAAAATGTAACACCACACAATTGTCTGCATTAAATTCTATCTGTCATTTCGGCCCATTTCATCACCTGATCCATTTCCCACTACAAACTTTTATAGTTTTCCTCACTGTCCACTTCAGCCTTTTTTAAACAACAGAATAACATTTGCTATCCTCCAATCCTCTGGCACCTCACCCACGGCCAAGGATGTTTTAAATGTTTCTGCTGGGGTTCCTGCAACTTCTGCACCTCCCCCCCCCCCCCCACTGGGTCTAAGGGAACACATTGTCAGGACCATTATCCTCCCTAATTTGCTTCAAGATAGTAAGCACCTCCTTCTCTGAAATCTGCATAGGGTCCATGATCTCACTGCTGCATTGCCTCACATCTATAGACTCTGTGTCTATTTCTCGAATAAATACAGATGTACAATATCAATTTAAGACCTTCCCCACCTCTTTTGGTTCCACACATAAATTATCAGTCTGTTCTTTTAGAGTAGGTCTTCCTGCAGCTAGGGTACCACATTACCATTCTATATGTCAGTAAACTCTGTTGCACATCGATAAAAGTTGGCCAGCAATTTTAAGGAGAGATAAGCTCTCCTTAAGCATCTCGAGTGGTACAGTCGCTGCTGTGCCTTTCCAACTATCGAGATTGTATTGACAGAACAAGAGATCTTCTTGCTGATGTTTATCCCCAAAAACGAAACTGAAACCCTTTCCGCTACCTGACTATTTTAGAATAGTGGGGCTTGTTTGGGACACCTTTCCATCCTGAAGTCAATTATCCTCTTAATATTGAGTGATAGGTTGTGGTTCCTGCACCAGCTGGACAGATCCAATCACCATCTAATCCCAGCATATAGACTAGTAGTAAGGAAGGAGGAACCGACCTCCAGGACAGTGATGGTGTGACCTGGAAGAGCCACCTCCAGTCTTCAAGATTGCATTGAGACTATTGATGTGAGTCTGTTTGCAAAACTCGTACATTGATTTAGAGGAATACACAACTACATCTGTGAACTACATCAAATTCTGACTAGGCATTGTCATCGCCACTTAAAATATCTTGGTATTCCCAAATCAGAAGTCATGGATGAACAACATGGTACAGAAGCTGCTTCAATCTTGTGACACTGCTTACAGATTCGGTGATGGTAAAGCATACAGTGAGGCCAGCTTGACTCTTAAAAGCGGTATCAAGACCACCAAGTATAGACATAAAGTATAGATTGAGACATATTTATATAATGCCATTGATCCCCGACGGGTTTGGGAAGGCATCAAATTACAAAGGTAAACTTTTCTGTTCTGCTCATGGTGATGTCAAATTAGTCAAAGAGCTAAAAACACTTCTTTGCTCACTTCGACAAGGACAATGAGCAATCAGTAATGAGGCCTTAACATGGAATGGAGGAATGCACTGACACTGAATGTACATGATGTGAGGCATATATTCCATAATGTCTATGCACATAGAGCACTAGGACCAGACGGTGTACCCAGGCAGGTCCTCAGGAACTGCGCTGACCACCTGGCAGAGGTTCTAATGGGTATTTACAACTTCTTGCCGTCCAATGCTGAGTTTCTGGTGTACTTCAAAGCAGCAACCATCATACCAATCCCCAAGATACCAGCAGCAGCATGTCTTAACGACCACAGACCGGTGGCATCACTCCCATAGTTGCCAAGTACTTGGAAAGATTGGTCATGTCCCACATCAAGGATATAATCCCAGCTACATTGGACCAGCACCAGTTTGGACCATTGGACCAGCACAAAGTGAATAGATCAACTGAAGATGCCATTTCTATTGCCCTTCATACTGTCTTGGAACAGCTGGAGCACAAAGATACCTATTTCAGGATGTTTTTCTTATTACAGCTACTGAACAAGCTGGATGACAAGCTCATTAAACTAGGTCTCGGCACATCAACTGGTAATTAGACCTCGGTCTTCCTTACTAATCATATTCAGAAGGTGAATCTGGGTAAGTCCATATCACCCCCCCACCCCACCAAACCTAAACACCATCCCCCTCCATCCCTGATCATCGGGGGACATATTTATATAAAGCCATTGATTCCTGACATGTTTGGGAAGGCATCAGGTTACACCCCACAGGGGTGTGTACTGCGTCCATTTCCCTACTCCCTCTTCACCTATGACTGCACTCCTGCTCGTGCTACAAACTCAATCATCAAATGGGCAGACCATACCACTGTGATCGGCCTAATCACAAACAATAATGAATCTGCATCTGGAGAAGAGATGATGAGACTGCCCATTTGATTTAGGAATCACAACCTATCACTCAACATCAAGACAAAAGAAACGATAATTGGCTTCTTGAAGGAGAGTAGTCCTGAACAGGCCCTGATATTTATTAATGGTGAGTAATGGAAAGGGTCTCCAGTTGCAAATTTCTGGGGATGAACATCAACAAGGAGCTCTCCTGGTCCATCAACACAACCTTGTTATCAGAGAAGGCACTACAGCAACAATACTATTTGAGGTGCTTAAGGAGAGCTAATCTGACCCAGAAATGTTGGCCAACTTTTATCGATCTGCATTAGAGAGTATACTGATACACGGAATGACGATGTCATACTCCAGCTGCAGCAAGACAGATCACAAAGCACTCCATCGGTGATTAGGACCGCCCAGCACATCATTGAGACTCAACTATCAGACCTGGAGACAATCTGCAACTCTCTACAGCTACGGCACACTGGTAACATCAATAATGACCCATCCCATTCCACACACTGTCTGTTCAATCTCCTGCCTTCTGGTAGGAAATACAGAAATACCTTAGCCAAGACAGTAAGATGTAAAACAGCTTCTTCTTGAGGACTTTTGCACAGCTCAGTAATGTTACATCCTAGCTTGCCTTTGAGTGGCAAGAACTACCAAAATCACTTATTGCATGTAAGTATGGGAATTTTTTCTAATTAAGTCATGCATTTTAAATATCTGTTTTGCATGGACTGGAGTAGTACCACAATCTTGTTGTCTATGCAATGACAATAAAGTTCTATTCTACTCTATTCTAGAGGGCCAATTCTGTCCCTCGATATCCTTCTGCTCTTAATGTGTCTGTAGAAGCTATTAGGATTCTCCTTCACCTTGTCCGCTGGAGTAACGTGATGTCTTTTTACCCTCCTGATTTCCTTAAGCTTTCTCTTACAAGTATCTCATTTGTTCCTGTTATGCACCTCTTTCATTTTGCTTTTAAATTGAGCCCGAATATCTCTTAAAACTTGTCATCCTTGCCTTTTATTCCAACAGGAACATACAAACTCTGTACTCTCAGAATTTCACTTTTGAAAGCCTTCCATTTACCAAGTATACCTTTGTCTGAAAGCAACCTGTGCCACTTCATCTTTGCCAGATCCTTTCTGATATCATCAAAATTGGCCTTTCTCCAGCTTAGAGTTCCAACTTAAGGACCAGACCTATCCTTTTCCATAATTACCTTGACTAATGGCATTATGATCGCTCTATCAGGCTCCAGTTGAAGATGATACTGTTAAAGACAGGTGACAGCTTACTGGCAGTTCATAAATCAAGGAATACAACTAAATACTTTATCAGTAACACTTTCTGTGGGAAGTTCTGGTAGGCAATCACTGCAAGCAAAGAAGAGGCTGACCTGAGTGTTGTGTTGTGCAGGTGCGATGCAAAGTCAGAGTGAGGTTGAGATGGAGTTGGAGTGAATGCAGCCGAGAAAAGTTAGAGTGCAGGAGATTTGGAGCCTGTCCACCTAATTCAAGAGCAAGGGTGGATCGATCTAAGCACTGAGCTGAATTGGAAAGGTTGCACATGGGCTGAAACATGGCGGTGAGATTGAGGCTCAGAGCATATTGAAGTGACAGGGCCCAGGTCCAAGTGTATGGAAAACCCCAGTATTCAGACGGTTTAAATTCCTTCCAAATTAATTGAAAATGCAGTGTGTCGTGATTGAAGGCAGGGATTCTACTCGTTGCTCCGCTCTTCGCTGCACTAAAGCTGAGGCTGAGGGACTTTGTGTGTATGAACTCACTGTCATTCTTAATGCTGTTTGCTTGCTTTTATTGTTTGTACAGTGTGAATTTTTTTCTCTCTCTTTTGCAAGGATCCTTGCAAATGGAAGAAGAACCACACTTGCCCCTTCACTACCAATCAGGGCCCCAAACAGTCCTTCCAGGTGAGACAAAACTTCAGCTGTGATTCTTTTGTGGTCATTTACTGTATCTGGTGAATCCAATGTGACTTCCTCCATATCGGTGAAATCCGACATAGAATGGGAGACTAATTCACCAAGCAACTACACTCCATCCACCAGAAAAAAACAGAATCTCCTCATGGTCACCCATTTCAATTCTATTTTCCATTCCAACATGTCAGTCCATGGTCTCCTCTACTGCTGCAATGAGGCCACACTCAGATTGGAGGAGGAACACCTTATATCCCATCTGGGTAGCCTCCAACCTGATGGCATGAATATTGATTTCTTGAACTTCTGGTAATGGCCCACCCTTTCTCCCTCACTCTTCCCCATTTCCTTCTTTCACCTTATCTCCTTACCTGTCATACAGGGGGCATTGGGAACGGACCCAAATGCAAGACACAGACACTGAAGTACTAGGAACTGGACTGGGCTAGGGTTAAGGATGGGATTGGACACAGAATAGGAGCTGGGACAGGAACACAGACTTGGACTAGGAAAGCGGGACCAGAACAAGGAACTGGGAACTAGGTTATTTTCTTGTTCAAGGTAGGGAGTAGGAATAACCCTAGGAATCATAGACTAGTGAGTCTAATGCCTATAGGGTAGGATTCTTAGAGCATTTTCAAACACTTAGAGAAACAAATTATTAGGGATGGTCAACATGGCTTTATAAGGAGCAGATTTTGTCTCACAGGCCTGATTGAATTCTTTGGGGAATTTGAAAAAGCAAATTGATGCAGGGAAAGCAGTGTGCATGGTGTAAATTGGTGGTCAGAGTGAGGGTAGAACCTTTTAGGAAGGCATTTGAAAAGCGTCTTTATTCAGAAAGTCAAGAGGCCGAGGCATGGGACCAGGTAAATTTGGCTGTGTGAATTCAGAATTAGCTTGCCCACAGAAGAAAGAAGAGGCTAGTAACAGATGGGGCATATTCTGCCTGGAGGTCAGTTACCAGTCATATTCCACAGTGGTCTATTCTTGGGCCTCTGCTCTATGATTTTTATAAACAACTTGTATGAGGAAGCAGAAGGGTGTGTTACTAAGCTTGCAGGTGGCATGAGGGCTGGCTATGTGTTGGATAGTGTAGAAGATTGTCCTAGGTTATAGTGGTGCAGAGCTGGACTGAGAAGTGGCTGAAGTAATTCACAATGGAAGATCCAACTTGAAAGTAGAATACAGGGTTAATAACAGGATGGTTAACTGCTTGGAAGAAAAGAGGGATCTAGGGGGTCCACACCCATACATTCCTCAAAGTTACAGCACAAGTTGATAGGTTGGTTAAGCAGGAAACACATACAAAGTGCTGAAAGAACTCAGAAGGCCAGGTAGCATCTATGGAGAAGAGTACAGTCAATGTTTCAGGCCAAGACTCTTCATTGGGACTGGAAACAAAAAGATGAGGACTAGATTCAAAAGATGGGGGAAAAGGAGAGAGAACACCTGGTGATGGGTGAAAATGAGTAAGGGACGGGTGTAGTAAAGAGCTGGGAAGTCGATTGGTGAAAGAGATACAGGGCTGAAGACGCTGGAATCTGATAGGAGAGGACTGAAGGCCATGGAAGAAAGGAAATGGGTAGTAGCAGCAGAGAGAGACAATGGTCAGGCAAAGAGGCATGGTGGGAGAGGGAAAAGGAGATTAGGAATGATAAAAGAGAGTGGGGCATTACCAGAAGTTCGAGAAATCAACGTTCATGCCATCAGTTTGGAGGCTACATAAATGTATTGAATTGATTGAATTGAATTTTGGTTTACTGTCATTTAGAAACCACAGCTGCAACGCAGTTAAAAAAATGAAACAACGTTCCTCCAGAATAATATCACAAAAGCACACGGCAAAACAGACTACACCAGAAAATTCACATAACGTTTTGCAATCCCCAAATCCAGAGTCCGGAGAGGCTGCTGTGTATTAATATCGTGCTACCATCTGAGTGCATTCCCTGGAAAGGAGCTCCAAGTCCACCAAACAAAACAAGACTACACAGACACACTAAGTCAGGAGACCAACTCTACCACCCAACAAACCAAAAACTAAATCTACAAGACCTACACAAAACCACAGTTACAACACTGCAAACAATACCATAATTGATAAAAAAAAAACAGACCATGGGCACAGTAAAAATAGTCCAAAGATGTTAAAAGACTATGGAGTATAAAGTGCTGTACTTCCAACCTGTGTGTGGCTTCATCACGACAGCAGAGGAGGCCATGAATAGACATATTGGAATGGGAGTGGGAAGTAGAATTAAAATGGGTGGCCACTGGGAGACCCTGCTTCTTCTGGCAGATGTAGGCGCTCGGCAAAGCGGTCTCCCAATCAGGATGCTGCTTGGATTAGAGAGAATGAACGAATGAGAGGTGACTTGATAAAGGCATAGGTAGAGTGGACAGCCAGAGACTTTTTTCCCAGAGCAGAAATGGGTATGATGAGGGAGCATAGTTTTTCTTTGGTGGAAAGTGTTGAAGTGACTTTAGAGGTAACCATATAACCATATAACAATCACAGCACGGAAACAGGCCATCTTGGCCCTCCTAGTCCGTGGCGAACTCTAAATCTCACCTAGTCCCACCTACCCGCACTCAGCCCATAACCCAATTTTACCTTAAATGTCACACTGAACTGGCTTCTACTACTTCTACAGGAAGCTCATTCCACACAGCTATCACTCTCTGAGTAAAGAAATACCCCCTCGTGTTTCCCTTAAACTTCTGCCCCTATTTTTGTTATTACAGGGAGTGGTAAGTATGTGAAATCTGCACTGCCATGGAAGGTGGTAAAATCAGGGACATTAGGGACATTTAAGAGTCTATTAGATAGGCACATGGATGAAAGGAAAATGGACAGCTATGTGGGAAGGAAAGGTTCCATTGACCATTGGTCTTAGACAAGGTTAATAGGTCAGCACAATATTTTGGTCCAGAGGATCTGTACTTTGCGTAACTGCCTATGTAAAGAATTAGATATTTAAGCAGAAAAAGATGAACATTTTGGTGCTGGAGAAAGACAATTCAAGTATTTGGATTGACGTTTTGAAGACAGTGCACAGGCACAATGTATTAGTGGTTCAGTATCTGATTCTGCAAAATAATTGCTGCCAGTGAAAAATTAGCAATCTAAATGTTAAAAAATAAAAGCTAATCAATCATCAAATGATTCCATTAATAGAATGTTTTGCTGCTCAGTTTCAATGCATCTCATAAATTCCATAATGTTAAATCTTTAACAGGCACCTCAATGTAACAGATTTGTCCTGTTATTTAACTGTATCAAAATGCTCACTCTGCCATTGGAGAAAGAACACAAATTTGATGCTGGTACCTGTGGATCAAAAATGTCAGGTTGTTTTTCTGGGCACGAGTAATGAAACAGAATCTCTATTTATCCTTTCTGGCAGTGACAAAGATGCCATTGCATCACCCAAGTGTGTGCAGAAATACATTCCTAATATTTTTCATTACTTATCATCGTTTTGCTATTTGTGGTATTTTACTGTGTTTAAAATGGTTCACAAATTCAACACTTATAGGTACTCTTCAGTCAGTTTACTTGGATATACTGACAGAGAACCCAGTGACCCCAGTAGATGAAAATAAGTGCTGAGCTTCAAGTACATTGTTTCCTGCAGTTCTGTCAAATCCTCTGTCAGCTGCTTAATTGATTGAAGATGCTGCTAAAGTGAAGCAGACCAGCTTATGATCTTCCTCTAGCACCACATTATTTTACAGTTTACAAGGTGCATACAGATATGGTAAGCCACTAGGGGAAATGATTCCAGCTTTTGACTAGCACTGAATAAAAATGCTTTTTATGAAAAGCAGTTTTTGCAGATGTAGTTTTATGGTTTTAAGGAATCTACCACATCTTTCCATATTGGACTAGAAGAAATCTTGCATACCGTCATTTGTAGTTTCAGTCTAAAAGTGTGTGCGTGTTTATTCTTTCGTCTGAAGTGAATCTCCATGTGACAGGATGTGTCTAGCAGCTCCTTCCAGTTTATTTATTCAGTCATGAGGTGTGAACTCTGCCGGCAGGACCATCACTTGGCATCTATCCTTGATCGTTCAGATGCCAATTAAAAGTAATGGACATGGAGACAGACGTAGTCCAGATTAGGTAAAAATGGCATCTTTTCTTTCCTGAGAGACATTAGTGAGTCAGGTGGTGTTTTTAATGACCCATGGCTAGAAAATTTAGCTTTTGATTTAATGGCAAATCTAAATACCTCCTTTGGTGTGGAGTGGCATTAGAATTCATGATGTTCAATCAAAACCAGAGTTCTCGTTTTAGTCACTGTGCTAGTGTATCCTGCATGTTAATATACCCTACTAATATAAACATTTAAGTTCTGAGTTACCCAAGGACTGCACATATGTATGTAGATCAGGCTCCTATTACATTGACAGGACAATTAAACACCAGAACAGGAATACACCTACTCAGAAAACATGAAAAAGCAAGAAGGAAAAATCAAATATAGGGCTTTTAGGATTTTCTTTATGATGCTAAGAAAGGTAGGTGGGGTAATCTAGAATTATTTATGACCATAAGACATAGGAGCAGTATTAGGCCACTTGGCCCATTGACCCTGCTCTGCCATTCAACCATGGCTGATCCCTTTTTCACCTCATCAGTCCTACTCCCCGGCCTTCTCCCCGTAACCTTTGATGCCGTGTCCAATGAAGAACCTATCAATCTTTGCTTTAAATACACACAATGACCTGGCCTCCAGAGCTGCCTTTGGTAACAAATTTCACAAATTCACCATCATCTGGCTAAAGAAATTTCTCCACATCTGTTTTAAATGGTCGTACTTCTATCCTGAGGCTGTGCCCTCATCCTAGACTCTCCCACCATGAGAAATGTCCTTTCCACATCTACATTGTCTAGGCTATTCAATATTCAGAAGGTTTCAATGAGACCCCGTCTCATGCTTCTAAAACTGCCTAGATCTATGCATATCCATCCTACATTCCACGTTTCCCAATTGAAACCTGTATCTGCAAGTCCTTTGTGCCCTCCAGCTGAACCCCCTCCACCTGGCCAGATCATTGACAATCACCCCGCATGCACCATCTTTCTAAATTCCAGCATGTACAGACCCAGAGCCATTAAACATTTTTCATACTGTAACACTTTCATTCCTGGAATCATCCCTGTGGACCTCCTTTGAACCCTCTCCAATGTGGCACAACTCCTCTTAGATAAGGAGCCCAAAACTGTTCACATTACTCAAGGTGAGGCCTCATCAGTGCCTTATAATGCATCAGTATAACTTCCCTGCTCTTGCATTCTAGATCATTTGAAAAAAGTGCTAACCTTTTATTTGTCTTCCTCACCACTAACTATATCTGCAAGTTAACCTTTAGAATATTCTGCACAAGGACTCCCAAGTCCCTTTGCTTCTCAGATTTTGGATTTTCTCCTCAGTTTGAAAATAGACTGCACATTTATTTCTTCCACCAAAGTGCATGACCATGCATTTTCCAACATTGTCTTTCATTTGTCACTTTCTTGCCCATCCTCCTAATCTGTCCAAGTTCTTTTGCAGCCTTCTTGTTTCCTTAACACTACCTGCTCCCTCACCAATTTTCATATCATCTGCAAACTTGGCATCAAAGCCATCTATTAAATCATCTAAATCATTGATATACAGCATAACAAGCACTCTGAACTCCAGCCCCTGTGGAACATCCCTGGCAGCCAACAAGAAAAGGATCTGTTTATTCCCACTCACTGCCTCCTAGCAATCAGCTAATGCTCTAACCATCCTAGTAACTTTCATGTTATACCTTGGGCTCTTAACTTGGTAAGCAGCCTCATGTGTGGCATCTTGTCAAAGACCTTCTGAAAATCCAAATATACAATATCCACTGCATCCCTTCATCTATCCTACTTGTAATTTCCTCAAAGAATTTCATAAAACCATAAGACCATAAGATATACAAGCAGAAGAAGGCCATTCAGCCCATTGAGTCTGTTCTGCCATTCAATCATGGGCTGATCCAATTCTTCCAGTCATCCCCACTCCCTCATCTTCTCCCAATACCTTAATCAGGAATCTATCTATCTGTGCCTTAAACACACCCAGTGACTTGGCCTCCACAACCACTCATGGCAACAAATTCCACAGATTTACCACCTTCTGACTAAAGTAAATTTCTTGCACCTTTGTTCTAGATGGAGGTCCTTCAATCCTGAAGTCATGCCCTTTTGTCCTAGAATACCCTACCATGGGATATAATTTTGCCATAACTAATCTGTTCAGGCCTTTTAACATTCGGAATATTTCTATGAGATACTCCCTCATTCTCCTGAACTCCAGAGAATACAGCCCAAGAGCTGCCAGACGTTCCTCATACGGTAACCCTTTCATTTCTGGAATCATTCTCATGAATCTTTTCTGATCCCTCCCCAATATCAAGATATTCTTTCTAAAAAAAGCCCAAAACTGCACACAGTACTCCAAATGTGGTCTCATGAGTGCCTTATAGAGCCTCAACATCACATCCCTGATCTTATATTCTATACCTCTAGAAATGAATGCCAACATTGCATTTGCCTTTTTCACCACCGACTCAACCTGGAGGTTAACCTTCAGGGTATCTTGCACAAGGACTCCCAAGTCCCTTGCATCTCTGCATTTTGAATTGTCTCCCCATCTAAATATTGGTCTGCCCATTTATTTCTTCCACCAAAGTGCATGATCATACACTTTCCAACACTATATTTCATTTGCCATTTCTTTGCCCATTCCCCTAAACTATCTAAGTCTCTCTGCAGGCTCTCTGTTTCCTCAACAATACCTGCTCCTCCACCTATTTCTGTATCATTGGCAAGTTTAGCTATAAATCCATTAATCCGATATTCACATCATTGACATCCATCAATCATCCATCAAAAGCAGCGGTCTGAACACCAACCCCACTGGTAACCAGCAGCCAGCCAGAATACAATCCCTTTTTTTCTACTCTCTGTTTTCTGCCCATCAGCCAATGCTCCACCCATGCTAGTAGCTTCCCTGTAATTCCATGGTCTCTTATCTTGCTAAGCAGCCTCATGTGTGGCACCTTGTCAAAGGCCTTCTGAAAATCCAAGTACACCATGTTTACAGCATCTCCTATGTCTACCCTGCTTGTAATTTCCTCAAAAACTGTAGTAGGTTCATTAGGCAGGGTTTTCCTTTCAGGAAATCATGCTGGCTTTGGCCTATTTTGTCATGTGCCTCCAAATATACAGTAATCTCATCCCTAACAATCGATTCCAACAACTTCCCAACCACTGATGTCAGGCTAACAGGTCTATAGTTTCCTTTTTGCTGCCTCCCACCCTTCTTAAATAGTGGAGTAACATTTGCAATTTTCCAGTCATCTGGTTCAATGCCAGAATCTATCAATTCTTGGATGATCATTGTTAATGCCTCCGCAATCTCTCCAGCTACTTCCTTCAGAACCTGAAAGTGCATTCCATCAGGTCCAGGAGATTTATCCACCCTCAGACCATTAAGCTTCCTGAGCACCTTCTATGTTGTAATTTTCATTGCACAAACCTCACTTCCCAGACACTCTTGAATACCCAGAATACTATAGATGTCATTCACTGTGAAGACTGATACAAAATACACATTCAGTTCCTCGGTCTTCTCTGTGTCTCTCATTACGATATCTCCAGCATCATTTTCTAGTAGTCCTATATCTACCCTCAACTCTCTTTTACCCTTTATATACTTAAAAAATCTTTTAGTATCTTCTTTGATATTAGTCACCAGCTTCCTTTCATAATTCATCTTTTCCTTCCTAATGACATTCTTAGTTTCCTTCTGCAAGATTTTAAAAGCTTCCCAATCCTCTATCTTCCCTATAGCTTTGGCTTCCTTCAATGCCCTCTCTTTTGCTTTTACTTTGGCTCTGACACCTTTTCTATCTCCTACTGTAATTTATAATCCACATCCCGGCTGCTGTTTGGAGGCCTGTATACAACTACCATTAGTGTCCTTTTACCCTTGCCATTTCTTAACTCAACCTATAGAGACTCTACACCTTCCGATCCTATGTCATCCTCTTCTAATGATTTAATATTTTTATACCTCAGGCCACACCACCCCCTCTGCCTATTAACCTATCTTCCTGATACACTGTATATCGTTGGCCATTCTGTTCCCAATGGCAGCCATTCCTTAGCCAAGTTTCAGAGATGGCCACCACGTCATATTTGCTAATATGTAGCTGAATTTCATGATTGTCCATTTTATTTTTTATGCTGCTTTCCAACAGGTTCATCAGGCAAGATTTTCCCTTAAGGAAACCATGTTGATTGTGTCCCATCTTGTCCTATGTCACCGAGTACACATCTTTAACAATTGACTCCAACATCTTCCCCACCACTTAGTTCAGGCCAATTGGTCTATAACTTCTTTTCTCCTGCCTCCTTACTTTTTTAAAGAGTGGAGTGACATTTGCAATTTTCCATTCCTCCAGAACCATGCTAGAGTCCAGTGATTATTGGAAGTTCTAAAGCCTCCACAATTTCTACCACTACCTCTTTTAGATCCTGTGAGTGCAGTTTACCTGGACCAGGTGACTTATGAGTCTTTCTGTCTTACAGCTTTTTGAACACCTCCTCTCTTAAGACCGTAAGACAAAGGAGCAGAAGTCGGCCATTTGGCCCATTGAGTCTGCTCCGCCATTTCATCATGAGCTGATCCAATCTCTCCTTTAGTCCCATTCCCCCGCCTTCTCTTTGATGCTCTGACTGCTCAGATACCTATCAATCTCTGCCTTAAATACACCTGATGATTTAGCCTCTACTGCCACCTGTGGCAACAAATTCCATAGACTCACCAACCTCTGGCTAAAAATTTTTTTTCGCATCTCTGTTCTGAATGGGCACCATGCAATCCTCAAGTCATGTCCTCTCGTACTAGACTCCCCCACCATGGGAAACAACTTAGCCACATCCACTTTGTCCATGCTTTTCAACATCTGAAATGTTTCTATGAGGTTCCCCCTCATTCTTCTAAACTCCAAGTAGTACAGTCCAAGAGCAGTCAAACGTTCCCCATATGTTAACCCTCTCATTCCCAGAACCATTCTAGTGAATCTTCTCTGAACCCTCTCTTGTAATAGTAAATGCACTCACTTCTCTTCCCTCACACTCTTCAACAACTGGCACACAGCTGGTGGCTTCCACAGTGAAGTCTGATGCAAAATACTCACTTGGTTCATCTGCTATCTCCTTGTCTCTGTTATTAATTCTCTGGCTTCATTTTCTAGCAGTCCTATATCCACTCACCTCTCTATTTTTTTTATATACTTGAGAAAGCTTTTTCTATCCACCTTAATATTATTTGCTAGCTTGATTTCATATTTCATCTTTTCCCTCCTAATGATCCTTCTAGTAGCTTCTGTAGATTTTTGTAAGTTCTCCTATGTTTTGTCTTCTGGCTAATTTTTGCTTTGTTGTATGTATTCCCTTTTGCTTTTATGTTAGATTTCCCTTGTCAGACATGGTTGTACTATTTTGCCATTTTAGTATTTCTTTGTTTTTGGAATACATCTATCCTGCGTTTTCCTCACTTTTCCCAGAAACTCAAACCATTGCTGCTGTGCTGTCATCCCTGCCATCATCTCCTTCCAATTTACCTTGGCCAGCTCCTCTCTCATACCACTGCAATTTCCTTTTCTCCAGTGAAATATTGCTACATCAATCTTTACTTTCTCTCCATCAAATTTCAAGTTGAACTCAATCATACTGTGATCCCTTCCTCCTAAGAGTTCTTCAATCACCTCCAGTTCATTACCTACCACTCAATCCAGTATGGATCCCCTGGAAGGCAAAAAAAAACTGCTGTAAAAAGCCATCTCGAAGGCATTCAACAAATTCACTCTCGTGAGATCCATTACGCACCTGATTTCACCAATCTACCAGCATGTTAAAATCTCCCACGACTATCATAAAATTGCCCTTTGACTAGCATTATCTATTTCCGATTGCAATCTGTAGTCCACATCCCAACTACTGTTTGGAGGCCTGTATATAACTACCATCAGGGTCCTTTTACCCTTTTAGTTTCTTAACTCAACCCACAAGGATTCAATATCTTCTGATCCAATGTCACATCCTTCTTCTGATTTGATGTCATTCTTTACCAGTAGAACCATGTGACCCCCTCTGTCTACCTTCCTATCCCTGCAATATAATGTGTAACCTTAGATATTCAGCTCCCAATTACAACCATCCATCAGCTTTGATTCCATGATGACCAGAACATTAGACCCGGCAATCTGTAAAAGTGCAATGAGATCATCCCTCTTATTTCCTATCCTCCGTGCATTGAGATATAACACTGAGTACTGTATCTGCTACCCTTTTGGATTCTGCATCCCTAATGCACTGATACTGACCCTGCTGGCTGCAAATTTGTCCTGTCATCTGCCTGCCCTTCCTGATAGTCTGACTGCACACTACCTTTTTTTTACTGCCTGTCCAATCCTGAATCCCTTCACTCCAGTTCCCATTCCTTTGCTAAATTAACTTAAACCCTCTCAAGCAGCTTTAATAAGCACGTCCAAGAGAATATTGGTCCCCCTCAGGTTCCGGTGCAACTCACCACTTCTATGCTGGACATCCCTTCCCCCAGAAGAGATCCCAATGATCCAAGAACCTCAAGTCTTGTCCCCTGCACCAGCTTCTCAGCCACACATTTATCTGCCAAATCATCCTGTTTCTACCCTCACTGGCACGTGGCACAGATAGCAATCCAGAAATCACATTCCCGGAGTTTCTGCTTCTCAGCTTTCTGCCTAGCTCTCTAAATTTTCTCATCAGGACCGCTTTGCTTTTTCCTCCTATGTCAGTGGTACCAATATGTACCAAGGCATCTGGGCTGCTCTCCCTCCCCCTCCAAAATGCTGTGGACGAATTCTGAGATGTCTCTGTCCCTGGCATATGGGAGGCAACGTACCATCTGGGTGTCTTTTCACATTCACAGAACTTGATGTTTGTTCCTCTGATCTATAGGGGTAGTGATATTCCCTTATCACTCCTGCTCCCCTTTTCACCTGCTTTTCCTTTTGCACTATGAACCCATGCTCAGTCCCAGTATCCTGGTCTCTGTGTCATTTCCCTGGAAGGTCATCTCCCACAACAGTATTGAAAACACTATACTTGTCATTGAGGGGAATGGCCACAAGGGTCCTCTGCACTAATTGCCTATACACTGACCTATTTCTTCTCTTGACAGTCACTCAACTAGCTTTCTCCTGCAACTTAGGGGTGACTACTTCCCTGAAAATTCAATTGATGGTCTCCTCCCTCTCCTGTACAAGCCGAAGATCATCCAGCTGCTGCTCTAGATCTCTAATAGTGTCTTCAAGGAGCTGCAGCCAGATGCACTTCATGCAGTCGTAGTTCCCTGGGAGACTCTGTGTTTTCCAGGACTCCAACATCCGAACACACAATGGCAATTCAAACTACACTTTACCACTGACATAGTAAGAAAAAAAGCAAAACTTAACCAAAACTTACCCAGAGCCAATGTCAAAACCTCCTTTGAGACCAAGCCTAACACTCCCATTCTCACCACTGGCTGCTCCGCTCGTCCTGTCTGTACTTTTATTTGCTCCACTCTGTGCTGCTCCCGCTATCGGAGTATCACAGAATGCCCATGAAGCTCTCCTTGTAAACGAACACTGCGGCCTGCGAGAAACCTCCTCGCTGCGTTCTGCTCCCACCACTGATCGGGCTGCTGGAATGTCATTCTGCCGTGAGCACCCATTTCCAAAGTACAGGCTTTCCCAAAAAAGGTGCACCTGTTATACCAGCTGACTGCCAGTGTGGTGATCCTAACAGGCTAAAAGCTGCCTGCAAACTGCCTCTGAATGCACAATCTGAGTGGATGGCTGAGCGGTGTAAGTACAGCTGGCCTTTAAAATGGACTAGAATTTCCTGTAATCCCACTGGCTCATCACTGGACTTCTTGGGCTGACTCCTGAACAATCTCATAATCTTTCTTTGACCGATTGAGTATAATTCTGTGTTCCTAACTTAACTTTCTCAGCTTCAGTTGCATTCTGGCAAAACTGGATAAAACTTATTTCAAAACTAATACATCACTCCAGAGAGGGTTTGTCAAAGCGTGCCTCCAGGAGGGATCTAATGACAGCATACACAACAGAAGCATTCTAGTCTCTCTGAAGTAAAAGCTGACATTTCATTAGCCTTTCAATTCTTCCTCTCTACTATTTTCTTATGATGTCTTGTGTCTGCTCCTTCACATTTCGCAGCTTCTCAGCAATTGTACAATATTTCCTTAGTTCCAAAACAGCAGATTTCATACCTCCCTCACATCAGCTCCATCTGTCACAATTTTGTCCACTCACTTTTACAAATGTCTGCTTCCACCTAAACGCCTTACTATGCAATTTGCATGTGACATTGGCCACACTCTGGTACACAGCAGGCTTAACCAGCTGAGGGCAGCTGGTGGGACTCATACACCCGGGAAATAGGGACATGCCTATCCTAGCATGTGAAGTCAGCACCGGCGGGCTGGAGAAAGAAATCAGCAGTGAGATCCAACCGCCGGGACATTAGTTCTGCAACGTTTTGAAGAGAGTAAAGGGCATAACAAGGCACAGAGAAAGTCATGGTTATCCGCTGCAACCAAGGAACGCCCCGGTTTGTGACAACTGTTTGCACCAGCGGACCCAGACTTTGGCGGTCAAGAGAGTGGAACTACCCCAGAGCAATAACTTTTCCACTTTAAAACTCTACCATACTGGTCTCCTGTTAATAGACAGCCAACAGATATACGACCTGCAGTTCCTTCCTCAAAGTCATAAATCAGTATCCTGATATGACAAAAGAATGGAAAATGTATTTTTTCTGCTTGACAGTGTAATAAGGTTTAATACCTAAAAGTGCTACTTCAGAAGGAGCAGTCAATGTCTGTAAATATGAATGTCACTAAGGACAAAGATTTGAAACCTCTTGTTGGGAGCTCAATGTAGGAACAGGAAAGTTGAACTGGTTATCACTAAGTCACATCAGCAAAATGATTTGAAACAATATTAGACACTGAATACAGTTCAATATTTTTTTCAGATGAAACAAAATTAAGGTTAGGAACCTTTTGTATTTCAAACTTATGAAAGAAAGTACAATATGACCTCTGATCTGTGTTACATTGAGGTTTTGTTTAATTCTTTGTAGGTTTCTGCATCATCAGCAACAACTGAAAATTTAATTTTGGAAGTGAAATCTATTTTGAGCACAATTATACATTTTCCGCTACTACAAGCAGTGATTAATAAGTTTGTGGCCTAAGGTAGATGGAGTCAATTTTAGGAAACTTAGCACATTTATTTTTCATCATAGTCCCCTCCTACATTTACACACTTAGTCCAGCGGTCATGGAGCATACGGATGTTGGACCTCCAGGAAGTGTCCACAGATGGGTGATTGATAAGTTTGTGGCCTATGGTAAAAGGAGATGAGTTATACAGCTCTCGTTACATGCACATGCAGGTCAATTCTTTGCGTGATTATGCAGAAAGTTTGAAGTTAATAACTCATCGGGCTGATTGATATTCGTCGCCTAAGGTAGAAGGAGATGAGTTATTAACTTCAAACTTTCTGCATAATGACTCAAAGAGTTGACCTGCATGTGCATGTAACGAGAGCTGTATAGCTCATCTCCTTCTACCTTAGACCACAAACTTATCAATCACCCATCTGTGGACACTTTCTGGAGGTCCAAGTGTCAACCTGAAATTATTAACCTGCTCAGTTGAGGAAAAACACCAGAGACACAAAATTACCTCTGAAACGGTTTTTATTCAGAGAAGAGTTCGCAGCCCCACGCACCTCAGGCGTAAGGTAGCCAACTCCCAATTTGTCGGTTTACAAAGGTCATACTTATACCCAAAAGCAGGGTACTACATTCGCAAATATGGTTACCGATTCAAATTCATCAATTGAGTGGCTATTGCATAGCTAAGCACGCGAAATACTCGGAATAAGCATAGACACAAGCGTAATACTTGGAATGGGTATGGACACAAGCAAAACACTGGAAATAGGTATATAGCTCAAAATACTTTGCCGAACACATTGTTTTGTGGTCGCAAGGTTCCTCTTCCTTGTGGTTGCCACATGCTGTCTGGCATCTTATTTTAGCTACCTCTTCCCTGTCCTCCTACACTTCCCTAATGATGTATCCTTTCCCTGGTCCTGTCTACATATTTCGCTACACTTACCATTTGTCCACCCCTTCTACATGTACCTCTTACCCTCTTCACATTCTCACAAGATCCATATGCTCCACAACCGCTGGACTAAGTGTGTAAAAGTAGGAGGGGACTGTGTTGAAAAATAAATGTGCTAAGTTTTCTAAAATTGTCTCCTTCTACCTTAGGCCACAAACTTATCAATCACCTCTCGTAGTTTATAAACTGGATTTGAGTAAAGATTCATTTGTTCAAAATTCCCATCCATGGTTTCTCCACTAGCTGACCAATGGAAACACAAAATATAGCACGATTTATGCCAGCTTCTGTCTTGTTTCGGACATGAACCTCTTGAAGCAATTGCTTGCCAGAAGAACACAAAGCTAACTTGACACAAGAGCCAATAAGACTTGGTTCCATTCTTTATCTCTACCATTTGATGGTATTGGGTTTGTCTAAACTCAAGCAAAGGCCTTGGGCACTTTTGGATGAAAACAACCACAAGTGCTCTCACTAAAGGGAGATTATAGGTCACTACCCAAACTTCAAAAGACTAGTTCATTTCCCTGTTTATTCTCTATGATGAGTTTAGCTGCCAATACTCCCTATTCAAGTGGTGGGTCCGTTCTCCCTACCAAGCAGAAGATAGTTCCAGCTAACAATGTAGCTTATGCACAGTTCATTTATTTTCAGTGGTACACATTTAAGTTCAAACAACATTCTTAAAACACACTTAAAATTTGGAGGGTTCCTCCTACAAAACATTTCCGAATTGCAAACCATTTCTAAAATGCTAAGCACTTCTAAAACACAAATTATTTCCAAAGAAACCGGTACAATTGCTATGAACAATAAAGACATAACAACAATGCAGACGAACAAATCACCCATCACAGAAATCAAAGTCAGAGGAATGGATTTTAACTCATCCCACATTTCTTTCATACTTCTTGATGCTCCTTACCCTATTCCTAATAAGCATGAACAGCTCTTTGTGTTTATACCCTTTGTCTGTTACTTGGGTGATTTCACACACATATATATGATAGTTCCTCAGAACCCATTTTACACAAACTGTCTCAAAGCTATTAGAAAGCACAGATCTCAGCTACCTATCATTAATACCATAAAGCTACCTTCATTGAGTACAAATGCCTTCCAACGATAAACATATCAGTTATTTGAAATGTCAAATGATATTATCCACCTGGTCAAAAAGCTTCCTTAAACTAAGCAATTTTGCCAGTTGTCTGTTTGAAACCAAATTAAATAACCGATTGTCTTGTACTCCACCTCTCAATCAGTTAGCTTCATGGTATGAACCAACAAGTCCGTGAGGCTCTTTACAGTGCTTGTTTGCAAAGCTGTTCTATAAGCATTGTTTTAATTTCAAAATTATTACTCTTTTTCATTTACATTTTAAGAACTGAAGATTGACTCTGATCTTTGATCAGAAGCTAATCAAGTGTTTGATCTTGACAAGTGCTAGCTGTTGTGTCTAGAAAATGAGCTTGGCACTTGGCCCAAAAAGCGAATATCCATCACATAACTCCTGGCAATTTTGGATTATTTACTATCAGTACTGCTGCTATGCACTGCAAGAATATGGTACTTTCCAGACCTTCTATAGATGTTTTAATTGACGGGATTAAGGTGCCAGATGACTTAGTGCAAACCAGATCCTCCAGGCTTTTGTGCAATATAACTAGCTTAGGATACATAGAGCAGAGCAAGCCAAAGTTAAAGAGCCATATAGTACTTCAGTAGGATGTTTCTATTAGTAACTGCCACAACTCAATAGTCTCTTACATTTTTAGTGCCTGCAAAACTCTGATTGTAGGTTGATGGTTATCATTTGCTCCATCATTTTTTTCTCTGCAGATGCTGTTTTGATTTGTTCAGTATTTCTGGATTACTTTTCAAATTTCAAATATCTACTGTTTTCTACATCTTACGTTTCTAACATTGTGTTTCCCACCCCCCCCCCCTTCCCTCGCCTCTTCTCTCGGTTTGCTTATTCCCCCTCAAGACAGATCAGCGATGATTAACAAGCATCCATCAGCCTCTCTTAAATGATGTCAACAACAGTGGTGTCACCTGGAAAACACATGTCTTCACCTTATCACAATAGTACAACCATGGCTGACAAGGTATTGTGAGAGTAAAAGAAAGAGCATACAACAAAGCAAATATTAGAGGGAAGATAGAGGATTGGGAGGTTTTTAAATACCTACAGAGAGAAACTAAAAAAGTCAAAAAGATGAAATATGAAAACAAGCTAGCAAGTAATATCAAAGTGGATTGTACAAGTTTTTTCAAGTATGTTAAAAATAAAAGAGAAATGAGAGTGGATATAGGACGCTAGAAAATGAGGCAGGAGAAATAATAACGGGGGACAAGGAGATGGTTGATGAACTAAATGAGTATTTTGCATCAGTCTTCACTGCGGAAGACACTAGCAGTGTGCCAGATGTTGTAGTGTGTGAAAGAAGAGAAGTGGGTGCAGTTAATGTTACAAGAGAGAAGGTGCTCAAAAAGCTGAAATACCTAAAGTTACATAAGTCACCTGGAACAGAGGAACTGCATGCTAGAGCTCTGAAAGAGGCAGTGTTAGAGATTGTGGTGGCATTAGTAATGATCTTTCAAAAATCATTGGACCCTGGCATGGTGCCAGAGGACTGGAAAATAGTAAATGTTACTGCAGTCTTTCCGAAAGGAGGAGGGCAGCAGAAAGGAAATTATGGACCAGTTAGTGTGACCTCAGTGGTTGGGAAGATGTTGGAGTCAATTGTTAAGGATGAGGTGAGAACTTGGTAACACAGGACAAGATAGTACAAAGTCAGCATGGTTTCCTTCAGGGAAAATCCTGCCTGACAAACCTGTTGGAATTCTTTGAGGAGATTACAAGTAGGATCGATGAAAGGGATGCAGTGGATGTTGTATATTTGGACTTTCAGAAAGCCTTTCATGAGGCTGCTTACCAAGTTAAGAACTCACAGTATTACAGGAAAGTTACTAACATGGTTAGAGCATTGGCTGTTTGGTAGGAGGCAGCGAGCGGAAATAAAAGGATCTTTTTCTGGTTGGCTGCCAGTGACTAGTGGTGTTCTTTTTATACTGTATATAAATGATTTGAATGATGGAATAGATGGCTTTGTTGCCAGGTTTGCAGATGATACAAAGATTGGTGGAGGGGCAGGTAGTGTTGAGGAAACAAGTAGGATGCAGAAGGACTTAGACAGATTAGGAGAATGGGCAAGAAAGTGGCAAATGAAATACAATGTTGGAAAATGCATGGTCATGCACTTTGGTAGTAGAAATAAATGTGTGGACAAATTTCTAGGCGGGGTGAAAATTCAAGAATCTGAAACTAGAGGGACTTGAGAATATTTGTGCAGAAGACTCTGAAGATTAACTTGCAGGTAGAGTTGGTGCTGAGGAATGATGTGGTGCTGAGGCTTTGGTAAGGCCTTACCTTGAGTATTGTGAAGTTTTGGGCCCCTCATCTTTGAAAAGGTGTGCTGGCATTAGAGAGGGCCCAGGGGAGGTTCACAAGGATGATTCCAGGAATGAAAGGTTTATCATACAAGGAATGTTTGATGGCTCTGGGTCTGTACTCACTGGAATTCAGAAGGATGAGGGGGGGGATCTCATTGAAACCTTTCAAATGTTGAAAGGCCTAGATAGAATAGATGTGGAAAGGATGTTTCCCATAGTGGGAGAGTCTAGGACAAGAGGGCACAGCCTCAGGATAGAGGGGCACCCTTTCAAAACAGAAATGCGGAGAAATTTCTTTAGCCAAAAGGTGGTGAATTTGTGGAATTTTTTGCCACATGCAGCTGTAGAGGCCAGGTTGTTGGGTGTATTTAAGGCAGAGATTGATAGATTCTTGATCGGACATGACATCAAAGCTTATGGGGAGTAGGTCAGGAACTAGGGTGAGGAGGAGATAGAAAAAAGGATCAGCCATGATTGAATGGCAGAGCAGACTTGATGGGCTGAATGGCCTAATTCTGCTGCTGTGTCTTATGGTCTTATGGTCACCTTTCTCTGCAACTTGGATTAAGCTAATTTTCTCTTTTTCTTCACTTTTTCTGAGGAAAAGGTATCAGCCCAAAACTTTTCCCTTCACAAAGATGCTGTCTGATCTGCTGAGTTTCTCCAACATACTCTGTCCTCATCCTTTTTAACAGGTGCAGACTAACTTTAAGCAAGTGGGTCATTCTCACAAATGAATCCTTTAATTAGGCAATTAGATAAAAAATAAACAAAATAAACCATAAAAATAGACTAATATTGATAATGTACTAAAATCAGTAATGAGCTTCTTCTCTGAAATTGCTACATTATATAGATTGATTAAAAGATGTGAGATTGAGATCCCTATTTCTAGTTTCGGGGTTTATCCAATTCAGCCCAATCTCAGCAAGAAATTATCAAATGAATATTTAAGTCCAAGACTGACAAAATTAAGTTAGAATGTAATTTAAGAGTATTATTTTAATGCATGGAACATACTTTCTAATGAACAGAATTCATGAGAGAATGCAAAGATTATAATTGACTAAGGATGGTAAAAATCTTCATAATACTTAAAAAAAACTGGGCTCACATAATAACAATTACAACATGTTCTACTCAGCTTTATATAATAATTTTAAATTATGGACATGGAACCCCAACTTCAAAGCAGCATTTGTCAATATTAATGAGCTAATCTGAAACAAGTATTTATGACATTATTTTCTATTATAATAGAGATTCTAAACCAGGAAAATAACATACAAAATGTTTTGTAAACTCTTACAGCTCAAGTCTAAAAAGAGTATTTCTACATTTTAGAAATTTCTCAGTGGTTACTGGATACCATCATGCGTATTTTTTAATGCACTTAATCAATAGAAAGTATCTTAAGTCACAGTTTTGTTTACAAGTGAATCTCATGATCCATTTACCACAAAACAATAACATTATTACCAAGCATAAGTTAATTAGACTTTTCCTTGCACTATGCTAATTTTGTAGTAAGGAAAGCTGGACATTTGAGGCACAAGGGAACTGATAAACAGTTGCATACTTCCATAACTAATTAGTCCAATGAAGCAAGAAACAATACAAAAACAAGTAAATATTGATTAGAGGAAAGGTGAGTGACAGGAGAGGTAGGGAACAGAATTGGTCTGAAACATTTTTTTTAATTTTAAGAGAACACTGATTGAAATAGATTAAAGTTAATTTTCTTTGCCGAGCAGCTTTTATATCAATCACACAGATATCTTGCTCTCCAATTTATTCAATTTCAATTCAAACAGCAAGATGTAATTTACACAAAGAAAAGAGCAGAGATGATATATTCAACATTAATCTCTGGACTTTTGAGTTTAATTATATTACTGCCTTGGCCCGAAAATGTGATATAATTTGCAAAAGAGCAACAGAGTTTACCTTTAACTTCACTACTACTTCAAAAGCTGATTACAACCCATTGCCAGTGTAGCTGTGCCTGTCACCAATACATAATGTGTACTTATCAACCTGCAGAACATCTAGAGGCAACACGAACAAATGCTGGAGGAACTCAGCAGGTCAGGCAGTATCTATGGAAAAGTGAACAGTCAACGTTTCTAGTCAAGACCCTTCATCAGGGTTTAAGATCTAAAAGTGACAAATGACTTTAAGACCGTCTCCATCTTTGAGGTAGATACTGCTGTTGGTTGTAATATTAGGGACATAGTTGGAATTCTTTCCCCGGTTAATTGTGATTCTAATATTGATGACTTTTACGTGGCCTATTTCACCCAGTTAAATCTATATCCATGTGGTCACTCTTGCAGCCTGTCATATTAGATTTATGTGACAAGACAGACTTTCCACAAAGTAATTAGTCTGAAAATACCGGAAGGCAGGGAGCTTGAAATTGTCAGGTCAGATAGGGCAAGACAATTTTGGTTCATTTTTCACACTAGACACTGATACAATCCAAGTGACACTTCTAAAATAGGTTCAGCATCTGGACAGTGGAGACAGCCATGATTAAACACTTGACAAGTGGCAATGAGGATGTATGCTTTCTAAAGGGGTCAATTCTTGGCCAGTTGACATTGAGGATGACATAATCATCTCAAAGTTGTGCAGTAGATTTACCATCTCATTTAACACTATTAGTCCAGGGGAGGATTCTTATTAATGGGTCTCTTCTGAGCACTGGAATTGACTCTGGGTCTGGGCAGTAAATTATTTCAATCTGCAAAGCAGAGTTCTATGACTGAGACCTTGTTCTACTTTCGCACAGAACTGAGTGGACCACTTCTTTAGTTCCTCTTTCAAGGGCAGTATATAGGCACCGCAGAAGGTGCAGCTGACTTTCAGCTCCACTCAAGCAGGTTAGCTTCCAACCTTCAGTGTGGAGTTTGTACCCTCTCCCTGTGAATCAGTTGCATTCCCCACTGGCATGTTCAATTCCTCCCACATCCCAAAGATATTAAGGTAGTTAGGTGAACTTTTCACTGTAAGATGTCTTTAATGAGAGGAGAATTGGAGGTTGGGTTGTACGTTAAAGGTAGAAACTGAGAAGGTGCTGCCAGTGGTAACTACTCCATCATTAGATACATTGCCACTCTCGTAGTGGAAGGAGAATTGCCACTCTCTTTAGTGGGTGGAGAAATGGACGCTGGGTTGGACAGTTAAAGATGGAAACTGAGAAGTTGCTGCCAGTGGTAGTTACCCCACCATTAGATATATTGCCACTCTCTTAGCAGATACCATTAATGTCAAATTTGTAACTTGATCTGAACTTCCATTTTTAATGTACTTATTCCTGTCGGTAAAGAGGGTAGAATCTTTCCATGCTTCTTGAATTTGCTATTATTGAGAAGAGATTTATGATATAGAAGGAGGCTTTTTGAACTATCTTGAATATATTGCCATAAAAAAGAACTATTTAGGCTATTGCAGCCTCCAAGCTCCCATTCCACAGCTCTCTAGGTTATACTGCAGTAGGTGTAATGAGAATTTATGGCCCTCTCTCCATCAGGTAGTGAATTCCAGACCTCCATTAGACCTTAGAAGACATTTTTTTCTCAACGTCCCCTATCTGCTACGTTAAGCTAATATCCCCTGCTAGAGATACTATGGCTAGGGGAATTAGTCCAATGCCTTTCATAATTGTATACTCCTCAGTAACTTATGTTTCCTCTCCTTTAAATGCAAGACATTAATAAATGAATTGAACTTCCTCTGCTGCAAAGATGAGATTTGAACTCAAGTTTCTGAACCTAGAAATCTGGGTGTTACTTCAGTTAATTCCTATAAGAAGTAAGAGTGTGAGGATTACATCCCTTAAAAGCTGTCCATATTTCAGGTTAACATAAAACAAAGCCATGTTATCAGTGCATCCGTCCGGAAGCATGAGTCGAAAATATAAACAGAAGACATTCTGCACATGTTGGAAATGAAAGCAACATGCACAAAATGCTGGAGGAACTCAACTATAGAAAAAATTGAACAATCAACATTTCAGGCTGAGATCCTTCATCGGTCCTGATTAAGGGTCTGGGCCCGAAACGTCAACTCTTTACTCTGTTCAATAGGTGCTACCTGGCCTGCTGAGCTAAAAACATAATTGTGTTAGTTAATTTACCTCTTTCACAAGAATTCAATGGGAGAAATTTTTATACATGATTTTCACATTTTTGGAAGTAATCTATGAGTAATCTGTTAGTCACAAATTACCATTCACAACACTGCTATAACTCAAGGGTTACCAGTAATTTAACAACAATGCCATCATAACGCCTCTTTCAATGTTCTAATTTTTGGATTAGTAATAGGAGAAATTAACTGTTTTTCTCTTCATAGATGACGCTTGATAAGTTGAATATTTCCAGCACTTATTGTTGTATTTTAGATAACATCAAATGTGCTGCGTCCATCGAAGCTTCGAGTTACCTTTCAAAAACTTACCATTAATCAGATGTGATCTTCACTTTAAAAATTCATGCTATATATTAAACAATGACTTTTAAAAGTGATGATTGATACAGTTGCTCATTTTTTCCAATGCTTTTCCCACCAAATATGTTATTTTACCAGTACTATTGTTACTCAGGCTGTCCCTTTCTCCCTTTTTAATCAATAGTTCCATGAAATCAACCTTCTAATTCTCTGGCAACATGTCTGTAACCAAGGTGTTGGAAAATAATAAAGCCTCTGCTACTTCCTTCCCTCCTACTCTCATGAGCATGAGATACAATTTATCAGTAGTTAATTGTGATGGAATCATTTATCTGAGTAGCTAATCTAATTGCCTCTTAAAGTAACAATGATTTCATGCTCCAGGGTGGCATAGATCCTCCATAAAGGGCAGCCAACAAGATACATTGGAAGAAGGAACTATTGCTGCAGAACCTACTGAATCTACATTTGCATTTTTTTTTGAAGTCATATGTATGCTGTCCCTTTGCCACTGACTGCACAATCAGGCCTATTTTTTTTTTAGTTGTAGTTTTATGTCCTTCCCATGAGATGGAGAGGAAAACTGAAAATACTTTAATAGATTAAGATCAGATAGAAAGCTTTAGACTGGCTCAGGTTACAGACTGTAAAAAAAATGGACCACGGAGAATGTTCCACCCACAGAGTTAAGTAATTATCTATAAAGTCTCCTTTATATGTTTTACTTCCATAACCATCCATACAATAACATAACAAAAAATCATCAATCTCAGTTATGAAATCTTCAAATGACCTCTGCTTTGGGGATAGAATTCAAAAATTCTCCTACCTTTTATGTGTGGAGGTGTTATGTGACATAACCTCCTAATGGCTCAGCTTGGTTCCTGTGTAGCAAGGCAGGAATACACAGTATTGCAATCTAATCAAATCTCAGCTTGAGCTAAATCCCAACAGTGCCTTCCAAAATTCTCCTTAAGAACAAAAGAAATGTGCTGTATTATCTCTATTTGTAAGCTTATTGTAGGTAGCTCTCTGACTTTTAATAACATTAGACATTACAATCAAGAGAATGCCCCTCATTTACAAAGTGAAATTTGCAACCACAGAATACCCTGAAGTACCTACAACAATTGGACATTATGATAACATAGGAAAAGCAGAAGCCATTTTGAATCAGTATATTTTCACAAATAGCATTATAATAGAGAGATTAATATGCTTTTAGTGTGATTGTTCAGGGGATATATGTTGGGCAAGGCAAGAAGATGCTTCCCCCGGTCTACTTCAAAATCGTATCATAAGGTCCTCTACGTTTGAAAGGGAAGATGTCTCTCCATAATCTGTTGGACAGTCAGTCTATATTTCAGCACTTCTGTGCAAGTGGAAGCAACAATCCTCTGATAGTGCAACTATCAAAAATCACTCTTGGGGTGGCAATTTTGAGTGTGTAACACCCTGGGAAAGGTTTCACTGCTAATGTAATGTTCTTTCTGAAGAAGCAGTGTTTGGGTTATGGTTAGAGATAACGGGTGCCTTGGAATGTGAGCCGTTCCAATGAGGGGAATGTGTTGTCATGCTGTGTGCCTGATACTGAGGTGATCTGGGTCTTTTGTTCATGGGAGATGAGAGTGTGGCTGGGAGCTGACGAAGCCCAGGGAAATCGATGGAGGATTGGCGAAGGGGAAACTGTGAGCTCCAACTTGTGCACATTAGACTGTTTCATTAAAATAAGCCCTTTTCTTTTTGCTTTATTTTAGTCAAATTAAGAATTACAAAGCTAAATTATTTAATTGCATATGGTGTACTGTCTGTTGTTTTGCGGTACTGATTTGTAACAGGGTAACAAATCAGGCAAATTCCACGCAAACAGGGGGGTTCTGCACCTCACTCTCATGCGTTTGGTGGGGCCAGAGATTGTCTTCTCTTGACTTACACAGGTAACAGAACCAGAGGGTTACAGTTGTGCGGGCTTGTCCGGGATTGATTTCATTTGATGCTGTGTGATGCCCTGAGCATTGAACCAGTGGGTTGTGTGTTTTAGTCTGTGTTGAATTATTGTCCTGTAAAGTGATTATAATACGTGGTTATAGATGCTGCCGGGGCTGAGCGTTAGTGTGAGTACACGGGGTTACTGGTAACAAATGCATGCATGCTGAGTGGAGTAGATATTTGTACTCCTGATGAAATGTTAGTTTGACTTTTAAATACTGTTAAAGCTGCAGACAAAGTTACGACTGTGGGGCATAGGTTTGATAAGATGGTGGGCACAGACTTTGTTTTAGTTCAGACGAGCGCTAACGTAATGACAGTGGAACTGCCTGATACTATTGGGGTCCTGGGAGAGGGGGTGCTGTGGACTGTCCATATTTTCCGGGAGGAAGAGGGTGTATGGGAGTGAGCTGAATTGTAAGTCATGTCATCTGAGGCTGGAAGCAGAGATTTCAAAAACAGGGTTCTCTTGTTTCTGCATATTGATGGAAAGGAGTGGTTTGATTTGGAATGTCTAATTAGCCCCCCAGTGAGGAGTAGGTTGGTGGCAGCCCTTACCTCCCTGGTGAATAAATGGAAAAATGCTCAAATTCAAAGTCCCAGCTATGGTAGGCTCCACCTATTCTCCAGAACGAAGCCCACCCCTAAAGGGGAAGAGGAGTATGAGACTTGGGCGGAGCAGACCTCTCAGTTGTTAGCGAGTGGCAGTGCACTGATGACCTAAAACGACAGCGATTGGTGAAAGTTTGAGTGGGTGGGCTGCTGATGTAGTGAGAGTCGTAAAGGCACAGAATCCCCTTGCTACTTCTGCAGCCTACACGCAAGCACTAGAAAAGGCGTTTGGTGTGACGAGAAGCCCAATGAAGATCATGTCAAGGTTTCAGAATGTGTCAGGAGAAGGGGGAGAGGTTTTCTGCTTACATCTTTTGGCTAGAGAGGCAGCTAAGTTGCTTATAGAGCCAAGGGGCCATTCAGACGGCTGAGGTGGATCAGTAACAATGGACCAAATTACAAAAGGCACCCAGCCCTAGGACCTGATCACTTGGGGTCTCCGACTATCTCGTAAGATGCTCTTCCTTCCCTCATTTGTTGAGGCTGATAAGAGAAGTACAAAAGGAGGAAAACGTGTTGGAGATGCGGCAGGCCTCCGTCAGCAGAGTACAGTCCTCGGTGGTGGTCCCCATGTTGAAGTGACCACGGATAGTCCGCTCCGGAGACTGCTAGAGGAGATCATGACAGAGTTGAGAACTGAGATGTCCCGGTTGTTGTCAGTGGGTGTGGCCCCCTAAATGAAGGAGCTGAAAGAACAGGTGGATCCTCTATAGGGATGGACTATGCAAAGAGCTGCTAACTCCCGTGAGAAGGGGGGGGGGGGCCCAGTATTGTCAGTTATAACTGTGGTGAAGTGGGACACTTCAGGCAGGAGTGTAATTGACGGGAAACCCCTTGGAAAGTGAACCCCCGGGTATGTAACAGACAGAGACGTCGGGAAAACATAAAAGAGACCCAGTGAGTGGACAGCCAGGCATATCGGGGAGACACATTCCCAGCAATATATCAAAGAACAGCCTTAAGAAATAGGTATTTACGCTAGAGCCATACTTGACACAGGGTTGCAGGTCACTTTGATGTATCATTCATTTTATAACCAGCATTTGACACATTTACCATTGATGCCACTCAGTGCACTAGAGATCTTGTGTCTTAGAGTGGGAGATTATCTGTATGATGATCATTTGTTAGTGAAGTTTTCGGAGGCCGATGTGGGTGCGGTCGACAACTTGATACATGTGGTGAACGACATATACCTGTCTGGACACGCACCCCCCTGCTGACTGTTCCTGTGGCTCCTCCCACAGACCGTGGCTCCTCCCACAGCCCCAGTATAAAGGCAATTGGAGACACCGCCCCGGTCTCAGTCTCCAGGATGCAGTGTGGTGGTCAATTGCTGATTGTTCTTTCTTCCAGCCAATAAAAGCCTGTATCTCGCCTCACGTCTCCAAGAGTTATTGATGGTGCATCAATTTTATTGGCTGGAAGTTTTAAAACATGGAAAGTATTTTACGTCCGGAAAAATTAGACGTGGACCCCCAAGCTCCAGAAGCAGCTCTTGCCTTTGAACTCTGACTTGCGTGCTTCCAATCATACATGGAAGAGATTCCAGTGACTGAGCCTGCCACAATGTACAAAATCCTCCTATCCAGAGAAAGTCTGAAAGTATTCTCCCTTATCAGGGACTTGCTGACCTACCAAGGGGCACTGGATGCCCTCAAAAGACAGTACCCGCGGCCGGTGAACACTGTCTACGCAAGACATCGCTTAGCGACGCGGCGGCAGCGGACCAACGAGTCAAGCGGGCAGTTTCTCTGAGCCCTACAGACACTCGTACAAGCTTGCAACTGCAAGGGACTGATGGTGGAACAACATGCGGAGCTGCTAGTACGAGGCACCTTCGTTACGGGGATCAGGTCAGTGTACGTGCACCAGCGGCTTCTGGAAAATGCCGATCTTACCTTATGCTCGGCGATCGAGACGGCCGACATGCTGAAGGCTGCTCTGCACAACGCTGATGCTGTCCAGCCGCGCGATTCCCCACCGGTTCCGTGGACACTGCAGACCCCGCCGCCCGCGAGCGAATTCACCGCCACTGCTGCCAGTCGCGAGTCCACGACCTCCTTGAAACAGACCACAGCTGCTGCCAGTCGCAGGTCCGTGCAGTGTTACTTCTGCGGACTCGAAAGGCACCTCCGAAAATGCTGCCCAGCCCAAGAAGCGAACTGTTCCAGCTGCGGGAAGAAGGGCCATTTCGCCAAGGTCTGCAAGTCTAAACCACGAGTGGGGTCGGGCAGCGCTGCGTGTGAGGCATGCGGGCCGCCATCTTTGTCGGCGCCACCTCGTCCCACCCCCGACCCACCAGTGCTTACAAGACACCAAGACAGCAGTTCAACTCTGGCCTCCGTAACCCTCGACTAAAGCGCCCCACACCAGATTGCAAGGTCAATGATGGACATCCTGGTGGAGGGGCACAAGATTAGCTGCCTGTTTGACATGCGCAGCACTGAGAGTTTTACTGACCCGGACACAGTGCAACGCTGCGGACTCGTGACATGGCCGGTAAGCCAGAGGGTCACCATGGCTTCTGGGTCACATTCCACAGATATCCAGGTGGGTTGTGTAGCGACATTGGTGGTGCAGGGCACAGAATATTGGGACTTTGCACTACTGGTCATGCCTCAATGGTGCACACCTGTGCTATTGGGGCTGGACTTCCAGAGCCACCTCAAAAGTGTGACTATGGCATATGAAGGGCCCCTCCCAACACTCACTGTCAGGAATCCTCAGTTTTGTGGGACTTCACCATATACCCCGCTACTGACCACACACACACACACCGACCCACACATCCCACCCAGCACCATGCCGACAGCTGCGCTACCGACACCACTTGCAGCCTCTCCACCCTCAAGATCCCTCCCCCACCGCTGTTCGGCAACCTGACCCTCGACTGTCAACCTGTGGCAACTAAAAGCAGGAGGTACAGCGCGGGGGAAAGGGCCTTCATTCAGTCAGAGGTGCAGCGGCTGCTCAGGGAGGGGATCCTTGAGCCAAGCACAAGTCCTTGGAGGGCTCAGGTGGTTGTTGTTCAGACTGGGCAGAAAAATAGGATGGTCGTGGACTATAGCCAGATCATCAATAGGTTCACACAGCTTGACGCGTACCCGCTAACCCGCATCGCAGATATGGTTAACCAGATAGCTCAGTACAAGATGTACTCGACAATAGATCTGAAATCTGCTTATCACCAGCTCCCCATCTGCCCAGAGGACCGCCCCTACACCGCCTTCGAGGCAGGCGGAAGGCTCTTTCATTTCCTGCGCACCCCCTTTGGTGTCACAAATGGTGTCTCTGTCTTCCAGAGGGAAATGGACCAGATGGTGGACCAGTGCTAACTGAAGACCACATTTCCCTATCTGGATAATATCACCATCTGTGGTCATGACTGACCAGATCACAACGCCAACCTCCAACGATTTTTCCAAGTGGCCAAAGCCCTGAACCTTACTTATAATAGGGATAAGTGTGTGTTCGGAACCACCCGACTCGCTATCCTTGGGTATGTCGTGGAAAACGGGGTCATTGGCCCTTATCCCGACCGTATGCGCCCGATGTTAGAACTCCCTCTTCCCATCACCCTCAAAGCCTTCAGACGGTGCCTGGGCTTCTTTTCCTATTACGCCCAATGGGTCCCCCATTACGCAGACAAGGCCCGCCCTTGGGGACTCTCTTTTTAAACGAGGGGGGGTGAATGTGGTGAACTGCACATACCTGTCTGGACACGCCCCGCCGCTGACTGCTCCTGTGGCTCCTCCCACAGCCCCAGTATAAAGGCAATTGGAGACATCGCCCCGGGCTCAGTCTCCAGGATGCAGTGTGGTGGTCAATTGCAGCTTGTCCTTTCTTCCAGCCAATAAAAGCCTATATCTCACCTCACGGCTCCGAGAGTTATTGATGGTGCATCAATACATTAGCATTGGTTTGTCCAGACTCGGTTCAGAA
The DNA here is from genome assembly GCF_030144855.1 of Hypanus sabinus. Classification (NCBI taxonomy): domain Eukaryota; kingdom Metazoa; phylum Chordata; class Chondrichthyes; order Myliobatiformes; family Dasyatidae; genus Hypanus; species Hypanus sabinus. Next base: position 47,587,276 of record NC_082715.1, read on the forward strand.
GGGCAGCATTTCAGTTCTGGTGAGGTCCAACACTCCTGAGGAGAAAGCTGGAGAGAGCTTTCTGAGATTATTGTCCATTCACCTGGTGTTTTAAGCTGCTTTTGAGGAAGTGCGTGGCTGAATTGGGTTGGATAACGAGTTTACACGAGGGACTGTGTGGTTCATCCAGTCCAAGCCAATCCTGGGGAAGTAGTGAGAGTAATGGGAAACCCCAAATTTCCCAGAATGCCTGAGGACAAGGCCCTTGGTGGATGCTCTTAAAAGACCACGAAGAGGAGTCAGGCTACTGGTGAGGCTCGAACTGCAGAAGGCCTCGGTTGTACAGGCAAACAGGATGGCAGTGACTGTCAGGAAAACTATGAAGATGGAGGTCACCTTCAAGTGGGGGATTCCCCTGGCATATCTCTTCCCAGTGATGGTAATGACAGGTGTCTCTGTGACACAAGCCAGGGAGAAACTATCTGCAAAAGGGGGAAAGTTGACCGCAAAGTTATTCAACTTTGGGGACTCCCTGGTACCTGCGGGTTGGAAGAGGAGGTTGTTAGAGAAAAGATGTTGAAACTGGAAAGTGTCTTTTCCACTGATGAGTTAAATATGGGTTGTTCCAAGAGCACTCGTCACATTATCCGGGCGACCAAGGACACCCTGTTCAGAGAGAGGTTGTGGTGACTGGCTCCTGCAGAGGTGGAAGACATTCAGCAGCATTTGTGTAAGTTGAATGAAGCTGGGATCATCACTGAGTCCAGAAGCCCCAATGCGTCCCCAATAGTAGTGGCCAGTAAGAACAATAGGAAGGTATGGATGTGTGTGGACTATAGGACTCTGAACAGGCGTACTGTCCCTGATCAGTATACGGTCCCAAGGATCGAAGATGTGCTGGCCTGTCTGTGTGGGGTGAAGTGGTTCAGTGTGTTGGACTTGAAGAGTGGATGTTACCAGATCCCCATGAGTGAGGCTGAAAAATAAAATAGCATTCATATGTCTACTGGGATTCTTCCAGTTCGAGAGGATGCCCCAAGGCATATTGGGAGCCCCTGCAAACTTCCAGCATGTCAAGGAGAAGACAGTGGGGGATATGAACTTGCCTGAGGTATTGGTGTATCTGGATGACATCATACTCCTTGGGTCCACCTTGGAGGAACATGAAGTTAGGCTGCCTGAAAGCTGAAGGGTCAAATTTTCCCCGGACAAATGCTAATTCTGAAAGACGTCCGTCAACTATGTTGGGCACTTTGTCTCACGGGATGGAGTAGCCATGGATACGTTTAAGATAGAGGCAATAACCACATGGCCAAGGCCCCAGACTGTGACCGCTTTCTGCTCATTCCTTGGGCTCTGTGGGAACGACCGGAGATTTGTGAAGGGCTACACAAAAGTGAGTCACCTTTTAAATCAGCTTGGGGAAGAAAGGGAGGAGGAGAAAAGGAGAGGAGGGTGAAGAATATCTTAGCCCTTCGGAGCCTTTTGGGGTGAGGTGGGATGTGAAATATGAAGGAGATGCTGACCCAGGCACCTGTGCTGGCTGTTTACTGACACTTTAGTCAAATAAAGACTATTCAGCTTGTAATAGGCATTTGCACTGAATGGAACTTTAGTGTTTCAAAGAAAAAGTAAACTAATGGCAGTTTCAATGTAAATGCTATGTGGCAGGTTGTAATCAGCTTGTGTGGATGCTGTGTGATGTCCCCACCTCACCAAATAACAGACAGTACACCATAAGCGATTAAATGATTATGTTTTATAGATCTTACTAGAACTAAGTGATTAATAAAGCGATTAAATGATTATGTTTTATAGATCTTACTAGAACTAAGTGATTAATAATGATACAGTATATATGAAGAAAAAGAAAATAAAGAAAAAGCACCAAAACTTATCAAGGTCCAAACTACTTTGTGCACAACTGTTGGAGCTCAATTAACAAAGTCTTCTGACCACCATTCGATACCCTCAGACCTCCTCGACTCGTAGCTCAGGACCACCCGAAGTGATCAACTAAGCACCCCCGGCACATCTGTCTTTGGCTCCTCTCCTCGCTGACAATCCTGGCCTCGAACCCCTGCTCGGGGTTCGTTCCGTCACCCAGCTTACAGCATCACGTCCTCTCTCTCTCACCCCCTCATGCCAACTCCCCAAAAGCCCGCCAACAATAGTTTACAGACTCAGAAGAGAGAGAATAACATTAATCCCAATTGGTTAACAAACAAATACAATTCTTGTTATCAGTAAATTTAACCCAAACAAACTGCGAGAAAATCACTTACCATAACAAAGAAGTATTCCTACTTTTAACAAAACAAAGAAGCCATTTTGATTAACATACGCAGTAACAAAGAAAAAGAAGAAAACCCCTTACGCTATTTTCTAAACAGGGAGAAAATCCCGAAATCTGAGATGCAGAGGAACTTGGGAGTTCCTTTGCAGAACACCCGATAGCTTAATTTGCGGGTTGAGTTGGTGGTGAGAAAGGCAGATGGCACACGGATCTGATGCTGAGGCTTTATAAGGCACAGGTGAGGTCTCACCTTGGGTATTGTGAACAGTTCTGGGCCCCTCATCTTAAAAAAGATGTGCTGGTATTGGAGAGGGTCCAGAGGAGGTTCACAAGGATGATTCCAGGAATGACGGGGTTATCATCTGAGGAACGTTTGATGGCTCTGGGTCTGTACTTGCTGGAATACAGAAGGATGGGGGGTGGGGGGATCTCATTGAAGTTTTTCAAATGTTGAACGGCCTAGACAGAGTATATGTGGAAAGGATGTTTCCTATGGTGGGAGAGTCCAGGACAAGAGGGCACTGTCTCAGGATAGAGGGGTCCCCTTTCAAAACAGATGTGGAGAAAATTCTTTATTCAGAGGGTGGTGAATTTGTGGAATTATAGCTGTGGAGGCCAGGTTGTTGGCTGTATTTAAGGCAGAGATTGATAGGTTCTTGATTGGACATGGCATCAAAGGTTACAGGGAGAAGGCCGGGAACTGGGGTTGAGGAGGAGAAAAAAAAAGGATCAGCCATGATTGAATGGTGGAGCAGAATCTATGGGCTAGATGGCCTAATTTTGCTCTTACAACGTATGGTCATACGGTCTTATAGTCTTACCCTCCTAAGCAGCAGCTTCCCGGAGAAGGCAGCTGCACCACACAATTCATCTGAAAGCTACACTGTTGATTCTTAACTTCCTGCATGTTTGTAATCATCATGAGTAATTTAGTATTAACTCGCTTTCTCATTCCATTGAGGCTGCATTACCTGCTGTGTTTTTCGGCATTTTCTGTCCTTTCTACAGTTCTGTTTCAGTAGGTTAAGGAGGAGGACATTCTGCCGCTGTACGCCTCAGTAAAGAGTGTAAACTATATGATGTTTGTTGAAAAGTTATGCATGGAAATTCTAAAGCTTACAGCAATGCTGAATACCACCAAGTAAGCTTCAGCTGCAGCGGGCACCACCATCTTCAGGTTCAAGTCCTATATCATCTACTGTACATTATTGTTCCTTTGTTAGTTCTGGGTAAAAGTCCTGGAATTTCCATGCCAATAATTCTGTTGAAATTCTTTTTCCCGTGGTTCAAGAAATACCTTCTCTCACCATCATCTTCTCACGGGTATTCAGAGAAGCCCTGATCCCAGTAAATTAACTTTTATGAAAAAAATATTAGGTATCCAGGTATGGAGAAGCAAATTCCTTAGGCACATAACTGGTGTATAACAAGAGTGTGTTATTCCCTCAGCACTGCACAGAATGCATTTCTCAGCAAACTTCAGTACTCCTCTAACAAACTTCCTTGCAGAATGTGTGTAATTTTCAGAATCGATGTTCTGAATTTTCAATCTCTGCTGGCTGCACTCCAGAAATAAAATATTCTAGCCATCAAGCTGCTACATGCAGGCAATACTTCTACTTGAGCATCCCTGGAAGCTGATCCCTTTGACATCGTTAACTCATTCTCTGAGACATACTAGGGAATGAATTCAAGACAAAGTTTAGAGGAGACATTGCTGAGCTAAGATAAGGAATGCCTATCGTTCCCCAGACCGCACGGAAAATCTAATCACTTGGCTGTCTTTCTCCTATCTGCATACAGGCAGGGGCTAAAGAGCTAAACTCAAGGGATTAGTACAACAAAGAGGTGACAGTGGGAGGCAGAGGAGTGGGAAAGGGATTGCTTTGAATCGGTGGACTGGGCCGTGTTCTATGGGTCTGAATGAATTGGATATCACAGACTTAATAAAAACTGTTGTAGATGAGTGAGTCCCTACAAAATCATTCAGAGACTTCCCCAACCAGAACCCTAGATGAACCATCAGATCTGAAATCTGCTGAGGGCTAGATCGGAGGCATTCAAGTCTGGTTACCAAGAACGTTACAAGAGGTCCAGGTACATTCTCTGGCTAAACATTTCCTGGGCAAAGTGGCAATTCTAGGCAAAATGAATCAGTGAAGGATGCTCCACAGTTGTGGAGGGGCTTGAATGCTATCACCTCTTATAATTTTAAATCAAGTGACATAAGAAATAATAGGGCTTCATTTCCAGATGAACTCAATGTCTTCTCACTTTGACCATCAAGACATGGGGGAACCAACGTGAACTCCCTGATGATCCTGTGAATGTGTGAGCATCCTTCAGGAGGGCGAACCCATGGAAAGCATCTGGCCCAAAGGGGGTTCCTAGCAGAGTACTAAAGACCTGTGTTGATCAACTGGCTGGAGTCTTCACTGAGATCTTTAATTTCTCACTTAAGCAGTCTGAGGTACCCACCTGCAAGAAGTTAATAACACTTCTTATGAGATAAATTGTGGTATACTACCACAGCAAACAGTGAAGTGGTGAGTGGAGGCAAAGCTGATTCAAGGGATGAGTCATGCTGGTGCATTACAAAGTCAGGGTGCAATATGTCAGAGACAGAGATGGAGTTGGAGGGGATGATTTGAAGAGGAGTCAAGGTGGAGAAGTTTTGGTGCCAGTCCACCTAAACCAGCTGTGAGGTTGGATCGCTCTACCCCCTGCACCGTGGACTGGCGGGGCATGACCCAGTGTTAGGACAATTTAGACTTTGGTCCAGATAGAGTGGAGAGGCAGGGAACCAGGCAGAGACCAGAGTTGGGCCAGTTTCGCTCACTCTCCTGTGATGTTTACTCCTCTCCCTGCAGCACTGAGGCTATGATTCTGCTCCTGTCCCTACGTGCTTTGTGTCAGCAAGCTTTGCGGCAGGATAAAATTGTGTCTGAGGCTTTGGGCCTACTCCAGCTGCCCTGGGGATTCAGGACTATGGACTCAAATTGGTTCAGGATGCTGTTGCTTGATTCTGTTGTTTGCAGGATTTGTGTTCTTCTGTCTTTCACTACACATTAGGTGTTGGTCTTTTTTTAAAATTGGGTTCTTTTGGGTTTCTTGCTGTGTGGCTGCCTGTAAACAGATAAATCTCAAGGTTGTATAATTTATACATACTTTGATAATAAATGTATTTTGAATCTTTGAATCTTTTGAATCTTTGCTTCAAGCAGGCTTCAAATTTATGGATGCCTAGGAAGAGCATGGTGACCTGCCTCAATGATAATCATCCCAGTAACACTTACATCCATGGTGATGAAGTATTTTGAGAGGTGGTGATGAAACATGAAACATTTCGTTTGAGAAGTAACTTGGATCCACTCCAATTTGCCTTCCAGCACAGCTGGTCCACAGCAGATGCCTTCTCATTGGCTCTTCACTCAACCTTGGAACATCTGGACAGCAAAGATACATACATCAGGATGCTATTGATCAGCTGCAGCTCAGCATTCAATACTATAATTCCCAAATAACTAATCAATAAGCTTCAAGACCTTGGCCTCAGTACTCCCTTGTGCAATTGGATCCTCAATTTCTTCACTTGCAAAGCTCAGTCAGCTTGGATTGGCAACAACATCTCCTTCACAATCTCCTGCAGCACAGGTACACCACAAGGCTGTGTGCTTAGCCCCCTATTCTACTTGCTTTATACTTATGACTGTGTGGTTAAGCACACTCCAATTCAAGGGTGCTGACAACACCACTGTCGTAGGTTGAATCAAAGGTGATGATGAATCAGCATATAGGAGGAAGATGGATAATCTGGCTGAGTGGGGCCACAACAACAACCTCTTATTCAACATGAGCAAGACCATGGAGATGATTATTGATTTCAGAAGGAGGAAACAGTCCTTATCAGGGATCAGAGCTGGACAGGGTCAGCAGTTTTAAATTCCTTGATGTTATTATTTCAGAGAACCTGTCCTGGGCCCAGAAAGTAAACCCAGTTATGAAGAAAGCACGACAGCACTTCAACTGCCTTAGGAGATTGCAAAGCCTGGTATGGAAACACCAAAGCCCTTGAATGGAAAATCCTACAATAAGTAGTGGATATGTTGAGTCCATTATGGGTAAAACCCTTCCCATCATTGAGCACATCTACATGGAGCATTGTTGCAGGAAAGCAGCAACCGTAATTATGGACTCCCACCATCTAGATCATACTCTCTTCTCACTGCTGCCATCAGGAAGAAGATACAGGAGCTTCAGGGCTCGCACCACTGGATTCATGTACAGTAATTATCCCTCAGGGTCTTGAACCAAAGAGAATAACTTTAATCAACCTCATTTGCACTGAAATGTTTCTAAAACCTATGGACTCCCTTTCAAGGATTCTTCATAAGATTTTTTCAATATTTATTGCTTTATTATTATTTTTTATTAAATGTCTTTGTCAACTGCGTAAGTCTAGGGAAGACAGTCTCTGTCCCCACCAAACGTATGAGATTGAAGGGCAAAATGTCCTGTTAGTGTGGATGCTGTGTGATGTGTTACCCTGTTACAAATCATTTCCACAAAATAACAGACAGTACACCATTTGCAATTAAAAGGTTTAGCTTTATAATTCTTAATTTAAATAAAAGGTTAGTAAAGTTAAACAGAAAGAAAAGGGCCCATTTTAATTAAATGGTTTCAGTTCTGCTGGTCCTCCATCGATTTCCCCAGGCTTCATCAACTCCCAGCCCCAGACCAAGTCCACTCCTTTCTGGTGTCTATGATCTCTCCTTTCAGGCATCTTCTCTCTCCATCTTCCACCAAACAATAGAACCCAGATCACCTCAGTCTCAGGCACACAAGAAAAAAACACTCCCTTCATTGGACGACACACATTCCAAAGCCCCCGTTATCTCTGGCCATAACCCAAACACAGCTGCTACAGAAAAACCATTATATTAGCAGTGCTTCTATAGAAAAAAAGCATTTTAGCAGTGAAACCTTTCCCAGGGAGTTACATTTGTGTTTGCACAATTTACTTTGAACTTTGTACTAAAGACTACAGATCCTGTAATCTGGAGCAACAGACAGAAATCTGAAAGATCTCAACAGGTCAGGCAGCATCCATGGGGGGAAATGGACAGTTGAAATTTTGGATTGAGACCATTCTCTCTGTTAAGCTGACCCTGCTGCAATCATACTGCCATACAACAAGAAGGATTCCCAATGAGAACATTGAGAATGTGGATACTTTCTCATCTTTGGATCAACCTCAGCAAAGAAAGGCATATTGTGATTAATTTCACATTGTGAAGTTTGACCTATATCAGTTAAACAAGTTTTTGCCAATTCAATTGCCTTATAGTAAGTATAACTAAATTTTTAGTTCTATGTCTACCTGTATTTCTTAGTGAGAAATAGCTCAAGCTCTACAAAAGAATTTTTAAAGGATTTCAATGTCTATTTAATAAAATGGGAATTAAAATCATAGAAGTTGTAGACAAGTACAGCATGGAAACGGGTCCTTCAATCCACCCATTTCATCCATGCTGAATCATTAATCTGTACCTGGACCACAGTCTCTGTACACCTCCCATTCACATACCTCTCCATACTTCTTCTAAATGTTGAAATCAAATCCACTTGCACGGTCATCTCATTCCACACTCTCGACACCATCTGAATGAAGAAGTTCCCCCTCATGTTCCCATTAAACATTTCACCTTTCACCCTTAACCCATGACCTCCAGTTAAATTCTCACCCGACCTCAGTGGAAAAAGCCTGGATGCATTTACCCTATCTATACCCCTTCTAAATTTGTATACCACTATCAAATTTCCCCTCAAACTTATTCATTCTAGCAAAAAAAGTCCTAACCTATTCAACCTTTCCCAATAACTCAGGTCCCCAAGTCCCAGCACCATCCTAGTAAATTTTCTGGGCACTCTTTCAATCTTATTTACATCTTTCCTGTAGGTAGGTGACGAAAACTGCACACAATGCTCCAAACTAGGCTTCAACAACATCTTATACAACTTCAACATAACATCCATCTTCTGTACTCAATACTTTGATTTATGAAGGCCAATGTGCCAAAAGCTTTCTTTACGACCCTATTTATCGGTGATGCCACTTTCAAGGAACTATGGGTCTATATTCCCAGATCCCTCTGTTCTGTCACACTCTTCAGTGCCCTATTTCTCACTATATAAGACTTACCCTGGTTGGAAGATGCAACAAATTGTCAGCATTAAATTCCATCTGCCATTTTCATCTCATATTTCCAGCTGGTCCAGATCCCGGTGCAACTTATGATAGTCTTCCTCGCAATCCACTACATGCCCAATCTTGATATCATCCGCAAATTTGCTAACCACATTATCATCCAGATAATTGATATAGATGACAGATAACAATGGTCCCAACACCGATTTCTTTGGCACACCACTAGTCACAGGTCTCCAGTCAGAGAGGCAACCATCTACAACCAATGTCTGACTTCTTCCATGAAGCCAGTGCATAATCAAACTTACTACTTCAGCTTGAATGCTAAGTGACTGAATCTTCTTGACCAACCTGCCATGCAGAACTTTGTCAAAGGCCTTGCTAAATTCCACATAGAAATCATCGACTGCCTTGCCTTCATCAACTTTCCTGGCAACTTCCTTGAAAAGCTCTATTAAGTTTCGTTAGACACAACATACCATGCACAAAGCCTTGTTTGTCTAATCAATCCCCGTTTATCAAAATACTTATATATCCAGTCCCTTAGAATGCCTTCCAATAACTTTCCCACTACTGATGTCAGGCTCACCGGCCTATAAATTCCTGGCTTTTTCTTAGAACATTTCCTAACCAACAGAACAACATTAGCTATCCTCCAAACCTTTGCCACCTCACCCGTGACTATGGATGATTTAAATATCTTTGCTAGGGCCCCTACAATTTCTGCACTAGGCTCCCACAGGGTCTAAGGGAACACATTGTTAGCCCTTACTCATTTCTTTTAAATTCTCTTACTCTGTATGCAATCCAGTCTCTCCTCGGGACATGGCATGCAAAAATTCTTTCAAAGTCCGAGAGCCTGGACAAATTTCAGCAACTTATTTTTCTGATCACCCCAATTTGAGAGCAAAATCAGGAAAAAAAAAACTGCAGATGCTGGAAATCTGAAATAAAAACAGAAAATGAAGGGAGTGTACAGCAGGTCAGGCCACATTTGTGGAAAGAGAAACAGAATTAGTATTTTGGATTAGAAATCCTTCGCCAGAACTGTAAACGGATCTCATATTCAGACATTAACTCTGTTTCTCTTTCTACAGATGCAGCTAGAACTGCTGAGTGTTCCCAGCATTTTCCATCAATAGAGAAACTTGCTAAGCTTTTGAATTCCCTCTTGAAGTAATGTGAGATGTTATTCAATTCTTGCCTACTGCCCAGGAGCGATAAAACAATTTGTTTAACCCAAGAATATCATTCTGCTTCCATTTCAGTTCAGGGCAAGTAATACTTTCCATGCTGGCAGTCATGGGGAAGCATTTCAGATCATATATGATGCACAGATTGTTCCTTATTAGTTAAAGACAGTTTAAAAGTACAGTACAGTACACATTACTGGATAGAATTCCAGCAAAATCTCCCTTGTTTCTTATTCTAACTCTGATACTGTAAAATCTTTGGAGAAATGATATGATTGCCTTCTACCATTTCTCCAGAGTTTCTGCTGATTTTCTTCTTAAGCAGCAGTACAGAATAGAGAAAATGTGAGCATAATTTCCTGGCAAGGATTTCTTGCATACTGTGGGCAACTTGGGGAACAGAGCTTGCAAGAAACTAATTACAGTGATTACCTTTCAAAGTAAAGCTCTCAAATCCATCCTGAATTTAATTTGACATTGCAAGTCAGGAGAATTATTAAGTCTCAGATAAATTAAATCCACTGCTGATAATAGATATATTAATATTTGCTATATATGCATGTTGTTACTTGAATTTAATGTATCCACATTTATTAATTGTCTAGATATAGCACTTTCTACATTCTTCAATCAAATGAAAATCATATGTTTCTTCTATTCTTTCTTAATCATTATTCATTTTATACGAAGATGATAGTAATACAATTCTATCTGTGTGCGCATGATCGATAAAGTTAGTTTCTGTATCCATGAGAAACTGCAATGGATGGCTCCATAATTTCTGGTTAATTATTCAGTTGAATTACAACTAAATCATGTTATTCCATGTGATCAATTAAAACCTGAGGTATTTCATTGGTAGACTGATTCTGTGCTGTATATATTAAAAAAGAAACCTATTCCTGCAGATAGCTATATGACTATGAATGTTTTTGAATGAGTGAAGTTTGCTCATTAATCCCTGGTATTTTCTACATAAGGTCAGCTAATGGAGAGGCCTAAGGAAGATGAGCTTGAAATTGCATTTAAGGAAGGGAGAGGATAAGAGGGTGTTGTTAGATATTACAGACATGTCAGCCTAACATATGTCTTTGGAAGATATTCTGTGTCCTAATTCTTATGCTGAAAGGTTTAGATTAATCAAGAACTGTTGTCATGAATGTCTGAAGCTAATCTTATCACACTTTCTTAAACAAATCTTATCAGACTATTCTGAATGATCTTTTGAAACACTAATGAATAAATAACCTTGCAGACTGGATGTGGTTTATGTGAATTTTACTAAGCTTTTTGACTAGATAATAAATGACAGACTAATCAGAAAAGTAAAGTCCATTAATGTGCCATTGATAGATCCAAAATTCTTAGTGAATAATAGTTGATTGAAGTCTAATGAATAGAATGCTGTCTAGTCAGTTTCCATAGTATCAGCAGTGGTTCCCTGGTCTTTCTAAGCATATCAATGATTAAAACATTTAGAGCTGACAGAAAAACTGACCATGTGGTGAATTATGAGGAAGAATGCTGTAGACTTCAAGAAAACATCTGGAAGAGCAAATTAAATTTGATCCAGAGAATTGACAGTTGATGTATTTGGATTAAACAAATTAAACAGATAAGACCATAAGACATAGGAGCAGAATTAGGCCATTCAGCCCATCGAGTCTGCTCTGCCATTCCATCATGGCTGATCCCAGATTCCACTCAGCCCCATACACTTGCCTTTTTGCCATATACTTTGATGCCCTGAATGATCAGGAAACAATCAACTTCTGCCTAAAAATACATGCACAGCCTTGGCCTCCACCACAGTCTGTGGCAGAGCATTCCATAGATTTACTACTCTCTGGCTAAAAAACATCCTCCTTACTGCTGTTCTAAAGGGTTGCCCCTCAGAACAGATATTGGATAAACAGACTGACTATGTTGTGCATATCGGCAGTCAGCAAGATAATTGGACAAGGCGGTTGGGAAGTCATACGGGATTCATTCCCTTACCATCTGAAGTACAGGGAGCCCATGCTGGAGTGGTATATATCACCCATTCCTGAAGTACTGCATACACGCGGGGCACTTCACTACAGCAAGGATCAATGAGGTCTAAAAAGGTTGTAATGGAGATCTACAGCAAATAGATCAATAACAAGGGCATTATGCAGTAATTTAAATGATTTCTATAATGATATGTGGCTGAAGTGTCATTTACACTTAGTGACCACTTTATTAGACACACCCTATACCTAATAAAGTGGCCTTTTGCTGCTTTAGCCCATCCACCTCAATGTTCAACATGTGAGTTCGCAGATGCTCTTCTGCACACCTCCGTTGTAACTCGTGATTCTGTGATTTACTTGCTCCTTCTTGTCAGGCCATTCTCCTAAGAATTCTCATTAACAAGGCTACTTTCATCAACAGAACTACCACTCGCTGGACATATTTTGTTTTTCACATGATTTTCTGTAAACCCCTGAGACTACTGTGTGTGAAAATCCCAAAAAATCAGCAGTGTCAGAGATAATTAAACCACCTCACCTGGCACCAACAATAATTCCATGGTTAATATCACTTAGGTCACATTCCTTCCCCATTCTGATGTTTGGTCTGAACGACAACTGGACCTCTTGACCAAGTCTGCATTTGTTTATGCATTCAGTTGCTGCCACATGATTGGCTGATTAGATATTTGCATTAATGAGCAAGTGCACAGGTGTACCTAATGAAATTGCCACTGGGTGTTGATCCACTTTGTTGGGTATTTGCTATGACCACTCATTAGAAGCAAGGAGATGTGATAAGCTCATTTTAGTTTGGACGTGATGAACCTCCTTTCAATACTGTACATTTTTTATGATGAACTGGGAAAAAAATCTATATTTTTTGGAAGATATACTGCAGAGCTCTCTGACAGGAAGATGGGAAATGCAGCACAAAAAAAGTTTGCAGTGGGTCTGGCCAGAATCATCAGAGACAACTACCTGGTGCTACCAGCTTACACTGTACCAAAGGGTGTAGTGGCACCTGAAAACCCTCAGCAACAGCCAGTAAAATGGATGGGGTAGCCATCTTAAACATCTGAAAATGGCTAGGACTGCCTCGGTGTTTCTTGGACACTGGCTGCTTCGGGAAGAACATATTGCAGCTGCTACTGAGATTCAACAGCCTGGGGTACAAGCAGGAGAAAACGGATTGGTCATTTAGCTGAGGAAGTCCACTGCCCCACTTGTGAGGAGTCTCAATGCCCCAAACCATACCGGCCATAAATAGAGTACAAGCTGACGTAGACCAGGCCATCACCAGGCTGCAGTACCAAGAGTTTGTCAGCAGAGTTAGGCTGGACACACAGTACTTGTCTAGGGGAAGGCAATACGTTTCTGGTCAAAGGACTCGAAGAAAGAGAGAAAAGCCATGCTAGTGGAGGAGGTGACAAGGAGAAAGCATGAGCTCTACAGGTGAAGGCAGAGGCAGAGAGCTGCCAGAGTAGCCGGACAACATGGGTGGGCACCATCAATATGTCATTCAGTTGGTCTGACCACAAGCCAGACTCTGCTTCCTCATCAGGGCAACATGCTCTGCCCCCAATATCTTCACCAGTGGCTCTGTGTGAGACCACCAAGGCCAGCCTCCAACACATTCCAGCAGGATGCAATACTGTAAAAGAAAATCTTGTCTGACAAATCTTTTAGAGTTCTTTGAGGAAATAACAAACAGGGTGGACAAAGGTGAAACAGTGGATGCCATTTACTTAGATTTTTAGAAGGCATTTGCTAAGGAACCTCACATGAGGTTGCTTAACAAGATGAATTCATATGGAAATGTACAGGCATGGATAAAGGATTGGCTGACAGGCCAGTGAGTGGGAATAAAGGGGGCCTTTACTGGTTGGCTCAGGGCTCAGTATTGGGGTCGCTAGTTTTCCCATTGTTAGTCAATGATTTAGATAGTGGAATTGATGGCTTTTTGACAAAGTCTGTGGATGATATGAAGATAGGAGGAGGGGTAAGTAGTGCTGAGGAAGCAATGCAATTGCAGCAGAACTTAGACAAATTGGACAACTGGGCAAAAATGTGGCAGATGGAATACAGTGTTGGGAAATGTATGATAATGCATTTTGGTAAAAGGAACGATAGTGCGGACGATTATCTAAATGAGGAGAAAACTTACACATCAGAAATGGTAAGAGACTGTGGAGTCCTTGTGCAAGACTCCCAGAATGTAGATTTACAGGTTGAGTCTCTGGTAAAGAAGGCAAATGCAATGTTCACATTTATTTCGAGGGGTATAGAATATAAAAACCAGGAGATAACACTGAAGCTTTATAAGACACTTGTCAGACCACACTTGGAGTATTGTCAACAGTTTTGGGCCCCTTTTCTTACAAAAGATGTATTATCAATGGAGAGACTCCAGAAGAGGATCAAGAGGATGATTCTGGGAATGAAGGGGTTAACACATGCAGAGCGTTTAGCAACTTTGGGCCTGTATTTACTGGAATTTAGAAGAAAGCGTGTGGATCTCATTAAAACCTACTGAATGTTGAAAGGATGAAGTAACGTGGATGTTTCCTCTCGTGGCATTATCCAGAACCAAAGGGCACAGCCTCAAAATTGAGGGGCAAGCTTTCAGAACAGAAGTAAGGTGGAAATCTTTTAGCCAAAGAGTGGTGAATCCGTGGAATGCTCTGCCACAGACTGCGGCTGAGGCCAAATCCGTGGGTATATTTAAAGCAGAAGTTATACATTCCTGATTGGTTAGGGCATCAAGGGATACGGTGAGAGGGAAGGTGCGTAGGATCTGGAATCAGCTATGACGAAATGGTAGAGAAGACGATGGCCTGAATGGCCTAATTCTGCTCCAATGTCTTATGGTCTTAAGGTCTAGCCCTGAAGGAAACTGTAGTGGGTGACTGGGAGATGTCCGTGCTACTGCTCTGCCTCAGGCTAAGGAAGTGAAACATCAATGAGGGATGGCCCCTGGCTGATGACCCTGTGCTGAGCTAGGAGCACTGTTGGAGGTGTGGCAGAAAGCAATGCCAAGCAGGAAATAAGATCTTCCTGTAAACCTCTTTGTATTCTGTTTCTTGTACTCTATTTCTTCCCTTTCTACTTCTCTGTCTCTTTCAAGTCTTATCCTACTTTGTTCAGTTTTGTTTCAGAATTGTCTCAATTGCCCTACTTTCCCAAGCTTCCTGTGTTCTATTCACTTGACTGTTCCCCTGAAGCACTCTTAAGTTGTTAGTTATGGAGGGGTCAGTAAAACAAACAGGATCTGTTCCATTCATTTATTTTATCAATTCATTGGCACTTTCATTCCTATAACCTTGGGTCTTGTTTTATATGAGGTGCAGTATGACTGAATTTTTTCAATGGGCCATTGTTGCAATTGTTTACAGCATGCCTATAGCTGAATGAGAGTGGTAAATCTTAGCAGAGGAACTGAGTTTCTTTATCTAACCATGTACACTGTGCTATGGCAATCTTTCAATGAAAGTATCTGCTCTGCACACACTCTTCCTTCTTTAAGTTACTAGCAAACAGAACCCACAGAGTTGCTGAAGTATTGGAGCATTTGACACTGACTTGGCACCACTACCCCAATATTTTCACAAAGTGGTGGACACAGACTGTCCGACAGCTATAATTAACATTGGTGAAAGGCAGATGGAAGAAGGAGCCTTGTGTTCATAATAGCATTCAGTCAACATGCTAAAAATACTTATTTTGTTTGGTATACCAGCTGGCTGCAGAACAGTTCTTTTATTGCTTTGATGATTGAAGTAAACTCAGAACATCAGCTGGAGAAAGCAGCAGGAGGGAAGTTCACAAGTTCATGTTTTTTTCTCCTATGTGAAAAGCCTTTAAACATTCAGGAGTTCTAAAAGCTTCTGTTCCATCATGAGTTTTCTAGGGTTCAATTCCAGTTAATCAAAACCACCCTTCAGAACAGAGGATGCATGAATCTGTCTCAGCAGTACACTTCAACACATTTACCAAACTCTAATGACGAGTAAAATATAACAAGAGCTCTTTTGTACTGAAGGATCTCTATCTGTTTGTCCTTTTTGTTGGAATGAGAGAAGGGGGTATTTTTGTCACAATAGCAACACCCTATACAGTTATACTTTCCAATGAAATTAAAATACCTTTTGTATACAAAAGGAAAAAGGTTTGCCAAAGAATTTTTCATACGCTTATGTTTCAGTCTGTTCAAGTTGCTTAGTAAATATTAAGTGAAATAAACTATGGAAGTTTGGCAAAAGCACAAAATGCTGGCGGAACTCAGCAGGCCAGACAGCATCTATGGGAGGAGGTAATAATGACATTTTGTTCGGTTTCGGCCCAAAATGTCGTCACTACCTCCTCCCATAGATGCTGTCTGGCCTGCTGAGTTCTGCCAGCATTTTGTGTTTTTTATTTATTTCCAGCATCTGCAGATTCACTCGTGTTGCCTATGGAAGTTTGGCAATAAGTTACTTGATGCTTTTGCAGTTATGCTTCTGTGAATTAAGTAAGTCAGAAATGTTAAGCACTATCAAAAAGGCTCCAGCAAATACACGGAAAAGAATATGATGCAAATTGTGATTACATTTTGAAAATTTATACCGTAAGTACCTATGTGAAGCTCCATGAGATAAAGTTGTGTAGGTCTCATCATAATTTGAAGTGAGAAATTGGCAATGTTAGTTCTTTTGCAACACACACATGTCTTTTTCCATCCCTTTGCTGCTGTTTTATTAGGAGGTTCCATTTTAGAACATAGAACAGAAATTTGCAGCACATGACAGCCCCATTGGCCCACAATGTTATGCCAACCATGTAACTTACTCTAAAAACTGTCTAGAATTTCCCTCGTGCATAGCCCTCTATTTTTCTAAGCTCCATGTATATACCTAAGAGGCTCTTAAAATACCCTATTGTATCTGCCCCTACCACCGCCGGCGGCGGCAATGCATTCCACACACCCACCACTCTCTGTGTGAAAGTGTTTGTCATAGTACAAGAAACATAGCATGGTGCAACACAATCTTCCAGAATGATTTTACCTCGTTAACTTCTTCTGTACATGAGTCAATGTCACTGCGTACCTTTTGGGCTTTCTGTCATCAAATCACTAAAGTCATGGAACCCACAAACCATTCCCTCCAATAAAAAACCACAAACAATGTCTCCACCTTCTTCAATGGATTTTTAAAGTTCCACATTACGTTTTGATTGGTAATTGGGAATCTTCCCTGACAGCATTGAAGACCTGTTAGCATTAGAGACACAAAATTGACGAGAAAAACATAAAAAACATAAATTATACAAAAAAGTTATACAAGAAAAACAAAATCATATCAAGAATGTCCATTGTAGTGCAAACCTATATAAAAACATATTTTAGAAAATCTATAATACAAATTTTCTTCTGGATATGTGATTTTCTATTCTTACACATTTTTGGGGGCTCAGGTGGTGTTTAACAGCAATTAAGACTTAGTATAATGGCTAAAAAAGTGTTTTCCACCTGAAATATTTCCTCCACAAATAGTCTGTTTATGTTTGAGCTGCAGATTACATTGTTGAAATCTACATTACCACAGTCTGTTAATGAACAGGAATACTTTTCAATTTCTGTCTTTAGTTGTTTTTATGAAGCAGCAGGTTGAGGAATTTAAGAGTGATCAGCACAGCAGAATCTAGGGAGAATTAGTAGCATGGACACCATATATTCTGCCCAACAAAATGCTGTGAAAGTCTCAAATATCAAATCAGCTTCCTTTCACTACAATTATGTCATCCCACTTACCCCCTGTAGATCTCTCTGTTGCTTTGGATTCCAGTAAAATATTTTTAAAAACACCATCTGGAAGACCAGTGGTTCAATGAAATATTCATTTCTATTATGACCTCCTGTACCTTTGTTTCCAGTTTTTTTTTTAACTGAATTAGAAACTGCTAAATAGTATATTTTTACAAAGAACTCTGGCTTCTCATCTTTTTTCTCCAGTCCTGATGAAGGGTCTCAGCCTGAAACGTCGACAGTTTATTCTTTTCCATAGATATTGTCTGACCTGCTGAGTTTCTCCAGCATTTTGTGTTTCCAGTATATTTTCATTTCTTCTTTTTATCATCCACTCTGTTTAACTTTGTATGTAATTTAAATAATCAGAAATAATACAACAATGGGCACCTTGTAGGTGCCTAGCATTGAAAGCAAAAATGCACTGGCATAAATCCAGTTACATATATGATCTGGCAATTGAAGGATTTGTGTAACTTTAGAAACAATTAACAGATATTTGACCATTTTATCCAAGCTGAGTAAGGATGTCTCCATCCTTCAGTACAAATAATTCTGTCTATGCACAATGAGTACATTTGCTATACAATATCACAGTCACAATGCTCAAGATACACTTAGATGGATCAATGCATCTCAGGCTTTTAACATTTGCTGACAAAGTAAATGTCTGGGTGTTAAGTTGTCTTCTGCATGAAAGATAGTTTTTTGTTGCCTGATTTAGTTGAGCTCATTTCCATTCAGAGAAGCGTTTCAGTCAGCATCTACAATAGAAAGATTGATTGACATTTTATGGATTTCATGCTCTTTGATGTATGGTTCCTACCAGAAACATTAACAAGCTCTCTTTCTCTATTCACTTCTTGAAAACCTCTGTTTTTATTTTAAATTTCTAATCATTTCATTATTTCTTATATTTTTATTTCTAAGTATCTCTGTATTGCTTTCATTTGTCTCGACAACAACATTATAAGCAAATTAGATGTAGTTGGAAGGAAAATACTGAAAGAAGTGTGAAGTGAATTAGAGTACAGTTGAGATACAACCACAGGGCAACACGTCATTTAACTTCCTAATAGATGCAACTGAAATTTCGTGCATTTATAAAAATGAACCAGGTTCAGCATAATTTAAAACTACAAACTATCTGGACAGTTTGAACAGAAAAGAATAATCTGGGAAGGCTGTTTAAGAATGCTGACTTCTTTGCGGGAAATATCTAACAAGGATGATACAATCATTAAGTGTGCTGATAGAACTTTCATAGGATTTGACAGAGTTTGCCAAAGAACGGAGAAGCTTCACATGTACAGATAAAAGAAAGCAAATACAAGACCAACAATCCTTCTGGATCTGTTTTCTTATATAAACTAAATGAGTAATACTCATATCCATTGACGGGCTATTTATTTACCTTTTCTTTTATCAATTTTAAATGTGACATCCGCAGTTTTAGTACACAGGATTGATTTTCTATCAGCAAGTTGTCAACTGATTGCTTTAACGGACTCAATCACATTTTCTTTGGCTTTTTCTTCAGTTCAGCTGGATGCACCAATAAAGTTAACTGAGAAAATATAAAGGAGAAAGAACATCTGTCAGCCTCCCACCCAGGGGCTGAACAACATGGGTGAGATCACACAGCTGCAGACTGCAGACTCCAAACTGTTTCAAGGCTGCAGCTTTGACAGCAGGCTTTCCATTAACGGCTTGTATTAAACAAGGTTCTCTGTGGTAAACCTATGCTACAAATTGGGCCATGAAGACGACCACATCAAGATATAATTTAGTAACTGGAAGATGTCTGTTTGCATATGTTAAATATTCAGTGCTTACTAGGCAATGAATGTTCATCACTTTGGACTTCAGTAGCGTGAAGAAGATCAAGAGCCCCCTATGATGCAAAGAATTCCATACACATTTAGTGACACGAAGACGAAATCAGATATATCCATTGAAAGTCCAGGTTAAGAGTCATAAAGGGAAAAAAGGTAAATGTTGATTGGAGGTAAATAGACTGAGATGAGAATTTGGGAGGACAAGGCCAATTATTAGGTAGATAGGTTTGGGGCTGAAGCTCTATAGAACATCAAGGACACATAGACAGTGGAAGAGTTGGGGCCAGACTTGGTCGGCAATCATTGGTAACAGGGGGTTGCTGGCAAGTAAAGCAATGGAGGATACTGCTGCGAGGAGGGGGATGGTAGTCAACAATCAGAGAAGGTTAGATTGAACCGTGTAAGTGTGCCTGTGGACGGAGGCTATCTTGGTTGTCCAACCAATGAGTGAAATGACAGTTACTATATTGGAGGTTCTGGTGTAGGCTTGTCTCAGAAAGTTGCTTGAAGGAGAGCTGAATAATTATATTACTTAAGGGGAACTTACCCTAGACAGATTACTTGCATCAGACAACAAAACTTTAAGCAAACTAAAACAGGCCCCACGATCATTGCAAATGACTGTTTCTGTATGTCTACTTCTGAATGGTGCAGTCGACAAGCCGATGGTCAGAAAGAATGAAATGGCATCCAGGTACATCATATTTCATCTCAGCATGGATGTCCACTTTCCTCCATGTGCAGCGCTTGCGAGATGTGGAGAACCAAGAGGAAAATAACAGATTGGTGAATCTTGCGGCAAGTTGAATTGAATTGAATTGACTTTTTTACTTACATCCTTCATAAAAATGAGGAGTAAAAATCTTCATGTTACATCTCCGTCTAAATGTGCAATTTATAGTAATTTATAATAGATATGATGTACAATAGGATAGTCAATATAACATGGAAATACAGTTGCGTCAGCGTGAATTAAGCAGTCTGATGGCCTGGCGGAAGAAGCTGTCGTGGCTCGGAGCCTGCTGGTCCTGGCTTTTATGCTGTGGTACCATTTCCCGGATGGTAGCAGCTGGAACAGTTTGTGGTTGGGGTGACTCTACAGATCCTTCAGTCCCTTTTTACACATCTGCCTTTGTAAATGTCCTGAATAGTGGGAAGTTAACATCTGCAGATACGCTGGGTTGTCTGCACCACTCTCTGCAGAGTCCTGTGATTGAGGGAAGTACAGTTCCCATACCAGGCAGTGAGGCAGCCAGTCCAGATGCTCTCAATTGTGCCCCTATATAAAGGATTTGGGGCCCATACCAAACTTCTTCAACCGTCTGAGGTGAGAGGCACTGTAGTGCTTTTTTCACCGCACAGCCGGTACGTACAGACCACATGAGATCCTTGGTGAGGTTTATGCCGAGAAACTTAAAGCTGTTCACCCTCTCAACCCCAGATCCAATTATGTCAACAGGGGCTTAATTTAATCTTATCATTTAATTTTGTTCTTATAATAATGCAAAACTGTGGCACAATATGATCCAATTTCAAGGCAAAGGTTAGCATGCTGGATCCATCTGTTAACCTCTGTATATCCTGAATTAATTTAAAAGTATCATTTATTATTTCATGGCAGAAAGAATAAACAGCTTTGTTATTTTTCTGTCTTTTTATAACCTTCAAGAATACTAAGTGCTCACATACACAATGTGAAGAAGGGAATTTAAATGATTGCAAATAATAGTGCATGATTTTCTGCTGATTTAGAGTCTGACTGCTGTGAACTAACAGCACCAAAAAAAAGGGAAACTTCTTTGTGTTATGAAGCCCTCAAAAGTGCACTCATTATCCTATACAATTTCAAATATATTTTCTTCAGGTTTTTTGCTGATTTTCATTCATTTTATATATCATTTTTTTCTACTACAAAAAGAACAAATTGTTTTCTTCATAATAATAGCCAAGTTTCAGCAAAAATAGACAGGTGCAAATTCAGATGATGTCTCATAGCGCAAATTTTCAAATGAGCTCTGTGATTCTCATTGCAAGATTGAAAGCACTGCACATATTGAGTTACCTGTGAGTGACAGAAAGGAGAATTCTATGGCCAGAGAGCAAAATGTAAAGGCAGGTAGATCAGATAAATTATCTACACCCACCATTTTGTCACATTCCACACCTAGAGGGTTTGCGCAAGTAGACTGGACAGCAAAAGTACAGATTCCAAGTCAACCAGGTTTCCATAGGAGACTCGGCCACTCTGCTACTTCCACTGAGATTGCCCTGTCAGTGAAAGTCACAGTCACAGCTGTCATTATCATTTCTGATTTCCACCTCATGCCTGGGTTATCTATCAGATTGCTGTGCTACCTATCCAGATGATGATATATCTCTCAGTAAGACATGAGCAGTATGTCCACAGGAAAGAACAAGAAGAGGAAACTGACCAATGTCCACACTGACACAGGATGCAGAGTATTTCTGAGGGCACCTGTGTAGCTTCTAGGATTGTCATTACCATAAGCAACAACGCACACATCGGCCATTGAACCATTGTCGATTACTTGGATGCCTGGACTCTTGGTATGTCATAACATAATTATCCACTGGTCTACTGAGATCCTGCAAGCCACTTTGCACAGCTTAATTCACAGAACAGATGACCATAACTCAGTACATGTCAACATGCAGATATTCTACTACAGCATTCAGACACTGGCTGCGGCAGTAATAGAAGATGTGGTATTAAATGTCAGATATCACATCATGGTTGGGTCAATGTATGTGGATGAATTTGTCTAGTGACTCCAACTAGCAATGGTGTGCTCCGATCTCTACAGAAAGTTGGTGCCTGACTCCTCCATATTCCTTGATGTTGACGACTTTTCTGCAAACTGCACAGCTGTTTTTTTCTGGAGACTGGACCACCAAAACCACTATCAAGTTTTTTTGCACCAAAAATCATGATCTTTTCAGTCTCCAGCCAGCTGCCACTAGTGTAACCTTTTATGCTCACCTTTTCATGAGCTGCAGGTCACCTGTCTGTACACTCCCTCTGTGTTGTCTATATCACTATCAGAATCGGAGCTGATGGTTGTGAATGTGAAGCCTAATGACAACATCCCTTCATCACCCACAGCTTCCTCTTGTTCTGCAATGACTGGCCAGAGTAATGTGCTAGGGTCTCTGAAATGGAATAGGCAGACAAGTGGGGAGAGGCCAAGATCAACAGGTACATACTTGCAGCGCCTGCAGAAATAGTGACTGGGAAATAAAGTGAAGCATGAATTATCCTCACAGTTTCAATCTTCCACCTCTGGAACTGGCTTCATGATGCCACCAGCATCATCTTCTCCATGGAGTTTAGGACCTGGAGGTATCCAATCTTGTTCTTTGGGAGAGCGGGAAGCATATCGGTGAATGTGTTGGTGTTGATTGAATACCTAGCAATGTGTCCAGTGAGATATGGATTGAGCCTTGCAGGTAAAATGTTAAGCAATTTTACATTAGCTATGACTGATTAATAGAAACCTTAGCAGAGAGGTTTGATGAACTGAGCAGTCTCTGAGGCTGTGGCAGTTATTTGAATATGTATTCACTGACTTTGGTCTGTGGTACAATGACAGTGAATCTCCTGTGCCAGGTTACACTTCTGGCAATGATATCCCTGATTGTTTCTACTGCTTCTGGGTATCCATCCATAGGGTCATCTCGTCATCTGCTGTTACATTTTCTTCTCAATTCCACCACTGACTTCTCAGTGCTTTCTTCAGAAAATGTAGAGGAGCTCTCTGTCCCTTACAATTTGCTGAGTCACCTTCATCACAGGACAACTGCGAGTAGATGTTGCAGCCACGATATGCTACACATATAAAAGTTGTGGCCTAAGTTTTGGCAGTGTCAGCTACTCATAACATATCCTATCCGCTCTCGACATTGAAGGGTCTAGGCAACGAACAGAATTTGCTGGCTAGAGCTGCAATCACTCTCATCAACATGCATCACGAAAGTGAGAGGGTTTCTGCATGACAAAGGTGAAATCCAAATCCATAGTCTGTTTGAGTTAAGCATTCCTACTTAGATGACTGAGGAGCAAGGAAATGAAAGGTGAACATTAAGTTATTTATGACATCAACAATTCATTTTCCTTAGCTGCTTAGACATGAACCGCCATAAATGTCTATCTGTGCTTCATGGAAAGTTTATAACCTGATCTCATGTCAGTAAAATTGCTTCTTACCATGTTAACTCTATAATTCTAGATATTAGTCTCAACACATATGGATTTGATATGATTGATTGCTCTCTTTTTCCACTTTAAAACAGAACTATTAATGGTGGACCTTTGTGTTTTTCATATCTGACATAACAAAATAATTTGTAAGAAATAGCTATTTTACACAAAGATTTAATTATGCTTTGATCTGTTGTGTTTTGAATCAACTGTGACATAGAATCCAGTCCTACATAGCAGTGCCACACATTCCATTATCTCCAACCATTAAAAAATGGAGTTCTTGGACACCAAATGGGAAACATAGCCTCCAAACTGACATGATAAGAAACCTTATGTTCACTATAAGTTGTAAGTTTGCCACCTACCTAATTGGTTTTGGGGAAAAAAGGAAGTTCACTGCTATATCTATGACACTTGTTGGTTTTTAGCATATGTAAAAAAGGGCCAAATGTCTGATTGCTGCTTCCTGTGAAATGTATTATGGTTTAAAATACCACAGGTGCCAAGGCATACCAATGCAAGCACAGGTATCAATTACTTGTATTTTGAGGAGATGACTTATATGACCACACATAGCTTGGCAGATTAGATAGAGAAGTAATAATGTTTTATTTGAAACCAAAGAGGCTATGGCGGGAGGGATGGAGGAGGGGGAAACAATTATGAAGGCCAATACAGAGTAAATAGGAAAACCATGCTGATTACACCTAATCAATCCTATCTTTCCAGGTATAGATTAACCCTGTCACTCCAAATGTTTTCCAATAACCACTGGTGTTAGAATCATAGGCCTTCAATTATTTGGAGAATCCTTGTTTCCCTTCTTGGATAAAGATATCACATTTTTTTGTCCTCCGATTATCTGATACCTCGCCTGTGGGCAATAAAGATTTAAAGATTTTATCTTTAAAAAGATAAAAAGGCCCCCGCAATCTCTTACATTGTTCCCCATAGCAGCCTGAAACACGTCATTGGGGCCTCTGGATACGGATATATCCATTTTTAATCCTACTAACACAGCTATTCTCTCTTTAGCAGAGGGGCAAATACCAGGTGGTGTAGATCTAAGGTAACAGGTAACAGGATTACAGGAGAGATGATGAGAAAAGAGCAACAGAAGGATGTTGAGTTTATTGCCTGTAAAAGCGGTAGGTGCAGAATTTCTCATCACATTTAAAAAGCTTTGGGACGTGTACTTCAAGAGTGGTGATCTGCAGAGCCATAAACCTTGTGTTGACGGGGCAGAATTATGTTGGGTTTGGGCTGAATTTTATATAATCCAATCCTGTGGATGTTCCCAGCATGCGGCCAGAGCACGTTCAGCATTGTGGATTTGATGGGGAAGCCTCTCGAACAATAAAAGGGTGTTTCACCCAAGGGTGCAGATGAATGGCATGGTGATATGTTTTTGTTCTTTTAAAATGTTTACACTACTGGATGTAACGATGATATGTGCAAAAGTTCTTCCTTTGTATATATTCTTTTTGTGAATCAACTTTAGTTTTTGAAATTAAAAACAAAACAGAATTTTCAACCCTAAATGCACGGTTGCACATGCAGGATTGTGAAGTTGAATACTTTTCACTTGGAGACTTAAAATAGGAAGGCAAATATCTGAGTAGCTTGAAATCCCCTTAGAAAGAGCAATAACAGCTCTGTTTCAAATCTGTGCTTATTTGAGAGCTTTCAACATAAATGACAGGCCAACACATTTCCTTCTGTTTATTAAGTTTGTTGTGGAAGTTTGAAATCAGTGCAGTCAGTAGTAACTGACATATTTAAGAGATAAGAAAAGAGTAAAATACATTATAACCTTCAATTGTGCAGCTATTCGTGCTGATGAGACAGAATGTGAAAATGATTTCCTAAAATAGGACTAGCTGAATGGGAAAGGAACAGTTAAATCAAACTAGTTAGCAAGGGATGCATAGTGACATCAGAAGAGCGACAAGCATCTGTGATGAAAGGATTCTTCTGGTAAGTCTGCAGCACACACACATGCAGTGGTCTTTCTGAGGGCCAACTGAGGGTGCTTTTGTCTTTTTTAAACATCTTTTATATGATTGCAAGACAATACTGGGTATTAAGAACTTAAGTAACTGCAGGTCTATCAGCAAGTTGCTCATTAGCGGAGGAGCTGAAGGAAATAGTCTTGGTGTTGCTGCTTGCTACAGAAAGGCAACAGAAAGTGGTGTGTGGCCTAACAGCAAGTGATTGCCCTGAATGTTTTTCTTTCATTTGTAATGTAAAATACTGCAACTCTGGTTCACTGATTTATTAGTGAGACCGACAACAAGGGAGCTGAGTGGATTCGGTTGTGGCAAGGATTAGGCCTCACAGCCACAGACTCGCCTGTCACAACCATCCAGGAGGGGAGATGCAGGAGGCAGTGTGGGGGCCATCTAAACTGGATTCGGGGCTGGCCTCTCCCATTGGTCCTCCTCTGCAATGTTCACGGTGAAAAATGAGCTGAATTGTATGCGTTTGTCTGTGGACTGCTAAGGGCTTGTTTTTGCTAAAAACACCCATGCGCCATCAAATTACAGGATGTGTTACTCAGGGACATGTGCTGTATATTTTTTGTGTGACTGTATGTTTACTGCTATCTTATATGTGTTATATGTACAATACTTTGTGCTGTGTATGTCAATCTGTACTGTGTTTTGCACCTTGACCCCAGAGGAATGCTGTTTAGTTTAGCTATATTCCTGGTTTTCATGTATGCTTGAGATTATAATTAATCTTAAACTTGAAACTTGACACACTGTTTGAAAAGTAACATACAATGTCAAAAAAGACATACAGTGTTATTCTGTCTTTGCAAATAGTATAGCCTCTTTTGTTGGCATTTAAGTAGTTAAGAAGGTTCAGTCGTTAGGTATTAATGCTGGAGTAATAAAATGGATTCAACAGTGGCTAGATGGGAGATGCCAGAGAGTAGTGGTGGATAATTGTTTATCGGGATGGAGGCCGGTGACTAGCGGGGTGCCTCAGGGATCTGTTTTGGACCCAATGTTGTTTGTAATATACATAAATGATCTGGATGATGGGGTGGTAAATTGGATTAGTAAGTATGCCGATGATACTAAGGTAGGAGGTGTTGTGGATAATGAGGTGGATTTTCAAAGCTTGCAGGGAGATTTATGCCAGTTAGAAGAATGGGCTGAACATTGGCAGATGGAGTTTAATGCTGAGAAGTGTGAGGTTCTACATTTTGGCAGGAATAATCCAAATAGAACATACAGAGTAAATGGTAGGGCATTGAGGAATGCAGAGGAACAGAGAGATCTAGGAATAACTGTGCATAGTTCCCTGAAAGTGGAGTCTCATGTAGATAGGGTGGTGAAGAGGGCTTTTGGAACGCTGGCCTTTATAAATCAAAGCATTGAATACAGAAGTTGGGATGTAATGCTAAAGTTGTACAAGGCATTGGTAAGGCCAAATTTGGAATATTGTGTGCAGTTCTGGTCACCAAATTATAGGAAAGATATCAATAAATTAGAGAGAGTGCAGAGATGATTTACTAGGATGTTACCTGGGTTTCAGCAATTAAGTTACAGAGAAAGGTTGAACAAGTTGGAGCGTAGAAGGTTGAGGGGGGATTTGATCGAGGTATTTAAAATTTTGAGAGGGATAGATAGAGTTGACGTGAACAGGCTGTTTCCATTCAGAGTAGGGGAGATTCAAACTAGAGGACATGATTTGAGAGTTAGGGGGCAGAAGTTTAAGGGAAACACGAGGGGGTATTTCTTTACTCAAAGAGTGATAGCTGTGTGGAATGAGCTTCCTGTAGAAGTAGTAGAGGCCAGTTCAGTTGTGTCATTTAAGGTAAAATTGGATAGGTATATGAACAGGAAAGGAGTGGAGGGTTATGGGCTGAGTGCGGGTAGGTGGGACTAGGTGAGATTAAGGGTTCGGCACGGACTAGGAGGGCCAAGATGGCCTGTTTCCGTGCTGTGATTGTTATATGGTTATATGGTTATAGTAGACAAATGCTGTTGATTAAATGCTGAAGATTATAAAAGAACATATAATCCTCAGGCTCGGCCAGCATCTATTCATCAAGGGGAAGACCCTAGACAAACTGGCCTGGCAAACTGAGAAATCTCGTTTGTGTGGATGCTGTGCGATGTGTTGTCCGGTTACAAATTCCCACTGCAAAATATCAGACAGTACACCATATGCAATTAATTGATTGAACTTTATAAATCTTAATCTAAATATAGGGTTAGTAAATAAAATAAAAATAACAAGGGCCCATTTTAAGAGAAAAGTCAAAAGTGCACATTGGAGCTCACAAATACGGCCATTCATCAACCGTCAACCTCCTCTGAGCATCACAGACCGTCGGAACCTCACTTCCAGTCCACTTCATCCGGTGGTCTACCAGCTCTCTCCACATTCATCTTCCTTCTTCTCCTCTCACTGAACAAAGACCATGTAAATCTCTCTTCCAGACTCACAAGAAACAACAACAGCATTCCAAACCCCATGATCTCTAGTCTTAGCCCAAACATTGCTGCTACAGAGAAACCATTACATTCGCAGTGAAACCTTACAGCATGTTACAAACATTAAAGCAATCCAAGTACAAATGAAGGTTATTCAATCAGCCAGGTTAGACTTTCTGGTGCTCCAGGTTAACCAGACAAACATTTAGCTGCAACTTGGACAATCTAAATGGCCCTTCTTTCACAAACAAAATGCCTACATTGATTTAAGCATGACAGTTCTTACCTTGTAAATTTTTCAGCATGATAGTTAGCAGAACAATGAAAAACAACACAATTGCCAATAAGATCTGTATTCCGCAGACAGTCAATATGGTTCTTCTTCAGCTTCCAGGTTCAAGATGAATTACCTAAACAATTCATAGGTAAATGGACATTTCAGTCCTTAAGAAATAATGTCAACCTACAACAAAAAACATGAATAGTGTCTATTCATTTAGTGCTTTTAATATGACTATATGTCGCAAGGTTCCAAAGGTAGTCATAGTCGAAGGGTGGTAGTGGGGACGAGCTCCCACTGCTAAACAAATGCTCTTCATGGCGTGCGTCTCAAACAGCCTCTGACAACCAAGTCCAACTCCTGGCCTTCACGTGTGGCATAGTTCTTTTGCCCGGCGGAGCTGTTCTCACTGACAGGAGAAGGGGCAAAGGCGGACCACTGGCACCTTAAAACCAGCTGCCCTGGGCAATGGGGCTCGTTAACCACAGATGGTAGCTCATCTAGGAGAAAGAAAACTCTGATTTCAAACCTCCGCTGCCTTGCAGCTCTACCCGCTCACAGGAAAGGCTTTGGGAGTAAACCCCGGGGAAAAGTCCAGAGTCGGAGTCCCGAAGGCGGCTGACTGCTGTACCCAGCGCCGGCACGGCAACTCCTGTGATGCTGCTGGCATCGAACTGTATCGACCTTTGTCGTTCCCTCGGACCCGTCATCAGCATGGGGGGGGGGGGTCCCACTGCATGGGCAACAGACGGATCTCCATATCATCTGCCCTGGCCTGTGCCCTGGAGAGGCCACTCCAGCTTCACTTTATAGCACTGGACAAACATGGGAAGCAGCAGTTACCGGTTATAAGCCAGAATGCTTGATTGACGTAGAGCATGGCGCCAGGGGTTGCTTCCAACAGTGGGAGAGACGATCGCATTTCACTGGACAGCTACCACCCGCCTCAAGCTGGGCAGCCCCCAGTCAATAAGGTGCTGTCCTGCCACAGTCAGTCTTCCTCATTGGGTGCATGGGGATAATGGATTATTCCACGAGGAGCTGACTGTAACTACTGCACCAGACAAGAAAGAAAATAAATTGAATAAGACAACTCCCCTCAAGTTGGGATGTTGGAATGTCCGCACAATGATGACTGGAATTGACCAAAACCTCAAGGATATTGAAGATGCACAAAAAACACATTAACAATGAGCTACTAAGGCTCAAGGTAGTTATAGCTACCTTACAAGGAACATTTTTGGTGGATTCAGGTACACTGAAGGAAAGGGACTACACAATTTTCTGGCAGGGATAGGACCAAGATGAACCCCGCGAGCATGGAGTGGGTTTTGCCATTAGGAACCACCAGAAAATGGATCAGAACGACTTATGACTCTCTGCCTACACACCAGTCATGGCCTAGTATCTCTCATCAGTGTGTATGCCCCTACCTTGAACTCCACCTCTGAAGCATCCCAGAGATGAGCGCCTCATGCTCCTTGGTGACTTCAAAGCCAGAGTGGGAGCCGATAACGATTCCTGGCCGTCTTGTCTTGGCCACTTTGGAATTGGCAAAATAAATGACAATGGATAACGTCTCCTGGAGTTCTGCTCCTATCATGGCCTATGTGTAACTAACTCCTACTTTCAGATGAAGTCGCAGTATAAGTTCTCATGGCGACATCCACAGTCTAAACATTGGACCAACTGGACATGATCATCACCAGGCGCTCTTTTATCAACTCTGTACTAATCACCTGCTCATACAACAGTGCAGACTGCGATATTGATCATGTTTAGTATGCTGCAAGATCAAACAACGTCTGAAGAAAATCCACCACTCCAAACAAACGGGAAAACCTCGCATCAACACAACGGAGATGAAACAGTCAGAAAAGGCTGACCAGTTTGCCAAGTTGGTACAGGGTGCTATGACCACCTCCTCACAAGGAGATACCGCAACAGAACAATGGTCATTCTTTTGTGACACTATCCACAAATCAGCACTCTATCTTTGGAAGAGAGACCACAAAGAGCAGTGACTGGTTTGAGACAAAGTCCAACATCATGACTCCTGTCATCGAAGCCAAGCGTGCGGCTCTCACAGAGTACAAGCGTTCCCCATCCGACCAAACACTCCAGGTATTTCAAGCTGCTAGAAGCAAAGTGCAACAGACTGCAAGGCAGTGCACAAATGAGTACTGGCTCCAGCTCAGTGAGGACATTCAGACAGCAACTGTGACAGACAACATCAGATCAATGTATGATGGAATCAAGAAGGCCTTTGGCCCATTGCAGAGAAAGACAGCACCCCTGAAGTCATCCAGCGGTGAAATAATCACTGATAAAAACAAGCAGATGGAACGCTGGGTAGCACACTACCCTGAGCCCTACTTCAGGGAAAATGTTTTTGTTAGCTCAGCCATTGATGCCATCGATCATCTACCAGACATGGATGAACTCGACTCCAAACCAACCATTGAGGGCCTCAGCAAGGCAATTGACAGTCTAGCCCCAGGGAAAGCTCCTGGAAATGATGGGATTTCTCCAGACCTGATCAAACACTGCAACAGCTCACTCCTCCAACCTTTATACAAAGTCCTCCATCAGTGCTGGAAGGAAAGAGCTATACCACAGTATATGCGCGACTCCAAAATCGTCACTTTGTACAAGAACAAGGGTGATAGGAGCAAACGCATCAACTACTTGTTGCACCATCAATAACTCACTCTGAGACGTAAGGTGAGATATTGGCTTTTATTGACTGGAAGAAGGAACAAGCAGTGAGTGACCACCATACTACATCCTGGAGACTGAGAGGCCGGGCTCAGGCCTTGATCGCCTTTATACAGGGGTCTGTGGGAGGAGCCACAGGAGCAGTCAGCAGGGGGCGTGTCCAGACAGGTATATGTAGTTCACCACACTACTATTCGGCACCTTCTTCTTTCTGCTATTGAAGCACGCATTTGGGACGTTGACAGAAGGCATCTATATGCACACCAGGTCTGATAGGCGCCTGAGAGCAAGAACAAAGATGCGAAAGATCTTGATAAGTGGCATGCTCTTTGCTGATGACGCTGCTATAACCTTACACACCAAACAGCAACTACAAACTCTTATGGACTGCTTCTCTAAGGCATGCAAGGACTTTAGGCATATCATCAGCCTAAAGAAAACAAATGTCCTTGCTCAGAACATAGTGGAGACACCAGTCATTACCATCGACAATTACGATCTAGAAATGGTCCACGAGTTCACATATTTGGGGTCGACCATTAGTCGACACTCTGTCCCTCGATGCTGAAATCAATAGGTGTATCGGCAAAGCAACATTGATCCTTGCTCGACTCTCTTCGTGGGTCTGGGAGAATCCGAAACTCACTACAAAGTTCAAGACTGCTGTGTACAATGCATGCATTATCAGCACCCTCCTGAATGGTAGCGATACTTGGACCATCTACTCCAAGCAGGAGAGGAAACTCAATAGTTTTCACCTGTGCAGCCTTCGCCGCATCCTCGACATCACCTGGAGAGACAAAGTCCCAGACTCTGAGGTCCTCTCCCACGCTGGACTTCCCACGATGTTCACGCTTTTAAGACAACGCAGACTGCGCTGGCTAGGCCACGTCTGTCATATGAAGGATGGCAGACTGCCAAAAAACATTCTCTACAGAGAACTAGCAACAGGCAAGAGGAACACTGGTAGACCCCAGCGTCGCTTCAAGGACCTCTGTAAGTGCAACATGAAAGCCTTAAAAGTCAACACAGAGTGCTGGGAGGACGCAGCAGATGACGGCAACAAATGGCGGGGTACTTTTCAGCAAGACTGAGAGCAAGGCGAAAGAGTGATCCTGAGTCAGTTTGAGGAGCGGAGAGCTAAACGGAGAGTACAACGGACAACAGTTCCATAATGCCCTACACATGCAGCAACTGTGGCAGAGTCTGCAGTTGCAAGATCGGCCTCAATAGCCACAGCCGATGCTGCTCAACAAACCAGTGACTACCAGAGGTGCAGACCATGACCGATGGAGGCCACACACACACACACACACACACATTGCATGGTGCTCCGCTAAAACATTGTCATATCCTCTTGTGTTGTCATGTAACAGGCACAGTAAATAAATGCAGTTGATTAAGTGGTCAAAATTATAAAAGAGAATTAAAACAATCCAAGTGCAAATAAAGGTTATTCAGTCAGTTAGGTTTTTAAGAGACAAAGTCAAGGAGTCACATATCACAGAAACAGGCACTACAGCCCAATTGGTCCATGCTGTCCAAGTTGCCAACCCAAGGGAATCCTACTGGCAGCTGTTAGTGAAACTGCCTCCACCATTTCCTCTGGCAGTTCATTCCAGAGGGTGCATTCACCCTGCCTACGCCCTTCATGATGTTGTATTTCTCAATTTTGCACACTCCAAGGAAAAAAGTTCTTGCCTGTCCAGCCTCTCACTATAAAATCAGACCCTTGAGACCTGGAAACACCCTTGAAAATCTTCTCTATGTTCATTTCAATGTAATATCTTGCCTACAGCATGGTTGCTAAAACAGAATAAAATACAGCCTCACTAGGGTCTTGTACAACCAGACCATGACCTCCCAGCTTCTATACTCAGCACTGTGATTGTGGAGGGCGAGTCTGCAAGAAGCCTTCTTAAACTACATTTTGGGGAACCACACACCTGAATGCCAAGATCCACTCTCCAGGACCCTATCATTCACTGTGAGAGTCCTACCTTTATTTCTCTTCCTGAAATACATCACACTAATGTGAATTAAGGTTCATTTGGCATTTCCTGACCCAGATATTTAAGATGCCCCAATTGTTATGAGTGATGAACAGACCAGATGGACAATGGGGTAAAGAGTTAACCATCCCCCCCCCCGAGAACCACGAACTATTACTGTTGCTATGCTGACCATGAGAAAGAGAGACGAAAAACAGGCAAGAACATCTGTGACAGATAAGAGAGAGGAGGAAATTGTTGATTAACTGTATTGTGACTCCTTTTTTGAATTATTTACTGTTTCACTGCAAGGACAATAGTTTGCTCATAAACATTCCTCAGTGGACTGAAGGAGTGGCCTGATTTGATGGACACAGTCATTCAGGAGTGATGGATAGCTGAGACCCCGTGAGTAGGGATAAAAGACAGGTCTGGAGAGACACCCTCCAGACATGCCAGTGGACACTGATTGAGTGTTGGAACCCACAAGAAAGGTGGGGGCCTCGAAGACTGAACCAGGAGGTCGGTCAGTAAAGCTATCAGTGTAAAAGCAGGGCCGGTGGGGGCTTGTGTGCATGTCCACTCATGCCAGAGTGACGAGTCCACCACAGAAGAACGATCTGGCAGAAGGATGGCGAGGTCATAACTGAATGACCACAAAGATACGACGGATTAAGAAAGGAAGGTTTGGCTGCTGTAGTTGTTCTCTCTCCCTCTCTCTCTCTCTCTCTCTCTCTCTCTCTCCCCCCCTCCCTCCCTCCCTCTCTCCCCCCCCACACAATTACAATACAACAACCACAACCACATCAGCACTCATGAACTGAACTGAACTTTATACTTCTCTATGACAATTCATTTACCCCTAGACATCGATAGAGCTTGTTTATTATTGATTATTATTATTCCTACACTTTTAGGTTTATTACTGCTGACTTGTTTTATATGTATATTTGTATTATTGATATGGTTTTGCTTATTTTTATTAATAAACACCTTTAAATAAAGTACCACCAGACTCCAACGGATTCTTCTTTCTCTGCTGGTTAGACACACAGTGACGGGGTACGTAACACAATTATTTTATGATACTGTCTTTACCGTCCATTATTTTACTATCATCAGTTGACAGAATGCCTGACAAAATTGATAGGTTTTAAGGAATTTCTGAACAGAAGATTCTGAACCGCTTTATGCTTCGAAACACCTATAGTAAATACCAGGAGGACAAAAGCAAATATTTTCAGTCTCTCTCTCTCTCAATTTTCCCACAAACTTGGCATCTGTTCCTCCCTCTCTACTGTTAAATGCCAGGATGTTTCTCTACATTAAATGTTGTTATTGCATAAAGCTAGAAGGCTCCCCACTGTTACTGTACATAAAACAAACTCTAAACCTTGGCATCTGTCCCCTGCTGATAGCAAATGTTGCCAAGAGTCTGGAAAACAATTTTTATTTCATGTGCAGAGCAATGTGAGTTGAATTCTGCAAAGAGGAAGGTAAAGTGTGTACTTCCTGTTCCGTAAAGCTGATGAAGAATATCCCAAGTTATTATGAGTGACTCTAATCCATTCAAGTCATAATTTCGATTACCAATATTTATTATTTAAATCCACTCAATATTAAAATCAATTGGAAAGGATATTGAAGAAAATCATGGAGCACTGATGACAAGTATACCAGTGCTCCAGGATTGTGGAATAGCAGGTTTTGTTTTTGAATAGCCTGATTAGAAACATGTGCATCTGTCTTAGTAATGCCCAACTACAGCTCTACCTAGAATTCATCCCCAGTCATGCCCTGGGATAGGATCAGTACACTGTCATTAGTCTCTGGATTTATTTCCTTCAAAGCCAATGGAACTGAATTTCAGAGGCAGACCAGAGCACACCACTGATAATACACTCAATTTATTTAACATGAATGCGAGTGATTTAGACATTGAGCCAGGCATTCCTACCTGCAGTTCACCTTTGTGTATCTGGGATTTACCTGGTTCATTCAGACAGCTAATGATGACACAACACACTTTAAATGCTGGAGGAACTCAGCCGGCTTGGCAGCATCTATGGAAAAGAGTGAATTGTCAATGTTTCGAACAGAGACCTTTCTCAATCATGATGCCCTTAATCATGAAGTTGTTCTCTCTTGTCCTAGATTCCCCTACCATGGGAAATAACATTTGCCGTATCTGATCCGTTCAGACCTTTTAATTTTCAGAATGTTTGTATGAGATTCCCCCTCATTCTCCTGCACTCCAAGGAATACAGCCCAGAGCTGCCAGACATTCCTTATACAGTAACCCTTTCATTCCTGGAATCATTGTCGTGAATCTTCTCTGAACTCTCTTCAAAGTCAGTATATCCTTTCTAAAATAAGGAGCCCAAAACTGCACATAATACTCCAAGTGTGGTCACACGTGCCTTATAGAGCCTCAACATCACATCCCTGCTCATATATTCTACACCTCTAGAAATGAATGCCAACATTGCATTCGCCTTCTTCACCACCAACTCACCTTGGAGGTTGGCCTTTAGGGTATCTTGCACAAGGACTCCCAAGTCCCTTTGCATCTCTGCATTTTGAATTCTCTCCCCTTCTAAATAATAGTCTGCCCATTCATTTCTTTCCCCAAAGTGCATGCCCATACACTTTCGAACATTGTATTTCATTTGCCACTTCTTTGCCCATTCCCCTAAACTATTTACAAGGCGTGATTGATAGGTTCATAGCCTAAGGTAAGAAGAGTCAATTTTAGAAAACCTAGCACATTTATTTTTTAACATAGTCCCGTCCTACATTTACACACTTAGTCCAGCGGTCGTGGAGCATTTGGATCTTGGACCTCCAGAAATGTCCACAAGTGGGCGATTGATAAGTTTGTGGCCTAAGGTAGAAAGGTATGAGTTAGTTAAACAGCTCTCGTTACATGCACATGCAGGTCAACTCTTTGAGTGATTATGCAGTAGGTTTGGTTAATAACTCATCTCCTTTTACATTAGGTCACAAACTTATCAATCACCCCTGATGAGTTATTAACTTCAAACCTTCTACATAATCATACAAAGATTTGGCCAGCAAATGCATGTAATGAGAGCTGTATAATTCATCTCCTTCTACTTTAGGCCATGAACTTATCAATCACCCATCTGTGGACACTTCCTGGTGGACCAAGATCCGTATGCACCGCGACCGCTGGACTAAGTGTGTAAACGTAGGAAGGAAGTATGTTGAAAAATAAATGTGCTAGGTTTTCTAAGATTGACTCCTTCTATCTTAGGCCATGAACCTATCAAATACCCCTTGTAAGTCTCTCTGTACGCTCTCTGTTTTCTCAACACTACCTGTTCCTCCACCTATCTTTATATCATCAGCAATTTTAGCCACAAATCCATCAATCTCATAGTCCAATTCATTAACATACATCATACAAAGCAGTGGGCCCAACATCGACTACTGTAGTACTCCAATGGTAAACGACAGCCATCCAGAATAGGATCCCTTTATTCCCACTCTCTGTTTTCTGTCGATTAGCCAATGCTCCAATCATGCTAGTAACTCCCCTGTAATTCCATGGGCTCTTATCTTGCCAAGCAGACTCATGTGTGGCACCTTGTTAAAGGTCTTCTGAAAATCCAAGTACACCACATTGACTGCATCTCCTTTATCTACCCTGCTTGCAATTTCCTCAAAAAATTGGAGTAGGTTAGTCAGATAGCATTTTCCTTTAGAATCTGGGGTGCATTCCATCAGGTCCAGGAGATTTATCCACCCTCAGACCATTAAGCTTCCTGAACACCAACTCAGGTGTAATTTTCACTGAATGTACTTCACTTCCCTGACACTTTTGAATGTCCAGTATACAACAGATGTCTTCCAGTGTGAAGTATGATGTAAACAATGCATTCAGTTCCTCTGCTATCTCTGCATCTCTCATTACAATATCTCCAGTGTCATTTACTATCGGTCCTATTATGTATCCTCAACTCACTTTTACCCTTTATGTACAAAAAAATTTAGTATCTTCATTGATATTAGTTTCCAGCTTCCTTTCATAGTTCCTCTTTTCCTTCCTAATGACCTTCTTAGTTCCTTTTGCAAGTTTTTAAGAGCTTCCCAATCCTTTATCTTCCCACTAGCTTTGACTTCCTTGTATGCCCTCTCTTTTTTCTTTTACTTTGGCTCTGACTTTACTTGTCAGCCATGGTACTGTCCTTCTTCCATAGAAACATAGCAAACCTACAGCACAATACAGGCCCTTCGGCCCACAAAGCTGTGCCAAACATGTCCCTATGTTAGAACTACCTAAGCTTTACCCATAGCCCTCTATTTTTCTAAGCTCCATGTAGTCGTCCAGGAGTCCCTTAAAAAACCCTATCGTTCCCGCCTCCACCACCACCGCCTGTAGCCCATTCCATGCACTCACCACTCTCTGCTTAAAAAAGTTACCCCTGACCTCTCCTCTGTACCTACTTCCAAGCACCTTAAAACTATGCCCTTTTGTGCTAGCCATTTCAGCCCTGGGGAAAAGCATCTGCCTATGCACACAATCAATGCCTTTCGTTATCCTGTACACCTCTATCAGGTCACCTCTCAAGCTCTGTCACTCCAGGGAGAAAAGGCCAAGTTCATTCAACCTGCTCTCAAAAGGCATGCTCCCCAATCCAGGCAACATACTTGTAAATCTCCTCTGCACCCTTTCTATGGTTTCCACGTCCTTCCTGTAGTGAGGAGACCAGAACTGAGCACAGTACTCCAAGTGGGGTCTGACCAGGGTCCTATATAGCTGCAACATTACTTCTAGGCTCTTAAACTCAATCCCATGGTTGATGAAGGCTAATGCACCATATGCTTTCTTAACCGCAGGGTCAACCTGCATAGCAGCTTTGAGTGTCCTATGGACTCAGATCCCAAAATCCCTCAGATCCTCCACACTGCCAAGAGTCTTACCACTAATGCAATATTCTGCCATCATATTTGACCTACCAAAATGAACCACCTTACACTTACCTGGGTTAAACTCCATCTGATACTTCTCAACCCAGTTTAGCATCCTATTAATGTCCCGCTGTAACCTCTGACAGCCCTCCACACTATCCACAACACGGCCAACATTTGTGTATTCAGCAAATTCACTAACCCATTCCCCCCCTTCCTCATCCAGATCACTTATAAAAATCACAAAGAGCAGAAGTCCCAGAACAGATCCCTGAGGCACGCCACTGGTCACCGCCCTCCATGCAGAATATGACCCGTCTACATCCACTCTTTGCCTTCTGTGGGCAAGACAGTTCAGGGTCCACAAAGCAATGTCCCCTTGGATCCCATGCTTCCTTACTTTCTCAATTCGCCTTGTATGAGGTAACTTATCAAATGCCTTGCTAAAATCCATATACACTACATTGATGGCTCTACCTACATCAATGTGTTTAGTCACATCCTCAAAAAATTCAATCAGGCTCGTAAGGCACAATCTGCCATTCACAAAGCCATGCTGACTATTCCTAATCATACTATGCCTCTCCAAATGTTCATAAATCCTGCCTCTCAGGATCACTAACCACTGAAGTTAAGACTCACTGGCCTCTAATTTCCTGGGCTATACCTACTCTCTTTCTTGAATAAAGGAACAACATCTCCAATCCTCCAAACATCTGGAACTTCTCCCTCCTCATTGATGATGCAAGAATCATTGCCAGAGGCTCAGCAATCTCCTCCCTTGCTTCCCACAGTTGCCTGGGGTACATCCTGATGACTCATCCAACTTGATGCTTTCCAAAAGTTTCTTCTTATTTTGAACATATCTGTCTTGCATTTCCCTCATTTTTTGCAGAAACACCAGCCATCACAGCTCTGCTGTCCTTCCTGCTAATGTCCCTTTCCAGTCAACCTTGACCAGTTCCCCACACATACCATTGTAATTTCCTTTATTTCACTGAACTACCAACACATGGAATTTAGTTTCTCCTTCTCAAATTCCAAAGTCAATTTGATCATATTGTGATCACTGTTCCCTAAAGGTTCCTAAACCTTAAGCTCTCTTATCACCTCCAGATCATTGCACAACACCCATTCCAGCACAGCTGATCCCCTAGTGGGCTCAACAACAAGCTGTTCTAAAAGCCATCCCTTAGACATTC
Source organism: Hypanus sabinus (assembly GCF_030144855.1). NCBI lineage: Eukaryota > Metazoa > Chordata > Chondrichthyes > Myliobatiformes > Dasyatidae > Hypanus > Hypanus sabinus. The sequence continues at coordinate 47,626,371 of NC_082715.1, forward strand.
TACAAATTCTGTCTCTTGAGGTCCAGTACTGACCTGGTTTTCCCAATCCACTTTCATGTTAAAATCCCCAATGATTTTCATGACATTGCCCTTCTGACACACCTTTTCTATCTCCTGCTGTAATTTGTAATCCACATCCCGGCTGCTATCTGAAGGCCTGTATACAACTGCCATTTTGTAACTCAACCCATGGAGACTCTACGCCTCCCGATCCAATGTCACCCCTTTTTAATGATTTAATTATTAAACCAGTGGAGATTACTTCACTAGATTTATTGAAGACACATTTAGGTAGATTTTTGAATTTCAAGGGAATTAAAGGTTCTGGAGAAAAGGCATGTCAGCCATGATTCTATTGAATGGCAGAACAGGCTTGCTGGGCTAGATGGCCTATGCCTGCTGCTATTTATTGTGTTTCGAGTGTTTCTGATTTGAGCTATTTATTTCTGCCAATGACGTCTCCAAGCATACCGTACATCAACAACATTGCTATTAAGAGATTAGTACTGAGCAACTTCTCTGATCATTGTTAAAATAATTCCTTTCTTTCCGAGCTTGTCAAAATTAACTGCAAAGACTTGTACAACAGGAATGTCATTAGATTTATCATTCACAGATTGATGAAGCCCAATGCACTGAATGGTGAAAGGCACACTTGCCTTGAAGTCTTCTCAAACCATCTTGTTAAAAAAATACTTTTGGCAGCCTCCTTGAACCTAAGGGGTTGATTCATATAGATACAAAGTGACAGTATTCATTAATATCTTCTGATTTTCATCAGTCATGAATGTTCGAAATTATTTTTTGAAAATTAAATAATCATGTTAATTTTAAAAGACACCTGCAAATCTGAAAGCAACAGAAGTTCTCAAGCTACATGCATTATTAGATATTTCCTGTTGCTTTTCTTTACACATTATTTTGATGGCTCATAGCTTCTCAGGAGACAGATAGAGAGTAGAAATTGTTGACAAGTAAGCAGTATTCATTTGAAAGTATTACTGACAATTTCTCATGCAAATCTTGCACATATTAGGTGGTACAATTAATAGAGGAAATTAGGATGCAATAGAGTTACATCATTGCAACAAACATTCTGCTGAAAGAACTCAATGGGTCAAAGAGTGTTGAGGGTGGGGGGGGGTGCAGTTGAGAAGGATTTATTGATGTTTAGAGTTGAAACTCTGCATCCAGCCTCTGAAGTTTCTTGTGTCTCCACTTTACATCATCATTGTTTAATGTGCAAAGTTCAGAGTAAGTTTATTATCAAAGTACAGATATGTTAACATACACTACCTTGACATTCATTTTCCTGCAGGCATTTACAGAAAAAAATAAAGAAATCCAATCGAATTTATGAAAAACTCTACACAGACAATGACTGGTATACAACTGTAGCCTCTTCACAGGCTCATATCGAAACTTGGCTCATTGATGGCCTCGCTAACAGCCACAGCGGTGAGAAGGTCACCTTTCATAAATAATAGATGTCTGGGGTTGGTATGATTTGGGCTCAACCAAACAGGAACATTGTGATATTCTGATTAAAGAAACCTTGAATGTTTTGTAAATACTGCCCATACACAGGCAGCAAGGAATAGTAAATTGTACACCACTTAAAATTATAAAGAAAGTATATTTACAAATTTCAGTTTTATCGAACTGTTAGTAGGAAAAAGAAAAGGGAAAATGTGCACATCGTTGGAGCTTATCTTGAAGATATATTTTTACTCACATGCTGGAACCACAGTCTGCATGAAAGCACATACCACATTCTGAACCTTGCTCAAAATCCATCTCAAACGAACAGGCTCTCGAGAAGAGTATTAATCCTTGCTTCCTGGAGCCATTCATCTGCACAAAGGACTTTGTGCAACAGGGATGCTCCTTCCCATGGCATCATCAGCCATCTTCCATCCTGTCCTCTCCACACTCCCACCAAACAAAATACCCCAAACCCCATCAGTGTCCATCACAAATCTTACTCTGACCAGCTTTCTCCCAATTTCACCATCCTGACTGATTGACACAACATTTTTAAGTTGAACATCACAGCCTTTAGCTTCAGCAGAAAACACAAACATGCCAAAAGCAGAAACCACTGCTTTTACAGAACTGCTAAAATGGAATACCTACAGCATAGCAGTAAAAATCTTAACCAGGGCATTGCACTCTCCGTCCACCAAAAATAGTCATGTCCTCATGACTTTGGAAAGTCTTAAATCATTTTTAATAACACAGCATTCAAATAAATTTCATGATTTCAGGAGCCCTAATCCATTTGCAAATGGAAGTAGCATAACGCAGTGTGGGAATGGACATAGGTGCATCTTCTGCCAGCCTTACTTGGGGTTTCCTGACTCTCCGTGACCTCCTTATCTCATCTTCATCTTCTCCAGCTTCAACCACTCCTTGTGACCTTTCGTGTCTACTACAGGGTACCTCCCCCATCTATAATTCATATCTTCCTGTGGCTAAGGACCCTCTGCTTCATGACTGAACTTAAATTCCTTCAATTAAGCAGGTGCTGCTGAATATCTTCAACTTCTGTTGGTGCTAACTGCTAAGACCCCTCTCAGAAACAGGTGTCCTTGGTTGCTCTAATAGTAATTTTGGAGCAATCAACATCAGACTCGCCAGTAGAAAAGGCATCTTCGTGTTCCAACAATTTCTCAGTTAATCTGCTTTTCCATTCCTTGGGCATCGGTGAGTCAACAAAGTTGCATGACTTCAATGTCAACTTTGTCAATCCAAGAAACTATTTTTCTTCCATTTCCCCAGGAAAGATAGACACTACCATCACAAGGAAAAGAGGAGCAGTCATCTGAGGGTACCCTCTCTCCCTGAAGTGTTCTTGATAATCACTGTCGTCCTGCTTGCGTAGACATCTGCAGATTTCCTCAGTTCAGGTCTCACTAGCACCGCTGCAGGTAAGCAAAACTCTTCTTCCAGACTATCAGGAGCATCCACCTGGATGGCTGAGGCATTGGGCCTTCTGACAACTCTGGGGGTTCCTGTCAAGCTAGCCACTCCTCCAAGATGTTACACAACAGATTTAGGCTGGGTGTACAACACAGTTCCTTGTTTCTGCACATCATCCTGCTTAGAAGGAACTTGCACCTTCTCAAAAGCAGCTCTGAACGCAGGCTGAGTGGATAAGGTTTTCAAAAAGTGCTCTCTATTTCTCTCCTTGCAAGCTCTCACAAGCCTACTCGCAAAGGAACCATTTGTTCCCAGAAGAATGGAAGTTCCACTCTTTTCAACCATATCTGGGTAGACCAATACTGGTGACAGTAATCTCAGTTACCCCGACATCTGCTTCTGAAAACTCCAGTTTCAAGGCCAAGCAACCATTGTGTGGGTACTGTTCAGTACTAAGCCCCTGATCTCAAGGACACTGAGGAGCCTCAATGGTAAATGGATTAAATACCAGTTGTAAAAGGATCTATAAAACAAAGTAACTTGAGAACCTGTGTCAAGTATGGCTCGAGCATGAAGAACTTCAATCCATATGGATACATCAGAGCTTGGTTCCACTAAACCTTCAGGAATAATGTTTTACACTTCTGTATTTCCCTTGATCAGAATCAGAATCAGAATCAGGTTTATTGTGACATGAAATTTGTTAACTTAGCAACAGCAGTTCAGTGCAATACTTAATCTAGCAGAGAAAAAAATAATAAATAAAATTTTAAAAATTAATTAAGAAGTAAATCAATTACATATATTGAATAGATTTAAAAAGTGCAAAAGCAGAAATACTGTGTATTTTAAAAAAGTGAGGTAGTGTCCAAAGATTCAATATCCATTTAGGAATGGGATGGCAGAGGGGAAGAAGCTGGTCCTGAAGTATTTACTGTGTGCCTTCAGGCTTCTGTACCTCCTACCTGATGGTAACAGTGAGAAAAGGGCATGCCCTGGGTGCTGGAGGTCCTTAATAATGAATGCTGCCTTTCTGAGACACTGATCCCTAAAGATGTCCTGGGTACTTTGTAGACTAGTGCCCAAGATGGAGCTCACTAGATCTACAACATCCTGCAGATTCCTCCGGTCCTGTGCAGTAGCACCCCACACCCCATCCCATACCAGATAGTGATGCAGCCTGTCAGAATGCTCTCCAAAAGCTATGAGAATTTTTGAGTGTAGTTGTTGACATGCCAAATCTCTTCTAATAAAGTATAGTTGCTGTCTATGTTGGGACCAGGTTAGATCCTCAGAGATCTTGACATCCAGGGACTTGAAGCTGTTCCCTCTCTTCACGTCTGATCGCTCTATGAGGATTGGTATGTGTTCCTTCATCTTACCCTTCCTGAAGTCCACAACCAGCTCTTTTGTCTGACTGACATTGAGTGCCAGGTTGTTGCTGCGGCACCACTCCACTAGTTGGCATACCTCACTCCTGTACGCCCTTTCATCACCACCTGAGATTCTACCAGCTATGGTTACATCATTAGCAAATTTACAGATATACTGACTAGAACGTATCTTCTCCGAAATGCCAGCCCATTTCTTTACTGGGTCCCTCCATAGTTTTGCTGCTTTTCTTTCCTGTTTGATTAACTTCTGAGTTATTTCTTAAAGATTTTCCTGTCCCTCACAGTCTCACTTGAAATGTCCATCTTCTCTCTCCACAGTTGTAAGAGAAAATAGTCATCACCTCTTTAGCCAAGAGATGTTTTTCAGCAGCAGTCCGCTGCATCGCAAGTCCTATAGGTGTGTTGGATTTCCCAACAGACATATCATGTGTAGCTGAAACATTAGCAGACACCTCTCGAATCAGCTCAACTCAAATGTTGTCCACCGCATTGTTCAAAAGCTCTATCTCCGTGGCATCAGGGGTCACCTTAGCAGCAGAGGCTACCAATGAAGACACTACTCGGCTTTTGGAAATGTCCCACTTCTCCATCATGTTTCCTCCTCTCAAACTTCTAAATAACTGAGTAAAAGATGGAGGAGCATGCATCTTGCAGGTCTTTTGAATATGTAGAGCAATCACGTCGTGTGACGGTGCACCTTTCACAACTTGCTCCATCCTCAAGCAAATTCAGTCAGACACTTCGTGGCACAAACAGTGCAGCAGTTTCTCTGACACCAGTTTAACACACAAACTGCTTAATCAATTTCTAACAGCAATTACACGACATTCAGCGAATCCTGGACAAGCCCCCACAATGTAGCCCCCTCACTGGGCTCATATGGAAACTTGGCTCATAGACAGCCCAACTAACAGCCATGGAAATCAGTGGGGAGAAGGCCATCTTTCAAAAACAATAGGTGTCTAGGTTCAGTATGATATGGGCTCAACCAAGTAGGAACTTCGTGATGTTGCAATTAAAAAACCTCATTCTGAGGGAATGCTGCATAAATATTGCTCATACACAATTGTCAGACTACAAGAAATAACAAATTGTACACCGTATAAAATTATAAAGAAAGTATGTTTATAAATATCAGCTTTATCGAACAATTAGTAGGAAAAAAAGGAAAACGAAATAAAAGAACCTGTTACAGTTAAGCCAGTCCAAACCTGCACATGAAGTTGGAACACATAGAACCATAGAACATTACAGCACAGAAACAGGCCTTTTGGCCCTTCTTGGCTGTGCCAAACCATTTTTCTGCCTAGTCCCACTGACCTGAACCTGACCCATATCCCTCCATACCCCTCTCATCCATGTACCTGTCCAAGTTTTTCTTAAATGTTAAAAGTGAGCCTACATTCACCACTTCAACTGGCAGCTTATTTCATACTCCCACTACACTCTGTGTGAAGAAGCTTCCCCTAATGTTTCCTTTAAACTTTTCCCTTTTCACTCTTAACCCATGCCTTCTGGGTTTTTTCTCCCGTAGCCTCAGTGGAAAAAGCCTGCTTGTATTCAGTCTATCTATACCCATCATAATTTTATATACATCTATCAAATCTCCCCTCATTCTTCTACACTCCAGGGAATGAAGTCCTAACCTATTCAACCTTTCTCTGTAACTCAGTTTCTCAAGTCCCGGCAACATCTTTGTAAACCTTCTCTGCACTTTTTCAACCTTATTAATATCCTTCCTATAATTAAACCTTGAAGTTGTCTTTTACTCACACTGTAGACCCACATTCTGCATGAAAGCACATACCCACTTCGAAAGTTGCTCGAAGTCCATCTTGAACCAATGGACATTTGGAGTTTTGGCCACTCCTCCATGAAGTCATGCATCTGCACAAAGCACCCTGTACAACAGGGACATTCCTTCCCACAGCATCCTCAGCCATCTTCCCTCCCGTCCTCTCCACTTCTCCCACCAAAAAGACCACAAACCCATCAGTGCCCGTCACAAATTTCTCTCCGCCCAGCTTTCTCTAGAACCTTCTCCCAATTCCTCCATCCTGATAGGTCAGCACAACATTCCTAAGTTGAACATCACAGCCCCTTATTTTTAGCCAAAAACTCAAATGTACCAAAAGCAGAACACACTACTTTTACAGAAGCTGCTAAACTGAAACACCTACAGCACAGCAGTAAAAATCTTAACCTAGGTCTTACACAACCAACATGCAAGACAAACTGTGCAAATAAAACAAAATACTGAGAACATGAATTGTAAAGTGAGATGTATTCCCAGTTTCTGCAACTTTTTCCACGTCTGGGCATTGGAATTTCTACACCAGGCCATTCAGGATACTCTTCGTTGTACGTTTACAGATATACCGTGCATCTATGCAGTATTATCCAAGGACTTTAACCCAACTCAACCCCCTACTTATGAAGAAAATAGCACAGGAAACAATCAACATAACATTATCTAAAAATCAACTAAAATGCAATTTTATTGTATTTAAGCTGGTTTTCACATTGCTGCCAAATTGTCTGAACAATAATGATGTAACTTTCAAAGTAACTTTTAAGTGCATCTATGATTAAATACTAATGGCAGGGCAAAAAGAAACCATTGTAATATTTTATCAATAAAAACATTTTAATAATGCTCTCCTCGTTTTAAGCATTTATTGACAAGATAAGGAATGTTGACAGTATTCAGAAAAATATATAATTTTCTCTGATAATCAACACCTGACTTTGAATTAAGCTTTTATGAAAATGAATTATTTGGAGCTAGAAGTGGAATAAGCTCACAGCACATCCAGAAACAAGCTGGCTCCTATGGACAGGCATTGAAAAATGCTCTAGGGGCAAAAAATGAATTTTGGAACAGCTGCAGAATTATGAACAGAGACCACACTATTCTTTTGTTGTGGCTGACTTGGAGCTTGAAACCTTTGTGCACGCACTCAGTACTGTTGGTTAAGAGCTTCATTGGCCTTGACATGACAGCAGCTCTTCCTTAAAATGAACCTTAAGAATGAACTCTAAAATAAGTTTCCTTGTCCAGATTTTCTTTAATTGCTGCTAGTAGTAGTTAGGAGTAAGGTGAACAAATGATCAGGTTCTAACCCATACGAAGATGAGGCCTTCTAGGAAACTGACCAAACAGCTTCATTAACAATTTAAATTCTATTTGATTGCAGGGTAGTGCACCAGCATGAGATAAAGAAGGGGTAGGGTAGCGTAAAGGTTAAGGTATTGGCTAGCAGCTGGAGTTTCGACGTTCAAGTTTAGGTATTGCTTCCTCTCTTAAGGATGGACAATAAATGGTAGCATTGCTAGTAATGACCCGATATTATAAAAGAATATACTCATCAAATGCTGATTTGCTATCTGCAAACCTACTTGTGAGGTCTAACCCATTCCCATCTGGGAATTTTTCAGAGACTTTTATCCACACCAAAAAGATTTAAAGCATCTCCAAAAGAGCATGAACATCTGGATACGTGTCCAGATCCTTGGGTGATCTGCCTCAGTTAATATTGTGCCATCCTTTGCAGCCTAAACTTAGTAACCTCAAGATTATTCTATTCAATATATAAGACCATAAGCCCATAAGATATAGGACCAGAAGTGGGCTATTTGGCCCATCAAGTCGGTTCTGCCATTCAATCCTGGGCTGACCCAATTCTTCCAGTCATCTCCACTCCCCTGCTTTCACCCCAGACCCTTTGGTGCCCTGGTGAATCAAAAGCCTATCTATCTCTGCCTTAAATGCACCCAATGATTTGGCCTCCATCCCTGCTCATGGCAACAAATTCCACAGATTTACTACCCTCTGACTAAAATAATTTTTCTGCGTATCTGTTCTAAATGGACATCCTTAAATCATGAAGTCATGCCCTTTTGTCCTAGACTCCCCTAACATGGGAAAAAAACTTTGCCATATCGAATATGTTCGGGCCTTTTAACATTGGAATGTTTCTATGAGATTCCCTATCATTCTCCTCAACTCCAGGGAATACAGCCCAATAGCTCCCAGACATTCCTCATATGGTAACCCTTTCATTCCTGGAATCATTTTCATGAATCTTCTCTGCACACAATACTCCAAGTGTGATCTCACGAGTGCCTTATAGAGCCTCAACATTCTATCCTTGTTCTTATATTCTATACCTCTAGAAATGAATGCCAGCATTGCATTTGCCTTCTTCACCATCAACTCAACCTGGAGGTTAACCTTTAGGGTATCCTGCACAAGGACTCCCAAGTCCCTTTGCATCTCTGCATTTTGAATTCTCTCCCCATCTAAATAATAGTCTTCCCATTTATTTCTTTCATCAAAATGCATGACCATATATATCTATTCATTGTAATAAGATTGTTTCTATATTATTTTGTTGTACTATGCTTGCAAATGTGCATTAATGTTTTAGGGACAATACAGGGCTGGAATTGGAGGCGTAATGGAAACGTAGGAGTGGGAACTACTAATATTCATATTTTTGTTGTTCAAGTGATGTTTGTGCTCTTATTCGTCATAGATAAAGGCAACAAAATGGGCAGGGAGACATGAAGAGCTAAGGTCATTACTATGTGCTATTTATGGATATTTGCTTACCTCGAATTTGTAATACACATGCTCAATTCCTTTGATTCTTCAGTATTTGCATGTCCTCTACAGCCAAATATTTGGATGTAGAAAAGAATCTTCTTGCAGAAAATGCCTACTGTAAATGTGCCTCCAAACTGTGTACATATTGTGTCAAACTATTTAAATGGAATGTCCTCACACCATCAACAGATCATTTAGTTTTTTTGTAAGTGCAATAGGAGCATCCCATTATCATCATTCCATCAACGATATCAATGCTCCTTTAATCAGCTGATTAAGAGTACACCTTTTCCATCGGTTTTACTCTCGACAATTGCGGTGGTGGGAGGGGCAAGGTTCACAGTCCTGAGGCAGAGTCTCAACCCACTGCAGATGCAGCTCAGCCATTTCAGCAGATTGTTGGTTGCTTCAGATTCGAGTATCTGCGGCCTCTTGTGCCTATAACTTGAAGCCAATTTGGTTCCTGATAATAATATGGAAAAATAATTCATGTGCCCTTCTTAATTCTGCTTCAAAGTCCAAAGTCCAAACTTAATATTGTTACAATGCATAGATATACATAATAGAATAAGGCCATACCTCCACAGTGATGTGAGGTATCTTTTGAAACAACTATAAACAGTATATAAAAACATACATGACAGACATTAGAAGTAGCTATTTCTGATTAACATAGTAATTGTTGCTCTGTGTCTCTTTTTCATTAACTTCAATGCCCTGAATCACAGCATTAAATACACCTTCTTATTCTGTTCCATTTTCCAATGAAAAAGACACAGGAAGCCCACGAACAGGCATCTTACTAATAACTTGTGCCCCAGCTCAGGTAGCTTATTGAAATAACTCAGTTCTTGATATACATTTCAAGCTAAAATTCTAACCTGAGTTCCAAGGTAGTTGCAGCTAATTAAGGCATATAACAGGTTAAGACAAATATTCTAGACTAGATGTGATATTAGTACTATTATTGCAGTTGAACAACATTCTGAAAGAATAACCCATTTAGATTAAGCTAATGTTTGGACATGAGCATTTAGGATGCTGATATAAATCATACCATCATATTTAGCACTTAACTATTAATATCACATAGCTTTTAATTTGGTGCTTTCAAATCCAAATGCTCAGGTCCAATGAAGTACTGTGAAGTGGATTCATAGCTATAATGTAAGGGAATACAATGAAATCCACAAACCTTGCTGAAGTAAATGAAAAATTTATGGTGATGTTGCTTGAGGCCATGTATTTGGCAATCCACCAACAGAAAGCTCATGATTTTCTTTGAGTAATGCCATGGAGAATAGATAGGGCCTCTTTCTAATATTTCATCTGAAAGATTCCAACATCCTTCCAGTGTTACTTTGGCACAGTAACCTAGGGTTTATTCTCAAATTTCTGGATGGAAACTTGAGAACTGACAGGTGAATTTTATATTAGACATATGTAATGTTGTTAGATTAGGCCATAGGCAACTTCTCTATTAAAGATCTACTGTAAATTGAAAGAAATCTGTTATAAGTGCCAGTTACAAGTACATTGTTTCCATGAGGGAACAACAGACTGCCCAAGCCTTGTTTGGTAGAATATTTCAATTTCTATTTTTACGTTTCTTCCAGTGCTAAAGCAGAACAAAATAGCTCAGCTTCTGATTTATCTACTTTTTATCATTCTCTCAACAAAATGAAGAATAGTTATCAGGACAAGAAAAATATATATAGGGAAAGGACTGTGGACAGCATTTTACACCATTTTCTGTTAAGTGCTTCAAATGTGGTCACCCATATCTATCCAAATCTCTTTATTTCCTTCTTCCTGTTATAACCTGGTATCAAAGGAAATGTTCCAAGTCATTTTCAAAACCATGCAGTGAACATTATATTAAAGTAAGGACTTCAGTCTGTTCTGTATTGCTTTCCTTGCTCTTTGTCCACTCCACTTCAACTCAAGATCTAATTGTATACATCCTTTCTCGGATGGAACACTCCTCAACTCTCCCAGTCTTTTTTTCACCCTACAGTTTGCATTAAAAAATCTCAAGATCACATTAACAAGTCATCAATATTCTATAATTGTAGTATTGTCAGTCTTATTAGTCCTCCAATTCTACTTTACTGTCCAGTAAGGATGAGGGTTTCCAATATGTTCTGGGTTTTATTTCAGATTTCCTGCACCTGTTGTTTTTACATTTTCATTTTTAAGACCATAGGATATTTGAACCATTTGAAGACATAGTGCAGAATTTTATTGAGTCAGCTCTGCCGTTCAATCATGGTTCATTTATTACCCCCATTCTCCTGCCTTCTTGCCGCAACCTTTGTCACCTTTAATAATCAAGAACTTATCAACCTTCACTTTAAATATACCCAATGACTTTACCTCCACAGTTGTTTGTGGCAACAAGTTCTACTGTTCCACCACCCTCTGACTAAAGAAGTTTCTCTTCATTTCTGTTCTAAAGGGGCTTGCTTATATTGAGGCTGTACTTTCTGGTCCTAGAATCCACCTTCCTATCAAATAATTCATTCAGAGTTAATGACAAAAACTTGATTAAGAATGAAGTTAATCTGATCAATGTCCACACTTGTATTGCCTGACAATGACCAAGTACACCGATTGAATGAATGATTGATTGCAAAAGTGAGAAAGGTAAATGGAGGCATAGGTTTTCACAACAGTACAATGGGAACATTTCCTAAAGCAGATTTGCTGTCCTTCAGAACCAGCAACTCACATTAAAACAAATCTGTCACAATGTTAATGAAAAAACAGGTTCAGACAAGCTGGAAGGGCGCTTCAATAATACAGTGCATTTCTTTTGGAATGAGTTATTGTTAGACCAAACAAATTAGAATAATTACTTTCTACATGATTTAATTTTTATCAATGTTGTGTTGACTATGTAACCTCTCTAGAAGCTGCCTGGAATTCCCCTACCACAGAGCCCTCTATTTTTCTAAGCTCCATGTACCTATCTGAGTATCTTAAAAGACTCCATTGTATCCACCTCTACCACTGTTGCTGGCCTTGCATTCCATGCACCCACCATTCTCTGCGTGAAAAGAGTTTCTATAGACATGGACTAACCTGCTGAGTCCCTTCAGCATTTTATATGTGTTGCTCTGGTTGTCCAGTATCTGCAGAATCTTTTGTTTTTATGAACATTTAATCAAATGCAGAGACTAATGAGAATGTTACCAGGATTCAAGGGCCTTGGCTATAGGGAGAGGCTAGATAGTCTAGGACTGAATTCATAAAGAAGGGCCTTGCCTATAGGGAGAGGTTGGATAGTCTAGGACTGAATTCAAAAAGGTATATAAAATCATAAGGGGCATAGGTAGGGTGAATGTACACAGTTCTTTTCTTAAAGAAACAGAATCAAAAACTACAGAGCAGAGGTTTAAGGAGAGATGGGAAAGATTTTATAGGAACCTGGGGGCAACTTCTTCATGAAAGGGTGGTGTATATATAGAAGAAGCTGCCAGATGAGGCGGGAACAACAACAATTAAAAGACTCTTTGACAGGTACATGGATAAGAACTATTTAGAGTGATAAGTGCCAAATGCAAGCAAGTGGGTGCTAGCTTAGATAGGAAAATTGGTCATGTTGGGTCAAAGGGCCAGATTCTGTTCCATATTGCTTGATGACTCAAATACTCAGAGTAGACAAGGTCAGTGAAACATCTTCAAAATGTATTTTATACAAACAGCCCTTGCTTCAAACATTGTACATTTCCCTAAAGAGCCAATAGTTTTTTTTTAACTACACACTCAGTCTATAGGCACTCATAACTAGTCTTCACTTATTCCATCTTACATTCAGTTATCATGGAATTAAGACAAACAGCAACGTCTCCCACCTTGAACATACCTCTGCATTTCCTGTAGTTACAACAGTAATTACAAGCAGTACAGTGCTAATCCTATTACTTCCATTCTTTGTATGTTCCAGATTCATTTGCACTCGCTGGAGAAGTCAACAGAATTAGTGATATTTCTATAAAATTTAAAGGGAGAAGCCAAAGGAACTGGCTTCTTTGCACAATATGAAAATCAGCAAAGTCTGCATCATGTCAGATTTAATTAATATCTGTCCCAGCAAACAAGTATTGAGGCACCTTCGGTGCCAGAAAGTCAACTGCCCACAGATGAATTCAAGAGGTGAGAGATAACTTCAGCAAGGCAAAATATTTCTCTTTTCTTGATACTGGGTAACAAACATAATTTGAGAATGCAACACAATTCTCCAGATCCTCTTTCTCCTAGAATTTAGTCATCAAAAGTAACTAAGTTAGGTTTCAGGCTTTTAGGAAACAAGATGTTCTGAGATGCTATATAAATCAATTAATATTAAGAATAGAGAATTAAGCAGATCAATAATTCTTCTTCAAAAACATGCAATGACTTCTCTTTAAGGCAATCAATCGTGAAGTTATTATCTGAAGGAATACATGATAGAGGTATACAAGATATTAAGAGGGAATGGATAGAGTGGACAGCCAGCACCTCTTCCAGGGCACCGCTGCTCAATACAAGAGGACATGGCTTTAAGGTAAGGGGTGGGAGGTTCAAGGGGGATATTAGAGGAAGGTTTTTTACTCAGAGAGTGGTTGGTGTGTGGAATGCACTGCCTGAGTCAGTGGAGGCAGATACACTAGTGAAATTTAAGAGCCTACTAGACAGGTATATGGAGGAATTTAAGATGGGGGAATATATGGGAGGCAGGGTTTAAAGGTTGGCACAACATTGTGGGCCAAAGGGCCTGTACTGTGCTGTACTATTCTATGTTCTATGAATACTGGCACCAGCTGTATCAGAGCTAGCCAATGCAATCAAGGTGGAAAATGTTAACATTTTAGTTACAAATGACACAGAGCAAAAAAACAACATAGCTCCTGAATAATATTTGTTGTGTCCAAACTAACCATAAATACATTAAAAGTTGCCTTCAAAAGACTTCCCCATTTTTGCAATTAATTTGAAGGAGTATCAATACAACTCTATTTCGTAAAAGAAAACAAATCACAGTAAATAGTGGTGCACAACTTGCTTTAAACTGTATTAGAAGAATTCCTTCTTTATGTATACCGTTTACATTGGATTCCAACTATATTTGAACACATATTATAGAAAATATTAAAATCAATTTTTTGAATCAAAAGAAAGTTGTAAAGATTTTAAATTAATATCATCCCCCATGAAGCAATAAAGTCAGAGAAAAGTACAGCACAGAAACAACCCTTTTGGCCTACCTGGTCATTTAAACTGCCTCACCGCATTAACCTCCACAGGAACCATAGCCCTCCACACCCTTACCATCCATGTACCCATCCAAACCTCTCTAAACATTGAAATTAAGCTTGCATGCACCACACATGCTGATAGTTTATTCTATACTTTCATCATCTTCTGAGTGAAGATGTTTCCCCTTATGTTCCCCTTAAATTCTTCACCTTTCACCCTTAACCCATGACCTCTAGTTGTAGTCTCACCCAACCTCGGTGGAAAAAACCTGCTTGCATTTACCCTATCTAAACCCCTTATAATTTTGTATACCTCTATCAAATCTCCCCTCAATCTTCTACATTCCAAGGAATAAAGTCTTAACCTATTTAATCTTTCCTTATAACTCAGCTCTTTCAGTCCTGGTAACATCTTTGTAAATTTTCTCTACACTCTTTCAAATCAGAAGATTATGGACCTACATAAGAACTTAAGAAATAGGAGCAGGAGTAGGCCATCTGGCCCATCGAGCCTGCTCCACCATTCAACAAGATCATAGTTGATCTGGCCATGGACTCATCTCCACCTACCTACTTTTTCCCCATAACCCTCAATTTTCCTACTATGCAAATATCTATTCAATCTTGTCTTAAATGTATTTACTGAGGTAGCCTCCATTGCATCATTGGGCAGAGAATTTCACAGATTCACCACTCTCTGGGAAAAACAGTTTCTCCTCACCTCTGTCCTAAATCTACTCCCTCGAGTCCTGAGGGTACATCCCCTGGTTCTAGTCTCACCTACAAGTAGAAACAACTTTCCTGCCTCTATCTTATCTATCTCTTACATAATTTTATGTTTCTATATAAGATCTTCTCTCATTGGTCTGAATTCCAGTGAGTACAGTCTCAGCCAACTCAATATCTCCTCATAGCCTAACCCCGTCATCTCTGGATTCAACCTAGTGAACCTCCTCTGCACCACCTCCAAAGCCAATAAATCCTTCCTCAAGTAAGAAGACCAGAATTGCACATAGTACTCCAGGTTCAGCCTCACCAGTACCCTGTACAGTTGCAGCATAACCTCCCAGCCTTTTAAATTCAGATCCTCTAGCAATGAAGGTCATCATCCAATTTGCCTTCTTGATAGCCAGCTGCACCTGCAAAACAGCTTTTTTTGTGATTCATGCACTACCAATTTCCTTTGCGCAGCAGCATGCTGAATTTTTTTACCACTTAAATAATAATTTCATTTTCCATTTTTTCTTCCAAAGTAGATGACCTCACATTTACTGTACTCCATCTGCAAGACCCTTGCCCACTCACATAACCTATCTATATCTCTCTGCAGACCCTTTGTATCTTCTGCATAATTTGCTTTTCCACTCAATTTAGTGTCATCAGCAAATTTAGATGCACTACAATCGGCCTCCTCTTCCAGATTGTCAATGTATATTATTGTATTCCAAGATCCCTTTGTTCTACCATGCTCCTCGGTGCCCCACTGTTCATTGTGTAAGACCTACCCTGGTTGGTCCTACTGAAACGTAACACCTCACACTTGTCTACATTAAATTTCACTTGCCATTTATCAGCCCATTCTTCCAGCTCATCCAGATTTCACTGTATGCTTTGATAGTCTTTGCAAAGTTTAATAAATTACCTTATTTCCAGCTTAAGTGCAATATCCAGCTCAAGTACTTGTATGCTCTAAAGAATGGTGATATGTAGGTTCAGTTTTTGCTTTAGTGTAGAGTAATAATCATATAGATATCATGCAATTTAGACTAGTGACATTATTTTTGCAATGTTAGGTTGTTGTTTAACTGTCCGTTAATTAGAATCAAGAGTTATAGAATCAAAAACCACAGAAAAATACCCCTTGACCCACCAGATGCAAGCCAACCACCAAATACTTACTTTTACTAACCCCATTTCCGGGCCTGGTAGTACATTGCTGATTTAAATGTGTACTTTGCTTCTTTTTGTTAATTGGCTGAACTTTCAGATGACAAACTTACTAGTTTATATTCCTGAAATAATCCTGCAACCTTTGGGAACCAAGTGCAACAGATGTTGACCCAAAATATGACAAAATTCATTAAACATATTAGTAAGGAGTGTGATTTGCTACACAGAAGTAAATAGTTTTTTTAATCCAGTAGTAGAAATCCTGCTGGAAGAGATCCTTCAAAGGAGAATTATCCTGTTTGGTAATATAATAGTTTGGTAAGAATTAAACTCGCCAGTATTTTCTTCTGACTCTGGCTGAATAAAAATGCATTCAGTGCTTTACACACATTCTTGTTGTAATGGATCATCCAAAACAATTTCTAACATTTTTTGAGAAAATAGGCAGATTTTTCAGTTGGATGGTGAATAATAGGAACACTTTCCTCCTGAACATTGGTAAAACAATTATATCTTCTGATTTGAAAGCAGGTCCAGAAATGTGTATGCATCATCTGTTTTGAATCATGTTGTATACTGTCTGTATCATATTGATTTTATCATTCAGAAATACATGTGCATTTATGAAACTTATTTTCACCAAAGATGAAATTAAAGTTGTCATACTGCTGTCTTTTTGATTAAGCTCAGTCTTTCTTTCGATACGTTATATGTCAAAGATTTGGATGACAGAATTGATGGATTTGTGGCCAAGTTTGCAGATGATACAAAGAAAGATAGAGGGGCAGGTAATTTTGAGGGAGTAGAGAGACTCTACTCTCTAAGGAGAGACAGAGTAAGAGAATGGGGCAAAGCAGTGTCTGATGGAATATAGGGTTGGGAAGTGTATAGTCATGCACTTCAGCAGAAGAAGTAAAAGCGTAGACTATTTACTAAATAGAGAGAAAATTTTAAAATCTGAGGTGCAAAGGGACCTTGGGAAGCCTTGTGCAGGATTTCCTAAAGATTAATTGGCAGGTTTATTTAGTGGTGAGGAAGGCAAATGCAATGTTAGCATTAATTTAAAGAGGACTAGAATATAAAATCAAGGATGTAATGTTCAGGCTTTATAAAGCACAGTTGAGGCCTCACTTTGCCCCTTATCTAAGGAAGGATATGCTGATATTGGAGAGGTTTCAAAGGAGGTTCACAAATATCTGGGGTTGAAAGGCTTGTCATATGAGAAGTATTTGATGGCTCTGGGCCTCTGCTTACTGGAATTCAGAAGAATGAAGGGTGACCTCATTGAAAACTATAGAATGTTGAAAGGTCTCAATAGAGTGTATGTGGAGAGGATGTATCCTACAGACGGAGAGTCTAAGACTAGAAGACACAACTTCAGAAAAGAGGGGTGTCCTTTTAGGACAGAGATGAAGATGAATTTCTTGAATGGAGAGTGGTGAGTCTGTGGAATTTGTTGCCCTGGTGGCTGTGGAGGCCAAGTCATTGGGTATATTTCAGGCAGAGTTTGATAGATTTTTGATTATTCAGGACATATAGAGATATAAGAAGAAGGAAAGAGTTTGGGGCTGAGGGGGAAAATGGATCAGCCATGATGAAATGGTGGAGAAGATGTGATGGGCCAAATGGCTCTTCTGCTCCTACATCTTATGGTCTTATCGTCTTTTAATTATGCGAAGATAATGCTTTTTAAAATTCTTGCTATTTTCTAACACTGCTAGTAAGACAATGAAGTAAAGATAGTAATGTATTGACATGATTACATACAATTATAACTGCCAAAGATGAAAGTCATTAATCAAGCCCTGAAATGGGCAAGACATTTTGTGAGCAGTGTCTTGATATAAACAGGCTAAACATTTTGTGAACAGTATTTTGATTTAAGTTTGCAAGTTCCTTTATTGTATCTATTAATATTCATTATTTGACAGGTAAACAATGAAATAGAAAGATTAAATTAAAGAGCTCAAAAATTCTAGTCCTGATGCAATGCTCTGCTATGAAGTAGAGAACAGACATTTCTTCTTCATGCTCCTGCAATTGGCGATACTCATGAGAGAATGTTGAAGTCCACCAGTGTGCAATATTTTCCAGGCGCAACTTGATAGGATAATGTTCCATCAGAAGTATGACTGAAGCATCCCAGATTCCAGAATAGATTTAAAAGAAAGGAGTCAACTATCTTTCCTAAAAGGAAAAATAGATATATAAAAAAGGAGGAATGGGCTTAATGCACATTGTCCATTTGAAGACCCAGCAGCATCATATCTTTGATTGAATGGATCATTTCATCCATTGAATATAATCCTGGAGAGTCTGTGAAGCATAATTGCGTTGTTCTTTCACTCTGCTGTTGTTATTCCACTGTAGAAGTGATAAAGGTGCTCAGCCAATAGAACATATCACCAGTGAATGAGTTGACTTATCCAAGCACGGTGTATCTATTGATGTTAGGAGTGCTCTCCATGACAGCTTGCAAGAAGATAAAGGCATAAAATTTCAAAGCATTAATGACCACTGACAATCCCTGTAGCTTTGGTACAGATCTGTCACTGTAGTTCTGTTAAAGCTCAGCCTCTCGAGGAAAACCATGAAATTCTCTTAAGAGATATGCTTATTCTTGTTTATAATTGGAGGAATGAAGAATTAATTGTGAGGATTCCACGGCTCATATCCCTGGTTTGCTTTCTTTCACTTCCTTCTATCTGTTCTAAATTGGAGTAGAGGAAAATCATGCATTATTTATTTTAATAACTTATGATGCAGACAAAGAAATGCCACCAAAATGCATGAGTTAATTTGCCTGTACTATTCAAGGCTCTATTTAAATTCCAAATTTCTCCTCGACAGTTACTAAAAGTGCAGCCACATGATCATCAGAGGCAAATGTTTCACATACTTGAGTAACTGAGGACAGGGCAAGTGATACTAGACTTTTAAATTCTTATAGCTCCACAAGGGTGCATTCTCAGCCTCCTTCTCTATTCTGTGTACACTCATGACTGTGTGGCCAGATTCTGCTCTTAAATCCATCTCCTGGTTTGCAGATTATACCCTCAATGGTGCAAAAATGAATCAGAGTACATGAGGGAGATAGAGAGCTTAGTAACATGGTGTTATGACAACCTTTCCCTCCGTGTCAGAAAAACCAAAGAGCTGGTCATTGACTTCAGGAAGTGGAGGGGTCAGTGCACATGCTCCTGTCTTCATCAATGGTGGTGAGCTTGAAGCATAGAGAGATTCAGGTTCCTAGGACAGAACATTATGCCTGTCCTGGTCCAACCATGTCATTCCCATGACCAAGAAAGAGTCCAAGGAAGAGGCTAAAGAAGTTTGACATGTTCCTGTCGATACTTAACAATTTTTTAATCAATGCACCATAGAAAGCATCCTCTCTGGACGGATCACAGTTTGGTATGGCAATTGTTCTGCCACTGACTGCATAATATTGCAAAGAGTTGTGGACAGCTCAGCACATCATCAAGACAGTCTCCCCTCCGCTGTCTCTGTATATACAGATCTTCACGCTGCCTCAGCAAAACAACTAGCATAATCAAAGACACCACCCACGATGGAAATTTTCTCTTCTCCTCTCTGCCAGTGAGCAGAAGCTACAGAAGTCTGAAAGCACATACCACTAGATTTACCCCGCATTTATAAGACTATAAAATGGTTCCTTAGTATGATAAGATAGACTCTTGACCTCACAATCTACCTCATGATAATCCTGCACCTTATTGGCTATTGCATTGCATTTTCTCTGTAACTGTTGCACTTTATTCTGCATTCCATTACTGTTTGCCTTGTACTACCTCAATGCACTATCAAATGATTTGGCCTGTATGAATAGTAAGCAAGGCCATCTTTTCCTGTACCTCAGTACATGTGGCAATAACAAATTCAGAGGCAATGTGCTGAATAAGGCTTCAGATCAAACTATAGCACCCGAATAGAAGATTTTGAGACATCAAGAAATTTGCTATGCATTTAGCTGAGCAGAAAATAGAAACATTAAAATATGTGCTACAGCCTTAATATTAAGCAAATCCTCTGACAGGTCCTTTAAAGTCAATTAGATCTTATAATCATGTAGTTAATATATGTTGCACTTTCGTCTGTAGTTGAATTTAATGAAGAATGTGGGGGTCCATTTGTGGAGGGTAGGGGTGGATATGAGCAATAACTGGCAGATATGGTAGCAAAATAGTTGTTGCATAGCATTCAGAATAGTGGTCATGTCACAGGAATGGTCTTGCTTGAGAGATGAGCAGAACGAAACCTGCCTTTTGTTTGTTAATGCCTGATTAAAGGCCATTCATCACTGCTCTTTCTAAAGCAACTGTGACAGGTTCAGCTAACTCACTGCCAGTTTCAGCCCAATTTACAGACTTCGATCCAATGACAACAATGGGGAACCTATTTGGAACACTGCAGCTCGCCTGAAGGATTTAAATGCGGTCAGAGCCTGAAAATCACAAAGCCTTCTTTGTCATCAGATCATGTCAGTCACTAGGTCAAAATCAGTAAGCTTAAATCATTTCACCTCATTGTGATGCACATACACCCAGCAGCAGAACTCGCCCAGATGCGTCCTGGTGTGTGCACAATCAGGCCCATAATGCATGCTAATGTCTTGTTTAATTATCCAGCACTACTTCATTGCTGTTTTTTTATGTGTTGTACTGCATTGATAGTTATAAATATACAGACACGTGTCAGATTTTACTGTCTGTCCACCCAAGAGACTGCAGTTTTCTTTATATTCTGAATAAGATGACTAACTATGTGAACAAATGTTTTGAAAAGCTAACTGCTGTACTGTATAAATCATTAACTTTTAGTTCCGATGCAAAACTCATTAACAAAGCAATCATCTTCAAGATGATCACAATATGCCTCTGCATTCCCAAGTTTACAGGAGGATTAAGTAATTTTGCTTTGCAATAAATTGAATCAAATAATCAGTGAAAGGATCTTGAATTACATTTATTTGAGATAGGTAACTGGGATAACATTTGGTGACACAATTAAAAGTTGTGATATTGTTTACTGTGATGAAGAATGGAGATAATTCCGAGAGCTGACAAAAATCAGGGTAACATCCAATCTATGCCCAATCAGTGGTTTGCAAGGAGGCAAGGGCACATGAGTTTTTCCCAATACTTCACAATCAGAATCAGAATCAGGTTTAATATCACTGGCATATGTCGTGACATTTGTTATTATGCAGCAGCACTGCAATACAATATATAATAATAGATTATAGTAAGTATATGTATATATATATCCATAATCACAATTACAGCACAGAAAGAGGCCATTCTCACCTAGTCCCACCGACCCGCACTCAGCCCATAACCCTTCATTCCTTTCCTTTCCATATAGCTATCCAATTTTTTTTTCAAATGACAATATCAAACCTGCCTCTACCACTTCTACTGGAAGCTCATTCCACACAGCTACTACTCTCTAAGTAAAGAAATCCCCTCTCGTGTTACCCCTAAACTTTTGCCCCCTAACTCCCTCTTGTTTGAATCTCCCCTACTCTCAATGGAAAAAGTCTATCCATGTCAACTCTATCTATCCCCCTCATAATTTTAAATACCTCTATCAGGTCCCCCCGCAACCTTCTACACTCCAAAGAATAAAGACCCAACATGTTCAAACTTTCTCTGTAACTTAGGTGCTGAAACTCAGTTAACATTCTAGTAAATCTCCTCTGTACTCTATTTTGTTGACATCTTTCCTATAATTTGGTGAGCAGAACTGTACACAATACTCCAAATTTGGCCTCACAGTGCCTTGTACAATTTTAACGTTACATCTCAACTCCTATACTCAATGCTCTGATTTATAAAGGCCAGCATACCAAAAGCTTTCTTCACCACATGAGATTCCACCTTCAGAGAACTATGCACCATTATTCCTAGATCACTCTGTTCTACTGCATTCCTCAATGCCCTACCATTTATCATGTATGTCCTATTTTGATTAGTCCTACCAAAATGTAACACCTCACACTTAGCATTAAACTCCATCTCCCATCCAGCCACTTTTGAATCCATTTTACTACTTCAATATTAATACCTAATGATTGAACCTTCCTAACTAACCTTCCGTGTGGAACCTTGTCAATATGCAAAGTTAATTTAATTAAGTAGTGCAAAAAAAAGTAGTGTGGTAGTGTTCATAGGTTCAATGTGAATTCAGAAATCAGATGACAGAGAGAAAGAAGCTATTCCTGAATCATCAAGTGTGTGTCTTCAAGCTCCTGTACCTCCTCCATGATGGTAGCAATGAGAAGAAGGCAAGCCCTGGGTGATAGTGGTCCTTAATGATGGATGCCGCCTTTCTGAGGCATCACTCCTTGAAGATTTCCTGGATCCTAGGGAGGCTAGTGCCCATAATGGAATTGGCTGAGTTTTCAACTTTCTGCACCTTAGTTCAATCCTGTGCAGAGATCGACCCCCACCCCCATCGTACCAGATGGTGATGCTCTCCACAGAACACCTGTAGAAATTTGCGAGTGCCTTAGGTAACATATCAATTCTTCTCAAGTTCCTAATGAAGTAGGAATAGGAACTGTTGTCCTGCTTTCTTTGTAACTGTATAGATACCTTGGGCCCAGAATAGACTGTCAGAGATGTTGACACCCAAGAACTTGAAATTACTCACCTTTTTGCACTGCTGATCCTTTGATGAGGATTGGTGAGTGTCCCCTTGACTTACCCTTTCTGAAGTCCAGAATCAATTCTTTGATCATACTGATGCTGAGTGCAAGGTTGGTGCTGCAGCACCACTCAACCAGCTGATCGATGTTGCTCCTGTCTGCCTTTAAGTCACCACCTGAACTTCTGCCAATAATTTCTGTGTCATCAGTAAATTACAGATGGCACTGGAGCTGTGCCTAGCCACACAGTCATGGGTGTAGGGAGTGTAGAGCAGTGGGTTAAGCACATACCCTTAAGGTGTGCCTGTGCTGATTATTTCAAGGTGGGGAAGTTATTTCCAATCTGCACAGACTGTGGTCTTCTGGTGAGGAAGCTTAGCTAACTCAGAGTGCGATTTCATTGACTGAGCACTGCAGCAAGGAATGAAAAACATCTACAACCAGTAAAGCCTATCTGCAACTTTTCAAATCGAGGATGCATTTGTGGCTGGAGAGGATGCTGACAACTATTCTACAGCTGAAGCTAATCTGTGAGAAGATGAAGAGTGGTACAAAACGACCTTTGGATCCTGCACTGGAGGCTTTGATTAAAGAAGTGGAAAGGGGGAGAAATGTTTAATACATGTAGGGAGCCTTCAGAGGTAAAATATTGGGGATAAATATTGTGGCTAATGCTGGGAATATTACCTAAGGAGCATAAACCTAGATTCTGCAAGAAGCTTCTGACTTCCCACATGTCAGCAAGGTCAGAAAATTCATTATTATATGCCAGATTTCACGATAGCCTCTGAGGCTGCTCAATTCATCACACCACATTAAGCACTCACTAACAATATTAGTTAATGTGGACTTTTACCCAAACTGACTGTATTCCTTTGTACCCTTTAGTGAACATGATTGTAAACTCAGATCATCTGCTGAGACTAGATTGCTGAAATGCACTTTTACTAAACTTCCTAAGTAATCTGTTGACAAACTTTAACTCATTCAGAACACTGCTGCTAGACTTTTGACTACAACTAGGATGAGGGAGCATATCACTCCTATCCTAGCTACTCTGCATTGGCTTCCTGTGTCTTTTAAAATTGATTTTAAAGTTCTTCTACGTGTTAAAACTTTTCAAGGTTTTGGACCAGAGTGCAACACAGAATTATTTTCATTTTTTAATCCTGTTTAAGCTCTCAGGTCTTTTTTTGCCGGTCTGTTAAATTGAAACAATCTCCCTCAAAAGATCAGCGTTTTTGAACTGCGCTCCTAAACTGTGGAATTCAATACCTAAAACTGTAAGGGATGCAACCTCACTTAACACTTTTAAATGCCAACTCAAAACCTATTTAGTTAACCTTGTTTTTAACCAACATCTTTTAGTCTTTTTTTTATGTTTATTTTTATTTTATTTTCATGTTTGCTCTTCATCCCGTTGTTTAACACTTTGAACTACATTATCTGTATGAAACGTGCTCTATAAATAAACTATGTTGTTATTATTTTCTTGTGGATCACACACACAGTGAACTATTCAGTTATGGCTGCTCTAATACACAAAATAAATGAACAATCACAAATAATGTACATATGCTTTCTTGTATACATGCAGCAACATTAATCTGGTAGGGGAACAGGTCTGCATGCAGGTCTTATCTTCCATGGACAGAAGGCTTCTGATTACTGCTGTAATATCTGGTGACTAGGTTATAGTTAGCATTAAATCAAAACAGTAGTTTCCTAATCCCCCACCTTCTTTCCAAAATCTCTCTTAATCTTTACAAGTTACAAATGGTGTGGAGCTTATATGTTCCTCTTTTCTCTTCTCTGCAATCTTACATTTGAACCGTTATCACTACAGAAGATGAGAAGAATAACACAAGAAGAAACCGGACATATAAAGGTCCACCTGCAAGTGGCATCAAAGTCGCAATTCATCCTTTAGAAAACAAGTGAGTACTTATGATAAATGTATGAACCATGCCATTCAAGCAAACAAAGCTTATGTGATTTTATTATGCTTCTGTACTAATTATTTATTTTCATCAGTCACATGCCAATCATTTTTATTAAAGTAAAAATATATGGAAAGACATGAAGTATAAAAACTCAAAACATAGAAAGCAATATCTTTCAAGTTGAGCAAAATCACAAAGAGAGCAGAAAATAAACATGGCATCTATATATTTGACAGCCGAGGTCTACTATTTCTGATTGATATTGTATTTCAGCATGTCAATGTTTTTCTTATGACACCTTTGTTGCTGAAGGTCATTGAACTAGCTTCTTTCCACGCTCTGCAATGCTCCTGCAGTCAGAATTGGTTTCACATTTATGGCATTCATTGAGAATTCATGCCAGTGATCACAAATACAGCAGATGGATTTACTGGCACCCCTCCTCAACTGTACTGCAACTACAGCTCAGTGAATTAAACTGCTCCATTTGTGCTAACCTGCACCATTCTCAGACATTTTAATGTTAGCAAATTGCATTTATAATAATAAGAACTTGAATTTTCTCAGGGATTTTGATTTGTTCTGGAAAGGGTAGGGAAGACTGCTAACAAACACCAATCTGTTGCCAATCCCATTATATTGGTCCCATACACTAATCCCTCTCCCACTCCAAATTGACACTATCCCCACCCCACATTAATGGCATGATCCTATCCTTTACTGACCCCACATTTCCACTCTGTCCTGTTGATGCTGAATACTCATCACTTGCCCATTCCACTGCACTGGTGCCAGGTACCTAGTTTTTGCCCATTCCATCACATTGATGTCAGATTCCCTTTTGTTTTCCAAACCTATCACATAAATGGATGTGGTACATGAAAAATCTTCTGATTACTGTAATCTCTCAACTAAATCCCAATGATAAACAGCAATAGAAGCAGTGGCAGTTCCAGGAAGGACAAATGAAAGATGCATCAACTACCATTCCTTCTTTATCCCTTTCATTCTTTCTCTCTTTTCCAGATCTGAATCAACAGCTTGAAGGATGGGCATGGTATCCTGAAGGAAAAGAGCTCAGTAATTAAATTAAAGTTGGCTTACTGAGCCCAGTTGCTGGACTATTAAAATTATGCTGATATAAAGAAAGCAAGGTCCTTTGAGATATCTTGAGATGGATTTGCTTCATAACCATGCAGATATCCTTGACAATATTCCAAAGGAGTGCTGTAAACTGAATAAGGTCACTGGGTACACACTTGTAACATTCCCTCTAATTTTTTTAGAGCTGCATGGAATAACCATTGCTCTGAACAAGAAATTTTTATATGGCCTGAAAACTGCATAGCACTTTAAATGTTTTATTTGTAATATGCATACTATGAATATTTAGAATGAAAATTGTAAAATCACATTCATTTGATTTTATTAATTCATTGAAGGGTAAAATGAAATATAGTACTATGAAGGAAATCCTTCCTGTTTCATCAACATTTTCTTGTCTGTCTTTATTCCAGCTGGGTGGTAACAAAGGCTATGTATGGCCACACTCCCGCGCAGATTAAGGGAACAGTGCACACTTGGCAAGGACAATGCATCATCAGTCCAAGTGCATTTCATAATTGGATGTGCCCAGTCAAACTTGTGAAATGATGTTACTCAACCAGAAGCTGTGTTCCACAACAGAAAAAAGTTATGCATCTGCTAGTGGAAAAAAACTGGAATCAGAGTCAGGTCTAATATCACTGGCAAATGTGAAATTTGTTGTTTTGAGGCAGCAGTATATTGCAATGCATAATCATAATAAAAACTGTAAAATTACTATATATATGTTAGATTAGATAAATAGTGCAAAAAGAGAGGATAATTGAGTTCGTTTTGATGGGTTCGCTGTCCATTTAGAAACTTTATGGCGGAGAGGAAGAAGCTGTTCCTGAAACACTGAGTGTGTGTCTTCAGGCTCCTGTACCTCCTCCTTGATGGCAGCAATGAGAAGAGGGCATGTCCTGGGAATGGGGTCCCTTACTGATGGATGCCACCTTTTGAAGCATCATCTTTTGAAGGCATCCTGAAGGTGCTTGGGAGGCTTGTGACCATGATGGAGCTGGCTGAGTTGACAACTTTCTGCAGCTTATTTCAAACCTGTGCAGTGCCCCTCCATACTAGATAGTGATGCAGCCAGTTAGAATGCTCTCTACTGTACATCTGTAGAAACCTGCGAGTGACTAGTGACGTACGAAATCTCCTCAAACTCCAAATGAAATGTAGCTGCTGCTAAGCCTTCTTTGTAACTGCATTGGTTTGTTGGGTCCTGGATAGATCCTCAGAGATGTTGACACACAGGAACTTGAAATTGCTCACCCTTTCCATTTCTGATCTCTTTATGAATACTGGTGTATGTTCCTTTAACTTCCCCCTCCTGAACTCCACAGTCAATTCCATGGTCTTACTGATATTAAGTGCAAGGTTGTTGGACACCACTCAACCAGCTGATCTATCTCACTTCTGTATGCCTCCTTGCTTTAATTTGAAACTCTATTAATAATAGTTGTGTTTTGGATCTTTTTGATTAGAATTGAGAGTATGATGGTGTTGAACGCTGAGCCGAAATCAATAAACAGCTGCTTGATGTAGATAATAATATTAACCTGGTGATCTAAGGCCAAGTGGAGAGCCAGTAAGATTGCACCTATAGGCAAACTGCAGCAGTTCCAGCTCCCTGCTTAAGCAGGAGTTGATTCAAAGTTCAAAGTATATTTATTATCAAAGTATGTATAATATGTACAACCTTGTGATTTGTCTTCTTCTGGGCAGCCACAAAACAAAGAACTCAATGGAATCAATTAAAAAAGAAGTCAGTCCAACACCCAATGTTCATAAAAAGAAATAAACTTGCAAACATAAAATTAATCAAATATTTCATGCGAGTGAGTCCGCAGCCACAAAGCCAGTCACAGCCATTCAAGGAGTTTGATAGTTGCTGGCCACAGCCTCAGTTCAGTGCAGAGATGAGTAAACTTCAAGAGTAGTATGCAGAATGCTGGCCTGTTCCTCTCTATCTAGCCTTGACATCCTGACCCTTTCAATTTGGCCCGGCACTTAAATCAGCTGAACCTCGGGTGATTCTGTGCGTTCGGTCCCAGAACCTGCCACTTCAATTCGGCCCATATCCTACCTTTCCAATCAGGCCTGGCTCATAAATTGGTTAGTCATTGGCTTCTTCCTCACTCTTGGGCCTGGACTCTACTGCCATAACTCTGCTTCACCATTCCACTGCATCAATGGCCATACTTTGACTCATTCTTCTCTTTCAGGCCTGGGCCATGCTGCCTCGAATAGGCCCATATATGTTTCCTGCACCTTTGAGACTTCAGTTTACACAGCAAAAGTACCTGGTCACGCAAGTGGTTCAAAAGCTCATATCCAAAAGAAAAGTTACAGGCTATTGATTGCAGTGAAAAAGTGTGATTAATAAAGTAGATAGTAGTTTAGTTTGCTGTCAGCATGTCATCACTGTGGTTCACCAGTGTAGGGTATGGTCTATTTCTTTTAGATCAATTATCCTCCCATAGCATTGTTGTCTATGCATGCGCTTTGTTCTCACTCTCACTCTCCCTCCCTCCCCCCCCCCTCCCTCACTGCAATGTAAACCCATCTGTTAAAGCCAATGATTGCAAGCATGCTTTATTTAATTGATATGTAGTTGTGCACAGACACAATAAATTGTTGATGAGTACGAGTCTGAATGTCATAAAATATCATGAACTGTGCTAAGTTTTGGCATGCATCAGTGAGAACTAAACAGCATGAGAAAGCTGAAGGATCAGTGAGTAACAGTGAAAGATGCGTTGAATTGTAAAGGGGAAAGAACCTGGTGATGGTTTCAGTCATGGAAGTTGACAAATTTGATAGCATTAATGAAGGCTGGGATTCGTATATCAAGAGGGTTGAACTGTATTGCAACATGAACATCCTGGATGGGCTAAAGAAAGCCCCTGCACTTCTTAGCTGAATGGCTGCAAGGATGTACAGACTCTTACATAAATTAGTAACCCTGAAATGCCAGCAAACAGAATGTTCAATGGATGTTACAATTTTACAAAATCACTTAAGCCCTAAACTGCTGGCAATAGCTGAGAGATTTAAATTTTACAAAAGGAACCAGTCAAAAGATGAGAGTATTTTTGAAGACATTGCAGAATTGGGCAAACGTTCTCAGTATGCAACTTTAGAGATGGGCTTTCTGATGCATTAAGGGACAGACTTGTGTATGGCAAGGCACTCAAAAGAGGCTACAGCCTGAAAGAGAGCTAACCTTAGAGCGGGCATTGACCAGTGCAATATCATTAGGGACTGCAGCAAAGGATGCAGCAGAACTGCAGCAAAGGTTAAAATGTGAAATGCACAGAAAACTCTGAATGGTGCAAAAATAAACAATGTGGCAATTCTTTCATGATGCAAATGACTATTGGTTCAAAAAAAAAGTCTGCAGAAAGTGTCACAGACAAGGTCACTTAGAGAGAGTGTGCAAGACACACAAAAAGCGAGTTAAAAGTCGCAAACACAAAACTAAGCAAATGCATAAAGTTACTGTACTGACTGTAAAACAGAATCAGACAACACAGAGTCTGACAAAGGTGAACTGTTATGCCTGGATTGCATAACGTAACTGAAGCAGGTCCCAAAATCATCTAGATCACAATAGATGTGTCTGGTGTAAAACTGAAAATGGAGCTGGATACAGGGTCAGCTTTGTCCATAATTCCAGAGGCTGAATACAGCAGAGTGTTTTCTAAGGTACTATTCGAGAAGACCTCAGTGATGCTAAAGACTTACACAGGCAAGAAAGTGTCTCCCAAAGGCAAACTGAAAGTAAATGTGAAGTATGGAGATTAAACACAACAGTCATTGTATTCAAAAATAGTGGGCCAGCACTTTTCAGATGTGAAAAATCCTAACAGACTGGGAGTCAATCAAAGCTCTCAATGTGGCATCAACAAGCAATGTCAGCCCAAGTGGTAGCACCAACCAGAGACTGGCACTACTGCTTAATGCTAATGAGAAGGTGTTTTAGAAGGGGATTGGTATATTCAAAGGCATGGCCAGAATTGAACTGGATGAAACAGCAACACCAAAATTCCATAAAGAGCATCCAGTGGCTTGTGTACTATGTCCTAAAGGGGATGCTGAACTGCAGAGTTTGGAGGCCTCTGAATTTCTCTCCAAGGTGAGTGGAATGGTTGGAAAGGAAAGGCTGGATCCATCCACATACATGGGGATTTTAAAGTGAACATCAACCCAGTGCTGCGTACGTGCAGGATATCTCACCACATATAGAAGACATTTTTGCATCTTTGGCAGATGAGGAGAGAATTACAGTGATTGATTTGTCACAAGCCAGTCTGCAATTGGGTATTGAGGAGTCAAGCAGGAAGTTCCTCACAATCAACACTCACAAGGGACTGTTCCAGTATAATCATCGTATCAGCACTTATCCGACAAAGAAGCATTCCTACTTGTAACAAACCAAAGAGGCCATTTTGAGTAACATACACAGGACATTGTACACACCAGTTAAAGCCATCTCCCATGTGCATGCTTTTATTTAATCGATATGTAGTTATGCACAGACACAACAACCAGTGCCATTCTAAATGTGTGGCCATGACAAACCTCTCAAAACACTTCATAACAATAGCTGTGAGAGCCAGTGGGCAATAGGCATTGAGGTAGCTCACCATGCTCTTTCCTGGCAAAGGATTTTCACTCTTTTGAAGGCAAGTGGGAACCTTGGATTCCAGCAGTGACAGATTGAAGATGTCCTTGAACATTCTCGCCAATTGGTTGGCATGGGTTTTCAGAGCGCTACCTGGTACAATATCATGGTCTGATGTCTTGTGAGGGTTCACCCTCTTGAAATATGTTATGATGTCAGCCTCCAAGACAGAGATCCCAGGGCCACCAGATGCTCCAGGAATTCACACAGGTGTAGTTTTATTCTTCCTTTCAAAGTCATTGAGCTCATCTGGGTGCGAAGCATCACAACTATTCATGTTATTAGGTTTTACTTTGTAGGAAGTAATGGCCTGCAAATCCTGACGTGCATCCAATTCTGTCTCTAACCTCTGTCAGAATTTCTTTTTGCTCTTAAAATAATCCTCCCTGGGTCACATCTGGACTTTTTGTATCACTAATCCTGAATGCTAGTCATCAGCAGGCTATTAACCTCCTGGTTCATCAATGTCTCTTAGTTTGGGTAGATCAGGTATCTTCCTGAAGACATCAGATATGAGTCCAAATTTTGATAAATGTTGAGATCTAATGAGAAATAGACAGGACCTGAGGAATGCTTAAGATCACATTTCTGCTGGTGCTCACTGCTGATGCTCACACAACAATGCATTTAGCGATATATTACTTTGGTCTATGGAGCAGTGTTCAATAGAATAGTTTAGTTTAGCAAAGTTTCTGGAAAAGACTGTGAGACACCAATGTTGAAAGTTTGTTTGTGCAGTAAGAAAGGCAGATTGCCCTTGAAGTGTTCCTATAATCAGGAATCACATCTTAGTCACTGGTTTCCTACTGAGCCCACTCAAGTTCTGCTCTTCCATCATAGCTGACTGTTACAGTGAACCTACTGTCTAATTACTGCCTTCTGTGAGTTATGTACCTCTGATACCCTCTGTGCTTCTAGATCACTTTGACCTCTTGATTTTGCTGCTTTGAAAAGTATCCAACAGTGCCTATTAAATGGAATGAAACAAAACATCCTCTCTCCTTTTCATAAAAATACTTCAAACCCACTCCTTTTCAGATTAGCTATTCCAAACCTGCTCATGTGTTAATGGCATTCATCTTGTTTATCCAAAACTCTACATGTTTTCAATCTTACAATCTTCAATCTTGACCATTCTTAAAGATTGGTCTTTAACAATCTTAGACAAATAAAATGTTTTCTTTCTGTTTTTACTGTCACTGGTATTTTTAACACAATTTACAGATAAAAGAAAAATTAACAGTGAAATTCTAAATCTGTATGGAGTTAGGTAAGTTATGAACTATTGTAAATTTTCATTTGTCTTAAATAAATTAGTATATCATGTGCAATGTGAAATACAAGAAGCCTCAGTAATGGATACAATTTCATTAGAAAATGACAATATTTATTATTTGGCTCCCTCTCATTAAGTTTAGAAGTGCAATACTTAAATACACACACTGATTGTATTTCTTTCAGTTACAGAACCATAACTGGCTTTGGCTTGTTTAGTTGTATTAAAGCATCCTACAAGAAAACAAACCAATTTATTCCTCAGAAAAATATGTTCAGCACTAGTCAGTTACTGAGCATCTTATCATGCACATTGTATGTCAGTTAATAACAGTTTATTTTCATTGTCCCTTTACTGAGCTTCTCGGATGCAATCTTCAGATCTATGCCTTCTCTATTAGAAAATCTAATCATTTTCTCATTATACAAAAACACATTCAAACATGTCCAGCATTCAGATCAAATTGAAGTGATTTCTGCTTGGAAGATGCCCTGTGGTGAAGCAATATGCATGGGTGAAAAAATATGTCTGCAGCTTCAGCAGTAATATTTTTTTAATCCTTTTGATTCAAAAATGGTTATTCAGTTCATATAATTGAAGTTTGAGTTTAGTGATGCTGAATATTGAAGCAACAATTATAATATCAAGAGGAAAGGATCTGATATATTGAAAGGGGATCCGACTGGTATATTATTTTAGATCAAATATAACAATGAACAACAAAGATTAGTGGGTCTGTTTAATCTGTTAATTTTCATGGCGAAGCACCAGGAGCAAAAGGAACTACAGGCAATGTTGGACTCATACGTTTATTGCGCTTGTAATTTTTAAAGATAGAGGTCATGAGTTTGGGAGATGTTGTCAAAGTTGATCAGTTAAGTTATAAGTAGATGACACATGCTGCAATCATGATGTGGAACTGGTGGCTGGAGTGATTGTTTAGGATGGTTGAAGAGGGTGCTAATCATTTGATGACAGTCTCATCGAGATCTACCATTACTTTGCTGATGACTGAGAGTAGACTGATTGATAGGGTAGAAAGTACTGGATTGGATCTGTCCTGCTTTTTGTGAACAGAATGTATCTGGGTAATTTTCACATTGTTGGGAAGATATCACCATGGAAACTGGATGCAGGTGCAACTCTTTCAGGAGTGGAAAGAGTACCTCCGGCGCTTCACATGTGGAGTTTTCAGCTTTGATGTCCTCCCAGTGACTACATAGGTTTCTTCCGGATGCTCTGCATTTTCCCCCACGTTCTAAAGACATTCCTTGGCTAGACTATTGCCTGGTCACTCAGGCTTTGCAGTGACAAGTGCTCCCAGCTGTTTAATATTATATGGAGTGAATCAAACTGGCAGGAGACCTGCTTCTATGATGATAAGGATCTCAGAAGGAGGCTGAAATAGATCATTGCTTCAGCCTTTTTGTCTGAATATGACTGTGATTTTTTTCAGCCTTATCATTAGCACTGTCTGGCTGGTACAGCAACACAACTAGTGGAGTGAATCAGTTTCATTCCTGACCTCCGGCGCTTCACATGTGGAGTTTTCAGCTTTGATGTCCTCCCAGTGACTACATAGGTTTCTTCCGGATGCTCTGCATTTTCCCCCACATTCTAAAGACATACTGGGTTAATTGGCTTATTGGCCACCGTAGGCTGTCCTTAGCATGTAGGTGAGTAGTAGGGGCTGAGGGTGGTGAGAGTTGCTGGGAATATGGGAAGAATAAAATGTGACTTGTGAAAGTAGGAGTTTGATGGCTGATAGAGACTCCATGAGCTAATTCTTTACTATATGACCATAATAATGTTCATGATACATGCCTATATGATGCAGGGTCCAAATATCATTGACGCCAGGAATGTTCTTGGAGATTCAACTCAGCTGTCAAACTATTTCAGCTCTAGATGTGGTTGGACTGTGGAACCTTGATTTGAATCGTTGGTTATGAGATTACTTATCTCTGTTTGTTGTATGTAATTTTGCTGATTAATATGCATGAACCGCAGCTTCACAAGGCATATTATATTTAGCTTTGCCCTAGTGCTGCCCTTCTAGACTTCTCATTGAACAAGCTTTAATCCTTTGTAAAAATGATGAATATTCTAATCCATAAAATTATAGTTTGAATGAGCGTACACATCTGCTGCTGTTCAGTGCTCTATGGATGTCCGTTTTTGAGCTGCAAGATCCTATTTCATGCAATTATAGTGTTACACACTTACATAGAAAGGTCTTTGGTCTTTGGTGGGACTTTGTTTCCATAAGGATTGTGTGTGGAGGTCACTCTGGCCATTGCCCTCAATGGACCAGCACATCTGTAACAGGCGGATTTGTGAAGAGACAGAGTTATCCCTCACATTGTTTTGCTCACAGTCTGCTTCAAACTCTTTCTAGCAGTTGCATTCAGGATCTGGGCTGTTTATTCATTTGTAGCACTAATTAGCCAATGTGATAGTAGAACTTGAAGTCCTCATGCAGTGTTAACTCTGTACCTTGATGACTTTTATGTTTTCCTTTTAAATACAATTTAATCAGGAAGAGGTTTTCTAATCCATGCTTCACCTGATGCCCTGAGTTGTCATGAGATCTGAAGACAATGTTGGGCACACTCAAGGTTATTCCCTCCCACTTCTATAAAGCTGAACTACTGTCTCTATTGCTAGAACATACCAAGCAATTGTGCTAAAAAATTTGCTATGTTGACTGTACAATAACAATGATTTTGGGTATTTTCTGTCAGATTCATGATGGTCTGTGGGAAAGATGACACGATATAGACATGACTCCCCAGATGTTTACAGGAGAACTGTGTGGATCCA
This sequence comes from Hypanus sabinus, assembly GCF_030144855.1. Lineage (NCBI taxonomy): Eukaryota > Metazoa > Chordata > Chondrichthyes > Myliobatiformes > Dasyatidae > Hypanus > Hypanus sabinus. Next base: position 47,660,914 of record NC_082715.1, read on the forward strand.
ACTGGTCTAAGAGTCACTTTCTTTTGTATGAACTCGATGACTAAGCTGATGACAAGTGATCCATCCACTTTTAATTTTTCTTTGTTTTCAATGTGGTGCCTGGCCAGGCTATTTCAATTGGGGGTCTAAATTCATATGTATGAAAAAGTGGGTAAGAATGACAGATGCCTCCCCTGAAGCACATTATTAATTGAATGGTTTTTTACAGCCATCAAATAGTTTCATTAACATCATTAGCAACACTAAAGCTCCACATTACAATTTAAACTTAGATTCCAAAGCTGGTATAGTGGAAGCTGAGATCATGTCACTGGATGATTAGTCCAGACCTCTCTGCAGCAACACAATTATTAAAAGACAGGACCCATGTTATATTGGTGGATGAGTTACTGTAATTCTGTGAATTCACAGGTTGATAATTACCAGAAAATAATCAAGTCTCCTTTGATAGAAATGATTGGTATCTAATTTAATATTGTACATGGTGAGCTGAACTAAATGCCACTGTTCAGAATTTGATTACGTTAGGAGCTGTTGCTGGTTTTGGCCAAACTACTATCTTTGAGTCAATGAACAGATGAGCTGTTTTAATGTTTTGTGAAATTATGCATTAGTGTATCCATTCCTTGAAGAACATCTCATCTCGATCTGCATTATAAGTTTATAAGTCCGCAGTAACTGCTTTAGAAAAGGGATCACAAACTTTTAAGTACCCATGAGAACTAATACAAAGGAGCTCTCAGATAAATCGTTCATAGTTAATGGTCATGAAGCCAGAGATTTATGATAATATTAAAAATAAAAATAGGTAAGTAAACTCATTTGCTCATAATGTCTATGTCTTGGCCACATGAATTGAAAAGACATAATATCTTTGATGTTTACCATCAGCCATCTGTTATAGAATTCCTTCATTACTTTGTATCATTTGGAATAAAGCAGGTCTATAAGAATATATGACATTATTTGCTGTATAAAAAAGGTTTGTTTAAAGCAAAGCAATTCAAGCTACCATTGCAATACAAGACTGAATAATAATATAAGGGAGAGTTGCTAAAACTCACTTCCACTAGGCACAAAATCAATTTTTCATCATTGTTTCAAAAGCTCTCATCTGCTAGAATTCATTGGATCAATCGATGATTAACATTTAGCAGAAGCCAAAGAATCACTCTCTGTGAAAGTGAATGTCTAGTACAGCCAGTTCCTCTTCAGTTTTTTAATTTCCTGTTTCAACACAAAATTATGTTGCACTATTACTCCTCTTTGTTAAGATACTGAATGACTTTGCAATGGCTTAAAAGCTCCAGAATCTGAAATCTGCTGTTAGCTTCAGAGATTTCACCTGGTACCCGATCCTACCTTGCTGGGATTGATTGTTGTAACAATTATAGCTGGAGAACTACCAAACCACAAGTGCAATTTTCTATATCCTTTTTACAAAGGTGAAAAGGAAAATTTATTGTCACTGGTAACGGAAATGGATGGTGGTAACATTTACTGTAATACCTTGCACCTTGCCATCAATTTTTATCTTAAACTAACCCTCTGATATACTTAAAGAGTAGCTCTTCCACTCTAAAGCTAAAGGACAAAGGTGTTCCATATTCATCGGAGTCCACAGTAATTAGGTGAGTGGTGTTCACTGCAGGCTTCATTGCTCTGCTACACTGATTTCACTTACTGAAAGACTACTGACTGAAGTTAGACGTGAACTAGCCAACAGTAAGTTATCCTTTGATCACTGAAATCTAAGAAGGAACACTGGTCTCTCAAATTAGCCTTTCTAAAAAATTGCTAGTTCACATTGCCAGTTCAATTGCATCCAAATAACCCCCTTATATTACAGTAATAAACTAGTCACTTGTCAGGAATACACAAATAGCTTGGCAAATTGCATCAATGCTTTCCAGTCTTGAGTGTTATGTGCTATGTTGATGTCAAGTGAGGACATACTAGGCTCAGCTGTGAGTGCCGAGAATACACTGTTAAGGCTCACACATGAATAAGTAGCCAATTGGCCAGAGAACAGATGCCAACACCCCAATAGGGAGTTAACACATTACTACTCTCCAGGGCATAGATGGGGAAAGTAGTGATAATAGCTTTATTATTCTATTTTTAACTTTATGCAGCTAGATTATATTACTTTTTAAGGAATATTTAGAAAAAATAACTATTTCAGGGTTTTGGACTTTAAAAAAGGACTCAGGAGATGCTTCTAACTTCCATGTCAATAAAAAGTATGGAATTCAATTAAAATATTTTTGTCTAAAGCACTAATGTCAAGAAGTTACTACAAGTTAGAGTTTTTCCACTATGAAATGAATGTATATTTGTGCTGTTTATTTACAATTTCAGCTCTATATGTCAGTTTTAGGTTGAAATATCAGCAGCGAACATTTGATTCTACATGCACAACAATTTCCTGGTCCTATTATTTTCTAAGGGAAGAGATACCATTTATATGACCATCTTCTTCACTCCATCCACAACAAACAGGATTTCACAGTGGCTAACCATTTTAATTCTACTTCCATATCCATTCTGACATGTCAGTCCATGGCCTCTTCTACTGCCATGGTGAGGTCACTCATGGAATGGAGGAGCAACATCTCATATTCAGTCTGGGTAACTTTCAACCTAATGGCATGAAAATCAATTTCTCCACTTTGGATAATTTCCCCACCTCCCCCATCTCTCTGCTTCCTTTCCCATTTTGGTGCCCTTCTCAGCCCTTCTCTTTTCCTCAGCTGCCCATCTAGTGTGATTCTGCTTCCCTTTATACCATGGTCCACTCTCCTATCAGATTCCTTCTTCTTCAGCCCTTTAACTTTTCTACTTATCGTGTAGTTTCTCTCTTTTTCACCCCTCCTCCACCCACCTACCTTCTTCCTCACCTGGCTTTACCTATCACTTGCCAGCTTGTCCCCCTTCTCCTACCTCACCTGTCTTCTGTCTTCCAGTCCTGATGAAGGGGCTTGGCCTGAAATGTCGACTGTTTACTACTCTCCATAGATGTTGCCTGACAGTTCTTCCTGCATTTAATGTGTGCTACTCTGGATGCCTAACATCTGCAGAATCTCTTGTGTTTACCAGTTAACTCTTCTGCCCCTTCAGGTAACATGACAGTGTCTTGGTTGCAGCGGCCCCTCCGGATCCAACAAAAGGTTCAAGTGTTTTATTCAGTGTTTTTCCTGTAACTGCAAAACCCTCATAGATACTGGTAATACAAAATATTGCAAGTCCAGCTCATTGGTTCATTGGCAAGACCGACAGTGGCATCAACTGTTGTGTAGACGAGGCCTCTGTGCAGCAGCATCTCCCGTTACAACCACCCGGGGAAGAGGTACCAGAGGCACTGTCAGAATGAACAGAGGCATGGTGGGTGTTCTGGAATCAGTACTGGGTTGGGAGCTCAGCCCTGCATTCTGCCTCTAGTGCTTGCTCCCTGGAAGGCAAGCTGGATTGCCTTCGTCTGTGGCTGCGGGAGATGAGGAACTTGTGCCAACATTATTTTGTGACAATAAGTGCTGTGTCCTGTGTATGACAGTATGTACTGTGCTTTGCACCTCGACCCCAAAGGAACACATTTTTGCTGTATACATACGTATGGCTGACCGACAATTAAACATGAACTTGATTTATCTTTACTTACAATACATGCCTTTGTCCTTGGCATAACTCAATTTAGCTGATTACAATATATTTTGAAAGCCATAGGAAATAAATAACAAACACAAAGAGAAGCAATTGAAAGAGGATTGGGGAGCAACATATATTTTCTTTCTCTCCAGTGGCAAAGGAGTCTCATGCAATGAAAAAAACTAAAGTTAGCATCCAGGAATGAGGCATGATTTGACAGAATGGTTCCCTGGCATGAAATTCTCCACCTCTCTAGGAAATGCCAGCATTTTCAATTTCATTTTTATTGATCACATTTCAAAATCTAAAGTAAATTTATTATGGAGCTGCATATGTGTCACCATATACTACTCTGAGATTCATTTTCTTGCAGGCTTTCAGAGCAGGTACGAAGAAACACAATAGAAACAATGAAAACTATACTCAAGATGGACAAACAGCTAATGTGCAAAATAAGTCAAATTCTGCAAATACAAAAAGTAAAAAAAGGAGAGTTAGATAGAGCTCTTGTAGATAGCCGGGTCAAGGGATATGGGGAGAGGGCAGGAATAGGGTACTGATTGTGTATGATCAGCCATGATCACAGTGAATGGTGGTGCTGGATAATAATATTATGAATAAATATTCATGAATAATATTGAGAACATAAATTGCAGAGTCTATAGTTTGAGGAATCAGTTTAGTGTTGGCATGAGTGAAGTTTTCCACTTTGGTTCAGCAGTCTGATGGTTGAGAGCTAATGACTGATCCTGAAGCTGGTTGTGTGGTATCTAAAGATCCTGTACTTCCTTTCAGATTGCAGCAATGAGACAAGATCATGGCCTGGATTGTGGTGATTCCTTGATGATGAATGCTGCATTCCTGTGACAGGAGTCCTTGTAGATGTGTTTAATGATGTGGAAGGCTTTATCTGTGATGGACTATGTTGTGTCTACTGCTTTTTGTAGGCATTTCCATACAAGGACATTGTATTCCATACAAGGCCGTTATGCAACTAGTCAGCATAACTATCCACTGTGATTTCCTCCTCCTGTGGTCAATAGTCAGCATGTTCAGTTCCTTATACCATCCATGATAAAGTAGCTAGTGAGCTAAATCACAGAGTCTGAAGGAATTCTTTCCAAGTCAGAGTGGAAACATTAATGGTGGGCAACATTAATGGTCCCAGTAGCCAAAAAGGATGGGTCTCTCAGGATCTGTGCTGTTTTTGTTATCATCAACCCAGTATTGAAAATACATAAATACACTCTGTCCAGGATAGATGATATATTTGCAAACACTTCAGTGAACTAGACTGAGCTGAGGCCTGCCTACAGATGGAGATGGAAAAAGAGTCCAAAGTGTTTCTCACCATGGACACTCAGAAAGAGCCTTATCTCTATAATAACCTTATTTTTGGAGTAGCATCTACACCTGCACACTGACAAAAAGCTATGGACCAGGTGCTGCAAGGCTGCCCTGGCACTCAGTGTTACCTGGATGACATCATTGTTATTGATCAGAATGACAAGGAACCTCTGTGGATCTATGGAATGCACTGCCTCAAAAGGCAGTGGAGGCCAAGTCTCTGGATGCTTTTAAGAAAGAGTTAGATAGAGCACTTAAAGATAGCGGAGTCAAGGGATATGGGGAGAAGGCAGGAACGAGGTACTGATTGTGGATGATCAGCCATGACCACATTGAATGGTGGTGCTGGCTCAAAGGGCCGAATGGCCTACATCTGCACCTGTTGTCTATTGTCTATTGTCAAAACCTCAAAACAGCGCTAAAAAAGACTAGAAGATTATGGGCTCAGAGAACAATGCAACACAATGAATTACTTAAACCAAGCATCACTTACAGTAGTCACAACATTGACACATAAGGCTTACACAAGTGTGCTGAGAAAATTCAAGAGTAGTGAATGCACCAAGGCCAAAGGATGTGTCACAGTTACAGAACTTTTTAGGATTTGCCAGTTACTGTTATAGGTTCCTGTCAAACCTGGTTACTGTGCTCCTCCCTTTAACTCATTACTATAGATTGGGAAGAAATGGCAATGGATAAAGCAGTGTGAGGTATCTTACCAAAAGGCAAAGAAATTTGTATCCGCTGACATTGTACTCATACATTACATCATCCAGTGAAGCTTGCTTGTGTAGTCCCTTGCACTCACGGTTGGATTTCCTCAAGTCCAATCTCAGAAGGAGTATAGAGGACAAACAGCTGAGCCAAATTGAAGCCTCCTCAACAAGAGATTTGATATTTCACTCATGAATGAACAGTCCTATCAAGTGACTACAGAGAAGATCAAACGTGGATATTGAGGAAGAACTGGACTACTCCCCTACACAATGGAGATTGTATCTGATGTCATCTGGAGATGACGTATTGATCAGTTGAGGAGAGCAAAGTAAATTTTAGAGAAAAAAGGTGACCAGGACTGTCAGAACTACTTCCCAATGTCCCAGAATCAACTCAAACATTACAGAGGAGGCCTCAGAATCTGTGATTGTTTTATAGCCAAGCAGAGTGACTTCCCTTGTCAATGTATGTACTGTATATTCTGTTTTGAGTTGGAGTTTATATTTAAGCAGAGAGGAGAGTTGTGTATTTAATATTTCAGCAATATTTGATTGTAAATACATTGTTTGATTAAGCACTCTTTGTTGTTTACATATTTCATTATGGGTGATATGTAAAAGTACTTGAATGGCATATGTTATTATGCCACTACATCATATGTGTGCACCTCACTAAAAGTAAGAATGGAGTCCATATGGTTATCCTCAGGTTCCCTGTGTTGTTGTTTCAATTAGTTTTGGAATTACAGAATGTAACATTTTAATCAACAAAGGCTAAAGTTTATCAAATTATGACTGCTAATGTCTTTTATCCATGCTTTCATTTTTCCATAGATCTTCTATTGTTCTATAATACAAAATCCAAAAACAGTATTCCATCAAGTCTTGCATAGTTTTGAATTCACTTCTTTGCCTTTCTTCTAAATAATGCTGTATGTATAGCCCAAAATCATCAGCACACTCTGTGTAACAATTTGGAACAAGAGTGGAGACATGGGCATGCAGCTGGAGGAGGTAGTGGAGATAAATAAATACATTGCTCCAGTGAAAAAGACCTTGGCAATTGTGTGGATGACTTACAGCGACTGAAATGCCTGAGTGTATAGACATTAAGAAAGAGGATATGCTGGAGCTTTTGAAAGTTAGATAAGTCACCAGGACCGGACAAGATATACCCCAGGCAATTGTGGGAAGCAAGGGAGGAGTTTGCTGAGCCTCTTGTGATGATCTTTGCATCATCAATAGGGACAACAGAAGTACCAGAGGACTGGAAGGTTGTAAACGTTGTTTTCTTGTTCAAGACAGGGAGTAGAGATAACCCAGGAAATTAAAGACCAGTGAGTCTTACTTCAGCGGTGGGCAAATTGTTGGAGAAGATCCTGAGAGGTAGGATTTATGAATGTTTGGAGAGACATAATCTGATTAAGGATAGTCAACGTGGCTTTGTCAAGGGCAGGTCATGTCTTACAAACCTTATTGAATTCTTTGACGATGTATCAAAACACATTGATGAAGGTAGAGCAGTGGATCTAGCGTATATGGATTTCAATAAGGCATTTAATAAGTTTCTCCATGTGAGGCTCATTCAGAAAGTAATGAGGCATGGGATCCAAGGAGACCATAATTTGTGGATCCAAGATGGGCTTACCCACAGAAAGCAAAGGGTGGTTGTAGATGGTTCACATTCTGCATGGAGGTCAGTGACCAGTGGTGTTCTGCAGGGAGCTGTTCTGAGACACCTCCTCTTTGTGAGTTTTATAAATGACCTGGATGAGGATGTAGATGGGTGGGTTAGTAAGTTTGCTGATGACACAAAAGTTGAGGGTGCTGTGGATAGTCTGGAGGGTTTAAGAAGTTATGGTTTGACACAAATAAGATGTATAACTGGGCTGAGAAATGGCAGATGGAGCTCAATCCAGATAAGTGTAAAGTGGTTCATTTCAGTAAGTGGAATTTAAAGACAGAATATAATATTAATAGTAAAACTCTGGCAGTGTGGAGGATCAATGAGATCTTGGGGTCTGTGTTCATTGGGAACTCAAGGTTGCTGTGTAGTTTGACAGTGTCGTTAAAAAGGTGTATGGTATGTTCATCGACCATGGGATTGAGTTCAAGAGCCGTGAGGTAAAGCTACAGCTAAATAAGACCTTAGTTAGACTCCTCTTGGAGTACTGAGTTCAGTTCTGGTCACCTCACTACAGGAAGGATGTGGAAACTATAGAGAAAGTGCAGAGGAAATTTACAAGGATGTTGCGTGGATTGGAGAGAATGCCTTATGAGAATAGTTTGAGTAAACTTGGCTTTTTCTACTTGCGGCGACAAAGGATGAAAGGTGACTAGATAGAGGTGTTTAAGATGATGAGAGGCATTGATCGTGTGGATAGTCAGAAGCATTTTCCAGGGCTGAAATGGCTAACATGAGGGGGCATGGTATTGAGGTGTTTGGAAGTAGGTGCAAGGGGGATGTCAGAGGTAAGTTTCTTACACAGAGAGTGGTGGGTGTATGGAATGCACGGCCAGTGATGTTGGTGGAGGTGGATAAAATAGGGTCTTTTAAGAGCCTCTTAGATAGGTACATGGAGCTTAGAAAAATAGAGGACTATGCGATAGGGAATTTCTAGAGTAGCTTACATGGTTGGCACAACATTGTGGGCTGAAGGGCCTGTATTGTGCTGTAGATTTCTATGTCTCTATGTTCTATGTAACTTGGGCACTGGTAATTTGACTTTAAAGGAGTGTGGCTCCAAGGACCAGAAGAGTCTTCTTAGTGCTGTACCACTAAATAAGTATATAAATATTTGGACTGACAGGCCGTTATCATTGTTATGAAAGTTATTGTCTCCACAAATTATCAAGAGAGTAACAAGAGTTCAAATTTTACTATCATTACCAAAAGGAATTAAAGTCAGAAAAATGTGATCAAAAGGTCAAATTGACTTCCATAAGCTCTTTTTAAAGTAAAGTCCTTTATGGAATATTAGATTATTAATTGAAAAAGAAAAATAGTAAAAGGGAATAAAGCATGAGCAGACCCAGGATTGTAGATCTATATTAACAAACCTTTCAAAAAGCCACAACATTAAGAATACAATATAACAGGGCTAATAAATGCATACTTTGCCAGCTTTGCCAATATCCACACCCCATAAACAAACAACAAAAAGATGAGATTAGACCACAGAGACTAGGGTTCTCTATGGGGTGGCTTTGTTGATGAAGTTGCTCAAAATAGGAGTCTGCTGATCACTCTCCCTATCCTTTGGTTATCCTATTTTCCTGTAAAGGTTTCCCTGCTATCCGAAAGTAGAGCATTCTTATTAAACTGAAATGCCGAGTAAGCCGAAATGATGTAAAGTGAAGAAGCAATTACCATTAATTTATATGGGAAAAATTTTTGAGTGTTCCCAGACCCAAAAAATAACCTACCAAATCATACCAAATAGAACATAAAACCTAAAATAACACTAACATATAGTAAAAGCAGGAATGATATCATAAATACACAGCCTATATAAAGTAGAAATAATGTACGTACAGTGTAGTTTCACTTACCAGAATTGGGATTTAGACAAAAACCAATTTGTAGAAAAAAAAATCAGCACGCACACACCTGCCCATGCAAGGCTTCACGGTCATGGTAGTCTTTCTTGGGGTAAACACAAGTTTAAAGCGAACGCCTTTTTTCGTAAAAGCGAAAATACTCTTCGGATTTCTTTCACTTAACATAAACAGGTACTAATGTAGGTCTTTCATGAAAGTGAAGTGGCGGAAAGCAAACTTTTGTAAAGTGGGGGAAACCTGTACTGGGGAAAATGGAAGGTAACCATATAACAGTTACAGCACAGAAACAGGCCACCTCGGTCCTTCTAGTCCTTGCCGAATGCTTACCCTCACCTAATCCCACTGACCCGCACTCACCCCATAAATCTCCATTCCTTTCCTGTCCATACACATAGCCAATTTTGCTTTAAATGACAATATCGAACCTGCCTCTACCACGTATACTGGAAGCTCATTCCACACAGCTACCACTCTCTGAGTAAAGAAATTCCCCTCATGTTACCCTTAAACTTTTGACCCCTAACTCTCAACTCATGTCCTCTTGTTTGAATCTCCCCTACTCTCAATGGAAAAACCCATCCATGTCAACTCTATCTATTCCCATCATAATTTTAAATACCTCTATCAAGTCCCCCCTCAACCTTCTACGCTCCAAAGAATAAAGACCTAACTCGTTCAATCTTTCCCTGTAACTTAGGTGCTGAAACCCAGGTAGCATTGTAGTAAATCTTCTCTGTACTCTCTCTATTTTGTTGACAATACAATACAAAGGTACAATAACTTCTTAAAATATGAAATAGTCTTGTTCTGGCAAATTTCATACTAATGATAAATTATTGCATATTAACTCTCATTCCACATAGAATGAATGTAAAATAATTATTAAAGGGAAGTAGAATTCAATTGTGTATTTTTATCTAATATGGAGAAAGGCTACAGTTGAACAAAATTGAGGAAAAGTTAATTTTTCATCCAGAAATTGGTTGTAATCTGAAAAACACTGGAACTTTTCAGATTAATAAATTTTTTACCTTCCCTGACCTCACTAATTTTCTTTGATTATGTGTAGCAGCAATCAAGAATTAACCAATCAAATTCCTCTGAATGAGTACTTTCAACTTTCAGATATAGGAACATATAGAAGGTTTTTCACATGCTGCTTTCTCTCATCCTCTGTCACATTCTTCTATCGTTGCGATTATGCTACTGAGTCAGTAATCCAGAAGCTTATATTAATGAACAGGAGACATGAGTTCAAGAGAACTGGGGAATTTAAATTCAATAATCCTATTAATTAAATACTGTAAATCTGAAATGAAGAGTTAGTAATTGTGACTATGAAACTACTAGACTGTTGCAAAACAAAAATATTGTTTCACCATTATCCTTTATGGAAGGAAATTCATCATCCTAAACAGTTCTGGTTCTTAACAGAGCAATATAAATTCTAAAACTAATCAAGCAATTAATTTAATTCAAGGGACATTAGGGATGAACAATAACTACTAGACTATCAGCCAGTGAGACCACGTCTTCAATTCATACAGTGTGGAAACAGAGCCTCCGGCCTAACAAGTCTGCACTGACCAACAAGAACCCATTAATGATTAATGATGATTAATGATAAAAATAAGAATTTTTTTATTCTTCCCACATATCTATCAATTCATTCCAAATTTCATCACACATCTACACACTGATGGCTGGTTAACCTACCAGCCTACATGTCTGTCAGATGTGGAAAGATACCAGAGCATCAGGAGCAATTCTGTGTAGACTCGGGGAGGATGTTGAGACTCCACACAGGGAGATCTGAACCTGGAAAACTGGAGCTCGACCAACTGCCACACTGTGTTGCCTCTCCAGCTATTTTTGTGAATGCAAAAACAAAAAACTGTCCAATATTCAAATAATGAATAGTAACAGAGATCATTCTGGGCCCATAACTTGTGCAAAGAAAAATAGAAAAAGAAAATTGATGATCCAGAAAGTTTGTTAATATTTTTTATAATCATTCGGTGCAGCTCTTCCTGTTCCACTTAGTTGAAATTTATATGAAGTATCAGATGGGGAGAACTGAAGTTCAAGTTCAAAGTTCAAAGTAAATGTATTATCAAAGTACATACACGTTTCCATACACAATCCTGATTTTTGCTTTCCTGGGGCATACACAGTAAATCCAAATAACACAACAGAATCAATGAAAGACTCCACCCACCAGGATGGACAAATAACCAAAGTGCAAAGGACAACAAACTGCAAATATAAAACAAAAAAAACAATAAATATCAAGAATATAGAATCAAGATCTTTCAAGGTGAATTCAGAGGTTGAGGGAACTGTTCAGTGATGGGGCAAATGAAATTGGGTGAAGTTGTCCGTCTGGTTCAAGAGCCTAATGGGTGGGGGCGAATAACTGTTTGTAAACCTGGTGGTATGAGCCCTGAGTGTGTTGTACCGGCTCGCTGATGGCAGCAGTGGGAAGAGAGCAGGACCTGGCTTGTTGGTTTCCCTGATGACCGATGCTGCTTTCCTGTGACAATGCTCCATGTAGATGTGCTCAGTGGTGGGAAGGGCTTTACAGTGATGGACTGGGCTGTATCCCCTACTTTTGAAGGATTTTGCACAAGGGTGTTGGTGTTTCCATACCAGGTTATGGCGCAACCAGTTAATAACCACTGCTTCACACATCTATAGAGGATTTTCAAAGTTTTAGATGTCAAGCCAAATCTTTGCAGTTTTTTAAGGAATTGGAGGTGCTGCCATGTTTTCTTTGTAATTGCGCTCTTGCATGCTGGGCCCAAGACAGGTATTCTAAAATGATAAAACTGGGGAATTTAAATTTGCTGATCCTGTCCGCCTCTCATTCCCTGACAAGGACTGGTTCATGGATCTCCAGTTTCCTCCTCCTGATGTCAATAATCAGCTCCTTGGTCTTGCTGACATTGAGTAAGAGATTATTGCTGTGCCAACACTCAGCTAGATCTTCAATATCCCTTTGGTTTGCAGCCACCTTTGGTTTGGCCAACGACAGTAATGTTGTCAGCAAACTTAAATATGGCATTGGAGCTGTGATTAGCCTCACAGTCATTAAGTATAAAGTAAGTAGAGAAGATGAGAAGAAATCACACAACATTGTGTCTCAGTATTCCAACCATCATTTTAAACAGATTTTTTATCATATCTTTCTTTAAACACAATTATATACGTACATGGAAAGTTAAAATTATCCACAAATTTATGAGTCTGTAGTTAAGTTGCAATTATTTCTACAATATGTTCTCTTTTGACTGACAAGTTAAAAACTGCCTTTCAGATGTGTATTTGATTAACATGGTGTGACTGAAAATAATGAGCAACAATCTACCCCCAGTTAACTATCTGATACACAGCAGGTCCCAGAAATATCACAATATCATGGGTATAGGGATTAATTACCTCTAATGCCTTGCAAATTATGAACTCAAGGGTCCAATACTTGCAAACTCAAATAACTTCAAAACATATTAATTGCAGTTTTCATAGAATATAAAATCATAATTAACTTCTTCAAAGTGGTACTTGCATTTTAGTAAACAGGCTCACAATAAGGGAGAAATGATTTTTATACAGAAGGATGGCGATGGTAATATAAAAACAGCCATGCACTTTTTAATTTCCTTGTGCTGTCACATCTTATGCATGTAAGGCATCTCAATAAAATACAAAATAGAAAATACTTTAATATTTTATATATGATATGTTATATGTCAATATGTACTTCCTGTTATAATAAATATTTAACATAGATAATAAATGAAAACTTCAATACAAAATATGAACAATGAGGCCATGATTTTACTGGCACAGTTTGATTCCATTAAGATGAAATACCATAGATATTTAGAGATGAGTATCAATGAATAAAAATCAATATCTATGATATTTAAGACCAGTCTGAAATATTGGTTAAATTTGTAAATCTCTTCCACAAAGCCATGCATAGGATGAGTCTGGAATACTCATGACTGAGAAAGATCACAGGATAGTTACTGAGAAAGATCATTGGACAGCAAGATGGAATTCAGACCAACTATCAGATCTGTATTCACAAAGCATCTTTAATAGATTTTATGGTCTTTCCCTGTTCGTGTATGCTTTCATACACAAACATATGAAGGAGCAGGAGTGGACCCAATGGCCACACAAGCCTGTTCAACTCTTCACTAACATCACAGATGATCTGAACAGAAATACAACTCTGTATTTTCTGGCCATGGAAAATTGCATCCTTTTTCTTATTAATAATCTACCGCTGCTTTAAAAGCATTCAATGTCTCTGCTTCAACTGCCCTTTGAGGAAGAAAGATATAAAGCTGCATGACGATCTGAGTGAAAACATCTTTCCACACCTTCTCTTTTAATGAGTAACCCCTCAGTTTTAAACTGTGATCCAATGCTGAAGTATGTCCCAAGCAAAGGAAAGATGATACCACCATGGCTAACAAGAGAAGTCAAAGCCAGCATAAAAGACAAAGAGAGGGCATGTAATAGAGCAAAGCTTAGTGGGAAGAATTTTTTACAAACCAACAGAAGGCAACTAAAATGCTATTAAGAGGATCAGGATGGAATATGAAAGAAAGCTAGCCTACAGATACATAAAGACAAAAAAAGAGACAAAAGTGGATATTGGACCACTGGAAAATGATGCTGGAGAGGTAGTAGTGAGGTACGAGAAAATGGTGGAAAAACAGATAAGTATTTTGCCTCAGTCTTCAATTTGGAAGACACCAACAGTATAGTTGAAGTTCTAGTTGTCGAGGATCATGAAGTGGGTCAACTTATCATTACTAGATGGTGTACATGTGGAGGCATTAATAATGATCTTTCAAGAATCATTAGATTCCAGAAGATTGGAATATTGCGAATGTCACTCCACTCTTCAAGAAGGGAAAGAGGCAGAAGAAAAGAGACAATAGTCCAGTTAATCTGTCCTCAGAAGTTGGGAAGATGTTGGAGTCGAGTATTAAGGATGAAGTCTCAGGGTACTTGGAGGCAGGTGATAAAATAGGCCATAGTCAGCATGGTTTCCTCAAGGGAAAATTTTGCCTGACAAATCTGTGGAATTCTTTAAAGAAACAACAAGTGCGATGAACAAAGTAGAATTGGTTGAAGTTGTGTACTTGGATTTTCAAAAGGCTGTTGACAAGGAGCCACACATGAGGCTGCTTAACAAGCTATGAGCCCATGGTATTACAGGAAAGATCCAAGCATGGATAAAGCAGTGGCTGATTGGCAGGAGGCAAAAAGAGCGAATAAAAGGAGCCTTTTCTGGTTGGCTGCTGGTGACAAGTGGTGTTCCACAAAGGTCAGTGTTGGGACTGATTCTTTTTACATTACATGTCAATGAGTTGGATGATGGAATTAATGGCTTTGTTGTAAAGTTTGCAGATGATAGGAAGATAAGTGGAGGGACAGGGTGTTTTGAGGAAGTAGAGAGGTTACAGAAGGAATTAGACAGCTTAGAAGAAGGGCAAAAAAGTTGCAGATCTCATACAATGTCGGGAAGTTACAGTCATGCACTTTGATAAAAGAAGTAGCGTGCAGTCAGACTGTCAGGAAGGGAAGGCAGGTGATGGGACTTAGTTGCAGCCAACAGGCTGAGTAGCAAAACATTAGGGGTGCAGAATCAGGAAGGATAGCAAATATGGTACTCCAGATGTTGTAGATATAGTATAAGAAATATGGTGGATGATCTTGCTGCATTATTACATATTGCTAGGTATGATGTTGAGGCCATCACTGAATCGTGGCTGAAGGATGGTTGTAGTTGGGAGCTGAATGTCCAAGGTTACATATTATATCAGAGGGATAAGAAAGTAAGCAGAGGGGGTGGTGTGGCTCTACCACATGACCCCCTCTGAATGGCATCATATCAGTAGAAGGACGTGACATAGGATCAGAAGATGTTGAATCCTTCTGGGTTGAGTTAAGAAAATTCAAGGGTAAAAGGACGTTGATGGCAGATATATACAGGTATCCTAACAGTGACTTAAGTCTATCAAAGTCATAGACTTCAAATACCTCGGGTCAAGAAGAATGAGTTGGGAGAAGGACATGAAGATACCTAAGGCGATGGTGTGAGGGTTATGAATGACAGGAAGGAAATCTAGAAGTTGAACCTGACCAGAGGGCTCAAAAAGAGGATCTCCATGGCAGGCATAGAGTCCATTCTGACATATGGATGCGAGGTGTGGACACTCACCAAGACCATGCGAAATTCACTAGATGGTTGCTCTATACCAATCTCCAGATGGCTCTTGACGTGAGTCGGCAGCAGCACATGACGAGCGTCGAGCTCTATGATGACCTACCGATACTCACCACTAAAATCGAGGCGAGAAGACTGCAACTAGTGGGGGGGGCACCTTCTATGCCACCCTGAGCTACCTGGCAGCCTAGTCATCACATGGGAGCCCAAGCATGGGAGAATGAACCCTGGGTGCCCTCCCAAGACTATGGTCAACACGCTCCTAGAAGATAGTGGCATGGCTAATGTAGATGAACTGAACACACTGATGAGGGAGGGGGAGGAGTGGAGAGTCCATCATCATGCCCGACGCCGGCCAACTAGGCCTAAGTCGATGTAACAGTAGTAACAGTGACTTGGAGGTGAACCACAGATTACAACAGGAAATATGAAAGGAGAGTCAAAATGGCAATGTTATGGTAGTCATGGGTGATTTTAACATTTTAACGATTGGGAAAATCAGGTTGGTAATGGATTGCAAGAGAGTGAGTTTGTTGAATGCCTAAGAGATTGCTTTTTAGAGCAGTTTGGAGATTAGTTATACCGCAATGCGTGTTATGTAATGAACCAGACGCAAATAGCGAGCTTAAGGTAAAAAAAAATCCCTTAAGAACCAGTAATCATAACATGATTAAGTTCAACTAGAAATTTGGTAGGAGGAAAGTAAAGTCTGATGTAGCAGTATTTCAGAGGAATAAGGGAAATTACAGTGGTATGAGAGAGGAGTTGGCCAAAGTAAATTGGAAGGAGCTGCTGACAGAGCAGTAATAGTTGCGTTTCTGGGAAAAATGAGGAAGGTGCAGGACATACATATTCCAGAAATGAAGAAATACTCAAATGCTAAAATAGTACAACCATGGCTGACAAGGGAAGTCAAAGCTATTCTAAAAGCAAAAGAAAGGAAATACAACAAAGCAAAAATTAGTGGGAAGATAGAGAAATGGGAAGTTTTAAATCCAAAAAGAGCAGCAAAATAATTATTAGAAGGGAAAAGATGAAATATGCAAGCAAGCTACAAATAATATCAAAGTGGATAGTAAAAGTGTTTTCAAGTATGTTAAAAATAAAAGAGAAATGAGAGTGGACATAGACCACTAGAAAATGAGGCAGAAAAAATAATAATGAGGGGACAAGGCAATGGCTGATGAACTAAAAGAGTATTTTGTATCAGTCTTCACTGTGGAAGACACTAGCAGTATGCCTGATGTTGTAGAGTGTGAAGGAAGAGAAGTGTGTGCAGTTACTTTTACAAGGGAGAAGGTGCTCAAAAAGCTGAAAGACCTAAAGGTACATAAGTCACCTGGAATTGAGGAACTGCACCCTAGGGTTCTGAAAATGGTAGCATTAGAGATTGTGGTAGCATTAGAAATGATCTTTCAAAAACCATTGGACTCTGGCATGGTGCCAGAGGACTGGAAAATTTAAGAAAGGAGGAGGGCAGCAGAAAGGAAATTATAGACCAGATAGCGTGTCCTCAGTGGTTGGGAAGATGTTAGAGGTAATTGTTAAGAATGAGGTGATGGAGTACTTGGTAACACAGGACAAGATAGTACAAAGTCAGCATGGTTTCCTTCAGGGAAAATCCTGTCTGACAAACCTGTTGGAATTGTTTGAGGAGATTACAAGTAGGATAAATAAAGAGGACTCAGTGGATGTTCGATATTTGGACTTTCAGAAGGGGCAAAGTGTCACACATGAGGCTGCTTACCAAGTTAAGAGCTCGAGGAATTACAGGAAAGTTACTAACATGGTTAGAGCATTGGCTGAATGGTAGGAGGCAGTGAGTGAGAATAAAAGGATCCTTTTCTGGTTGGCTAACAGTGACCTGTGGTTTTCCACAGGGGTTGGTGTTGGGACCACTTCTTTTTATACTGCATGTAAGTAATTTAGATGATGGAATAGATGGTTTTGTTGCCAAGTTTTCAGATAATACAAAGATTGGTGGAGAGGCAGGTAGTGTTGAGGAAATAGGAAAGATACAGAAATAGTTAGACAGATTAGGAGAATGGGCAAGGAAGTGGCAAATGCAATACAATGTTGGCAAATGCACGGTCATGCACTTTGGTAGTAGAAATAAAAGTGCTGACTATTTTCTAAATGGGGAGAAAATCCAGGGATCTGAGATGCAGGTGAGTTGGTGGTGAGCAAATCAAATGCCATGTTAGCATTCATTTCAAGAGGTCTAGAATACAAGAGCAAGGACGGGATGCTGAGGCTTTATAAGGCACTGGTGAGGCCTCACCTTGAGTATTATGAGCCGTTTTGAGCCCCTCATCTTTGAAAAGATGTACTAGCATTGGAGAGGGTCCAAGGATAATTCCAGGACTGAAAGGTATCATATGAGGAACATTTGACGGCTCTGGGTCTGTACTCGCTGGAATTCAGAAGGATGAGGGGGGATCACATTGAAACTTTTTGAGTGTTGAAAGGCCTGGATAGTGTAGATGTGGAAAGGATGTTTCCCATGGTAAGAGAGTCTAGGACAAGAAGGCACAGCTTCAGGATAGAGGGGCACCCTTTCAAAATAGAGATGCAGAGAAATTTCTTTAGCCAAATGGTGGTGAATTTGTGGAATTAGTTACAACATGCAGCTGCGGAGGCCAGGTCATTGGGTGCATTTAAGGCAGAGATAGATAGGTTCTTGATTGGACATGGCATCAAAGGTTATGCGGAGAAGGCTGGGAACTGGGGTTGAGGAGGAGAGAAAAAAAAGATCAGCTATGATTGAATGGTGGATCTGACTCGATGGGCCAAGTGTCCTATTTCTGCTCCTATGACTTATGGTCTTATGGTTGACTACTTAGTAAATGGAGAGGAAGTACAAATACACTAAGCACTTGAGAGTCCTTGTGCAGGATTCACTAAAGGTTAATTTGCAGATAGAGTCTGTGGTAAAGAAGGCAAATGCAATGTTAGCATTCATTTCAAGAGGACTAAAATATAAAAGCAAGGATGTAATGTCGAGACTTTATAAAGCACTGGTGAGGCCTCTCTTGAAGTAGTGTGAGCTGTTTTGGTCTCCTTATCTTAGAAAAATTGTGCAGAAACGAGAGAGGGTTCAAAGGACAAACACGAGGAAATCTTCAGATGCTGGAAATTCAAACAACACACTCAAAATGCTGGTGGAACACAGCAGGCCAGGCAGTATCTATAAGGAGAAGCACTATCGACATTTCTGGCCGAGACCCTTCATCAGGACCTGGCCTGCTGAGTTCCACCAGCATTTTGTGAGGGTTCAAAGGACGTTTGCAAAAATGATTCCAGGATTGAACGGCTTGTTATATGAAAAGAATTTGATGGCCTTGGGCCTGTATTCACTAGAATTCAGAAGAATGAATGTTGACTGCATTTAAACCTATTGAATGGTGAAAGGCCTCAATCGAGTTGATGTGAAGAGGAGATGGGAGAGCCTAAGACCAGAGGAGAGAGTATCATAATAGAGGGCATCCTTTCAGAACAGGCATGAGGAAGAATGCCTTTAGCCAGAAGGTGGTGAATCTGTGAAATTCTTTGCCACAGGCAGTTATGGAGTTCTTGTCTTTATGTATATTTAAGGCAGAGGTTGATAGATTCTTGATTGGTCAGGGCATGAAGGGATATGGGGAGAAGGGAGAGATTAGGATTAGGCAAATTGGATCAGCATGATGAACTGGAAGAGCAGACTTGATGGCCAAATGCCTAATCCTGCTCCTATTTCTTATGGTCTTATAGTCTTATAAAGAAACATTCTCTCTTCATGTATTCTATCAAGATCACTTGAGATATTATATATTTCCACTTTTTTAAATTCTAGCCAATACAAACTTAGACTAAACTATCTTTTCCTCATTAAGGAACCAACCTTTTCCAAATATTAATTATAAACCTTCTCAGTTTGTGATGCATTGTCTTGAGTAATCAAATAGACCAACATTAGAAACATGGAAAACCCACAGCACAATACAGGCATTTCGGCCCAAAATGCTGTGCCAAACATGTACATACCTTAGAAATTACCTAGGGTTCCCCATAGCCCTCTATTTTTCTAAGCTCCATGCACATGTACTCTTAAAAGACCCTATCGTATTCGCCTCCACCACCTTTGCCAGCAGCCCATTCCACACACTCACAACTCTCTGCATAAAAAACCTACCCCAATGTCTCCTCTGTACCTACTTCCAAGCACCATAATACTGTGCCCTCTTGTGTTTGCCATTTTAGCCCTGGGAAAAAGCCTCTGACTATCTACACAATCAATGCCTCTTGTACATTGTACACAAAACTTCAGATATGATCCCTTGAATGGTCAACTGTATTGTAGCACATCTATTTTACATTTCTATTCAATTCCTCTTGTAATTAATGATAATATAATGTTAGTTTTGCTAATTACTTGCTCTAGCAAAAGGTCTCCCTGCATCTTGGAGCTGTTTTGGATAATATACTTATAGAGTGATAGAGTCATAGAAAAGTACCACATAGAAACAGTTCTTTCAGTCCATCTAGACCATGCCAAAACTATTTAAACTTCTTATTCCCATCGATCTGCATGAGGACCACTGTCCTCCATACCAAAACTGCACATAATACTCCAAATTAGGCCTCACCAACATCTTACACAACTTCAACACAATATTCTATCTCCTGCAATACTTAAATTTATGAAGGCCAATGTGCCAAACATTTTCTTTATGATCCTATCTACCTGTGATGTCACTTTCAATGAATTATGAATCTGTTTTCCCAGAACTGTTTGTTCTACCACACTCCTCAGTACCCTACTGTTCACTGCGTAAGATCCACCCTGGTTGTTCCTACTGATGCACATCACTTCACACTTGTCTGCATTAAATTCTATCTGCTAATTTTCGTCCTATTTTTCCAGCTGGTCTAGATGCCCCTGCAAGCCATGATCACTTTCTTCACTGCCCACTACACCCCCAGTCTTGGTGTCATCTTCAAATTTGCTGATCCAGTTAACCACATTATCATCTAGAGTAGACCATTGATATAGATGATTAACAACAATGGACCTAGCACCAATCCCTACAGCACTCTACTAGTCACGGATGTCCAGTCAGAGAGGCTCCTACCACTCTCTGGCTCCTCCCACAAAGACAATGTTTAATTCAATTTACTGTCTCATCTTGAATACCGAGCGACTGACCATCTTGACCAACTTCCCATGCAGGACCTCTATAATGACCTGGTTAAAGTCATATAGACAAGATCCACTGCTTTGCTTTCATCCACATTCCCGGTAATTTACCCAAAAACACAAAAATTTACAGAGTAAGATTGGTTAGACATGACGTACCATGCACTAAGCCATGCTGACTATGTTTATTCAAATACTTATAATCTTCAGATTCACCGGCCTATAATTTCTTGGTTTATAGTTGGTGCCTTTTTCAAACAGCAGACTAATATTGGCTATCCTCCAATCGTCTGGTACCTCTCCTTTGCTAAGGATGATTTAGATATCTCTGCTCGGGCCTGAGCCATTTCTACACTTGCTTCTCATAGGTTCTGTGGGAACACTTCATCAGACCCCCGGGGACTTACCCATCCTGATTTGCCTCAGGACAGCAAACACCTCCTCCTCTGTAATCTGTACAGGGTCCATGAAGTTGGATCCACTTTGTTTCACTTCTATAAACCTTGTGCCCATCTCCTGAGTAAATACAGGTGCAAAACATGTATTTAACATCTCCCCCATTCTTTTAGCTCCGCATTTGGATTACCATTCTGATCTTCCAGTGGACCAATTTTATCCTTTGCAATCCTTTTGCTCTCAACATATCTGTAGAATCCCTTAGGATTCACCTTCAAATTACCTGCTTGGGCAATCTCTTGCATTGTTTTAGCCCTCCTGCTTTCTTTTAAAGCATTCTCTTGCATTTCTTATACTCCTAAAGCACCTCCATTGTTCCAACCTGTCTATGCCTGCTATGTACATCCTTTTTTGTTCACCAGAACACCAATACCTCAGGAAAAACCAAGGTTCACTACACTTGTTATCTTTACCGTTTATTCTGACAGGCACATACAAGCTTTGTATTCTCAAAATTTCACTCTTAAAGGCTTCTCATTTACCAAGTTCACCTTTGCCAGAAAACCTGTCCCAGTCTGCACTTGCCTGATCATTACTGATACCATTAAGACTGGTCTTTGTCCTATTTAGGATCCTAACACATGGGCCTTGCCTATCTTTTTGCATACTTACTTTGAAACTACACAAACTTCAGTTACATGCCCTCCCTCATCTCCTAATAGCAAATAGCAGTATCACAGTCTCTCATTGGGAGTTCCATGTACTAATTAAGGAAACTTTCCTGAACACATTTGACAAACTCTGTCCCATCTAGTCCTCTTACAGTATGGGATTTCCAGTTAATATATGGAAAGTTAAAAGCACCTACTATAAGAACCTTACTTAATATCAGCAAGTTCAGATACAATATCTTTAAGGTTTACATAAGACTCATTTCCAGAAACTGTAAAAAGCTGAGGCCCCAGGACGAACTTCACTTTGTTTTCTGTTAGCAGGCAATATTCTATCCACAATTATATTCTCTGTCATGATCTTTTACTTCTTGCAATATCCTTTGATATACCTTGTCATATTCCTCCTGCTTATCTAAGTGTTGTATATCCAACTGTAAAACTGATATTCATTGGCACCATCTATTGTCAGTGCCATACAGGAATTGCTTCTATTAATGCTTTACATTCTATTTGAGGTCTTCACACTTTCTGTCCCCTCGACAAAATAAGAACTGTCTACGTTCAAATAATAGCAGTGTGTAAGTGGTTATTTTAGTGGAATACCACTGCAGCAAACACTCAGCTCACCATTTAGAACTATGGAAAGATTTGCAAGGACACTGAAATATTGATGCACAGCTTGGAATGTGTCCATAAAATGTTGGATAAACTTTTGGCACTGGGAATAAGTGTGAAGTGAAATGCTGCAAGGTGACAAAATAACAGCATTAGCTAAGATATAATGAACTTCAAATGACAACCTTGTATCAGTGGAGAAATTCTGGATACAAGTAAGTGACATAGATCAAACTGTTAGCAAAGGAAAACTGTGAAAACTGGACTTCGTTGGCGGTAACTTGGAGCAAAGCTAAGGGTCTCGCCTATGAACGGAGCTGACACTTGTTTGGCAGCTGACACAGTTCCCTTTCTTTTAGTGGGGGACATGCTGCCTCTTGAGATATTGCCAAGAAGAACTGCCTGGGTCTACCAGAAGGCAAATATGAATGCCAGCTGGCAGGGAGCAATGGTTTTTGGGGGGGGTACCTGATTGATCACATTTCTGCAGTGATCTATTTGATTCTGTTCCTCCACATTTTAGATCTAAGGGAATATATCATTAGTTTTCAGAGTCCCATTCTGCAGCTTGAAACACATACTGGAAATTTGGCAATTTGGCTTTAAATTGAGACAGAACACATGAAATCACTTTTTTACTCTGTTGGGATGAATGACACTGAAACTAGCCAATCACAAAATGAATAATGTAGACTAGATCTTCCAATCAATAGATTCATATTTTGCTCTGGTATCTTTCACACAGCTTTCCCATGAGAAATTGAAATTCAGTCATAACAAATCCTCTCATTTCATGATTTCTTCTGAATGACTACCCCGACTGCATTTTCAGCCTTCCATCTTGTTTGAGAGTGCAAGACAGGTTTTGCTCAGGACAGCAATCTAAACTATGTTGCAAATATATTATCTGAAGGGATACAATATGTTCTCAGTTGCAAGCCAAACACACTTTCATGAAGATTCTTACTATATCATAGTTGGTTATCATGTCTTTTCCAGATGTTTGGAAGAAAGCACTAGCTAGTTACTCAACATCCTCTGTTGTCCATTTTGTTATAATGTTATTACAAATTCTTCATAGAATACCTCATCAATCTGTCAGCCTGGTTCACTTCTTTACTGTTAAGCTGTGGGTGTTTAATTTGGAAGCTCTGTGGGAGCAGCTCTGTCCTGCTTTCAGCCTGCTTGTGTTATCGTTGAAGATGAGCGATGATGTGGAATGTGTGTCACCCAATTAGCAGGAGATTTCCATGGTGAGGGACAATAAGGTTGGTCTTGAGCTTTTGTTCAGTGGGAGATGGAGAGAGAAGACGCTGGGGAGAATGAGTTGTAGCATACGATCCGGGTATGAGACCCGGATGCGGATTCGAGATGGATTGCGAGCGACTTTTAGAAGGTGGGGTACGTGTTCACGCCCAGCCTGTGAGTGACAGAGAAGTTCAAGATGAGCTCCAGCTTGTGCACATTTGACTGCTCAATAAGAATGGGTCCTTTTCTTTTTGTCATTCTTTATTAACTCTTTAGTTAAGTTAAGATTCATAAATATAATTCCTTTCATTGTATGTAGTATACTGTCTGTTATTTTGTGGCAGTAATTTGTAACAGGGTAGCAAACTGCACAGCATCCACACAAACCGGGGTTTGGGGTGGGAGAGCATCTCAATTTCATGAGTTTGGTGGGGCCAAAGGTGATCTTCCCTAGACTCACACAGCCAAGGAAACCAGAGGGTTTCAAATTTATATACAGTAGATTGATACACACACTTTATAACTTATGACATGTTATAGCAAATTAAAATAAACATGGAAAAGGAGGAAGAAGTCATACATTTATATGATGCCTTTCATACCTTTTTCAAGAAACCACAAAGCTGATTATGCTAAACAAATACAGTTAATGTGTGCTCATTTTTATACGGTACAAATCATGGAAGACTACATGCAGACAACAAACTCCCGAAACCAGCAATGTGATAATGACCAGGTAATTTATTTTTGATGTGAATAAATGTTGCTTGTACTGGGACTGGAGTAAAAGTTAATGCCTTGTTTTGTTTAGCAACAGTGGTCCAATCCAATTTATAGATGCATCATTTAAGCAATATGAAAATGAAGCAGCCGCTTTCTTCAAAGTGTTGTTCGTGGCATAATACTCTAATCTCATCTTGCCTTGTTTAAATTAACAAGCTACTCTTTCCTGTTAGAAAAGAAATGTGGTGCAGTCCTGACAAGTAACATGAGTGGGAATTTAAACTGATATATTCTGTTTACTGCTTGGGTCCCACATGATTGCATTCTGAGTAAATTAGGATGAACCAAACTAAGTCTGATTTCTCTAGAGTTTACATCGACCCTAGTCGGTTAATGGGGTAGAGGAGGCTAAATTGCCTGTCCATTTCCTGAGCCAACATTGTGTCTCTGACAAATGCAAACTGAAATCCACATTAGGTTTGTATGTCGGCCCATGTCCATATCAAAACCTGTGGGTGGTAGTTTTTGCTCTGGTATGCTACCAAAATAAATTATTTCACACTGTTTGGATTGGGAGTTGGAACTTCTTCCCTTCTTATTTTGAGGATTTGTCAATAATGATGATTTACAGAAAAACAAAGTGGTTATTATTGAAGACAGCTTTTGTAATATAATAACAGGTTATTTTAAAAACACACAATAGAGTTTAGATATCTTGCTTTCATTGCAGACAAAAGGGGATAAAGTTTCAATAAGAGTTCTGAGATTCAAGATGAGCAGATTCTGAAAATGACGGTCCATATCTTGTACTTTGATAACACAAGAAGCTATTCAGCCCATCAGATTATTAGACCAGTTCTCCTACTTCATTGGTCCACTTGCTCCTATAGTATATTCTCTCTCACACATGTGTGCAACTTATATTTTACTCTTTTTGCCAGTAGCCCACATGAAGAGGCAATTTACTGCTGGTAATTTATCTACCAGCAAGCCTTTGGAACTGAGGGTGAAGCTATGTGAGTGCATGACTAATTTACATCTACACAGTCTATTTGCAGAAATTATGAGATTGAGGATTGTGGTGAACTATGTGCCTGTCGGGACACGCCCCTGCTGACTGCTCCTGTGGCTCCTCCCACAGGCCCCTGTATAAAGGAGACCTGCGGCCTGAAGATCGGCCTCAGTCTCCAGGACCTTGTATGATAGACACTCACTCCTGGTTCCTTCTTCCAGTCAATAAAAGCCGATATCTCGCCTACGTCTCAGTGTGAGTTATTGATGGTGCATCAATTTTATTGACTGGAAGTTTTAAAACATGGAACCCGTTTTGCGTCCGGACCGGTTGGATTTGGACCCTCAAGACCCTGACGCAGCTCTCGCTTTTGAACACTGGCTTGCATGCTTCCAATCGTACTTGGCGGAGCTTCGTGCGACTGAACCCGCCGTTATGCACAGAATCCTACTCTCGAGGGTCTCCTCCAAAGTTTACTCCTTTATCCGGGACCTGCCGACCTACGAAGGGGCACTGGACGCCCTCAAACGACAGTACCTGCGGCCGGTGAACACCGTCTACGCAAGACATCGCTTAGCTACCCGGCAACAGCGGCCTGGCGAATCGTGCGCTGAGTTTCTCCGAGCACTACAGACACTCGTCCGAGCTTGTGACTGCAAGACGCTCACGGCAGAACAGCATGCGGAGCTGCTGGTGCGAGACGCCTTTGTGACGGGACTGAGGTCAGTGTACATGCGCCAGCGGCTGCTGGAGAACTCGGATCTTACCTTAAGCTCGGCGATAGAGAAGGCCAACGCTCTAGAAGCTGCGCGGCATAACGCCGACGCTGTCCAGTCGCGCGATTCCCCGCCGGTTTCGTGGACGCCTCAGACCCCGCCACCGCCGGCTCCCGGGAGCGAATTCGCCAACGCCGCCGCCAGTCGCCATTCCACGAGCTCCCCGACCCAGACCACGGCTGTGGCCCGTAAGAAACTCGTGCTTTGTTATTTCTGTGGCCAAAAGAAACATCCTCGACGACGCTGTCCAGCGCGAGAAGCGACCTGCTCCAGCTGCGGAAAGCGGGGCCACTTCGCCAAGGTCTGTAAGTCTCAACCTCGAGCGGAGTGCAGCGCTGCGGGTGAAACGTGGGGGCCGCCATCTTGCATGCCGGGATGTGGGCGGCCATCTTTGTCGGCGTCAGCATGCCCCGCCCCCGACCCTCCGATGCTGACCGGGTACCCCGACGGCGATCCAACTCTGGCCACTGTGACTCTCGACCAAAGCGCCCCACACCAGCTTGCAAGATCCATGATGGACATCCAGGTGGAGGGGCATTGGACTGGATGCCTGTTTGACACGGGCAGCACTGGGAGTTTTATTCACCCGGACACAGTGCAACGCTGCGGACTTGCAACGCGGCCGGTCAGTCGGAGGTTCCATTTGGCCTCTGGGTCGCAGTCCGCAGACATCCGGGCGGGTTGTGTAGCGACTTTGGTGGTGCAAGGCACAGTATATCGGGACTTTGAACTGCTGGTCATGCCTAATCTGTGTGCACCTGTGCTATTGGGGCTGGACTTCCAGAGCCATCTCGAAAGTGTGACTATGGTATACGACGGGCCCCTCCCACCACTCACTGTCAAGAATCCTCAGTTTTGTGGGACTTCTTCACATACCCCGCTACTGACCACACACACACACGGACACACACATCCCATCCAGAACCAGGCCAACAGCTGCGCTACCGACACTTGCAGCCTCTCCACTCTCAAGATCCCTCCCCCACCGCTGTTCGCCAACCTGACCCCCGACTGTAAACCTGTGGCAACCAAAAGCAGGAGGTACAGCGCGGGGGACCGGGCCTTCATTCAGTCGGAGGTGCAGCGGCTGCTCAGGGAGGGGATCATTGAGCCGAGCACAAGCCCTTGGAGGGCCCAGGTGGTTGTTGTTCGGACTGGGCAGAAAAATAGGATGGTGGTGGACTATTGTCAAACCATCAATAGGTTTACGCAGCTTGACGCATACCCCCTACCCCGCATCGCGGATATGGTCAACCAGATTGCTCAGTATAAGGTGTACTCGACAATAGATCTGAAATCCGCTTATCACCAGCTCCCCATCTGCCCAGAGGACCGCCCCTACACCGCCTTCGAGGCGGGCGGCCGGCTCTATCACTTCCTGCGCGTCCCTTTCGGTGTCACGAATGGTGTCTCTGTCTTCCAGAGGGAAATGGACCGGATGGTGGACCAGTACCAACTGCAGGCCACATTTCCCTATCTGGATAACATCACCATCTGTGGTCATGACAGGCCAGATCACGACGCCAACCTCCAACGGTTTCTCCAAGTGGCCGCAGCTCTGAACCTTACTTATAACAGGGACAAGTGTGTTTTTGGTACCACCCGCCTTGCTATACTTGGGTATGTCGTGGAAAACGGGGTTATTGGGCCTGATCCCGAACGTATGCGCCCCCTGTTAGAGCTCCCTCTTCCCACCACTCTCAAGGCCCTCAGACGGTGCCTGGGGTTTTTTTCCTAATACGCCCAATGGGTCCCCCATTACGCAGACAAGGCTCGCCCCCTGGTCAAGTCTACCTCGTTTCCCCTCTCTGCTGAGGCCTGCGCGGCCTTCAACTGCATTAAAGCGGACATTGCCAAAGCTACGATGCATGCAGTGGACGAGACCGCTCCCTTCCAAGTGGAGTGTGATGCCTCCGATTTCGCTCTGGCTGCTACCCTTAATCAGGAAGGCAGACCAGTAGCATTCTTTTCTCACACCCTCCAAGGCTCTGAAATTCGGCACTCCGCGGTGGAGAAAGAAGCCCAGGCCATAGTGGAGGCTGTTAGGCACTGGAGGCACTATCTTGCTGGCAAAAGATTCACTGTGCTGACCGACCAGCGCTCGGTTGCGTTCCTGTTCATCAACCAACAGCGGGGCAAGATCAAAAATGATAAGATTTTGCGGTGGAGGATAGAACTCTCCACCTACACCTATGATATCCTGTACCGGCCTGGCAGACTCAATGAGCCCCCTGATGCCCTATCCCGGGGAACATGTGCTAGCACACAGCTCGACCAGCTATACGCCCTTCATGCACAACTTTGCCATCCGGGGGTCACCCGATTTTACCATTTTGTGAAAGCTCGGAACCTGCCGTACTCCCTGGAGGACATCAGGACGATGACCAGGGACTGCCAAATTTGTGCCGAGTGCAAACCGCACTTCTACTGTCCTGACACGGCACAACTTGTCAAGGCCACCCGCCCTTTTGAACGCCTGAGTGTTGACTTTAAGGGCCCCCTTCCCTCCACTGACCGCAATGTCTATTTTCTCAGTGTTATTGACGAGTTCTCACGGTTCCCCTTTGCCATCCCCTGCCCCGACACCACTGCCACGTCCGTCATAAAAGCCCTGCGCCAGCTCTTCACTCTGTTCGGGTATCCCTGCTATATCCACAGTGATAGAGGGTCCTCCTTTATGAGTGAGGAGCTGCGCCAGTACTTGCTAGCTAGGGGCATTGCTACCAGTCGGACCACGAGTTATAATCCCCGGGGTAATGGCCAGGTAGAGCGGGAGAATGCCACAGTGTGGAAGGCCACACTTTTAGCCCTTAAGTCCAAAGGGTTGCCGGTCTCTCGATGGCAGGAGGTCCTCCCTGAGGCACTGCACTCTATCCGCTCTCTGTTATGTACGTCCACCAATGCCACCCCTCACGAACGCCTATTCTCTTTTCCCAGGAAGTCTGTCACTGGGACCACCCTACCAGTTTGGCTGACGTCCCCGGGGCCAGTGCTGCTCCGGAAACATGTGAGGAGCAATAAATACTCCCCGCTGGTGGAGAGGGTTCACCTTCTCCATGCGAACCCCCAGTATGCTTACGTGGTCTTACCTGATGGGCGGGAGGACACGGTCTCCATCCGCGACCTGGCACCCGCAGGTGCAGCAGACCACTACCCTGAAGGCTCTCCGGTAACTGTGAACCCTGCACCAGAGGTGACACCGTACTCACCAGGCCCTACACAGACTCCTCACGACACTTGTATACCGGGCGTTTCGTACGCATTTATACCAGGCGCCTCGCACATGCATGAGGGATCACCGGCGCCTAGTGGGCAAGAACACGCGCAACCCCCGTCCCCTGTGCAATCACCAATGTTGCCGGCACCTATGCGGTCACAGCCGGTGCTACGTAGATCGCAGCGACAGATTCGACCGCCTGATCGGCTTGACTTGTAAGAACCTTCGCTACATGAGGACTTTTTCAAACGAAGGGGGGGTGAATGTGGTGAACTATGTGCCTGTCGGGACACGCCCCTGCTGACTGCTCCTGTGGCTCCTCCCACAGGCCCCTGTATAAAGGAGACCTGCGGCCTGAAGATCGGCCTCAGTCTCCAGGACCTTGTATGATAGACACTCACTCCTGGTTCCTTCTTCCAGTCAATAAAAGCCGATATCTCGCCTACGTCTCAGTGTGAGTTATTGATGGTGCATCAAGGATACAGTCATGAATCTAGCAATTTAGAAAAGATACAGATGATTAGGGTTCCAAAAATCCATAAAAGCACTCCATTAATGACCTATGCCACTGACCTATGAGATTTCTGATATGATCCCTTCATTT
This sequence comes from Hypanus sabinus, assembly GCF_030144855.1. NCBI lineage: Eukaryota > Metazoa > Chordata > Chondrichthyes > Myliobatiformes > Dasyatidae > Hypanus > Hypanus sabinus. The sequence continues at coordinate 47,690,874 of NC_082715.1, forward strand.
CAAGGTCAATGATAGACATTCATGTTATTATGGGCACTTTGGAGAATATAGTTCTAGGCAATGGGACAATAGATATGGCAGAGTTGGAAGAGTTTGTAGAGGGTTCCAGATCCTAATCAGGATATAGCTTGATAACACACAAAGAATTTTTCAAAAGTAACTCTATTCTTTTTGGAAATCCACATCTCAATATAAAAGTGGATACTGCCCTGACTGGATATATCTTTGCTGCCCTATATAGACCAATGGAAATGCAAAGCCCTATTTCTCCAAACAGCCCAGTCAATTAAAAAAAATCAAATCAAAGCTTAATAGATTTTCATTAGGCAAAACTTTAAAAGATCGCATATAATATTTCAGTAATGTTATAAATGTATTGTTTGATTAAGCATTTTATTTTGTTTACATAATTCATTATGGGTTACATGTAAAAAGTATGTGAATAATATGTGCGATTATGCCATCCTGTCTTATATGTGCGCCTCATTAAAAAAAATAAGTTGACCAGCATCCTGGCTCCTGTGCTTTTTTTTTATTAGTTTCTGGAGTAACTGGGTTTTCCTGGCAGAGGTTTCATGTGGATTATATCAGACCATTCCTGGGCAGAAATTTCTTGGTAGTAGTGGATGCAGCCACAAAAGTGTTCTGAATAGCCTCCACTACACCCTTGCACACTGTTGACGTGTTGAGAAGCCTCTTCTCAAGGACTGTTGTTCCAGAACACTTCGTCAGTGACAATGGACCACAGTTTGTTGTGGGACATTTTCAGCCAATCCTGAAAATGACTGGAGTAAGATATATTACATCTTCCCCATACCAGCAAGGGTTTGGAAGAAAAGTTTCTTCAGAGTCCAGAGAATGCACTGCAAGTGATATCAGCAGAACACGCTACACTGAATCAAAAGCTCACTAATTTTCTTCTTGCTACGTTGCTCCTGGGTCGTCCCTTGTACTCACACTTGGAGCTCCTCAAACCCAATCTCAGAAAGAGAATGCAGATCAAACAACTGAGAAAAAATTGAGGGCTCCTCAAAAAAAGAAGCTAGATGTTTCACTCCTGGACAAGCAGTCCTTGCAAGGGACTACAGAAAAGACCAAAAGTGGATGTTTAGAAAGTTGAGTACAGAACTGGACCACTCTCCTACGTAATGGAAATTGTATCTGATGTCATTTGGAGATGACACACTGATCAGTTGAGGAAAGCAAAGTCAATTGTTGGAAAAGAAAGATGTCCAGAGCTGTCAGAACCTCTTCCTGCAGTCCCAGAGTCAACTCCTACAAACGCCACAGAGGAGGCGGCAGAACCTGAAATTGTTTCACAGCCACAAGTCTGAGCTGCCAAGCAGAGTGAGCATCCTTGTCAGAAAAGCTGTTATCCTACAACAGTAAGAAATCCTCCACAGCAATTAAGTCTTTAACCTTAAGTGGGAGAATGTAAAATGTACTATGTAGTGGAGATATATATGGGGGGGGGGAGAGGGAGAGGGAGAGGGAGAGAGAGAGGAAGAGAGAGAGAGAGAGAGAGAGAGAGAATGACTTTGTTTACATAATTCATTATGGATTATATGTAAGAAGTACATGAATGGCATGCATCATTATGCCTCTACATCATATGTGAGTGCCTCACTGGAAAAAAAAAGCTAAGCATTCCAGCATCACAGCTCCTGCATTTTTCTTTCAATTATTTTCTGGAGTTACAAAGCATAACATACAAATTCAAGGTGTTCAGATAGAACTTGGATGTAGATTAGGTTTGATTTGTTGCAATTTTGGAATGATCTCTTTTATTGAAATGGACTTTCTCCTTTCCTATAGGTCTTGCAAATGGTTTGGCATTAAGAGCTTCTGAAACAACTATGCCAAAAGGTTGGCCTTTATTAGTTGAGGGATTGAATTCAAGAGCCATGAGGTAATGTTGCAGTTCTGTAAAACCAGGGTTAGACTACACTTGGAGTATTTCCAATTCCAGATGGACTACACCACAGAAGGGTAGCTGAAGAGTATTTTGGCATCAGTTGTGATCTTTCATGAATCACTAGATTTTGTAATAATTTCAAAGGACTGGAAAATTCCAAATATCACTCCACTCTTTAAGAAGGGAGGGAGCCTGACATCAGTATTTGGGAAGATGTTGGAGTATATGCCTCTAAAAGGCGGCTTCCATTATTACGGACCACTGTCAGCTCGGACATGCCTTCTATATATAAAAACTTGATACTTGATTCTGGCAAATCTGTTGGAATTCTTTGAGAGAATAACAGGCAGAAGAGACAAAGGAGAGTTAGTGGGATTGGTTTACTTGGATTTTCAAACAGGCCTTTTTCAGGGCTCCACACATGAGGCTGCTAAATAAGATAAGAGCTGATGGTATTACAGGAAAAATACTAGCATGGACAGAAGCTTGGCTGGCTGGCAGGAAGCAAAGATCAGAAGTAAAAGGGGCCTTTTCTGGCGATGTTCTGCAGTGTTCAGTGTTGGGACTATTTCTTTCAATGATTTAAACGGCTTTGTGACCAAGTTTGTGGATGATACAATGACATGTGCAGGGACTAGTAGTGTTGAGGAAACAGGAAGTCTGCAGAAGGCTTTAGACAGATTCAGAGAATGGGCAGAAAAATGGCAGATGGAATATGATGTAGGGAAGTCTATGGTCAAAGATGTAGACTGTTTTCTAAACGGGAAGCAAAATCAGAAATCAGAGGTGGAAAGATATTTAGGAGTTCCCCTGCAGGAATACTTAATGATCAGCTTTCATGTTAGCTCAGAGGTGAAGGAGGCAAATGCACAGTATCTGCAGTGTACTTTGTGTTTGCAATGTTAATATTCATTTCAAGAAGGCGACAATATATTGTAAAAGCAAAGTTGTAATGCTGAGGCTTTATGAAGCATTGGTCAGACTGCACTTGGAAGATAGTGAGCAGTTTTGAGCCCCCTTATCTAAGAAAGAATGTGTCGGCATTAGAGAAGGTCCAGAGGATGCTCACAAGAGTGATCTCAAGAGAGTAAACACTGGAGGAATGCTTGATGGCTTTGAGCCATATTCGCTGGAGTTTGGAAAAATAGGGAGATCTCATTGAAATCCATTGAATAGGAGGGAAGTTTAGGGCTAGAGGGCACAACTTCAGAATACAAGGATGTCCCTTTGAACAGAGATGAGGCAGAATTTCTTTACCCAGAGAGTGGTGAATCTGTGGAATTCATTGGCTCAGACATCTGTTGAGGCCATGTCATTGGGTATACTTAAAGTGCAGGCTGATAGGTTCTTGATTAGAAAGAGCATCAAAGTTTGTGGGGAGAAGGCAAGAGAATGGGATTGAGAGAGCAAATAAATTAGCCATGATGGAATGGCAGTGCAGACTTGATGGGCCAAATTATCTTATTCTGCTCCTTTGTCTTATGGTTTTACTGTATTCAGTTTTAGTCATCTTATTATGAAAGGAATGTGGAAGTTTTAGAGAAGATACAGAGATTTACCAGGATGCTGCCTATATTAGGGAGCTTGTTTTATGAAGAAATTTTGAGCAAACTAGGGCTTTTCTCTTTGGGGCAAAGGAGGATGAGAGGTAATACAGATGTGTAAGATGATAAGAGGCATAGATTGAGTGAACAGCAGGCACTTTTTTCCTATTTTGAAATGCCTAATACAAGATGGTATAATTTTAAGGTGACTCAAGTAAAGTACGAGGCAGATGTCAGAGCTAGTTATTTTTACATAAAGAGTGGTGAGTAGTGGAATGTACTGCCAAGAGTAGCAGAGTTTGATATATTTTGGAGATATAAGAGTCTCTTTATTAGCAACATGGATGAAAGACAAATGGAGGACTATGTGGAAGGGTGTGTAAAATTAATTTGCAGTAGATTAAAAGGTTGCACCATATATTCAAGGAGCTGTACTGTTCTATATTCCATATTCCAATCTTGCTCTTGTTTCTTTATTAATCTTTACAGTTGTGATGGGGAAAAGACTCTTTTCAAGAACAAGAATATAGATTTCTTTCTTCCAAGAATCTATACTTAAATGTGTATCCGATTTCCAAGTAACTGCAATAGCTTTTTTGGCTACTGCCAGTGCAATTTTTATAAATTCTTTCTGATATTTATTTAGTTTGAGTTTCGGTTTTATCCCTTCAATATCACCTAGTAAAAATAATATTGGATTATGAGGAAGTTGTGTTCCTGTAATTTGTTCCAGTAAAAGTCTTAAATTTGTCCAAAAAGGTTGAATTTTAGAGCAAGACCATGTCGAATGTAAAAAAGTACCAGTTTCCTGGTTACATCGGAAACACTGATCCGATAAATTTGGATTTAATTTTTTTATTTTTTGTGGTGTAATATATAATTGATGTAGAAAATTATACTGCACTAATCTTAACCGAACATTTATTGTATTTGTCATACTATCAAGACATAGTCTTGACCAATTTGTTTCTTCAATTTTAATATTCAAATCACTTTCCCATTTTTGTCTTGACTTATGGACTCCTTGTTTAATTACCTGTCTTTGAATCAAGTTATACATGCAAGATATAAATCTATGGTTGTATTCCATTAGAAAAAATTACTTATAAATACGAAACATTTCTGAAAATTTGGAGCCCTTATTTACAAAAGACAGGATTAAATATATAGATGCTCTGAAGATGAAACAATTGGTTATTAGGGGAAAGAAATAAATATACAGATTAAAGTTGTTACGAATTCCATGGAGCATGTGGAGATCTTCCAACAACCAGGCATTCTTTCTTTCTTTTTTTCTATAGGGTAGTTAGGGGGGAGGGGTTAAAGGGAGGGGGTAAGGGTTATATACATTGTTTTTTCATACTTTGTAATCATTTAAAAATGCAATAAAAAAAGTAAAAAAAAAAAAAAAAAAGAACAAGAATATAATCTATTGCACCCTGATTGGACATGTCCCGAATACAAGGCCAAAATTTTATTCCCGGAACAGGTGTAAGTACATGGAAAAGGTTCATATATAAAGGTTGTCAATTAATGAAAAGGTGAAAATATTGAATAAGTAGTGAAAGGAAAAATGTACAAGTACAGACGTAGACAGAAAATAAGAGAATTGATAGAATATTTTGACAGTAATTCTGTTGAATCTATGCTAATGTTATTTGTCAAATGCAATTAATCAGGGTTAATAATAGGAATAATAAATTTAGAATCATTCCCAAGAGATCTTGTGTAATAACTAATAGAAGGCAGATTTTCCTTTGATTTATTATTTGCCTCAAGAGATTAAATCAGTCATGCATTCCCAATAGGGATGTTAATCAAATGTGCATCTTGGTACCTAACCTTCTTTAACTTTGCTTTATCCCCATAGCTATTGACACCTTTTGTACCAGATCCAGGAAAAAGAGGAAATTAGTGGAAGAAAGATGTTTGCTTTTTCTTTTAAACTTCTTATGATTCTATTATCTTGAATATGTAGCTATCTTTTTATAATAATGTATTTGAAGTAAGGGAATTTATCTTGCCTTTACCAAGGTATGATTTATTATCCATGAATTACTATGAAGAACACTACAATGTCAGAAAATCAGTGTGAAGGAATCAATGTAATGAAGCTCAAAAGCTCATTTGCCTTCTTGCTATTGTATCCAGACAAACACACTGCTGTTTACCTTAGTCCAAAATCATGACTGGTGAATGAAATGCAAGGTAGCATATTCTGATTAAAGTCAAACATCACCTCATGAACTGTAGAGCACTGCAACTGGAATGGGGATGGAAGCCCATTCAGAATGGATACAAATTTGTAGGAAGTGCAGCAGCCCTGAATTTCCGATGCTGCATTTGGTGCATTGGTACTGGAGCTGGAGAAGAGCAGAGGCACCTCCACCTTCAGGGGGCCTGAAGATCCAATGGAAATCTAGTGAAAAACCAGTGAGAAGAAACTGTTCTTAAGAGGAATGCCAGTGATCAGGAGCTAAGGATCTGCTTGCAATGCTAGATAATGAACAAAGGCCTGATATTAGGTCAAAGTCTGTGAACGTACATACAAATGCACCTCTAAACTTCAAATGAGATCAATTCAAACCATTCACACTACTTACCTAAAGATTCTATAAGCAAAAGACTCAGATCTAATATTTCTCTCTTCTACCTCACCATTACATTCTTCTCATTATTCTAAATCACATTGCATAGTTTGGATACACTGCCAAATATACAGCCAACTTATTGTACAGCATTCATCAACATACCTCACTTCTTTTTTTAAGGGATGTTAAATATATAATCATCAATATCAAATTTGCAGGAAACAGGTATAGCTGCATCATTTTGCATTTCATCTTCCTTCCCAACCCACACCATCATACTTCCTCTTATAACCTGAGTGGCCATGTAGTACTGTGGGCAGCAATAGGGTATTAATAATCATCAAAGTAGACTTTTTACATTTCATCTTTAACCCATGACCTCTAGTTCTAGTCTCACCAACCTCAGTGGAAAACCCTGCTTGCATTTATCCTATCTATACCCTTCATAATTCTGTATAACTCTATGAAATCTCTCCTCACTCTTCTTCCCTTTAACTCAGTTCACCAAGTCCTGGCAACATCATATAACCATATAACAATTACAGCATGGAAACAGGCCATCTCGGCCCTTCTAGTCCATGCCAAACGCTTACTCTCACCTAATCCCACTGACCCGCACTCAGCCCATAACCCTCCATTCCTTTCCTGTCCATATACCTATCCAATTTTGCTTTAAATGACAATACCAAACCTGCCTCTACCACTTCTACTGGAAGCTCATTCCTCACAGCTACCACTCTCTAAGTAAAGAAATTCCCCCTCATATTACCCTTAAACTTTTGCTCCCTAAGTCTCAACTCATGTCCTCTTTTTGAATCTCCCCCACTCTCAATGGGAAAAGTCTATCCACATCAACTCTATCTATCCCCCTCATAATTTTAAATACCTCTATCAAGTCCCCCCCTCAACCTTCTACACTCCAAAGAATAAAGACCTAACTTGTTCAATCTTTCCCTGTAACTTAGGTGCTGAAACCCAGGTAACATCCTTGTAAATTTTCTCTGAACTCTATGGTTCTCTGTTCTTTTGAATTTTGTTTACATCTTTTTCTATAGGGAGATGATGAAAACTGGACACAATACCTCAATTTAGGCTTCACCACATCTTATATAATTTCAACATTCCAAGTCCTGTACTCAATACATTGACTTATGAAGGCCAATGTGGCAAAAGCTTTGTTTAGCACCCTACCTACCTGTGATGCCACTTAAGGAATTATTGATCTGTACTTGTAGATCCATCTGCTCTACCTCATCCTCTGTGCCATACCATTCACCATGTACCACCTACCCTTGCTAGTCCTACCAAAATGCAACTCCTCACCCTTGTCTCCATAAAGTTTCACCTGCTATATTTCAGCCCATTTTACCCACTGGTCCAGATCTCCCTGCAAAATTTGTTAAACTTCTTTGCTGCTCACTACACCCTAGTCTTGCCAATCCAATTTACCATATTATCATTCAGATCAATGATACGGATGCCAAACTACAACAGTGACAGCACTGAACCCTGAGGTGCATCACTAGTCACAGGCCTCCAGTGAGAGAGTCAACCATCTACTACCCCTCTCTGGCTTCTCCCACAAAGCCAGTGTCTAAATCAATTTACTACCTCATGTTGAACGTCAAGTGACTGAATCGTCTTAATCAACCTCCCATAAAGGACCTTGTCAAAGTCAAAGACCTTGTCAAAGTCGATGCACACAACATGCACTGTCTTGCCTACATTAACTTTCCTGGTAATTTCCTCAAAAAATTCTATAAGGTTGGTTAGACATGACTCACACACACAAATCCATGTTGACTATCTCTAATCATTCCCTTTCCTTACCAAATACTCGTACAGCAAATTCAATCCCTTAGAAGATAACTTTCCCACTACTGATGCCAGGCTCGTTGGTTTATAATTTCCTGGCTTAGCCTGAGAGACTCTTCTAATCAACAGAATAACATTGGGTACCACCCAATACCCCTGACACCTCACCCATGGCTAAGGATGCCTTAAATATCAGGTGCAAACCATCTCTTCTGTACAGTTCCCATTTTTCCTGGAGGAGAGCCCGATGATCCTAAAATTGGAAGCCCTCCATCCTGCACCAGCTCCTTAGGCACATGTTAAATGCTGTGATCTTCCTATTTTTTTGCCTCACTAGCACATGGCAGAGGTAGCAATCCTATGATCAGAACCCTGGAGATCCTGTCCTTTAACTTAGCACCTAACTTCCTGAATTCACTTAGTGGGACCTTGTTGTCCATCCTATCCATGTCATTGTTACCAGCGTGGACCATGGCCTTTGGCTGCTCACATTCCCACTTAAGAATGCTATGGACTCAATCCGAGATGTCCCTGACCCTGAAGATCCAAGAGGCAGAAATCATCTGGGAATCTCATTCTTGTCCACAGAACCTTCTTTCTGTTCCTATTACTAATAAATTTCCTATCAGTGCAACTCGCTTCTTCACCCCCCTTTCCCTTCTGAGCTACAGAGCTAAACTCAGTGATGTTGTTAACGCCTCAGTAATCAATACAGGGACGTAACGACCCATCCTTCTCCACAAAAGGACCCTGAACCCACCGGGGAGGATAAGGGTGGAATAATGCCCGCTGCGAGATATTCACTTGATGTATTTCTCCATGGCTTCTCTCTCAGGCCGCAACAAGTTATATAGGCATCTGGTGGGTAACGAGGCCCCAAGGAGAAGGTTGATAACACAATTATACGGGGGGTGTGGAGGCAGGGAAAGATCCCATTGTTTGCTGAATACTGGTCCCAGGTCGTGGTATTCTGCAGGAACTCTGGACAAGTCGAGGGTTTCCAAGACAGGCGAGGTTGCTGTAGCCTCCCGAGGGCATAGAGCCGACTGCGGACAGGTGGCGTGGCAAAACGGTCTCCAGCTGGCTATCCTCCCAGAAGACCAGTCAATGTGGGGATTGTGGTGGTTCAACCAGGGGTATCCCAGAACTATAGGGGCTTGAGGAGAATGGATTAGATTAAATTGTACCTTCTCTCGATGGTTTCTGGACAGAATCAAGGTCAGAGGTGGCGTGCAGTGGGTGACCCGAGCCAGAAGTTTTCCACCCAGCGCCCGGGCCTCCAGAGGGGTACTTAACTGTTCCCGAGGAATTCTGACCCGAGGAGCGGGACAACCAGTCTTCTCTCTCAGATACTTTCGAAGTCGATTATCTAGCCTGGTGGGTAAAGAGACCAAAGAGTCGGGATTGTTCGCATCATCCCTTGCTGCTAATTCATCTTTTATCTTGTCAGAGAGACTCTGTTGAAACATTTCCCATTGTGCCTCATCATTCCACCCAGAGTCAGCCACTAGTGTTCGGAACTCTGCCAAGTATTCCGCTATGCTTTGTGAGCCCTGACTGAGGCTACGTCCACACTACACCGGATAAATCCGTAACCAAAGCTTTTTCTCTTCATTTTTACCCTCCATCCACACTAAAATGGCGTTTTCATCCCCCGAAAATGGAGCTTTTCTAGAATGCCCTCCAGAGTGTGTAATTTTGAAAACACTGGATTGGCCAGAGCAGTGTGGACGGAGTAACCAGAGAAATCTAAAAACGCTGTCATGACGTGCCAGAACAGATGGTGACCGCAGCGTGCCACTTCATTGTTTTCTTGAACGCAACCTAACAATTTCAGAATAGACGGCAACAGACTGAAGCCAGAAGAGTTAGAAATGTCTTCACCAAATACTTTGACCCATAACTTACTGAATAAATAAGTATACTCACTTTGCCCTGTTTTCTGTCCTGGCTCGTATGAAGGTGGTTTACCTGTTTATGCAAGTACTTCTCTGACAATAGATGTGTAACAGCCTAATGTAACATTGTATGGAAATACAAGATAATACTGATGCAGACATGTTTTATACATTTAACAAGGGGCTTTATTAATGCAACAGAGTTCGTCAATTTTTCAATGTTCATCATCAGCCAGGTCATACTGTCCATGAACTCCCTATCAGTTGCCTCCATACGCTCTAGTGTTTGTTTGTTTTTTACTTTTAATTCCTCCTGCACGAGCGCTAACAGCTGTCTGTCGTTTAAGTTTTTCTAGTCTGTAACTGAACAAATGCACACCAAGTCTTTCACCGCGAGATTCAACACCAAACATGTCACTTATTTTTGGTAGATGTGTCCTGTGCATGCGCAGTAGGAGGAGATTTTCCAAAATATCAGTTTTAATGTGGACAGAGATATTTCTAAAAATGCCTAGTGTGGATGCCTATCATTTTTACGCAAAACCAGTGTTTTCAATATTATCCATTTTAGGGTGGATGTAGCCTGAGAGTTAGTAAGCGCCTAACAGCATGTTTACCATGAATGGGCTGTTCAAACACCTTTCTCATTTCAAAGACGAAGGTGGAGAAGGGGGAGCAGATCTCCAGCTGGTTGTCCCAGATCACAGTGGCCCATGCTAAGGCAGCCCCATGATGTACACAATCCCAAATCTGTCCAAGGTGTATGTACCTGGCTGTTGTTCAAAAACCAAGGAGCCTTGCACTTCCCTAGGTCCCCAGCATAGGGTTCCAGTTCGGGTATGTGAGGCTCTCCTGGTGATCATGTTGTCGACCCATAGGGTGATGCCGTCCCAGTCTGTGCGGTTTGGTCAGACTGGGTTCTTGGGAGGGATGGAGTAAGGGGAGCGGTCAACCTGCTCACTGACCTTCTTTAAATTTTCGGACAGGGCACGAAGGTTTTCCATGACCCCTCTGAGCAGTTGATCATGGAAGCCCAGTAGGGAGCCCTGGCTGGTGAGGGCCGGTTGTAGGAGGATCGAGTCCACTGGGTTCATTCTTGGCCAGTTCGTTCTGTTACCCAAGTGCAGGACACAGGCACGGAGACAGGGTCGAGAGGCACTAGCACAGTAGCCAACATGAAACAGGTAACCAGGGGAATCTTGACTCAGAGACAAGGTTTATGTAGAATATCCAGGGAATGGAGCGGAGCTTAGAACTAACAGTCGTAAGAGATCAGGAAACAAGGTTTACACACACTAGAATCGACCAACGAACTGGTGACCCATGACTGTGCCGCCAGAGTTCTTAATCTGTCTTCTCTAATGGGAACCAGATGTGCTGTAATTAATTGAACTAGCAGCAAATGGGGATCAGATGACGGAAATTAAGGCTCAATCAAGGAGGTTGGAGTGAGATGGGGGATAGCCAGAGGGTACCATGACAGTCACCCTTTCTGTCTACGTTATTGCTACTGATGAGGACCACATCCTCTGGCTAATCACTCCCCACCCCACCCCCCTTAACTTCAAAGAGATCTCTGACTCTAACACTTGGAAGGTAACAACATTTGGGAATCTGGTTCACATCCACCAAATCTCTTGTCTATCCCCTAACTAGTGTATCCCCTATCATTACAGCTCACCTCTTCTCCTCCCTTCCCTTCTGAGCCACAGAATCATACTCAGTGTCAGAGTTCTGCCTGCTGCACCTTTCCTCTGCTGGGTTACCCCCCTCAGCAGTATCCAAAGCAATATATTTATTATCGAGGGGAACAGCCACAGGGTACCCTGCATTTACTGCCTACTCTCTTCTGACAATTACCCAGATACCTGCAACTTAGGAACAACTGCTTCCCCATAATTCTTGTCAGTCAACCCCTCTTCTGGTGAATGAGCTGTAAATCATCCAGATCCAGCTCCTATTCCTTAACACATTCTGACAGAAGGTGCAGTCGGATGCACTTCTTGCTTTGATCTTTTGGGGTAGATAGTTTCAAAGAAAATGGCTATTTGCCAAGGAAACAAACTGGCTGTGTCTGTATGTAGAGCTACGTACTGATTGAAGGTGTATTTATGGATTGATATTTATAAGTGAGATTAGGAAGTAAATGCTGTTAGTTGTCATTGTCATAGAAGCCACAGCTGGCTGATGGTTGTGGTGTTAGGAAGGGATAAGCTGTGCGTATATTGTTATTTCCAGTGCTGTCTGTCACTTGAAATCCCCTCTCCCCCCCCCCACCCCCCTTTGCCATGGCACAGATATCAAGCTACACTGTCTTGAAAACCAATCCACAGATAAATATCATTTAGTGCTAAGATTCTATTCTTTACCTTATGTTATTTATCTTTTTATGCATCAGAGCTAAAAGTAAAACTTGGACTTAAGCTCCTATTCTAGAACTTCAAAAGTTTTTAATGTGTTGGTTTCCTACACATGGCCAGCAATTTGTAGAGTCTTGTCAAATATTGATTGGAAAAAAGTCAAAGTACAGTAATTTTATTATCAAAATAAATCAGTATATGTCAGCATATACTACCTTGAGATTCATTTCCTTGCAGGCATTTACAGGCGTGATAGGCAAGATGGTGTTGGTGATATATGGCAGCATTTTACAGGCTGTTCAAAAACTATGGATCCAGTAACAAAAGTTTCTCTTGAATTAATGATTACAAACATTTTTTGCTGCACCCAAGTTTCAGAGAATTCTTTCTCTGCTGTCTAAAAATAAACGTTTAAGACAAAATTTTAACTGCTTCTAAAGGGCAACAGTTGACTACCATCTGATAGCACTTGCACCAGCTGTAATGCAGTGCTCCAAAAGGGTGGTTATAGCAGAATCAACTCCTGCCTTAGAGGTAATCTAGATCCACTCAAAATTGCCTACTACCTCAACAAATCAAGAGCTGATACAATTTCTCACGCTTTTCAATCTGCTCTGGATCATCTGAATAACAGGAACTCATACATCAATTTGTAGTTCCTTGACTACAGCTTGGCATTCATCCCATCAGCATCAAGCCTTAAGTCACAGACCTCCGTATCTCCCTCTACAGCTGATAACCTCACCAGCAGACCTTAGACAGTGAGGGTTGGGAATAACATCTCTGTTCCCTTCACCATACAGTAGGTGCTTCTCATAGCTGTGTGCTTAGCTCCCTGCTCTACCCTCTATACACAAATGATTCAGTGGTTAAGCACAGCTCTAATGCCATCTGAAAAAAATTACTGAAGGCACTGCTGTTGTTGGATGAATCACAAGAGGCTGATTAGTCAGCTTATGATTGCTTATATATGTCTGTTACTGAGATGCAATGATAATGAAAGTATACCAATGTCTTTACTTCCTTAGGAGGTTAAGGAGGTTCAGCTTGTCACTAAGAACTTTAACAAACTTCTACATATATATGGTTGAATGTTTCCTGACTGATTGCACCATGCTCTGATACAGCAGTTCAAATGGATAGAAATGTAAGAAGCTGCGAAGATGGATTCTGCCTATCCATTATGAGTACATCACTCCCTCCCTTTGGTAGTAACTACAGGATATGCATACATCTGTGCATACTGTACTTGTGCTTATGACAATAGAACTTTGCCACAATAATCTCGCTCCTACCAAAGTACCTGCACATAGTTTAAAACCATAATCTCCATAGCTGTGTACAACATAGCATCAATTGTTTCAATTATGCCAATGGAATTTGTTTCAAGATCTTAAGATTCAACAATGAGAACAGAAAATGTGAGAATTACTCAAAATTTGGGCAGAATCTATGGACAGTGCAAAGCAGAAGTTATTTTTCAGGTGCAAGACTCTTCAACAGAATTAAAAGTGGAAAAATTGTGGAATGGAACACTGACTTATATTTTAGGTCGAAAACCCAATCCAGTTCTGATGAGAAATCTTCAACTTGAAATATTAACTCTGAGCAACACATAGAAAATGCAACATCAAATGAAGTGGAATAACTAGTCAATGATTTGAGCCAAGAAGGGAAGGAAGAGGACAGAAGCCAGAATAAGAAGGCAGGCAGAGGGAAAAGAGTACAAGTTGGAAGTGGTAGGTGAGAACTATTTCTTTTTAAAACGGATGCTCAGATGGGCTTTCCTAGCATTTGTTTTCATTCCAGATTTCTAGAATCTTAATTTTTTTTTTACTTTTAAAGTTTTGAAGATGAAGAGATCTCATCATGTTTAAGATGAAGGGATTTAATCTTAGTGCTTCATTGCTAAGTTCTTCCAGCATTTCCATTTTATTTTTGAAATTCAAGCATCTGCCTTCATACTTGTTTTCCTCATGAAATAACTGACCGGTGAGGTTGTTAACTAGTTTATTTTCATTTTCCAAAATCTGCAGATTTGGGGAAAATTCTATTAAATTGGAAAGTAGCATATGAAATTCCCCTTTCAATTATGGGTAGGAAACAAAAAAATGGGAAGCTACAAGCTATTAACATAGCCTTTGACACGGCGTAAATGTTAGTTGCTATTGTTGAAGTTGTTGTGTGGCATCTAAAAGAAAATAAAATCAACAATAATCAGGCAAGGTTTTGAGAAAGGGAAATTATTCTTGATATATTTTTGGAGCTCTTCAAAGAAATATCGCTTTCTAATTTATTGCATGGAGAATTAAAGACAAAAGTAGGGAGGTTATATTTAAATCACTTTGGTCAGTGGTGTTAACTATAGCTGAAGTATAGCATACGCTATCGGTCTTGTTTAAGAAAGACTGTTAATTCACTAGAAGCACCTCTGAGGAGCTTTGCTATGCCAGTAGCTGGATAGGGTGGGGGTCTTGTGAGGACTGATTAAATGTATATCCTCTAAGTTTCAAAAAGCAATAGAGGATATTTGAGATATACACAATCCTAAGAGGTCTTAGCAGGAAGTGGAAAGCAAGTTTCATCTTCTGGTAGAAACTGGCAATGAGGGATCACCACTTAAAAATAAAGAGTTGTCTATTTAAGACAGGAATGGCCTCAGATTTTTTTTCTCTTAGAGATGGCAAATCTGTGGACGTCTTTTCCTCAAAAGATTCAAAGTTCAGATAAAGTTTATTATCGAAGTACGTATATGTCATCATATACTACATTGAGATTCATTTCCTTGCAGGCATTCACAGGAAAATAATCACAATAGAACTTAGGAAAATATACACATAGATAAAGACAAAAAAGCAGCTAATACTTACAAAGAAGACAAATTGGGCAAATAGATAAGTAAATAAATAAATAATACTGCAAACCTGAGATGTAGAGTTCTCAAAAGGCTGTGGAAGCAGTTCAGAGTTTGAAATTAATTAAGTTATCCACAGCAATTCAGGAACCTTTTGATTGTTGAATATTAACTGTTCCTGAACCTGGTGGTGTGAGATCTAAGATCTTTATATATTTTAACCAATGGTAGTAGCAAGAAGAAAGCATGGCTTTGAAGGTGGGGATCCTTGGCGTTGAATTGGCAACGCTCCTTGCAAATATCCTCAATGGTGGGGAGGGATTTGTTTGTGACAGACTAGACTGTATCCACAACTTTCTGTAGACTTTTCTGTTCCTGGACATTGGTTTTTCCATACCAGGCCATGATGCAACCAGTTAGGCTACTCTCCACGGTGCATGAGGGAAGTTGGCAGGGTAGATACTATGAAGATGTTTTCCCCAATGGGAATCTCCAGAACTAAGAGGCATCATTTCATGATAAGAGTTCAATTAATATATAGATTCAGAGGACATCCAGAGAGCCATGGAGGTTGGAGTCATTGAATATATTCATCAGAGACTGAAAGACCTTTTTATTGATAGAGAGTCAATAGATATTGGTGAATAGTGAATCAATTATCCCACTCTTGCCCCTGTTTCTTATATATTCTTTGAACTTTCCCTATATGGGTTCTATAACAAATATATCCTTCCTTACACAGAAAGATTGTACCAAAATACAGTATTTCATAGAATATCTCATTGTTCTATATAATTGCAATTAGACAGCTTTTCACTTGTATTGAAATCCTACTGCAGTAAAGACGGAGTGACCATTTGCTTTCCCAGCTTGTTATAAATGTCTGTTAACATTTGGTTACATGAGGGCTTCCTAGTCCCTCAGAGCATCAACACTATGTAATCTCTCACTTTGCTCTACCGTTCTTTCCACCAAAGTGGTTGACCTCAGGGTTTCCCACATATGACTTCAATTACAATGTCCATGCCCATTTATGCTTTCTATCTGTATCATTATTTAATCTTCTTTCATCCTCTCCGTTATTCAAAACAGCTGGTGAGCTTTATATCGTCACAAATATATATCCATTAAGCTAAGTCTCCTCATGTAAATCATTCATAACTTTTGTGGCCCCAGCAGCAAACTTTGTGGCATTCCACATGTTTCAACCTCTTAACTCTAAAAATACCCAGCTTGCTCCGAATCTGACTTCTGCACATTATCAGATCCTCAACCAACTTCTGTTACATCTGTACAGTTACACCCAATCCCACATTCTTAATTTTTTTCCTAGCTAGTTCTTGTGTGCCACTCCACTGGGGCATTTCTGCAAGTCCAAAACTATCTGTTGCTTTGCCCATGTCTTTTCTGCTAGATGCAACTTTAATAAAAAAATCCCTTCCTACTGGGAGGCAATCTCCCAGGCATTCTCCTGTCAGCGACATATGCAGATGGACTTGGAGAGTGTCCATGGGCCTTCTTAATGCAGACTGTTCTTCTTTTATGATTCACTAGCATCTGTGTCTCTTACACTAAGTCTGGAAGAACACTCTCTTCCTTCCAGAAAACTGATATAATAAAATATGAATAATGCAGTGCTTTCCAGGGGTGGGTCTGGTCATCACAGCTTTCTGAATGTATGTTTTTAAGGAGTGGCCACTAAGTAGTCAGCTGCATGGCTAACTCTTGGCAGGTGTAGGAAACTGAACAAGAGTTTTCCAGCACGTCAGCAGCCTCTGAAATGTGGCATTCTACAAGGGAGCAGTTTTCTCAATGTGCTTTGGAATATCTAAATCCTTTTAGAGCTTTAAAAAAAATAATTTTAGGAAGATACACTTTGCAGTTTTAATGCTGAGACGCTTTACTGAAAAACCTCTATCAAAGAACTTTATGGATGTTGTTGGATGTATGATGACTCATTACTAAGTAAATTTCTTTGCTGTCAGCATCGACTATCATTATTATGTTAACTATAAGTCAGAGCATCTACTCTGATTAATCAATGGCTTAATCTGATCACTAAAATATCCCGTTTAAAGCAATTTTGTTAATTAGTCCTTAAGTAACTGCTGAAAGTAATTGATTTTACTCTTTGATATATAATGTGATGTCTTGTTGGCATCATTTGGCCTATTGCTAGTGCCTGTGGACTAGAAGTGGCATTCCATGTCTTAAAGAAGTAGGAGTAGTTGGTTCTTTGAGTCAGTTTGGCTATTCGTCAAGCTCATGACTGATGTTTTACCTCTGTGTCATTTCCTTGTCCATTCCCATATATCTGTTATACTTAATATCCAGAAATGTATTGATCTTGGTTTTAAATTCAGTGACTGAGTCATCATAGCACTCAACACGATCTGTGTGAAGACATTTCTCTTTACCTAAATGGTTACCGCTTATGTTGCAATGCCAAGTTCAAAACTCCTCAGTTAGGAAAAACATTTTCCCTGCAACCAGTTTTCACAAAATCATTTTTCATTTTTTTATCTAAACTTTAAAGTACACAGACCTTTTCTGACACATCAAATCCAACATCCTAGGAACCAGTGCAACAATACTACTTTCCCTCTTTGGTAAATATATCCAATTTGCTTAGCTAATGTTATTCACAACTCTCTAGGCACAATGTCACCCATGGTTTTATATAATGACACCATATTACATTGTCCAATACTCAAATCATCTTGCAATAAACCAACCGACCACTGAGATTGCCAAGTTCTTCTCCACACCAGTGGGAGCAGAATTGGACACTGCTTCAAATATTCTACTGTTATTAAATATACAGAGATCATGTTCATAATAAATAATTCAAGTTCATGTTCAGTGGTCATTCAAGCAGCACACATGAATACCCATGAATACAGCCGACCATAATAGTGTTACTCTGGGGCCAAAGTACAAAACACAGTGGCAACAGTCACACACAGGACAAGGCATATCTTAGATAGCAACCACATATAAGATATTAGTAAAACACAGTCACACAAAAAATATATAGCCCAAGACCCTGAGTCCATGAACGTTGCAGAAATCTGCAGTGGAACACAATGCAGTATGTCCTCGGCCTAGCAAACACTGGAGGGGGCAGCAACAACTCCAGCTTGTCCACCACACCACACTGCCTCCAGTGAATCGTACCAACTCTGACGCAACTGGAAAGAGGTGACACCAAGACCGAGGACTGGAGGCCCGGTCCTCGTTATGACTGAGACCACACAGCTCCACCACCAGCTGCCAATAAGTCAGTGAATCGGACTTGCAGCATTCCACATTAACAATGCCCATCAATATTGAAGCCTCCCAGACCCAAATTTAAGTGAAATGCAACATAAATACCCTCCCTACAGGAGTACATAAAATGCTGTTCATCTTACGATGTCATGGACCTAGTGATTCTGCAGTGGGATATAGATAGCTTCAGGGGTGCAGTGCTAGCTGGAACACCCAACACATCTTTAAGAAAAAGCCAAACTAAACAAGCTAATAATTAGGTGCCACCCAGAATGATTTGAGTATCTCAGAAACTGCTGATCTCCTGGGATTTTTCACACAACAGACTCTGGAGTTTACAAAGAATGCTGCCAACATCCAGCGAGTGGATTGAACAAGATGTTTTTGCTCACAGAACAGCCACTCGCTGGATGTTTTCTTTAGTTTTTGGCACCATTCTTTGTAAACTCCAGAGTCCGTTGTGCGTAAAAATCCCAGGAGATCAGCAGTTTCTGAGATACTCAAATCACCCTGAGCGGCACCTAATTATTAACTTGTTTAGTTTGGCTTTTCTCTTAAAGATGTGCCGGCTGTGCTCCGGCTAGCGCTGCTCCCCTGGATAGCTTGAGCAAAAACCTGGAAGACAGGGAAGTGTGAAGTCATGAGGTCAAGATGAATCAAACAGCAGATTATTATCTAAATATGTGAGATTTCAGGTGAACTAAAGATCCTAATGCATGAATCACAAAATGTTAGCAGGAAGGCCCAACAATTATTTAAAAAAGCAAATGCCATGGTGACATTTATTACAAAGGAGATTGGTGATTAAGAACAAGGAGGATTAGTTATTGTTGCATAGAGTTTTGGTGAAGCCATACTGGAATACTGTGCACAGTTTTGGTCCTCTTAACTAAAAATAATTTAGAAGTATTGGAGATAGGAGAAAGGATATTGGTGGGTTGAGAGAGTTACTCTGTTAAAGAGAGGCTTGACAGTTTGAGTCTGTATTCCTTGGAGTTTACAACAAAAAGGGATGACATCATCCAAAGGAGCTTGACAGGGTAGATTTTGAGATGTTTTCACTGGTGGGAGAGTCAGTGACAGGAGGCCATAATTGCATATGGGGGTGATAATTTAAAACAGACATTTAGATAAATTTTGTATCTCAGACGATGGTAAATCTCTATTTCTCTGCTTCCAAGGATAGTGGAGGCCAGATCATGAGTTATATTACGTTCAAGATGGAAATAGTTAAACATTTGAAAGATAAAGAAATTGAGTGTTATCGGAGCTGGTAAAGAAGATGAGCTGAGGCCAGCATTGATTAGCAATGATAATGTTAAAAGCCAGGGCAAGCTTGAGGAGTCTGGTGAATTACTTTTGCTCCCATTTTCTTCTGTTCTTGTGTATTTTCAAAGCTTCTCCATCACCCAAGACTGCACATCAGAAAGAGATGTGTTAACTTATTACTTTTGATTAGTTATAATTTGTTTCTCTTTCCATAGATGCTGTATAATCTGTGAATATTTCTAAAATTCTCTGCCTTTATTTCAATTTTCATTCATTTGTATGAGGTTGACACCCAGAAGCTTGCCAATATCTTTGATTTAAAAACAATCAGAATCAAATTTAATACCATCAGCATATGTCATGAAATGTGCTTACTTTGTGCCAGCCCTACACTGCAATACATAATAAGAGAGAATGTGAATTAAAGTAAATATATATACAGCATATTAATTAGTTAATTAAGTAAGTAGTACAAAAATAGAAATTGAAGAAGTAGTGAGGTTGTGTTCATGGGTTCAATGTCCATTCAAAAATCAGATGGCAAATGGGAAGAAGCTGTTCCTGAATCATCGAATGAGTGTCTTCAGGCTTCTGTATCTCCTTCCTGATGGTAGCAAATGAGAACAAGTCATGACCTGGGTGATGGGAGGCCTTAATGATGGATGCTGCCTCCTTGAAGATATCTTGGATACTATGAAGGCAGTTGCCTTGAAGGAGCTTACTAATTTTACAACTTTCTGCATCTTACTTTAATCGTGTGCAGTAGCTTTGCACCCCGCCCCCCCGCCACCCATCCCTATATCAGGCAATGATCCAGCCAGTTAGAATGTTCTCCTCTCCACGGTACATCTGTAGAGATTTTCTAATGTTTTGGTGACATACCGAATCCCCTGAAACTCCTGTGGGGTTCGGCCAGAAATCACTAAATGCTGTGTAATTGCCGTTAAGGATTGATTAAGCAGTTTGTGTGCTTAAGGCTGTGTTTAAGCTAGTGTCGGGGACAATGTTAAGAGGTGCTTGATTATGGACACTGCATGGATTAGGGTTTGGTAATGATTCAAAGAGATTATTCACAAATAATGCTTGTGTTTTGAGGAGGTTGGATGTCCGAATTCCCGATGACCTGTTATTCACAGTGCTAAGTTCTGTAAAAGTTTTCAGGAAAGTTAAACCGATTGAATGGCATTCTGCATAATTGGCTGGTACGAATGTTGTGTTAGTCCAGACTAGCAGTGACTTGACTGAAGTTGTGATGCCTGATCAGTTGAGAGACCCTGGAGGGGCTGTCCATATTCTTAGACAAGGGAGTCATGTAGCTGAGGGCAAAGTCTTTAAAGACAAGTTGTTCTCTTTTCTGCAAAGTGAAAGAAAATTGTTGTCTGATGTGAAAGGTCTAATGGGACTTCCAGTGGCTGATTTAAGTTCCAAGCTGATTTTAGCTATTGCATCACTGGTTGATGCATGCAGAAGTGTACCTGCTAAGAGCCAAAGTTACTGTAGCCTGGGAGTGTTCTCCAGAGTCAAGTCCACACCCAATGGGAAAGAAAAGAGGCTTGGGCTGAGCAGTCATCTCAATTACTGGATGAATGCCAGTGCTCAGATAATATGACAAAATAGACACTGGAGGAGAACTTAAAGGGTCCAACAGCTGATATAGTGAGTTCCTTAGGCAGAAAATCCAAAAAAAATCCACGTCAGCTATTACTTGCAAACTCTGGAAGATGCTTTTGGTACTTCGGAAAGTGCAGTCGATCTGATGATGGAATTTAGACACCTGTTCCAGGAGGAAGGAAAGAAGCTACCTGCCTACGTTTTCAAGTTGGAGAAACTTCTGGACTGTTCGTGCCACAAAGCGAGCTTTCAATCATCTGAGCAAAATTGACATGATTGCTCTATGTATTCGGGTGGCCCTCCTTCATCTTTTATCACGTTACACAAAGAAGTTAGAGAGGAGGAAAACATGATTGAGAAGCAGCACATTTCCAAAAGCCAAATAGTGTCTTCAGTGGTAGCCGTTGTTGCTAAAGTAGCACCTCATGCCATAGAGATAGAGCTTTTGAGGAATGGGGTGGAAAACCATCGAGCTGAACTAATTCAAGGGAAATCATCTAATGTTTCAGTTAAATGTGATCCGACCCACCTGTAGGACTTACGATGCAGCAAACTGCTGTGGAAATGGGTCACTTGACTAGACAGGTGACCGGTGTTTTCTGTTACAACTATGGAGAAGCTGAACATTTCAAGCAAGACTGTGAGGGGGCAGGAAAACTTTTGAAGGATAAGTCAGTGGTTAATCAAACAGAAAAGAAAATAGGCGCAACTGCAGTTGGACCCAGTAAAGGAATGGGCTGACATTTCAGACAAGATACATTCAAATCAGTGTATCAAAAAAATGTTAAAGTGCAGAACACTATTCCTGAAGGTTTAGTGGGACCAAGCTCTGATGTATCCATGTAGATTGAAGGTGTTTATGCTAGAGCCATACTTGACATGTGTTCTCAAGTTACTTTGCTTTATAGATTGTTTCACAACCTGTATTTGATGCATTTACCATTGACACCACTTACCATTGATGCCACTCAGTGCCCTTAACATTTGGGGCTTTAGAACTGATGAGTACCCATGTGATGGTTACTTGTCATTGAAAATGGAGTTTTCAGAAGCAGATATTGGAGTAATTGAGACTATTGACACATCAGTGTTGGTCTGCCTGGGTCCAATTGAAAAGGGTACAGCTTCCATTCTTGTGGGAACAAATACTTCCATTGTGAAAAGCCTTGTGGGGGCATGAAAGGAGAGAAATGGAGAGAACTTTTTGAAAATGTTCTTCATTCACCCTGGGTTCAGAGCTACTTTTGAGAAGGTGCAAGTTCTTCGTAAGCATGATGAGCAGGAACAAGAAACTGTGTGGTACACCCAGTCTAAATCTGTCATATTACATCCTGGAGCAGTGGCTAGAGTGACAGAAACCCCCAAATTCACCAGAATGCCCAATGCCTCGGCCATCCAGCCATGCTGGATGGTCAGGAAGAAGAGTCACGCTTACCTGCAGGAGTGCTGGTGAGACCTAAACTGCCAAAGTCTTTGGCAGTCTGCACAAACAGGACAACTGTGATTAGCAAGAACATGTCAGGAGGAGATGTAGTGTATCGATTGCCCCTCTT
Organism: Hypanus sabinus; assembly: GCF_030144855.1. Lineage (NCBI taxonomy): Eukaryota > Metazoa > Chordata > Chondrichthyes > Myliobatiformes > Dasyatidae > Hypanus > Hypanus sabinus. The sequence continues at coordinate 47,713,554 of NC_082715.1, forward strand.
CTTCCTATGGTGGTAGTGTCTAGTTTTCTGAGGTAAACAGAAGAAAAATAGTTTCCTGGATTGACAAAGTCAAGATTGAAGTCATTCACCTTTGGGAATAGGAAAGGAGATTAACTGAGAAGATGTCGGAAGGCAAAGATGTCTTTTCTACTGACGAGTCTGAAGTTGGTTGCCACACTATTAGAGTTACCAAGGATACCCCTTTCCATGGGCGGTCTCGCTGGTTACCACCAGTGGAGGCTGAAGATATTCAGCAGCACCTGCTTAAACTGAAGGAAGCTAAGCTCAGGCATGGAGCAGAGGGCCTGAGCCACAGGAAAATACAAATGATAGGCAGCAGAGGTACCTAGTAGACGGGAAGGGTCACAAGACATTGCTGAAGCTCGAAAAGCTGAAGATGAGATAGGAAGGACTCAGAGAGTCAGGAAACCCCTGGCTAGGCTGGCATAGAATGCAACTGGGAGACAGTTATGTCCATTCCGACGGTGGGATATACTACTTCCACTTACAAATAGATTGGGGTCCTGAAATCACAAAATTCATTTCAATACTGTGTTGTTAATGGTTTAATAAGTCCCAAAGTCATGAGGACATGACTATATTTGGTGGAGATGGGCGAGGGGAGAGTGTAATCCCCAGTTAAGATTTCTGCTGTTATGTTGTAGATATTTAATTTTAGCAGTTCTGTAAAAGCAGTGGGTTCTACTTTTAGCATGTTTAGTTTTCCAGCTAAAGATAAGGTACAGTGATGTTCAACTTGGATTTGTGTCAACCAGTCAGGATGGTGGAATTGGGAGAAGGTTCTACAGAGAGAGCTTGGTGGAGGAAGAACTGTGATGGACACTGATGGGTTTCGTGGTCATTTTGGCGGGAACTGTTGAGAGGAATGGAGGGAAGGCGGCTGAGGACACTGTGTGAAGTAACAACCCCTTTGCATTAAGTGCTTTATGCAGACAAATAGCACCAAGGAGGAAAGGCCAATAATCCCAGGAGAGAGAGAGAGAGAGCTCATTTATTGGAGATGGGTTTTGAGCAATGTTCAAAAGGTTGTGTGTGCTTTAATGACAAGTTGAAGATAAACTTCAACTTTATGTGCACATGTGGACGGGCTTAACAGTAATGAGCCCTTTTTTTTCTTCTTTTTTTCCTACTATCTGTTTGATAAAGCTGAAATTTGTAGTTATCCTTTATAATTTTATACGGTTTGCGATCTGTTATTTCTTAGTGTCCAACAATTGTGTATGTGCATTTTTTTTTAAAACACAGCAAGGTTTCTTTAATCGGAACATCACCCCGAATCATACCAATGCTAGATGTACTGTATAATGTTTGTGAAAGCTGGCCTTCTCATTGCAAAGTCTTGTGGTTGTTAGCAGAGCCGGCTAATGAGGCTAGTTTGCATACGAGCACAGTGAGAGGCTTACACTCTTAATGAAATATAGCCGCTGTTGTGCCCTCATTGTGGCTGCATCGATATGTTGGGTCCAGGTTAGATGCTGAGAGATATTGATACCAAGGAACTTGAAATTGCTCATTCTTTCCACTTCTGATCCCTCTATGAGGACTGGTATATGTTCCCTCATTTTACCCTTTCTGAAGCTCACAATCAGTTCTCTGATCTTACTGACATTTGAGTGCAAGGGTGTTGCTGTGACACCGCTTAATTAGCTGGTATATCTCACTCCTGAACACCCTCTCATCATTATCTGAATTTCTGCCAACAATGATTGTATCATCAGCAAATTTATGGATGGCATTTGAGCTCTGCCTAGCCACACAATTATGGGTGTACAGAGAATAGAGCAGTGGGTTAAGCAGACATCCATTACGTGCGCCAGTGCTGACTGTCAACAAGATTGAGATGTCTCCAATCCATACAGGTCACTGGTTAGGAAGTTGCGGATCCAGTTACAGAGGGAGGTACAGAGGTCCAGGTTCTGGACTTGTTTTGAATAGAACTGTAGGAATGATTGTGTTAAATGCTGAGCTGTAGCCAATAAATAGCATCCTGACAGAGGTATTTGTATTGCCCCGATGATCCAAGGCTGCGTGATGACCCGAGGAGATCACATCCACTGTAAACCTATTATGGCGATAGGCAATTTGCAGCGGGTCTAGACAGGAGTTAATTCTTGCCATAACCAACCTCTCAAACTTCATCAGTGTTGATATAAGTGCTACTGGAAGATAGTCATTAAGGCAGCTCACTGTGCTCTTCTAGAGTACTGGTATTAATTGTTACCTTCTTGAAGCAGTTAGGAACTTCTGACTGTAGCCATGGGAGACTGAAAATGTCTTTGAACACCATCGCCAGTTAAAATGGCATGGGTTTTCAGAGCCCTACCAGTTACTCCATCAGGGCCTATCGCCTTGTGCGGGTTCACCCTCTTGAAAGACAGCCTGACGTCGGCCTCTAAGACAGAGATCAGAGGATCACTGGATGCTGCAGGGATCCACACAGCTGTAGCTTTATTTTGCCTTTCAAAACGAGCTTAAAGGGCATTGAGCACATCTGGTAGTGAAACATCGCTGCCATTTATAATGTTAGGTTTCGCTTTGTAGGAAGTAATGGCCTGCAAGCCCTGCCAGAGTTGACATGCATCCAATTTCACCTCCAATCTCATTCAGAATTGTTCCTTAGCTCTTTAGATAGCCCTCCACAAGTTAGAGCTGGTTTTCTTGTACAGACCTGGGTCGCCAGATTTGACTGCCTGAGATCTTGCCCTCAGCAGACTACAAACTTCCTGGCTCACCAAGGGCTTTTGATTTGGGTATGTTCTCAAAGGCACACACTCATCCACCCAGGATTTAGTGAAGTCAGTGACAGACTCTAAGATGAATCATTGAAAAGAGTTCAGTCCTGAGCGTCCCTCTGCTCCTTCTTGGTCCTCAGTACTGGTGAGGCAGCCTTCAGTCTGTGTGTAAACTCAGGGAACAGAAATACAGTCAGGTGATCAGACTTCCCGAAGTGTGGGCATGGAATAGCACGGTAGACATTCCTGATGGTGGTGAAACAGTGGTCCAGTGTATTGTTTCCTCTGGTACTGCAAGTGATAATTATTATTTAGTTTCAAGCTGACGTGGTTAAAATCCTCCAGTGTGACATGGAAGCCATCAGAATGTGTTTTCTCATGCCTGTTTATCACATCGCTCAGTTCATCTAGAGCCTGTTTTACACTGGCCTGATGTAGGATGTACACCACGATCAAGATGATGGCTGAGATCTCCCATGGCAGATAAAGTGGATGACTCGAGGGGTGATCCTGGTTCGGTGAACATGACTGAGATAGCAATGCAGCATTTGTACGTAAAGCACACTCCGCCTCCTCTGTCTTTGAAAGACTCAGCAGTCTTATCTTGGTGGTATATTCTGAACCTGCCAATATGAATCACTCATCCAGAATGGAAGGGGTTAACCTAAATTCCGTGAAACAAAAAACATAACTGATACTCACGTTCCTCTGGTACAGCACTCTAGCTCTGAGATCTTCAGTCTTATTTACCAGAGGCTGTACATTTGCCAGCAAGATGGTCAGTATTGGGAGTTGAAATCCTCGCTTCCTTAGACTGACTTTTAGACCAGTGCGGTATCCTTTCTTCCACCGTCTTAAAGGGGAAGCCATGCCAGCCACCAGTTCCTTTATGAGTTCTATCAATCTTAAGCAGCTATGGATTTTTTAAATTTGCATTAAAGTGATGTTAATAACTGTAAAAACCTTAGATGTAGTTGTGGTTCTCAGTTGTAGCAGACTGAAATGGGAGTATTTAATGGTTTTCATTAGAGCTGCTCACATGAAGCACTCCAGAAGAAGAAAATACTTACCGGCACTTTCTCCATCATCTTGACCATTCACTCTTTCTGCTGCCATAGCTCCAGTGAATACTATCTGACACAACCGTGGATTTGGCAGTGCAGCAGATTCAGCAATTGCACTCATGAATATGCACATGTCAGCTAATTATTATTTCATTATGATAGTATTTAATTCCACTCATTCCATCATAGTGCTTGTCGAGACTTGGACAGAGCACAGCAATGCTTCACTGCTTGTTTGCATTCGGCCTTGCCTGAGAAATTGAACTGTCGAGTCAACTGACTCTGAAGATCAATGGTATTCGTTTCATATTTAGTTGTTCTTTTCAGCCGCAGTGTAGGCTTCATTTTCCATTTGAGAGTTTTAGTTAATGGCCCTGTTTGGCCTAACGCTTATTGCTTTCTTTTTCCTTTAACACTGTTTATATTAAAGTCTGTGAACTATCGACCTGCTTCAGTGTCTCTCACTCCGCACTTGGGCCAGATCCAAACCTGGTGATGCAATCAGCAAAACACACCGTGGCAACTCACCAAAATTGACACCATCTCCAAAATCCTTGGCCTTTACTGTCCAGACAAACAATGGCAGCAGCTATATTGAAACACTGGTTCCTAAAGGTGATCCTTCAAGTCACACACCATTCTAACTTGGAAATTCATCACCATCTCTTTTCACTGGGTCAGAATCCTAAAATGTCACAACTAACAGCAGGAGTTTTTTCACCACAAGGTTTTGAGAGGTTCAAAAAGCATTTAACCACAAAATTCTCAAGGGTAATTGTGAATGCATAATAAATATGAGTTTGCTAGTCATGCCCACATCTCATTATAAACTACATCTTAAAAATTCTAACAACTATAAACCATTGAACCAGCACTAATGTACTTGATAATTATTTGCTTGTGTTATTTTCTGTTGCTGTAAATTTAACGTTAATAATTACATGCTGTCAATAAGACTATGAATATGATCCTTAAATTAATATATCAATTTATTTTGTCTAAGCGATAATCCATAACAATTATACTGTGTCAGAATTTATTTCTGTGTAGTTGAGATAAGAATTAAGAAGTGGTTTTCCTGACTGCTTTGTTAAAGCAGATGTGGATTCAGGGCCATTTTGGTGCAGAGTAAACATGGGTAATGCTCAAGAAAACCAATTCTTTAAGCACAGATGTGCTAGAATTCTCTAATTCAAGACAACTTACCAAACGCACCTCAAGCTCTACACTATGCAGTGAAATGTCTTTGATTCTTTTTTTGTTCTAATTGTGTTTTTTCTAAAACTTGCGTGCAATTTATCTTAGATTTTCTTGTGAATGCTGCTTACATGATGTTATGTGCTCGCGATGCTGCTGCAAGATTTACATGTATGTGTGCATATAACAATAAACTCTACTTAGAACCGAACATATTTTCATCTCTATATGTCTGTGAGATCAGAACCAAATACTTGATTTTAATGACTTATGAACTGTAAAATGATATTGAGCAAAATGGCCTTAGTGCAGTTACTAGCATATTTACCATCAAGATCTGTAGAACAGACCTCTCCAAATTTGTAATGCATGATGTGGAATTTTTAATACCAATCACACCCAGCGCATATGTTATTTCTTTCTACATAAAACTTAAGGACACTAAATAAAAGGACAGCCAATTTTTTTCCCTAATGCACATTTGCCTAGGAGAAACACAATGTCATCTCCAGCTTTCTTTAAATTTTCTCATGAGATGTGGGCATAACTCAGTTAGTAAATCATTCCATTTTATCAATTATTAATGCAGAAAATGTAATAATGTCCCTGGCAAAATTTGCTATAAGTGACTTGGCTGGTTTATTGTTAGGTAGACAAAGCTGGAAATATTATCTGTAAGGGTGGGTTTGAGTCACAAACAAATGACAAAATTAAAAGTTTATCAATCAGACCAATTTATATCAGGGCCAAATATCACCTAAGGGTCACACTTGGCACAGCATGTTGATCATTTTTCAACTGAGCTGCCAGAGCACCAGTAGTTTCTTTTCGTGAGATGCCAAAAGAATCCTAAACCATAATTTGTGGCATAGGAGCAGGGTTATCCCAGTGAGTCTGTTCCATCATTCCATCAAGGTGGATCCATTCTCCCTCTCAACCCCATTCTCCTGCCTTTTTCTTGTAACCTTTGACCCCCTAATTAATGTTGGTCAATGCCAGACACTAGTCAAACAATTAGTTTTCTTACTGTCATTAAATTTTCCCCCTCCCCTTTCAAAAGGAATTGGCAATGGTTTATTCTAGTTTTTGGGTAAAATCATTGGCATTTGGCAAGTCATTGAGACCGATGTGCAAAGAACGGCAAATTCTTGCCCTTGCTATTAAATCTTTGCCTTTTACTTTATCTTCTATTATTGCTCTGTGCAATCACATTGCCTGTTCCTTCACAAATGATTAAAGTTTATGATCTGAAAGGTGACTTTTCTCTGACCAGATGGCCTTTACCAACAATTTCTCTCTTTGCTTTTCAAAATTATGTTATTCAACACAGTGAAACGAATGCACACAAGAGATTCTGCATAGAAGCTGTCTGACCTGCTGAGTTCCTTCAGCATTTTATGTGTGTCGCTCTGGATTTCCAGCATCTGCAGAAACTCTTACGACTATGGGTGTATATGCATTCTTCTTATCATTATGGTATATGTGAAGTAGTTCACATGGCAGTTAATGCAAATATTTATTTTACTTGCTATCATTTGGAAGATCATATTTTTGACATTAATCTCCAATGACAATCATTTTCCTTGTCCAAGTCCCATATTTCTAATTCTGTAAAATCACACAGCTCTGCACCTGACTCAGTCTGTCAGCTGCTAAAACTTTCATCAACGCAATTAATCTTTCCAGCACAGTTTCAATTTTCACCAGCTTCATCTCTCCATTTCCAGCCTCATTACAGACTCATCCTCATTCCTGTCTTGAACACTACAACACTATTTCTTCATTTTGCTAATACTGGCTACTTTTTCTTTCTTATTTCAAATTATTCCACCATGCTTGTCCTGTGGAGGGCGGGGGGGGGGGGGGTGACTTATTCTGCTTGTCAAAAGCTGCTTCGATCGTGATTGATTAGTTTAGAAACTGTAGCTGCATTTCCCATTGGTTAGCTGCCTGGTGACCAGTTTCAAACATCCTGGGTATGAAATAGCACATACAGGATGTCTGCTCTCTCTCCCTTTGTCTAAAGCATGCTGCATAAAACTATTGGGAAGGTATGCTCCGTGTGCACTTTTGACTAAGTATCTGTAGGCTGAATATTCAGCTTTGTAGTTTGTGTAGTTTGGGGGAGCATGACTGTTTGGTTGAACTTTTACAGTTTGAAGACAAATGATTACCGTACTTATTCGCAGTCAGAGTTTTCTGTTTCTCTTATCAAACCCACAAACCTGCTTCAATGTTACTTTTGGTGCTGTGAGCGTTTGTCGCTGAGCGGAAAATGGATTTCTTTAAAAGGCTATTTCAAAGTGAGGATGTCCCCTATGAAAGTTCCAGGTTGAACTTTGGAAGACTTTCTAACCTACTGATAGTCTACAGATGCCAACAGATTGGTCAGACCAGTTAGATTTTGCCGGGGTTGAATTAGGACACCACATTGTTTCCATGCTTAGAATGTTGGGTTATCCCAGGAAAAACAATAGCCAACAGGATGCTCTCTGGCTTTTTGCATCTGTAGTACAACACCAGCATAAAATGACTGTGGGTCTTAAGAATGAGGTGGCGGAGCTGAATCAGTGCTGTACCACTTTGAGAGAAGTGTTGCTGTTAGCTCAGACTTGGTCTGCAAAGTTAGAAGATCAGAATATAGAGATAGCTTGTCAGCTAATGAAGGGACAGCAATTAGAGGCTGTTGGCAAGCTCATCCTGTTAAGATTTGAGTTTAACCTACTGTGGAGCGGGGGCGTGGGGATGTCTGGCTGGATGATGAAACTGAGGGAGAGAGAGTAGTGTGGAATTCTCTGTTTATCCTTTGAGATGATCACCCTCTCAAGTCAAGTCACTTTTTATTGGCATTTCGACCATAACTGCTGGTACAGTACACAGTAAAAATGAGACAACGTTTTTCAGGAACATGGTGTTACATGAAACAGTACAAAAACTACACTGAACTACGTGAAAACAACACAGAAAAAAAAACTACACTAGACTACAGACTGCATAAACTGCACAAAACAGATCAACAGGCATTACAATAAATAATAAACCAGACAACAGGCACAGTAGAGGGCAGTAAGTTGGTGTCAGTCCAGGTTCTGGGTATTGAGGAGTCTGATGGCTTGGGGGAAGAAACTGTTACATAATCTGGTCATGAGAGCCTGAATGCTTTGGTGCCTTTCCCAGATGGCAGGAGGGAGAAGAGTTTGTATGAGGGGTATGTGGGGTCCTCCGTAATGCTGTTTGTTACATACCCGAAACTGTGCGGGCCAGGTCAGTGATCACGCGTTCCCACACCCGTCATGACTCCTTCCTCTCAGGAGGTACCTTCAAGACAGCAGAGATGATGGAATTCTCTGTTAAGGAATAAACAAGTTTAGGGGATAGGTACAGACGGAAGCCTGGGGAGTCTCTGACCATGTGGTTGTTGGGGATATAAGTACACTGATTCCACCATTACAAAGTTTCTAGAAGAGGGTGCGCATAGTCAGGTACAGAAGTTAGATAAACAGATGGAGAGTAAGTAACAATCCATAGTGATGCATTATGTTCAGGGGAAGCAAACAGCATTCTCAGGGCATTATTGATCATGAGCTGTTTAAGCAGAAAACGCATTTCAGTGAAAGGTTATTTAAAAGAGAGTCCCCCTCCCCACCATATGGGAGATGCTGAATCCCAGGTTGGAAAGATAATAGTGCAGGCTTTCAAAGTAACTGACTGATGGTTTTTGGGATGCCGGTGAGTTAGTCAGACTAAGTCTGCATTTCATGTGAAGAAATGTTTTCAGCATTGCTCAAAGCTAGGGTCCCGGAGGAGCAGGTAAATGGTGTTCACACCCCACCTCTATGCAATGTGGAAGGAATATTGCCAGGGTGAGAAGAGGGAGCTGTTAAGGAGGCAGGATCATTTTTCAAGCCCTCTCCCAATAAGGGTTGCTTTTGTCCCCTGCTGGATTCCTTGCAATCCATTCTGGCATTACAAAGGGCGGTGGCTGACCTTTGGCAAGAGTGGGAATTAAGAGGTGGTTAGCACCTTTGCTTCCCATCCTCAAAAGGAGGGGTTCGTTTGCCCTGCATCCCTCTTCCCTATAAACGGACTGTGAATTACTTAAATGTAGAGAAATATGAGAGGTGTGGCCACACGTGTCAGTTTGCATTTGTGTGTGTGTGTGTGGACTTTGCCTTTAAGAGACTGATTCTGTTGAAGCTCATCCAGTTGCTTTTTCCTTCTCAGTTGTTGTCTCATAAGTGTGCCATTTCCCTGGGGGGAAATTAACTGGCTGTTGTAAATTTTGCAGTGCCATGTGAAATTATTAAAGAAGTGGAGCCTGGGCTTTGTGTATTTTTTTTATATAGTCTGTTACTTTGTTTATTGTGTTTTGTTACATGTTTCCCATACAATCGATTTTAGTTATAACTCACATTTCACACTGGCAATGTGAAATCTGAGTTGACAGGGGCAGTAATTTGGGCAACTGTATTCCAGGTATGAGATGCCTATAGTTCAGAGGGACATAAGCATTTGGGAAGAATTTCTAGAAGTTTTTTTGTTTTTGTGTTTTCTAAATACCCAGTGAGTGCATTTGTAGCTCCGTGCATTACAGAATGGCAAATTGGTGAATGCTGGCAACAGATGCTGATCTGTGGTAGAACATTCCTGTGAATGGCCTATGATTATGCAAACAGGACTAATGTGTCAGACTGCTGGATTTGCTTGTGAACACTGAACCACACTGTGGAAATGATACCATTAATACTGATCCCTCTCAACAACAAAGAGAAAGACTGTTGGGGGAAATTATCCAGCTTCCGGGGTTTTGGCACTCTGTTTTAAGAAAAGCTGGGAGTGTGTGGTCTATCCAGACCAGCTTGATCTATAATGGCCTTAAGGGACTTGGAATTTAATAGCCCTATTGGAGTAAGTTGGAGTAAGCCCTATTGGGCTGGTTTTTCCTTACGTACCATTTTGATTGGAAGGTCCTGATTCTAAAATGATGTTCCCACTGACAGGGAGAGTTGGTGTAGGTGCTACAACAAGCATAGGTACAAGCTGGATGACAAGTGTGAGCACGAACAGTATTCTGGAACAGTTGTGTCTATGCCAAATGATGTTGTGAAGGTGGATACTTGCTGGACACTGAATGGCTCTTACTGGATATTTCCTAGACCCATTTCTGGTCCCCACAGGGTGGTGTAGTTGCCATAGGTGTACCACCCCATTGCCCTGGATGAGCACCTCACCCATGCTGGTCAACACAGCAAGAGGGCTATTACATAGGAAGGAAGGTTTTGAAAAAGGAAGGAACTTTTCTTAGCATGGTGCAGACAGACGGTCCCTGGAAAACTTTGTGATGGCTTTATATTACCTGTTCACAAACAAAGGTGGCACTTGTACTATTATTGGTCAAAGAGAATGATTCCAGGAATGAAAGGGAACGTCTGGCAGCTCTTGGGCTGTATACACTGGAGTTGGTGAGAATGAGGGGGGGGATCTAAGAATCAGAATCAGGTTTATTATCACCAGCATGTGACGTGAAATTTGTTAACTTAGCTGTGGCAGTTTAATGCAATATATAATATATAATATTATTAATAATAACAATAATAAAATAATAATAATAATAATAAATAAGTAAATCAATTACCATATATTAATACTGAATAGATTAAAAACATGCAAAAATGGAAATACTATATATTAAAAAAGTGAGGTGATGTCCAAGGGTTCAATGTCCATTTAGGAATTGGATGGCAGAGGGGAAGAAGCTGTTCCTGAGTTGCTGAGTGTGTGCCTTCAGGCTTCTGTATCTCCTACCTGATGGTAACAGTGAGATAAAAGCATGCCGTGGGTGCTGGAGGTCCTTAATAATGGACGCTGCCTTTCTGAGACACCGCTCCCTAAAGATGTCCTGGGTACTTTGTAGGCTAGTACCCAAGATGGAGTTGACTGGATTTACAACCTTCTGCAGCTTCTTTCGGTCCGGTGCAGTTGCCCCTCCATGCCAGACAGTGATGCAGCTTGTCAGAATGCTCTTCATGGTACAATGAAAGAAGTTTTTGAGTGTATTTGTTCACATGCTAAATCTGTTCAAACTCCTAATGAAGGGTAGCCGCTGTCTTGTCTTCTGTATAACTACATTGATATTTTGGGACCAGGTTAAATCCTCTGAGATTTGACAACTAGAACTTGAAACTGCTCACTCTCTCCACTTCTGATCCCTCTATAAGGATTGGCATGTATTTCATTGTCTTACCCTTCCTGGTCCACAATCAGCTCTTTCATTTTACTGACATTGAGTGCCAGGTTATTGCTGTGGCACCACTCCACTAGTTGGCATATCTCACTCCTGTACACCCTCTCGTCACCACCTGAGATTCTACCAACAATGGTTGTATCTTCAGAAAACTCATAGACGTTACTTGAGCTATGCCTAGCCACACAATCATGTGTATATAGAGAGTAGAGCAATGGGCTAAGCACACACCCCTGAGGTGCACCAGTATTGATTGTCAGCAAGGAGGAGATATTATCACCAATCCGCACAGATTAGTTAGGAAGTCAAGGATCCAATTACAGAGGGAGATACAGAGGCCCAGGTTCTGCAACTTCTCAATCAGGATTGTGGGAATGATGGTATTAAATGCTGAGCTATGGTCGATGAACAGCATCCTGACATGGGTGTTTGTGTTGTCCAGGTGGTCTAAAGCCGTGTGGAGAGCCATTGAGATTACTTCTGCCAATGACCTATTGTGGTGATAGGCAAATTGTAATGGGTTCAGGTCCTTGCTGAGGCAGGAGTTCAGTCTAGTCACGACCAACCTCTCAAAGCATTTCATCACTGTCGAGGTGAGTGCTACCAGGCGACGGTTATTAAGGCAGCCCACATTATTCTTCTTAGGCACTGGTATAATTGTTGCCATTTTGAAGCAAGTGGGAACTTCCACACATAGCAGTGAGAGGTTGAAAATGTCCTTGAATACTGCCACTAGTTGGTTGGTACAGGTTTTCAGAGCCTTCTTATGTAATCCACTGGGACCTTCTTCCTTACGAGGGTTCACTCTCTTTAAAGACAGCCTAGCATTGGCTTCTGAGACAGAGATCACTGGGTCACCAGGTGCAACAGTAGCTGTGTTGTGTTCTCCCTTTCAAAGCGGTCATAGAAGGCATTGAGTATATCTGGTAGTGAAGCATCCCTGCCATTCATGCTATTGGGCTTCACTTTGTAGGAAGTAACATCTTGCAAACCCTGCCAGAGTCAGAAACAATCCGAATGTTAAAAGGCCTGAACATATTTGTTAAGGTATAGTTATTTCCCATGGTAGGGGAGTCTAGGACAAGAGGGCACAGCTTCAGGATTGAAGGACGTCCATTTAGAACAGAGATGTAGAGAAATTACTTTAGTCAGCGGGTGGTAAATCCATGGAATTTGTTGCCACGTGTGGCTGTGGATGCCAAGTCATTGGGTGCATTTAAGGCAGAGATAGATTAGCCAGAACATCAAAGGGTTTGGGGAGAAGGCAAGGGATTGAGGATGACTAGAAGAATTGGATCAGCCCTTGATTGAATGGCAGAGCAGACTCAATGGGTTGAATGGCCTCCTTCTGCTCCTATATCTTATGGTCTTAAAAATGCTGCACTATTGGGAAGGTATGCTCCAGAAGCACTTTAAACTAAATACCTGTTTGTTGAATATTCAGTTTTGTAGTATGTGTAACTTGGGGGAACATGAATGTTTGGTCGCATGTTTACTATTTGTAAATAACATATTAGTATACTTAGTCACACTGGTTTCCTATCTCACTCACCAAAACCATGGACCAGTTTTAACATTACAGTTATGTCAATAGCTGACTGGGTCCCCAATCCAGTTTTTAGATGTTCTGTAAATCTTCTGCAATGTGGCTTTGGGTCGTGTGTCCAAGTATCACCTTTGTGTACTGTGGCAAATTCTGTTTGGTACTGCTTCTGTAAACATTTGCTTGGCTTAAGGTGCCATGTAAGGATTGCCAGTTTGTATTAACATTTTACTGCTTTACACAGAATTTGCAATGGTAAATTAAAATGCTGATTCTTTTAGGCAATGTAATTCCTTTTGACTGCACTTGACTTCTTCACAATCTCCATTATTTGTCGAGGTATCGAATTGCATTTGCTTTGTGAAAATATTATTTTGCATTAGAAGTTTACATGTCAGGAACTTCATTGAAAAAAATTACTTCTTGTTTTTGTTAGGGAAGATAAATTAAGGCTCAAATTTAGACCAAGAAATTACAAGCATTTTGAAATTCAATTTCCGTTATTGATGTGCTAAAGCCCTTAATCCTTTTAACACAAAAATAATTTTAAAATATAATTAATTTTAAATAAATATTTTGGATGTTGGGATCATGAACTAAAAATTCTGAATGAGCTACACAAAAACTGTGGCAGGAGAAAAAGTGTTGATGCTTCACATTGGTAACCTTTCTTTCAGTGATTATTAAGAGCAGCCAATAATATTGCACATTTCCTATCCCTTAGACTTATTTTGTTCAGAAGTCTCTTATCCCTTTAGGCTGTGCACAGTGATAGTTAGTAAAAATTAAAGGACACAGTTACTCTTACGAACAGAATATTTTGAAGACAGTCAAGTTCAGTAAGCATTGTGAGGTAGAGTACGTAAAAGCAATTTAATTTTACCTTGCCAAGGAATGTGACCCATTAGTGTGAGGAATCATAAAGTGCTGATTATCTTGTGCTGTTCTGCAATGACAAGATGTAATAATCACAATCATTGCCCTGCATATTTCTTGGTTAAGCTACAAGTTGTTGATGATTAGATGTGTTGTCTAGGATGCTTTGAATACATTCAAGAAGCACTCAAGCGAAGGACAGTTCACATGATGCTATTTTAGACTCCTAAGTTATGTTATTGCATTTTATCAGATAATGGAATCGTGCAGAGCATATCTATGATCTAAAACATACATACAAGCTACATTTACTTGTACATATACTTTTTATACATTCCCCATGAATTTTCTCAATGATATTGATTCCAAGTCCAGCAGTGGTTTTTATTTCAAAATGCTCCCTCTTGCATTCAAACTCCCCCATACCCTTCCCTGCAACATGTTTTTAGCTGCCCTCTGAGAGTGCAATACTTTTCTAATTCTCGGCAACTCTTGGCTCCAACACATTCATATACTGGTTCCTATGCCTTCACTTTCCACAACAATTAATCCCAAAACTCTCTCCCTAAAACTCTTCACTTCTTCAATGGTGGTGAGAAATTCTTCTTCTACATCTCCTGATTCTATGTCACCCCTTGCAAGGGACTGAATTTCATTCCTCACTAACAAAGCCACCCCACTCCCTCTGCCCACTTGTCTGTCCTTTCGATAGGATGAAGAAGAAGAAGAGGAGTAAAGAAATTGTGCAGCGCAACATCAGAGAACTCAGAAGAAGGCCGAAAAGCAGGACTCCCAGGGTGGTAATCTCCATTTTGCTTCCAGTCTCCACTTTGCTTCCAGTTCCTCATGCTGGTAAGGGCAGGAACAGGGAGATGGGGATCTGAATGTCTGGCTGAGGAGCTGGTACGGGAAGCAGGGTTTTAGATTCTTAGGCCACTAGGATCTGTTTTGGGGCAAGGATGAATGTACAAAAGGGACGGGTTGCACCTTAACAGGCGGGCAACCAGCATTCTGGCAGGCAGGTTTGCCACTGCTACACGGGTGTGTTTAAGCTAAGTAGTTGGGGGGGGGGGGTGGAGACAATCTGGAAATATAAGGATGGAGGTAAGGGGAAAGAGAGATTAAGAAAAGTTAAGAAAGACAACAGAATTAACGGGGCAGAAAGCTCAGGAAGGGATCGGAGCGTATGGCCAAGTGCAATAGGAATCGGTGTGAGAGGTGAGGGGAATAATTAAATTAAAATATCATATATGAATGCATGAAGTATAAGAAATAAAGTGGATGAGCTTGAGGCCCAGTTGGAAATTGGCAAGTATGATGTGGAAGGGATAACAGAGACATGGCTGCAAGAGGACCAAGGCCGGGAAATGAATATTCGAGGGTATACGTCCAATCAAAAGGACAACAGGTGGGAAGAGGGGGTGGGGTGGCTTTGTTGGTGAGGAATGAAATTCAATCCCTTGAGAGGGGTGACATAGAATCAGGAGATGTAGAGCCAGTATGAATTGAACTGAGCAATTGTAAGGGCAAAAAGACCCTAATGGGAGTTATCTGCAGGCCCCCAAATAGTAGCCTGGATATAGGGTGCAAGTTGAATCAAGAGTTAAAATTGGCATGTCGCAAAGGTAATGCTACGGTTGTTATGAGAGATTTTCAACATGCAGGTAGACTGGGAAAATCAGGTTGGTACTGGACCCCAAGAAAGGGAGTTTGTGGAGTGCCTCCGAGATGGATTCTTAGAACAGCTTGTTCTGGAGCCTACCAGGGAGAAGGGAATTCTGGATCTAGTGTTGTGTAATGAACCGGATTTGATAAGGGAACTCGAGGTAAAGGAGCCATTAGGAGGTAGTGACCATAATATGATAAGCTTTAATCTACAATTTGAGAGGGAGAAGGGAAAATCGGAGGTGTCAGTATTACAGTTGAACAAAGGGAACTATGGAGCCATGAGGGAGGAGCTGGCCAAAGTTCAATGGAACAATACCCTGGCAGGGAAGACAGTGGAACAACAATGGCAGGCATTTCAGGGAATAATACAGAAAGTGCAGGATCAGTTCATTCCAAAGAGGAAGAACAATTCTAAGGGGATTAGGGGCTGACAAGGGAAGTCAAGGACAGTATAAAAATAAAAGAGAAGTATAACATTGCAAAGATGAGTGGGAAGCCAGAGGTTTGTGAAACTTTTAAAGAGCAACAGAAGATTACTAAAAAGGCAATATGGGGAGAAAAGATGAGGTACGAAGGTAAGCTAACCAAGAACATAAAGGAGGATAGTAAAAGCTTCTTTAGGTATGTGAAGAGGAAAAAATTAGTTAAGACCAAATTTGGGCCCTTGAAGACAGATACAGGTGAATTTATTATGGGGAACAAGGAAATGGCAGACAAGTTGAATAGGTACATTGTTTGTGTCTTACCTAGTGAAGACAGATCCAATCTCCCAGATGCAATAGTGGCCAGAGGACCTAGGGTAATGGAGGAACTGAAGGAAATTCACATTAGGTAGAAAATGGTGTTGGGTAGACTGATGGGACTGAAGGCTGACAAATCTCCAGGGCCTGATGTTCTGCATCCCAGGGTACTTAAGGAGGTGGCTCTAGAAATTGTGGACGCATTGGTAATCATTTTCCAATGTTCTTTAGATTCAGGGTCAGTTTCTGAGGATTGGAGGGTAGCTAATGTCATCCTACTTTTTAAGAAAGAAGGGCGGGAGAAAACAGGGAATTATAGACCAGTTAGCCTGACATCAGGGGTGGGGAAGATGTTGGAGTCAATTATAAAAGATGAGATAGCAGCACATTTGAATAGCAATTACAGGATCAGTCCAAGTCAGCATGGATTTACGACGGGGAACTCATGCTTGACAAATCTTCTGGAATCTTTTTGAGGATGTAACTATGAAAATGGACAAGGGAGATCCAGTGGATGTAGTGTACACCTGGACTATTGTGTGCAGTTTTGGTCTCCAAATTTGAGGAAGGACATTCTTGTTATTGAGGGAGTGCAGTGTAGATTCATGAAGTTAATTCCCGGGATGGCAGGACTGTCATATGTTGAAAGATTGGAGCAACTGGGCTTGTATACACTGGAATTTAGAAGGATGAGAGGGTAGCTGGTTGAAACATATAAGATCATTAAGGAATTGGATACGCTAGAGGCAGGAAAAACGTTCCCGATGTTGGGGGAGTCCAGAACCAGAGGCCGCAGTTTAAGAATAAGGGGTAGGCCATTTAGAACAGAGATGCGGAAAAACATTTTCACCCAGAGAGTTGTGGATTTGTGGAATGCTCTGCCTCAGAAGGCAGTGGAGGCCAATTCTCTGGATGATTTCAAGAAAGAGCTAGATAGAGCTCTTAAAGATAGCAGAGTCAAGGGATATGGGGAGAGGGCAGGAATGGGGTACTGATTGTGGTTGATCAGCCATGATCACAGTGAATGGCGGTGCTGGCTCGAAGGTCAAAAGGACTATTCCTGCACCTACTGTCTATATTCTACTTTTAAAACATGCTTTTTTAAAAAAATAAGGTATTTCAGTGTTAAAGCTTTTGATCAAATGCACCAAGGTCATTTCACATGCTTTGTTGTAAAATAACATTTGAAAATACCTGTATGAAATTCCTAAGGATGTTCTAATGTTTTAAATACTGCATGCATTCTTGTTTTGCCATTGATTGACTGCTGTATCTAAAGACGCCAATGTCAAAACTCTCACATTGTAAACTCTATTATTTATTTGACACCTCTATGTGACAAAATTCTTAGCAATTCTATCATGAGCACAGCAGTCAAACCAAGATAAAAAGAGGTTGAATTTTTCCAGCGTATTAACTGAAATGAAACAGATTGATCAGTACACTTATTTTGAGCACATAGCATATTATTCTTTGATTGTTACCATCAGACATGCATTTGCACTCAATCATTGTGTCTAAAGAAGTCACATGGAGAACTCATCATCATCTTTATTTGTCAACTCATGAGTGCATGAAGTAAATGATTGGAAGTAAATTCACAGAGTAGTATGTAACTGGTTTTTGCCAGGCCATGCGTGCGATGTAATGAAACAATATTGATTTTAAGAATGTGCTGGAAAGGCAGGGAATATGATCCATGATCTCGATTAATAAGACAAATGAAAATAGCTTTCACTAACTTCATGAAGAAGTGACTTTAAAGACAGTAAAAATTTTACTAAGAAACTCATCATGATGAGTTAAAGAAACGGTATTGCCAAGGTACAACAACCTCTCATTCAATGTCAGCAAGACCAGGGAGATAATTTTTCAAGGTGGAGGAAACCAGAAGTCCATGAGCCAGCCCTGACTAAGGGGGGTGGGGGAGCAGAGATGGAGAGGATCAGCAACTTTAAATTTCTTTGTGTTATCATTTCAGAGATCTGTTCTGGGCCCAGCACTTAAGTGCCATTACAAAGAAAGCAAAGCAGCGCCTCTTAGAAGTTTGCATAGATTCCGTATGACATCTAAAATTTTGACAAATTTCTAGAGACATGTGGTGGAGAGTATATTGACTGGTGGCATCATGACCTGGTATGGAAACACCAATGCCCTTTTATGGAAAAGCCTACAAATATTGATGGATACGGCCCGGTCCATCGCGGGTAAAGTCCTCCCCACCATTGAGCACATCTACATGGAGTGATCTCACAGGAAAGCAGCATTCATCCTCAAGGACTCCACCATCCAGAGCAGGCTCCCTTCTCGTTGCTGCCATCAAGAGCCTCAGGGCCCACACCACTAGGTTCAAGAACAGTTATTACCCCTCAATCATCAGGCTCCTGAACTAGAGGTGTTAACTTCATTCAGCTTCACTTACCTCATCACTGAACTATTCCCACTCAACTGGACTCACTTTCAAGGACTCTACATCTCATCATCTCAATAGTTATTGCTTATGTATTATTATTATTATTATTATTATTGTTATTTCTCCTTTTCTCTTTCTTTGCATAGCTTTTTTTTTGGCAAATAGGTTGTTGTCCATCCTGCTGGGTGAGATCTTTCTTTGGTTCTCGTATTTACTGTAATAGCCCACAAGAAACAGAATGCCAGGGTTGTCTCCTCTGAAGAAAACAAACACAATAGTCTTCCTCGTAAACCTACATGAGCCAATAATGCTTTCCAACAAAAATACTTACATTAACTTCAATTGTAATGAGCAAATGCTGTCCCTTATTCACTCAGCCTCTCTCAGTCTCTGAGGTGGTTTGATGATCCTCCTTGGTCTGCCACCCGTCTCCACGGGTGTACTGCTTTCACTTGCTGTGTCCAGTCTCTGATCAACATGTTCCTTTCTTTCACGTCCTTCTGACAAGATCCTATCTGTTTCTCTGTTCTTGTTCTTGCTGTGTGACCATATTCCACTTCCGGTGCCTCATAGTGGAGCCCCGAACTACATTTATGCGATCAGTGAGTCATTGCATGACTTCCGATTGAATCTGTCTCAATTGACAGAGATCCTTTAGTTGGCTGTGTGTCGCAGATAGCAATTCCTCCTGTTAGCTTATGTTGAATTGGTGCTGTTGCTCTGACCTTGGGGAATGCATGCTCTCCGATCGTGGAGATATTTTTTGATTTCCAATCTTTAACTGGAAGTGGATGAGAGACAGATTTTGAACCACAGATGCATGATGTGGAAGCAAGACTGGAGGCTTCTTCATCATGATCTCCAACTGAAGGTTTAGGTTCGTATCCTACTCTGACACTATGTTACGATTGTTCTTTTACAAAGACAAACGTGTGGATTTTCAAACAATAATGCATTTATTAAAATGAGATAGTCATGGCTTCTAGCTTCATACTTTAACCCGCCAAGAGCGTCTGACTTGTTCACTGATGTCACTTGCAGTTCCGGGTCAACCACCACATTATAGATTAGGAATTGAGGTTCTTTATTATGTGCATGCATAATAACACAGGCAACACCAGAGTAAAGGATATCTAAAGTTCAGGGATCAAAAGCTTTAATGATTTTATTAATACCAGAACTCCTTACAACTCCAGTTATTGGCATAATACATGTTCACTTTGAGACAATCTTTACCATCATATTTGGGAAGCAAAACTCACTCAGTGTGTGATGCACAGACCCAATACTGTTAATACCATACAACTATTGTTATCCAGTTTTATTCAGAATCTGAATATTACAAACAATGTCAGGATTTAATCTTCTTTGTTAGTTAATCCAATGAAACTGATGGTGAATAGACAGAGGTCGTTTCAGATGTCATTCAGTTGAGGATTTTACCATACTACTATTGGACAGAGAGCTTCAGAATTTAAACATAGAAACATAGAAAGTAGGTGCAGGAGTAGGCCATTCGGCCCTTTGAGCCTGCACCGCCATTCAGTATGATCATGGCTGATCATCCAACTCAGAACCTTGTACCTGCTTTCTCTCCATACCCCCGATCCCTTTAGCCACAAGGGCCATATCCAACTTCCTCTTAAGTATAGCCAATGAACTGGCCTCAACTGTTTCCTGTGGCAGAGAATTCCACAGATTCACCACTCTCTGTTTGAAGAAGTTTTTCCTCATCTCGGTCCTAAAAGGCTTCCCCTTTATCCTTAAACTGTGACCCCTCGTTCTGGACTTCCCCAACACCGGAAACAATCTTCCTGCATCTAGCCTGTCCAATCCCTTTAGAATTTTATACGTTTCAATAAGTTCCCCCCCTCAATCTTCCAGTGAGTATAAGCCTAGACGATCCAGTCTTTCTTCATATGAAAGTCCTGCCATCCCAGGAATCAATCTGGTGAACCTTCTCTGTACTCCGTCTATGGCAAGAATGTCTTTCCTCAGATTAGGGGACTAAAACTGCACACAACACTCCAGGTGATTTAGATTTAGACCTGACTGCATTGAAGAACTGGTGACATAGTTCCAATTCAGAATGGCATGAAAGTTGCTGGGGAACATAGAGGTGCTAGTGTTCCCATAAACCAGCTGTCCTTGTCCTCTGCTTATGTACTTCACATTTGTTTTATTTTTGAGTACAGTAGTTAATATCAATTTAAAGATTTTTTTTCTCTTTATTCATCAGCAATGTTTCATTACTGGCTAAAATGATTTTTAAAATAATTGGGTTATTTTAATTGCCATTTATGTTTACTCTTCCAATATAATTTCTTATTGTGCTCTTTTTTTGTTTGTTCTTTCAATAATTCCATTCTCATCCTTTCAATATTAGTTTCTAACCTAATACTTGGCTCTTTGTTTCGCGTCTGTTTATATTCTTACTTTCAACTGTTTTGTTATGGGACCAATTGGCTGATATTTACACATACTGGCGATTCTTATCTGCTCCATTGCACTTACTGGATCCAGTAGTGGTTTATGTGCCGAGTAAGAAAAGAATTATGGTATACCATAAAATCTCCATTCAATTTTCTCATTTCCCTTTTCTTATCCCTGCTTTATTTTGGGATAAATTTGAAATCTCCTTTGATTACCATTGAATGTTTTTCCTTTACATGCTTTATAAATTTACTTATTTGCTTCTTTCAATGTGAATGGGATATCTTTGCTGATAAGCTAAATCTCTGCATATCTCTTGTCTCAATCCTATGAGTGTTTAATGTTGGCTTTGCTTCTGGTTTCCAATGTTACATGTAGCTGCTGATCAATAGATACTACTCTTTAAATCCTCAACTCCAGCTAGCTTTTCTTTCACTCTCCTCTCTATTAATTTCAGTTACATCCAACAATATATAACACAAGCTCTCTTCATTGTAAAGATGTGCTTCAGATGTGCCAAACATAATTATGCCTCCAAAATAAGTTATTATTATTACTTCCTCCTTTTGTTTTATTTAGAGATTGATGGAGCATTCAATTCATTTTATTAATTCCTCCTACTGATTATTTGCTAAAATCTTTGAAACTATACTTTCCTTTGAAAATATCCTTATATTATAACTTTGCAATGAAATGGTATGTGAAAGTGGGATAGGAATAGAGCATGTGAAAGCACACGAAAGAGCAAGAGAGATCATTCATTATTGAATTGCTCCACCTTGGGTATTGGCTTAGAGGGTGCCTGGGACGTCTTTGGGGAGCGGTGTCTCAGAAAGGCAGTGTCCATTATTAAGGACCTCCAGCACCCAGGGCATGCCCTTTTCTCACGGTTACCATCAGGTAGGAGGTACAGAGGCCTGAAGGCACACACTCAGCGATTCAGGAACAACTTCTTCCCCTCTGCCAACCGATTCCTAAATGGACATTGAACCCTTAGACACTACCTCACTTTTTCTAATATACAGTATTTCTGTTATTTAGCATGTTTTAAAATGTATTCAATATACATACACAGTAATTGATTTACTTACTTATTACTTTTTTTCTCTTCTAGATTATGTATTGCATTGAATTGCTGCTGCTAAGTTAACAAATTTCACGTCACATGCTGGGTGATAATAAACCTGATTCTGAATATACACTTGGTGGCCACATTATTAGGTACACCTGCACACCAGCTCATTAATGCAAATATCTAATCAACCAATCACGTAGCAGCAAGATAATTTATAAAATCATGTAGACATGGTCAAGAGATTAATTTATTGTTCAGATCAGATATTAGAATGAAGAAGGTTGTGAATGATTGATTGCTGGCTGTAAATGGGGTGTTATGAATATCTCAAAAACTGCTGATCTCCAGGGATTTTCGTGCATAAAAGTCTTTAGAGGTTACAGAGAATTGTGAGCTAAACAAAAGACACCCAATGAGTAGCTGTTATGTAGACAAGAATGCATTGTTAATGAGAAAGCTCAGTGGAGAATGATCAGAATACTCAAGCTAACAAGGCAGCGACGGTACCTTAAGTAACTGTGTGTTATAACGGAGGTGTGCAGGAAAGCTTCTCTGTATACACAACAAGTCAAACCTTAAAGTGGATGGGCTACAGCTGCTGAAGACCATATACATACAAAAATACAGTGGCCACTTTATTAGAAACAGGGGGTACATAACGAAGTGGCCACTGAGTGTTCTGTATATGCTGAAATTCCTCTCAGTGGAACAGGTATCAATAGGGATGCAGGGCAAGGAGCAGAACCCAAAAAGGTAGGCGGAGGGAAGGCCTCCATAAACCTCTCAACTCAAACCGTTTTTAAAAAGATTTAAAGATTAGCTTTCATTCTCACATGCACCGTACATCAAAACATTGAAGTATACAATGAAATGCATCAAATTAAATCAGTGAGGATTGTGCTGAGCAGCCTGCAAGTCTCACCATACTTCTGGTGGCAACATAGCATGTCCACAACTACTAACACTAACTGAAAGCCTTTGAAATGTGGGAGGAAACTGGATCACTTGGAGGAAATCTACACAGTTATGGGGAGAGCATATAAAGTCTTTACAGACGCTGGTAGGAGTTGAACCTCAATCTGTGATTGTTGTATAGTGCCCCATACTCCACATTATCACTTTCTCATATTCCCTTGTCACAGAAGCATCAATTGATCTTCAAATGATAGCTTTGGCATCATGAAGCCAAGAACAGTGTGACTAAGAAAGATCTTACTGAAAGATTGGATGGGAATGGCCTCAAGGATTAGAAACAACAAGAATCCACTGCTCTGTAATGACAGGGAGCACCCTCAAAAGGAAAAATAGGTTCTAGCAACAAAGGATTTCTCTCTGGCAAATCATTTGTTGTTCCAGATTCCAGCATCTGTAGTCTGCAGTGTCCAAGCTCACTGATGATTTCAAGAATCAATGAAGTATGACAAATGCATTGGAATATACATTAGGCACTTAAGAGAAGACAATATCAAGCTTCAGACATTTAGCTAACTGCAGCCTTCTCTCTGCCCCTTGATCTATCATCTTTGATCATATACAGTATTTCACAAGTGGTGAACAACTCAATACAGTGGAGCCAAGATATTATCCAGTATATTATAGGATCTGATATTTGATAGGATGGACAGAGGATACCATTCCCCCAATGAGACCATTGTGGTGCAACCAATTGAGCTCCTGCCTCCTGGTGCCAGAGACCTGGATTCAACACTGATCTCTGGTACCCTCTGCATAGAGTTTGCATATTCTCCCTATGACTGTGTATGTTTCCTCTGGATGTTCTAATTTCCTTCCATATCCCAAAGATATGTGGGTCAGACAGATAAACGGACACTGTAAATTGCCCCGGTATATAGGTGGGTGGGAGGAGCTGATGAGAACGTGGGGTGAATAGAAAATGATATTAATGCATGATTATTGTAAATGGGTGGATGACGGTTGACATGGACTCAGTAGACTGAAGACCCCATCTCTGTTTTCTATGATCAAAGGAGGGGATAACCTTTGAGATAAAACATTCAGAGGTAAGGTCTAAAATAAGTCTTTTAAAGCAACAGGAAGTTCAAAACATTGCTACTTAAAAACCAACTGCAACTCCACATATCAAAGTATTTCAAAATAGAATTTGACTGTTTTGTTTTTTTTTGAATCAGGGTAAATAAAGAGTTAAGATACAGATCAACAATAATCTAATGCAATGAGAAACATGCTTGAGGATCTGAACAATTTATTCTTAAAAGCAACTTGATCACCCTAGGGAAGTCTGATGCAAATAAAAAAAAATGCTTCTGCTGATTTTAACTTTTGTTGTGCTTAGAAGGGTATAAAAAACCACCATGCTTTGAAAATAATAGGATGGTAACCTTACAGAATTAGGGCACATCCTCCCTCCCAGCTACAACCCCACTCTCAAGCCTACCTTCTACCCTTCCTCCCTGCACCCTGCCTCAAACATCCAATGAAGCAGTCACTTAGATAATTAAGATTTGTACACCATTTTGAAAAAGCAACTTGACTGTCAGATTGAATGATTTTTCTTTGTTTCAAGTAGGGGATGAGCAATACCGGCAGCTCTGATAAAGGCAGGCAGTGTTAAGAAGAATAAGTATTTAATTGATCTGTTGTTCTTTGATAATCCTTGTTGTTCTTACTGAGCAATCCTTGGAGTGATGGTCATTCTAATGACTTGTTCAATTTTACACTTTCCCAGCACCTCAACCAGGAATTTATTTGTCCTGTTCAACTATGAATTACAACTCTTGTGTTGTATTTAGACCTTATAACTATATACCAAATGAACTTACCAATTGCAAGTAGCAGAAAGGCCAATGGTTCAGGATTTAACACTACACTTTTTGACATAATCAATTGGATTACCATCTCAGATTCAGCAACAGATAACTAGGAATGAACTGTTTTTTTTTTAAATAGTTTAATTATATCTTCACTAAGAGAAGTGGACACTTCTGCTTTCTATTAATGGTTAAAAGAATTGTCACTGCTGCATTGACAGTAAGTTATCAGTGTAGCATGAGAAGTGGGTGGGGAAAACAGTAGGGAATGGCAGAGGGGGAAGTGAATACTGGATATGAAAGAGCATAGCAGAGGGGTGATGGGAAGAAGGGGTGAAATGGGAGAATTTCCTTACAGAATCTCCACCATCATGCAGCTATTCTCCTGGTAACCCAAAGAAACACTGAGAAGGTAGAGATTTACTTTTTTTTTTAGGTGATCTTCATAAAATGTTGACAGAACATATTGGACGTCTTTAACATCTGTCTCAAAGGTCTCCCACTAATATTCAAATCTCCAACAAAAACTGACCAGCAGAGGGTAGTATATTTTTATGTAGCACTCAGAATCAACAATGTAAAATTGTTTTCTCCCAGTCCACAGTTTGCTGCTGGGGAAGTTTGCAAGTGCACATGATAGCTACCAAAATGCCAGTTGGCTTCGTTAATTAACACTGCAGAGCAATTTAAAAGACCATAGGACCAGGCATACATGCAGAATTAGGCCACTTGGCCTGTCAAATCTATTCTGCCATTCAATCATGGCTGATCCTTCTTCTTCTCCCACTCCCCAGTCTTATTCCAGTAACCCTTGATACTGTGTCCAATCAAGAGCCTATCAAGCTCAGCCTTAAATACACCCAGTGACTTGGCCCCCACAGCGGCCTGTGGTAATAGATTCCACAAGTTCATCACCCTCTGGCTAAAGAGATTTCTCTGCATCTCTTTTTTTAAATGGATTGCCTGAGGCTGTGCCCTCATGTCCTAGATTCCACTACCATGAGAAACATCCTTTTCACATCTACTCTGTCTAGGACTTTCAACATTTGAAAGGATTCAATGAGATTCAAAGATACATTTAAAGTCAGAGAAATGTATACAATATACATCCTGAAATTCTTTTTCTTCCCGCTCATCCTTCTAAATTGTAGTGAGCACAGACCCAGGGC
The DNA here is from genome assembly GCF_030144855.1 of Hypanus sabinus. Taxonomy (NCBI): domain Eukaryota; kingdom Metazoa; phylum Chordata; class Chondrichthyes; order Myliobatiformes; family Dasyatidae; genus Hypanus; species Hypanus sabinus. The sequence goes on from NC_082715.1 coordinate 47,739,518, forward strand.
TATCAAGCAGTCCTTGTATGATAACCCTTTCATTCCTATAATCATCCAAGTGAACCTCCTCTGGATCCTCTCCAATGCCAGCACATCTTTTCTTAAATGAGGAGCCCAAACCTGTTCAAAATACTCAAGGCGAGGTCTTACCAGTGCCTTATAAAGCCTCAGCATCACATCCCTGCTTTTGTATTCTAGACCTCTTGAAATGAATGTCAACATTGCATTTGTCTTCCTCACCATCAGCTCTACCTGCAAATTAATTTTTCAGTTGTTCTACACAATTATTAGCTTCTTGATGATCACTTGGGTTCCTCAACCCAGAACTAACATTTATCCCTGTCTAGAATTGGCATCTTCTACTAAATATGAGTTGAACTGACTTGTTAGCTCAGGCCCCTTCAACCCTGAGTGGTGTTCGAACATCTAAAGGCACCAATCAGAATTTTTTCTAGTTGCTTCTTAATGTAAACCATCTGGAAACAGTCCAAATGCTATTACACTTTTGCTTCGCCAGCTTTTATCTATTTCTTTGCCCTGTTTCACTGACTGAGCTATTAAAGCAATCATTTTAAACAGGTGATTGCCTCCATTAAACTAATGGAGAACAATTTGATGGATTAAAGGATTCGAACATCAATGAGAATAATGTTAGTGTCTTCTAACCACCATCATGGCATAATGCCGCATGGAGTAATGTTGGAAAAGGAACCTGAATATTGGTAGAGTGACAACCATGAACAGTTCACTGTATCTGTAGCTGATGCATTTCTATTTTGTCTCTCAGTTTGAACTTAAAAATTCAAATGCACCTTCTGGTTCATGACTCATTTGACAACCCCTAATAAATGCTCCATTACTGATGAACGATTCCCTACATTAAACTTTGCAAAACATGCCTCAGGAAAAAGGCTTCTTCAGTTCCAATGTTCTGCAGTTGATAATTCTAATTGCAAATTAAGAAATTAAAGCAGATGGCAACATCAAAAACAACTGCTGTTTCAAATTGTTTAAACTAACAGAAACCAACATTAAAATATCTGAAAATGATCAAAAGTCATATCAGATCCAGAGCCATTGTCTTATGACAACAGGTTGAATTAATAAACTGAAGATGAATTTCAGTTCCAACTGAAATGGCAGCTCAGTTCTATAAATCTGGAATTAATAATTGCATTCAAATGAACACAAGATGTTGGATTTTATCAAAACCCAATAGTGCAGAAGGAAACAGGATTGGAAGTTGCATTTTTCTGAGTAGAACTTATCACTTACCACATCACTTGGATTTCCTATTGACCAGCACTTGCCTGCTTCATACCGAGAACTCAGAATCTGTTGGCTGACACGGCTGGTATCAAACAGGCTGCATGGTAGTGTAGTGGTTAGCACTTTACAGTTCCAGCAATTTGGGTTTGATTCCTGCAGCTGCCTGTAAGGAATTTGTATATTCTCCCCTTGACTGTGTGGTTTCCTCCCACAGTCCAAAGATGTACTAATTGGTAGTTTAATTGGTCATTGTAAATTGTCCTGTGATTAGGCTAGGATTAAATCAGGAGTTACTGGGTGGCATGGCTTGAAAGCTGGAAGGGTCCATTCTGCACCATATGTCAATACAGAAATAAGTCCTGCGTAGTAGCAGGGTCTTTAGGGAAAGGGAGACCAGAAGCAAACCATACCCACACAACTGATGACGAAACACTTGGATGGTAAAACCACCACCCCTCCTCCCTCGCCAACTTTATCATCTGTCAAACCGTTGAGTTTTTGTAATGTTTCTGAATATCCTTGATATTTCAAAAGCATTAAAAACCTTTAGTTCTGGAACAAAAAACATATAAGGTAAAATTTAAAATGATAACAACCATTATTGCAAACACAAATAATTTAAACAAAATTTACTTAGTCTTAGCTTCCTGGCAGTTGCAAAATCTTCATTGAAGATGAGCAAAGTCATTGATCCCACATTGGATGCATCCATAAGTTCTTCACACAAAGTTTAGCAAAGTCTCAAGTACAATGATAAATTCTCAGCTGAGGTCCTTCTGTTCTCTTTCCTCCTTTTCCTGCAAGCAACAATTTTCTTTCATCTCTAAATTTTCTCAATTCCAGTAGAAAATCACTGAAAGGAAACACCAACTCAGCTTCCCAAAGATGCTACCTGACTTGCTGAATAGGTCATATTTTGATGTTGTATTACGTTCCTTAGGGCTGCATCAAAGACCTTGGTGTATTTAGCTGCTTCATTACAGCTGCCCTAGTCTCCATTACAAGTTCAGATGCTTGCAGCTGTTGCACTCTTATTCTGATATTTCAAACTCAAGTTCAAGTTTATTGTCATCTGACATATACAACCAAACGAAAGCATGTCCAGGCCAGGTTACACCCACACAGCATATATTACACACAGCTCATGAAACAAAATATTACCACAAATAAGTTAGTAAAATATAATTCAAAGTGCATGTAGTGTGCAACACAAGTAAACAGTGAAAAGGGAGCCACTCGCTGTCCTGGAGATTAAGTCCTCAGTGGTGGCAGAATATTCATTAATCTCTCAGCCTGAGGGAATAAGGTATTACTCAGTCTAGCATTCCTAGTTCTTCCTTCATGATGGTATTAGGCCAAAGTGATAGCAGTGGGATGATAGGGATCTTCAACAATGCTTCAGACTCGTCATGTACAATAATTCCAGTAAATGTAACAAATAGGGGAGGAGGATGACCCTAGTGATCCTCTTAGTGGTTTTTGCCATCCTCTGCAGGGTCTTGCCGTACGATGCTTTGCGGCTTCCATACCACACACTAACGCAGCCAGACAAGGTGCTCTGGAGATGCTCCCGTAGAAAGTTAATAGAATTGGGGGTGGTGGGGTGGTGTCTTGTACATCTCAATTTCCTCACCACTGTGCATTCCTGACTAGTGAGCTGTTGTGGGTCCAGATTAGATTGTCTATTCTGCGCACACCGAGGAACTTTGTGCTGTCCACTTTCTCCACGGCAGAGTCACTGATGTGCAATGGAGAGCGGTTGGCCTGTGCCTTCCTGAAGTCCACAATCATCTCGCTTATCTTATCCACGTTGAGATTTGGTCTGTTGTTCTCACACCATTTTAACAAGCCTCTCTACCTCCTCTCTGTATGCCGACCCAACATTTTGCTGATGAGGCCACCCACTGTAGTATCATCAGCGAACTCGGTGATATGGCTTGAGTTGAATCTGCCAGTGCAGTCATAATTCAGCAGCATGAACAGCAGAAGACTGAGATCACAACCCTTGGGGGGGGGGGGGGGGGGGGCACCAGTGTTCAGCGTGATGGAGCATGAGATGCGGTTACCAACTAGGACTGTCTCGGGTTTTTCCATCAAGATATCCAAGATCCAGTTACAGCGAGAAGTGTTGAATCAGAATCAGGTTTATTATCACCAGCATGTGATGTGAAATTTGTTAACTTAGCAGCAGCAGTTCAATGCAATATATAATCTAGCAGAGAGAGAATAAAAAATAAATAAAATAAAAAATAAAAATAAATAATCAAGTAAATCAATTACGTATATTGAATAGATTATTAAAATATGCAAAAACAGAAATACTGTATATTAAAAAAATGTGGTAGTGTCCAAAGATTCAATGTCCATTTAGGAATCGGATGGCAGAGGGGGAGAAGCTGTTCCTGAATCGCTGAGTGTGTGCCTTCAGGCTTCTGTATCTCCTACCTGATGGTAAAAGTGAGGAAAGGGCATGCCTTGGGTGCTGAAGGACTTTAATAATGGACGCTGCTTTTCTGAGGCACTACTTCCTGAAGATGTCCTGGGTTCTTTGTAGGCTAGTGCCCTAGATGGAGCTAACTAGATTTATAACCTTCTGCAGCTTCTTTCATCCAATGAGGACAGTTTACTCACCAGCCTCTGAGGAATGATTGTGTTAAACACTGAGCTGAAGTTGATGGACAACATCATGGTGTATGAGGCATTGTTTTCTCAGTGGGACAGGATGGTGTGGAGGGCCATGGTTATGGAATCATTAGTGGACCGGTTTGAGCAGAATGGGAACTGGAAAGGGTTCAATGTAGCTGGAAGGTAAGACTTTAATATGATCCATTACTAGCCGCTTGAAGCACTTTATGATTATTTAAGTCAAGTGCCATTGGGCGATAAACAGTTAGGCTAGACAGATACTGTTGGCCTCTTGGGCAACAGAATGATGGTGTCTGCCCTGAAGCCTGCAGGAACAGTGAGTGGACTGCTTTAGAGAGATATTAATGATGTCCATTAAGACCTCTGTTAACTGGACCACATAGTTCCTCATCAGCTGACAAGGTACGTTGACAACCTCTGCACCTTTGCATGAGTTTACCCTGGCTGTGGCCTGATAGGGTGCCCGTTACTTATGAACAGAGGGGGCTTTCCACATTGTCACATCTTTCAATTGGTCAAATCATGCATAGGAAGCATTCAGCCTCTGAGGAAAAGAGGCTTCACTGTCATTGACACGTAGGGTGGACATAATCAGTTATGGGTTGTATACCTTGCCATCTGTGCCATCTGTGCTATCTGTGGTGTCACAAAGGTGTCTGTGGATTTTCTACATGATACTTCCGAGGCATCAACATTTAGTGTAATGCTGATCAAGGAAGCTAATATTTGTTGAGTTTAACTTCGAAACTGTTCAGATTTTGAAGGAGCTCATGCGCGTGTGAAGCAAGAAAGACAGTATTCAGACTTAGATTGGAAATTAGTAATTGGTAGCCACACAATTGCCATGATTCAGTCACTGGTTTCTGGTCCATATATGGATACAGCTCCAACACATAGGAAGCTAAATACTATACAGGGAAAATTAGATTGCTTGATCAGCACCCTACACACTGCACTAAATGCTGATGCCTCTGAGGCACCGTCTAGAAAATGATCTGCATCAGCTCATTAAGGGTCCTAACCACATGACGCTACTTTAGAAGGACAATGAGAGCCAGTGCATGACAGCACCACCATCTGTGAGCTTCCTCCAATAATAAGGCAGCTTTACTTTGTTAAGTATCACTATTCCCTCATCTTCACCAGTTTGAATTCTAGATCTGCCTAACTGTGGAAGTACCTTCATCACAAACACAACCATTTAGGGCAGAGATGAGGAGGGACTGCTTTTCCCAGAGTGTGGTGAATCTGTGGAATTCTCTGCCCAATGAAGCAGTGGAGGTCACCTCAATAAATATATTTAAGACAAGGTTGGATGGATTTTTCATGGTAGGGAAATTGAGGGTTATGGGGAAAAGGCAGGTAGGTGGAGATGAGTCCATAGCCAGATCAGCCATGATCTTATTGAATGGCGGGGCAAGCTCGACAGGCCAGATGGCCGACTCCTGCTCCTATTTCTTATGTTATGTTCTTATGTATCAATATAAAATAAATGTAGATGGAAAAGACTACTTCTTCTCTGTTGTTACATAGTTGATTCAATAATTCTCAGTTTCATCAGTCTCTGGACAGTTTCCTAGTCTATGATGTTATTATGAACTCCACTTAATGAGTTTTACAGATTAGATTAATTTTATCAGCAGAATGTAGTTGAGACTTAATTATATTTAAGTGTTACTTTAAAACAAATAAATTTGCTTGGTTTTCAAAAAGTGAATTTAAGCCAGATAGTTTAATTTTCAAAATGCCACATTTACTGGCAAACCACAGATCACGGAACCAATCTAACTGATTAGTCATGAACAGGTTTCCCAGAAAGAAGATATTAGGATGTATGTGCAGCCAAAGAATCAGAGAAGTCTTGGAATAAAGCTGGACCAAATCAGAAGAAAACTGCTGTTTATGTCCAGTGACCAGGAAAGTGAAAATGAATCAAAAAGCTGCAGATGCAGGGAATCTAAAACAAAAACAGAAAATTTGTGGGTGACACAAAGGTTGGCAGCATAGTCGACAGCAAGGGAGGCTATCAAAATTAGTAGCACAATCTGAACCAGCTGAAAAATGCCAAAAAATGGCAAATGGAATTTAATGCAGACAAGTGTGAAGTGTGCACTTTGGGAGGACAAACTATGATAGGACTTATACGGTGAATAGTAGGATACTATGAGTGTGGAAGAACAGAGGGATCTGGGAATACAGATCCTTAATTCCTCAAAAGAGCAGTCACAAGTAAATAGAACCATAAAGAGAGTTCTTCATAATGGCCTTCATAAGTCTAAGAAAGACATTGCTGAGACCTAATTTGAAGTATTGTGTGCTATTCTGGTCACCTACATACCTACAGGAAAGACATCAAGAAGATTTAAATGTGCAGAGTAAATTTACAAGGATGTTGCCAGGATTGGAGCTGTGTTCAAGTTGAATAGTCTAGAATTTTATTTTCAGAAGCATAGGAGAATGGGGGGAGATTTGATAGAGGCATACAAAATTATAAGAGGTATAGATGAGGTTAATTTAAGCAGGATTTTCCACCCAGGTTGGGTGAGACTAGAACTAGTGATTTTGTGAAGTATTTAAAGATAACTGAAGGGGAGATTCTTCACTCAGAGTGTGGTGCTTATGGAATGAGCTGTCAGCAGAAGTGGTGAATGCTGGTTCCAATGCCACATTGAAGAGAAGTTTGGATAATTTCATGGATGGGGCATGCGGATCAAAGGATCAAGGCAAAATAACAGTTTGGAATGAATTCAGTGGGCTGAAGTGCTCTATGACTCTATAGTTCTATGACTAAATGCTTAAAATGTTTAGCAGGCCAGGCAGCATTAGAGGATAAAGAAACAATCAACATTTCAAATCCAAAATCCTTCAGCCAAATCCTGGCAGAAATTGCTTTCAATGCTTTCCTCAGTCCATTGAAGGCTGGTTTCAACTGTGGGAAACAAAAGAGAAAATAGTTTTCTAGAAATATCAGAGATTTTTGTAGAATAATGCACATCAATTCTAAATTCAGACCAAGAGTGCAGGATAAATTTAACGTGAAAAATGACTCTAACACCAGCAAAACCATGTTAAAAATAAGATATGCATACCATATGAATGGTATTGTATCCAATGTTTGGGAAAGATAGAAGGGAGAGCTTATATTGGCATTATAGCCAGATGCCTATTGTCCAGCACAGTAGATTGTTAATTTTGCAGTAACCACCCACCTTTCATGTAAGGGTTCCCCATTGGTTCTTTCCTCCTACTTCATATCCATCTACACTTGCAAACAATCTTTGCCGCTTTATAAGTTGTTAAATCTGATCACCGAATAGAAGAAATGATGTACAATCTCTTTTTTAGTGGGTTGGGATACAAGTAGTGCCAGCAAGCAGTTCAACACCCTTAAGTGACATAGTTCTACTTTCTTTCTGATTGTCCACTCAATTCAGAATTAGAATCACCTTATTGCCAGTATATGAAAGATACCAGCATAAAACACAGGACAATACCATAACAGACAACACAACAGCAGCCAAAAATCTACAAGACAGTAGTTCAAACAGTCTGATCAATAAACAATTAGCAGGATGGTCAAATGCACAAATATTAATATTCAAACTTAAATAAACGTGAATATATGAACAGACGTAGGTGCATAAAGAAGGCCTGGAAGTTCATTGGGGATACCAGTCACCCAACAATAAACTGCTTTCATCTGGCAAACAGTACCTCAGCATTAACAGGACCAACTGGCTGCAGGACAGCTTCCTTCTACAAGTCAGTAGCCATTCACAAGTCTGTACATTGCGACTGAGTCATAATGCAAAGATTCTTACTCCCACACTTTGTGGGATGAACGTAAGATTTAAATAACTTCTAATTCAAATTCAAATAATTATCAGCAAAACAAAGCAAGACCATTTAATGGATGTTGTGCAGGGACAGTAAGAGTATTGGTTTATAAATACTGTGCGTATGTTCACAAAATTTACTATGAATGCACCATACATTCCTGCAAAAATAGCAACAAAAATCAGGAGGAAAACATGAATTCTGGCTAAACCACTGTCAAAGCTTCAGGAATAAATATAACATCTACATCCTCTCTCAGTATCTATTATGTCTTGCCTGTATGCAAGTTGATTATGTAGCACAGCTGACAGAAAGGTGCCTTCACCTTCACTATCCTAATTTTGTATCAGCTCCAGAGTTGGAAGCATCTATACTTGAAAGCTGTTTGCTGAGAGATCACAGGCTGAGCCTTTCTGCCACCATGAATATATGTTGCAGTGTCAGTTCTTAGAAACTCAGTGTCTCTGATTTTAAGCTGTGACATCAGAAGAGCCCAGGAGCAAAGAGTAGTGAGTTATTTATGGAGACTTTGACAGTCATGAAAACAAAACCCACTGTTTCACGAGTATTAAAGCCATAGTTAAAGCATACACACAGTTACTTTCCCCATGCTGTCAGGCTGATCAACACCACCTGTATTAACCCACACTCTCCCCTGCTGCCACTAATTTAATATTTCTTCTCAGTGTCATCTTATGTACAGATATTCCTGTAGCTAGCGTCACTTTATGTATGTACTATCAGTCTATGTATACAGGCTAATCTTAAGTATTTATCGTATTCTTTAGTGTTTTTTTGATGCATCTGATCTGGGGTAACAATCAGTTCATTCTACTTTATGCTTGTGTACTAACAAGGGACTATAAACAATCTTCAATCTTGCATATTTTCTACAATATGATATACACCCAGGGTATAAATGCTGCATATTTAGAGTCTCTTCCTAGATCAATATCATTTTATACACATTATCATTAGATATGCAGTGCATTGTAAGTCACAGTTAAATGATTCAAGTGGCATCAGTTTAAATTCTGGGAATCTATTGCCAGGGTTTAAAACAGAATTAAGCAGAATTAAGCAGACCAGAACTGTTTCCCTCTCCGCAGGTCCTGGTTGATCTGCTGGGCATTTGCAATACTTTCTGATTTATTTCGGATTGCTAGCATCTGCAGTAGTGTGGAGCAACAGACAAAAATCTGGAGGAGCTCATTGAGAAAAGCAGCAACTTTGGAGGGAAATTGACAGTTGATATTTCATATGGACTGACAGGTAGAGGAGAGGTTGCCAGTATAAGAAGGATGAGGTAAGAGGGAAGCAGGCATTAGATGGATCTAAGTAGGGAGAGTCGTTAAGCAAATAGGGAGTAGAGAGTGGAAATAGCAGACAAAACTGCGAAATGATAGTTCAAAGTAAAAATTTATTATCAGAATGCATACATGTCACTATATACAACACTGAGATACTTTTTCTGCGAGCATACTTAGCAAATCTATAGAACAGGAACTGTAAACAGAATCAATTGATTAAAAAAATTGTGCAAATGCAGATATAAATAAATAGCAGTAATTACCGAGCATGAAATAACAAGATAGAGTCCTTAAATGAATGTTGCTATCACCTTTTGTTCAAGCGACTGATGGTTGAGAGGTACTAACTGTTCTTGACGCTGGTGGTGCATGTCCTGAGACGCCTGTACCTTCTACCTAATGATGACAGCAAGAAGAGAGCACGGCCTTGGTGGTGAGAATCTTTGATGGTGAATGCTGCTTTTCTATGGCAAAATTTCATGTAGAAGTATTCAGTGGTTGGGAGTGTTTTACCCATGATGTAGTGGTCTGAATCCACTATATTTTGTAGGATTTTCCACTCAAAGACATTGGCGTTTCCATTACAGGTCATAATAAACCCAGTCAGCACACTTACCACCCACATCTAGAGAAAATTGCCAAGGTTTTTGATGACATGCCAAAGCTCTGCAGACTCCTGAGGAAGTAGAGGTGCTGTTGTGCTTTCTGCATAATTATATTTATATGATGTGTCCAAGGCAGATCTTCTGAGATAGTGACAAGGCTGAAGGTGATAGAAGGAGGAAGAGCATGGAAACAAAGAAGGGAGGTGAAGAGAGGAGATGAGATAATAGAGGTGGGGCTTATGGAGAGGGTGGAGGATACAGAAGAGAAAGGGTGATAGGGTTTGCTTAGATCAGGTGGAGAGAGAGAGAAAGGATAGAGAGGGAGCAGTTTATCAGAATCAGGAAATTCAATGTTCATGTTTATACTACTCACGTTGAGTATGAGATGCTGTTCCTTTAGTTTGTATTCAGCTTGACCCTAGCAATAGAGGAAGCTGAGTGCAGACAGGCCAGTGTAGGAATAGGAAGGGGCATTAGAACGGCCAGGGTTCCAGACGTCCACAATGGACAGTAGTATGCTTGATGAAGCAGTCAACCAGTTTGCACCTGTTCTTACTAAAAAAAGGAGGCCAGATCGGGAGCACTAGATGGAGTAAATGAGGTTGGAGGATATGCATATGCCACACCTGGGAGGGCTGTTTAGGGATGTAGTTTGCTGTTGGATTATCTCCTCCCAATGATAAGTGGCCTCCTTTGCATTTTTGTTTAAAATTTCCAATCCTCATAGTTTGTATGTTTTATTTTTGCCATAAGAACTTTACCCTGCCTTCCTTTCCCAGTTTTTCAATGTGGGAGAATTTCCCTTTTTAATGTGACATTGATATCTCTTTTATTTTGTTCTCTGGAGAATCCCTTTCAATTTTTGTTTGTTACTTGTTTTCAGGGAATCTTTCTTAACAGCCAGCTCTTCCAAGTGGGCAGAAATTTGCAGAGGTTTCAGCGTCTAATTTAAAACAAAATTAAAATCCAATTTATTCTGTGCCACCAATGGGAATGAAGAATACAATAAAGCAATACATGGAAGATATCCTGCAATATGCACTCTATTTAGTAGCTTATTTGTGTAGCAGTAGTCAAGTAAAATTGATAACGTGAGCTAAAATTTATGAAAATTAAGATTTGTTGAATTGCTAATGATGGTGATGCTTTTTTTTGGCTCCACCAAAGCATTTTACAATGGCATTATACAGCTGATGTTGTGAAGCAGCTGTGCACCATCATAAATACATTGAGCTCTATGTGAGATGAGAAATGAAGCATATACTTCAAGCAAGGGAATATTTGTTAACTGTACAAATCCAAAGGATAAATGAACATGGAGTTGTTATTATTAGGGTACATTGATTGCAGTAGCATCATTAAATTTTTTTCCAATCAAGTGCTATATTTATTACCAAACTCTCTATATAAAATATTTTCTGCATTACGTAACACAGTTAACACTTGAGGTTCTGTGTACTGTGTTTGGTGTAGCCATCGACCAATCAGATCTCGCAATGTTTCTTGCAGCCTTTGACAATCCAGGAAGATCTTTGATAAGCAGTCAACCTAGTTTTGGACCCATGATTGCTTCCAATTTCACCGGCCAGTGGTCCTGTACGTCATAAATTTTAGTTACCCTTTACTACATCTTCTCAGATAAATCCTGAGGACTCTTACTCAGATCTACCACCTCCACAAGCATTTTAATTCCATTTGATGCTAAAAGCTTCTTCATATGTTCCTGATGCTGATTCTTATTTCTCCCGCTCACCACCCAACACTTATTCTGTAACTTTGTTTTTACTGAACATTGAACTCTGTTCCCTGTCTCCAAAGAGGCTTTAGTAGATCTTTGCTCTTCCCCAGTACTATTGTCCCAGATTCAGTATTGTCATAGGTCTATGCCAGCTCATCCCTGTAAAAACCTCGGATGCTGTTATCACGATTTTGTCCTGCCAGTCTGGAAACAATATTCAATACTGAGAGTGATGACATTTTAGAATTTACAGCATGAAAGGAAGCCGTTCATCCCACTGAATAGCCTTTGCTACCTACCCAAAGGCTTATTTCAGACATTAACCATTTATGAATAACTTTGTGAACATCTCCTATTACTTGCCCTCTCCACCATGAAAATGCTTCAATTCATTCTGCTCTGTACTAATTCATCATGATTTTAATTGACTCTCTTAGATCAGCTATAGACTCAGAGTCATAGAAACTTGCAAAACCCTTCGGCCCATCTAGCCTGTGCCAAACCTTAAATCTGCCGATTCTCACAAATACTGCACTTGGGTTATAGCTCTCCATACCCCTTTCGACCATGTGCCTATCCAAGTTTCTCTTAAATGTTGAAATCAAGCCAATGTCCACCACTTGAACTGGCTGCTTGTTCCACACTCTCACCACCCTCATATTTCCCTTAAACATTTCACCTTTCACCCTTAGTTGTAGTCTCACCTAACTTCAATGAAAAAAGTCTGCTTGCTTTTATCCTATCTATACCCTTCATAACTTTGTATACCTCTTCGAGGGAATTAAATCCTAACCTATTCAACATTTCTCTATAACTCATTTCTTCAAGTCCCGGCAACTTCCTTGTAAATTTTCTCTGCACCCTTTCAATCTATTTACATCTGTCCTTTAGGAGGATAACCAAAACTGCACACAATATTCCAAATTAGGCCTCATCCATGTCATAAACAACTTCAATGTAACAGTCTAACTCCTGTACTCAGTGTATTGATTTATGAAGACCAATGCTTTCTTTATGACTCTATCTATCTTTGACACCACTTACAAGGAATTCTGGATCTGTATTCCAAAACTTCTTCTTCTTTGGCTGTCCATCAATTTTGATGTTGACTGAAGTCTGGGCAAGGTTGCATGGGAGACTGGCAGTTGCCGATGTTGTCCAAGATAAGGACACTAGGCTGATACAGCTTGGCACTGGTGTCGTTGCAGAGCAATATGTGGTTAACTGCCTTGCTCAAGGACAGAACATGCTGCCTCAGCTGAGGCTCAAATTAGTGACCTTCAGATCACTATACCAACGCCTTAGCCACTTGGCCACATGCCAAATCCCTCTGTTGTACTACATTCTTCAATGCCCTACAATTCACTGTGCAAGTCTGACCTGGTTTGTCCTCCCAAAGTGCAACACCTTGCACTTGTCTGCATAAATTTCTATCTGCCAATTTTCAGTCCATTTTTTCCAGCTGGTCCAGATCCCACTGCAAGCTCTGATAGTCATCCTCGCTATCAGCGAGTCATCACTAGACCCTCAAACTTGATGTCATCTGCAAATTTGTTAATCCAGTTTTCCACATTATCATTTGGAAACTTACTTAGAGCCTATGTCTTTGCATGCATAAACCTGTAGTGCCAAAGCTGGACAATGTGAACACTGCTCCACTTACACAGTAACTGCTCTGCTTCCACCTCCTTTCTTTTTGTTGGCTCAAGCAATGATTTACCCCTGACAAGGCTTGCAGTTTTCAAATGGCTCCATCCTGCAAGATGTCACTCTTCCACTCACTAAGTCAAATGGTGCCCTCAGCTATGTCAGTTTAAGAAGAACCTATTGGAATCAAACCAAAAGACTAAAATCCCTTGGCCCTGGAATACTTTTTGTAAATATTTTCAACAACTTTTTTGAAATGGCTGGTGCACTGAACTGGATGGAAAACTTCACATTTAGTGACAATAGTTTTTGTTTTATGAGTTCATAAGACTTCCTTGCTCTTTTACACAAGATATATATGCCAGGATATTGTATGTATTTTATTAAACTATTTCTAACCATTTTCAATATTCTATGCATGTACCTTCAGATTTTCCTGTACATCCATTCCTTTTAAGTGTTTGCCCACTATTGCATTTTTTAAAGTTTTCTTCCCCAAATCTAACACTTCATATCTCTCAACATCAGCATTCATTACTGCTTATCTGTCCAATCCACTAGCCTGTCTATTCCTCTTTGAAATCCATTACTATCCTTCTCACACCATGTTTGATGTTATCTATTATTTGGAATTGAGCAAGCAAAGCCATTGAAATATCTGCAAGATAGTGATAAATTCAAGAACTATGTGCATAGTGACCCATGATAAACCTAGTTATAGGGTTGATAAGTCCATGGAACAGCAGTCTGAAAATCTAAACAACGACTGCCATAGCAAGTCCGATTAGCTAGCTGTACTTCTAAGCCGCCATATAGGCACAGACTGAAGACCATAACACCAGTGGTGAAGACCATGAAGGAAGGTGGAGGAGATTTACAGGACTGCTTTGACTCAATGGACTGGACCATATTCTGGGATTCATCTTGGGATCTGAATGAATATGCCATGGTCATCACTGACTTTATCAAGATTTGCATGGATAAGTGCATGTCTTCAAAAACTATCAAATTTTCCCCAACCAGAAGCAATGGATGATCTGGAAGATTCACAGGCTGCTGAGAGCTAGATCTGTGAGTTCAAGACCAGTAATCCAGAAGTTTTCCGAATATGACTTATGGAAGGCCAATGCAAGAGTTAAAAGGCAACTTCATGTGAAATTTAAAATACAATTAGTTCCAAAGCATCCACAAAAGGGTTTGCATGACCTTACTTCTTATAAGGTGAAACCTAACAACATAAATGCAACAAACAAATCCTCCAAAAAGTAGTGGATATGGCTCAATCCATTGTGGGTAAGGCCCTCCTCAATACTGAGCACATCAACTTGGAGTGTTGGTGCAGGAAAGCAGCATCCATCATCATGCCAGCCCAGCATCTAGACTTGGTCCTTTTCTCTCTGCTGACACCAGGAGGAAGGTACAGGAGCACCGGGACTCATTCCACCAGGTTCAAGATCAGAAGATACCCTTCAACCATCAGGATCTTGACCAAAGGGGATAACTTCAGCTGCTCCATCACTGAGATGTTCCCAAGGACTCACTTGCAAAGACTCTTCATCTCATGTTCTCAATATTTATTGCTTATTTATTATTATTATTTTTTTCATTTAGAGATACCGCATGAAGAAGGCCCTTCTGGCCCATCGAGTCGTGCTGCTCAGAAATCCCCCAATTTAGTCCTGGCTTAATCACAAGACAATTTATAATGATCAGTTAACCTACTGACCAGTAAGTCTTTGGAATGTGGGTGGAAACCTAGATAGTCACAGGGAGAATATACAAACTCTTTACAGGCAGCAGCAGGAATTGAACCCTGGGTTTCTGGTACTATAAGATGTTGCGCTAACCATCACATTACTATTATTATTATTTCTTCTTTCTTTTTGTATTTGCACAGTCAGTCTATAGTCTCTTGCACACTGGTTGCAAGCCCAGTTGGTATGGCCTTTCATTGATCTGTTATATTGATTGGATATATTGAGTATGCCCACAAGAAAATGAATTTCAGGGTTGTATATGGTGACGTGCTATAGTATATGGTTGGTTGATTGGTGTGAAAACAGCTACCTCAAACTCAATGTCAGCAAGACCAAGGAGTTGATTGTGGACCATAAGAAGGAGAAGTTGGGAAAACCACACTCCAGTCTTCTCTGAAGAGTTAACAGTGGATGAGCTGCTTCATCTTCCTGGAGGATCTATCCTGGGCCTGACATACTGATACAATCATGAAGGTGAGGCAAGAAGCTCTACTTTGTTAGGGACTTGATGAGATTTGGTATGTCACTTAAGACTCTTACAAATTTCTATAGAGGTATGGTGGAGAGCATTCTGATTAGTTGTGTCACAACCTGATATGGAGACTTCAATACACACAAGGCTGCAGAGGGTTATAGATTCAGCCAACTTCATACCGGCACAATCTGCTCCACCCCTCCCACCAGCACCATCAAGGACATCTTCAAACCATGAGGCATCAAGAAGGTGGCATCCATTATTCAGGATGTCACCAGCTAGGACACGTCCTCTTCTCCTGAATACCATTAGGGTGGAGGTACATGAGCCTGAAGACCCAAACTAAATGATTCAGAAACAGCACATCAAATTGATGAACTTTTGAGAAATATTTATTTATCCATTTATTTATTTATTTATCTATTTATTTATCCATTTATTTATTTATCTATCTATCTATCTATCTATCTATCTATCTATCTATCTATCTATCTATCTATCTATCTATCTATTTATTTATTTATCTATTTATCTATCTATTTATTTATTTATTTATTTATCTATTTATTTATCTATTTATCTATTTATTTATTTATTTATTTATTTATTTATCTATCTATCTATCTATCTATCTATTTATCTATCTATCTATTTATTTATTTATTTATTTATCTATTTATTTATTTATTTATTTATTTATTTATTTATCTATCTATCTATCTATCTATCTATCTATTTATTTATTTATTTATTTATTTATTTATTTATTTATTTATTTATTTATTTATTTATTTCGAGATACAGGCCGGAATTAGCCCTTCAGGCCCTTTGAAACACACAGCCCAAAAACCCAATGATTTAACCCTAGACCAAGTACTGGACAATTTTTAATAACCTAATCTGTGTGCCTCTGGACAGTCCATGAACACCAACTTGGTGTTCCTCTTATTTTTGCAATATTTATTTATTTTTAAAAATTCTTATAACTCTATGCCTTTGCACTGTATTGCTGGCACAAAGTAACACATTTCACAATGATAATAAACCTGATTAAAATTCTGCAGTTGCTGGAAATCTGAAATAAGTGTTTGGGAAACTCAGCCGGTCATAATTAAAATAACAATGATAATACAGCATCTATGCTTTCAGTCCAGGAATCTTTCTATAAAGAGTCTGCTTGTCTCTACTGACTAAGTAGTTCAACCAGGTTGAGTTGCGAGACTTCTCAACGTTAGGACTTGCAGACTAGATCACACTCCCTCTGCAGCATGGGGTTCATAGATGCTTGGTTGAACATAAATTCTTAATCATTAAGCCAGTTTCAGCCTTTCTGCTGTATTCCCGCCTGATTTGAAGCATCTTCCCAATCTGCAACAGGACAGGAATATATATGTTATGCATACCTAGGTCGGTTCATATGAGTGATAACACTTATCCTGAAATCTACTCTTTCCTTAATGAGATATTTATTTATTCTTTATGTTTTTTTTAAGTAAATAATCAATGAAATAGATTAATTCCACCAATAATAGAATATAATTGCATTTTCTGAACCCTCATTCTGCAGCCTTTATAATTAAGGCTTGAATATTGAATACATTTTTAATAATGCTGTTTTTGCAAATGAATGTGGTGAGTTTCTGTCTAGTGTGACCTTTTGAATAATTTGACCAATCACCTCATACACAGACTCAATGAGAGCATCATAATAAGGCTTTGTTTCCCCCCCCCCCCACCCCACACTGAACCAGCCAATCTGTAATGTGAATTAGTTGTAAAATAAAAGCAAATAAGCGGTAGCTTGAATGCACTGAGTATCCAGCAGAGGGCCTGCTACAAACTTCTAGCTCCTCAGCAATCAAACCGGTCAGTGCCCAGCTAGGGAGCAATTGAGAACATTTACAATTACAAAAGAAAGTAGGGGATTTTAATCATCAAGAACACAGGAATTGGGAGCTGAAGGAATAACATTTTTTTGTGTGGGGGACATGGATGTTTGATCATTAGTGCTAAATGTGGGAACAATGCCTGCTGCTGATTGTACAGCACTTTATCTTTGGTTTCAGTGCTGTCACATGTGCAGACGTGGGTGCAACCACTGGGCACTTCACTGTAAGTGACCAAAGACAAACATCCCCCCCTTGAATTTTTATAGATGATTGGTAGAACCAGATGAGGTGAGGGATGAGGGACAGATGGAGCCAGATGTGAGGTCAAGTGGGTAGAAGGGGGTAATGAGAGTACTTTCCCTTTGAATTTTGATATATGAACTCAGCAATTTACTCACTTCCAGCTTTAGACGTGCTTCGATGACAGTCAGAATTGCCAGACCTGGGAAGGTTAAGACATAGAACAGTACAGCACAGAAACAGGCCATTTGACCCACATGATGTGCTGAAACAGATAAAAAGCAAATCAAAATTTCCCAAACACTAGTCCTTACCCTTGTACACAATATCCATATCCCTTCCTTACATCCATCTGCTTATCCAAATGTCTTTTAAAAGCCTCTAATGTAATTGCCTCTATCACCATACCAAGCACTGCATTCCAAGCATCCACAACTCTGAGTAAAAAACTTACCCCTCACATCCCCCTTGAACCTATCCCCTCTCTCCTTCAAAGCATGCCATCTGGTATTAGACATTTTAACCCTGAGAAAAAGATATTCCCTTTCTGCTGCCTATACCTCTCATGATCTTATAAACCCTTATAAGCCTTTATCAGATCTCCCCTTGGGCTCCACTGCTCCAGAGAAAATTCAGCCTCTCATTCTAGCACATGCCCTCTAAATGAGGCAGAATCCTGGTAAACCTTCTCTGCACCCTCTCCAAAGCCTCAACATCCTTCCTATAGTGGAGTGACCAGAACTGTATGCAATACTCCAGATGTGGCCTAACCTGAGTTTTATAATTTGCAACATATCCTCTTGATTTTTGAACTCAGTGCCTAGACTAACAAAAGCATGCATTCCATAAGCCTTATTAACTACCTGATTGAACTGTGAAGCCACTTTCAGGGAGCTCTGAACTTGGATCCCGAGATCTCTCTGCTCAGCATCATGGTTAAGGATGTTAAGGCATGACCTGCCACTCACTAAGCCATGCTGGCTCTCTCTAATTAGGCCATGGGTTTCCAAATGTTCATATAGCCTATCCCTAAGATATATTTCCAGCAATTTCCCTAAAACTGATATGAGGCTCACTAGTCTATAGTTACCAGGATTTTCCCCTGTTCCCGTCTTAAATAGAGATACAACATTAGCCAATTACCAGACCTCTGGGACCTCACTTGTGGCTAGAGAGGACATGAAGATACTGGTCAAAGCCATTGAGATCTCATATTTTGCCTCCTTCAATAACTTGGGGTAAATCCCATCAGGTCCTGGTGACTTACCCACCTTTAAACTCATTAGGAGGCCTAATACTTCCTCCTCCTTGATCTCTCAATGCCTTAACGTATTTATACACCCAGCTCTGATCTCCTGGTCCTCCATAACCTTTATCTTGGTAAATACTGAAGCAAAGTACCCATCAAGTATCTCACCCACATTCTCTGCATTCAAGCAACCGATCCTCCCTTTATCCTTCAGTGCTACCACCCTTTCTCAAGTTATCCTGTTGTTCTACATCAGGGGTTGGCAACCCGTGGCTCTTTCATCTCTGTGCTGTGGCTCCCTGTGGCTTTGGAAAATAAATGATGAGTATTTAATTAAAATGTATTTTATGTTAGTTTGTTAGTTTTTGAAATGTAATTCTAAATTTGATGATTATGGTGATCTTGTACAATCTAAATAAAATGTGTTTTTTGTCACTATTAATATACATCTCCACTGCCAATGCCTGACTCCCGCCAGTGCGCAATTTCTTTAATTTTTCGATCCAAGGTAGGCTAACTGTGGAGAATTCTAAAAAAAGAAAAGTGACTGAAGAAAACAGAACGTTTAATGATACGTGGGCAGATTCATTTGCTTTCATTGCTGATGAGACTGGTTTACCGGTATGCTTAATATGCAATGAGAAACTAGCAAACAACAATAAGTCAAAAGTTACAAGACATTTCCAGAATAAACACGCAGCCTTTGCTCAAAAATATCCAGATGGAGATGAGAGAAAAAAGCCGTTTCGGAAGTGATGCGGAAGGTTGATCTGAGCAAAAATCATTTCAAGAAGTGGATGAAGTCTAAAAAATCAACTATATATGCTAGTTTTGTTGCCGCTCAGGAAATAGTCAGGCACGGGAAGCAGTTTACAGATGGCAAATATATAAAAGAATCTTTCATTAAGATTTCAGTACATCTATTCACGGACTTGAAAAACAAGAGTGAAATTGTGCAGAAAATCAGGGATATGCCCCTCTCTGCAAAGACTGTCAAAGACAGAACCATAAAAATGGCAGAAGACATCACAAGACAGCAAATTAAAGACATCAATTCAGCTGTGGCCTACTTGATTGCCTGTGACGAGTCTAAAGACAAAGGTGATATTGAACAAATAGCGCTGTTCTGCCGGTATGTAAACTCTGCCAGGCCACAGGAAGAGATGATTGAGTTGATACCTCTAAAAGGCCAAACATGGGGAGAGGTCATCTGTGAGGCTGCCTTGAATTGTTTAAGAACCAAAGGAATAAAGACCACCCACCTGGTGTCAGTAGCTATTGATGGGGCACCAAGTATGACAGGAGCGCACAAGGGATTTGTGGCTTTACTGCAGAAGTCGCTGGACAGAAAACTGCTGACTTTTCACTGCATCTTGCACCAAGAGGCACTGTGTGCTCAAACATTTCCTCCGGAATGCACAGAAGTAATGGATGTTGTCATTCAGATTGTCAATAAAATAATGGCAAAATGTTTAAATCACCGTCAATTCCGTTTGTTACTGGACGAGCTGGAAAGCGCATATTCTGATCTCCTGCTGCACAACAAAGTCCGGTGGCTGTCCAGAGGGGAGGTGCTGAAGCGCTTTGTCGCGTGTCTGGAAGAAGTGAAAACTTTCCTGGGCAGCAAAGGGCTCACCTTTCCTGAGCTGGAACAGCCAGAGTGGCTGGAAAAGCTACACTTCATGGTAGACATGACAGCGCACCTGAACACGGTGCACACAGCTCTTCAGGCGAAAGGACGCACAGCCCCGCACATGTTGGAAGATGTTTTGGCATTCGAGCGCAAGTTGACAGTGCTTGCCAGAGATTTACAGAAAGGCACATTGACTCACTTCCCCAATTTGAGGGAGTTCAAACAAGCTGACGACATGATAAATTCAGAGTATTTACATTCTGCAATCATCACAATGCAAACAACGTTTGGGAAATGCTTCTGTGAGTTCAGAGAGGAAAAAAAAAATTATCCCTTATGGTCACTCCCCTAAGCATCGATCCATCCCTACTGAATACGACTGCATTGGCAGGTGTGAGTCAACCTGATCTTGAGATGGAACTGGCCGACATAACCGACAAAGACATATGGGTGTCCAAGTTTAGACACTTGACAGCAGACCTTGAAGATGTTGCCCGTCAGAAGGCCGTTCTTGCTCAGAATCACAAATGGAGTGATATTGAAAACCTCCTTAAACCAGACAAACTTGTGTTCAAAACATGGAATGCTATCCCCGACATTTATGTAAACATTAAAAAGTATGCGCTTGGAGTCCTGTCGATCTTTGGATCCACATATGTATGTGAGCAGGTATTCTCCAACATGAACTTTATTAAAAACAAACATCACGCACGCCTCACAGATGACAGCTTGCGATCCTGTGTAAAGATGAAGGTGACGTCATACAGCCCTGATGTGCAGACGCTGTGCGCTGAGGTCCAGGAGCAGAAATCCCATTAACCAAGTATGATAAATATTTTAATTGCCTATTATTTTACGTATATTCATATTTTTTCACTGTTCAGTGAAATAGTCCTTTTATTTCTCAGGTTGACAGCTGGCTGACGTTATTTTTGGTTTGCTACTGGCGGACAATTTAAGTTCAGCATTTTTCATAACTACAAGAAGGACTCAAATAGACATTGAGTATTTTACTTATAAGTAACCTTCAACCCAACGTCTTTTTTTCGGAGTTCAAAATGTTTTTCTGGCATGTAGAAATGTAATTTCATTTTCTCTGCAGGAGTTCATCGATTTCATAAATGCAACACATTATAGTTTGTTTATACATAGCATAAAGGCAAAAGAAAATGTTGTATGCAGTGTTATTTCATTTTAAATGTCAAACAGGTTTTGTGGCTCCCAGTGTTTTCTTTTCTGTGGGAAACTGGTCCAAATGGCTCTTTCAGTGATAAAGGTTGCCGACCCCTGTTCTAGATATATGTATAGAATGTCTTGGGATTCACTTTAATCCTACTAACTAAGAAATTTTCGTGGCCCCTCCCGGCTTTCCTAATTCCCTTCTTTTCAAGTTTCTTCATACTCCTCATGTGGTATGTTTGATCCTGACTTCCAAAGCTTTACATACTTTTTTTTGACTAAATTAATCACCACTCTGGACGTCCAAGGCTCTCTTATCTTTCCATCCCCATCATTCCTTCTAACAGGAACATACCTTTCCTGTACATTGTGCAACTGATCCTTGAATACCTTCCCATGTCTGATGCCAGAGTAAAGGTGTTCCCAATTAACACTTATTAGTTCCTGCCTAATGCTCTTATAATTTGCCCTACTCTAATTTAAAACTCTCTTGCAAGGACCATATCTATCCTTATCTAGAGCTGTCCTGAAAGTTGAGGAGTTGTGGTCACTGCTCCCTAATTGTTCACACACTGAAAGGTCGGTCACTTGGCCAGGCTCATTACCCAACACTAGGCCCAATACTTCTCTCCTCTCGTTGGACCTTCCACATATTGTTTGAAGAAACCTTCCTGGATACACTTAACAAATCCTGTCCCATCAAAACCCTTTGCACTAAGAAGATCCCACTTTATATTAGGGAAACTGAAATCCCCCATGGCAACTGCCAGAGCTGGTTAGGGATTGGTAAATAATACCACAATTACTGCCCTCAGGAGATATTCATGAGAGTTTAGAAATTTTTAGTAAGTTTTTAATTTAGCTCCAAACGTTACTCACGCTGCACTTGGAGCAAAACCAAAATTGATGGGAACACTCAGCATATCAGGCAGCCTCTGTTGAAAGGGAAACAAATAAATGTATCAGATCTCCTAAAATTAAAGAAATTGAGCAGCGAAAAGAACGCAAGATTCACTTGGGTATTTAGATTCATAGGGAGAAATAGCATAACTTTAAATTTGTTTCTCCTCCTTTCCCACCTGGCTCCATCTGTCAATCATTCCCCACCTCCTTAATTCCACCTATCACCTACTCACCTCTTTGTAATGGATTTCCTCCTTTGACTCCTGTTTCAAATGCAGGCTCTTGACTTGAAATATTGTCCATCTGTCTGCCTCCACAAATGCTGCACAATATACTGAGTTCTTCCAGCAGTTTGTTTTCTGCTCCAGACTGTGGCATTTTCCATCTCTTGTGTCTCCATGGAAACAAAGTTCTTTAGTCCACCATATCTATGTCACCATCATGTGCCTAAATATGATAATCCCATTCTCCACCACTCAGCTTGAACCCTTGTGAGAAGACAGTTCAAGCATTCATCTAAATCATTTATACATGCTGCTCTGGCCTCTAGATGCATAGTTCATTTTGTATGAACATTACTTCCTAAACATAAGCTTTTTGATTCGATTTAACAAACATGATGGAAAGGCGCATGTTCATCTTCTTGTTATTTGCTCCTGAAACAGCAAAATCTGTGAGTCTTAAGCTTTTGTTAATATTGGTAAACATTTAGTAGATATATTTTGAGAAGTATTATGCTTATCGTATATTGTTATTAAGATATTGTTGTGCCTTACTCTTGTTTACAGGCATAGTTATGGAGTATTGTGTATTTGTGTTACAATGATCATGAGAATAATCAACAGTATTTGTATATTCAGTTGTTCAATGATTCTATGTTGAATTTAGTACAAATTTTACTTAATTTTCTGCAGTTGCATAAGTGTGAAAGCTCATTAAGAAACCCTGAAGAAAGGAGGTGATTTTTGAGTAGTTGTTTTGCTCGCAGTGTGAGGGCAACAGAGTGAAAAGATAACTCGTCTTCAAAGGCATTGCCCGTGGACTGGAGACACACCTGAATACTGCAGACGACAATGTTGGCTTCCGAACCGAGCAACATTGATCTCCAAGACCTGGAAGCCAGGTCATAATGCGCTTGACCAAAACCATAATTGGAATATCTGCAGCATTAGCTCGTGCCAGAGCTGAAGAGGCAAGAATGCTAAACATGAAGTTGAGACACAGATGGAGAAAGCTTGTAGAGACATAGAGAGAGAACATATTCAAAGAAGAATGTGAAGCTGGGTGAGACTGCATTAACAGAGGCAAAGGTGTATGAAGCAGCAGCTGATTCAGACACTGGTGAGTCTATAACTGGAATTAATCATGCTTTGCTGTCACAACAGCCAATGCATCTTACTAAAGAATATGTCCAAAAACATTTTGGCTGTAAAAGGACAGTGCTGCAGTTTTACAAGGCAAAGCTGCCCACGCTATGCAGTCAACACGCCTTTGATATATGTCAATTATTGACAGTCAAGGCCTGCAGCAGCTAAGGCCCACAACACCCCCTTCTGCTGTTCCAGCACAGCAGCAACCTCAGGCAAGAGTTGCTGCTGATGCCAATCCCATCTGCACAGACATGGACAGTTTTAGCTTCCATCCATCACAGGACATCTATTTGGCAAATTATTTTCTACAATGCTCTCATCCAGGAACTGCAGATGCATTAGGTTTGGTTTGGTATCTGGCTCATTGAGATTTAGCCACAGCAGGACTCAAAATATTCGACAACCAGTCTGCCAGTTATCTGACCTAGAAGTCAAGCTTTCACAATGCTGTGGAAGGACTAAGTCTCAAACCAGAGGGAGATGCAATAGCCCAGGTTTTGAAAGACAAAGATGTAGCTAAATGTGCAGAAAAAGGGGGAAAAAGAACTTAATACAGTTGGTGTTTCCGTTCAGTCTGGAAACCATTGTTGGTGTGCCATTGTGTGATTGTATCTTGCTTCAGTATGATCCAGAACATTTCAGAATTCCCAATCCACCTGCACACATCTCGTTGTATTTTAACTTCTTCTGCAGCTTCTTAGTTGCTTAAGGTTGTTATAACTGGGTGTGGTTCTGGGGGCAAGCTCCCACGACCTATTAAATGTTCCCAATGGTGTGCGCCTCAAATAGCCTCTGACAACAACATCCAGCTCCTGGTCTTCATGAGTGGCTTAACTACTAAGCCCAGGAGAACCATTTCTACTGACAGGAGAAGGGGATAAGGCGGGCCACTGGTGCTTTAAAACCAGTCACTCTGTGTAGATGGGGCTCTTCAGCAGCAGTTGGCAGCTCGCTGAGAAGGAGAACTCTGATCTCAAACCTGCGCTGCCTTGTAGCTGTAAAAATTCATGAGGAAGGTTTCAGGTGTAAAGCTCGAGGAAAAAATCCAGAGCTGGAGTCCTTAAGGGAGACCTACGCTGAGTTCAACACTGACTGGCAACTCCTGTGATCCTGCTGGTACCAAACTATTTCAGTCTCTGCCGTTCCTTTGGGTTCATCAGATGCGTGGAGAGGGGGAGCTTGCTACATGGGCAACAGCTTTCTCTCCATATCGTACTGCCCAGGCTTGCATATCAAGACAGCTAGGACGCAACATCCATGACCAACCTGAACAATGGAGGCCTCACTAACACACCCTGTCTAAAGCTTCTCATCACAAGCTCCCAAAATGATATAATCTGCTCAATTTCATAACGCAGCAAACTCATTCCTCATCCCAGTTACAGGAACTGAATGCTAGCTCCTCAAACAGTATATCCATGGGAATCAGAAACACTACTAACAAACATCCAGTTATTGAACCTCAGATCCTCTGAAGGCCTTCCCTCCATTGTTTCTAGCTCCAGTAGCTCAAATATACTAAGTTACACTTCACCTCGTCAGACAGAACAGAGCAGTTGAGAGCAGTGGGGATGAACTATTTTGGAGGATGATAGTTATCCTTCACCTTTCACCTCTCCTCCCTGAGATGCATAAGAAGAATTGTCTACCTTGTTTCGGTCTGCTGTTGCTCTTTCATTGTTTCCTACATCTGAGACCTCCATCGGTCAGAGCTGGCCATAGATATTGTATCCTAGCAGTCTAGATATGCAAGCCTGGGCAGTACGATATGGAGAGCAATCTACTTCTCTCCACACATCTCATGAATCCAAAGGAACGGCAGAGACCAATACTGTTTGGTAGCAGAAGCATTGCAGGAGTTGAGAGTC
Source organism: Hypanus sabinus (assembly GCF_030144855.1). Lineage (NCBI taxonomy): Eukaryota > Metazoa > Chordata > Chondrichthyes > Myliobatiformes > Dasyatidae > Hypanus > Hypanus sabinus. The sequence continues at coordinate 47,765,124 of NC_082715.1, forward strand.
GGCATTGAACTCAGTGTAGGACTGCCTTAGGGACTCTAGCTCCAGATTTTCCCTTCAGGTTTACTCCCAAAGTCTTCCCCATGGGTGGATGTAGCCACAAGGCAGCAGAGGTTTGAGATCAGAACTTCTCTTCTCTTAGATCAGCTGCCAACCATGAGTCAAAGCATTTGGTTTTAAGGCACCTGTATCCAGCCTTTGCCCATTCTCTTGTCAGTAGAAACAGTTCCGCAGGGCTTACTAATTAAGCCACATGTGAAGGCAAGGAGCTGGACTTGGTTGTCAGAGGCTATCTGAGGTGCATGCCATTAGGAGCATTTAATTGGTAGTGGGAGATTGTCCCCTTTACCAACGCTGGCTATAATTACCTTAAGGAACCTACGTTCTCTACATAGTCACATTTTTTTGTATCTTGCCTATTCTTCCCATTTAAACATGTTCAATGTCTTCACCACTCTTTCCTGGCCTGAATGTCTTCATTTCATCATGGACATCCAATTTTCCAGTCTTCAGCTCAATTGGGGATACCAAGCAGTTGCTTTGCTGTTATTCAAACATCCACCGTCACCCTCCACTCCTGAGCTGATATCATTCTTACATTGAAAACATCTCCATTAGCCAAATGAAAAGTGGTGCTGTGCAACCCCACATGTCTCATGTTTTTGAAGGATAATTGCAGAATTCTTTGCATCATTTCTATACAGGATGTTTCCTTTATCAAGGAAGGTGCCAGGCTCTTTACTTTCTTAGAAGGTTAAGGAAGTTTGGTGTATCACTGAACACTTTAACAGATACTATTGAAAGTAACCCAATTGGTTACTCATGATCAGGCACAGCAACTTAAATATTCAGGAACATAAAATGTTGAGAATAGCAGGCTCAGCTCAATACACCATAGGCACATCTGTCCCCAGCATCAGCAGTATCTATATGAGACACTGACTCAAGAAGGCAACGTCAAAGATCCCCACCATATGGGCCATGCCATCTTCTTACATTTGCCATTGGCAGGAGGTAGAGAAGCCTGAAGTCCCACATCATCAGATTCAGGTACAGCTACTTCCTTTTGACCATTCAGTTCTTGAACCAATTTGCACAACTCTAATCATAGCCGCAGAAAAACAACAGTATGATTATTTTGATCATAACCTCTAAAATGAGCCTTGATTTCTTTGTTCTAGTTGTATATATCTTGTTAAAATTATATGTAATTGAAGTTTATGTTTTTTGTGAATGCTGATAATCTGATGCAAGTGATGTTGCTGTAAGTAGGTTTTCTTTGCAGATGTCCATACAGGTTCTTGTGCTTAAGGCAATAAACTCGACTTTGAATACATTTCCTGGCACTGCCGAGTCAATTCCTACTCGCACATATTTGTAAGATTATATTCCATTCTCACAGTCCCTGTCTTTGTCACAGTTTGCAGATGCTCTGACAATGTCACCTTCTACATCGGTATTTCCAAAATGTGCTCTCCCAACTCTCAGTCTACTCATGTGAGAGTTATGAATCATTAGGTGACAAGAGAACCACCGTCAAAGAACACCCACCGATAGGCAAGTCCTTGTGGTGCTAACGAAGATATATAACCCTCAGATAGAATGGAATCTTCATCGAAATCATCCTTATGTGTCTCCTGTGACAGTGGCTGTATGTATGTAGAAAGCCTGAAACTCAAATGGAAGCAAAGGCATTGTTCACAATCTAGAAAATTATCCTGGGCAGTCTCTGGCTCAGTCATGGGTGAAATAAAATCCTACCATAAGTGTCAAAGTAATTTGTAATCTACTAACTGAAATCTGCAAACTTCCCATGTTTCCATCTCTAAAATGTTGATGTGGATTTCCTCTGTATACCTATTGTGGCCTTCTTTCAGCTCTCTCTTTCCTCATGTTCTGCATTTTTCTTCTGAAAACCTGTGGGTGAGAAAAATTTAGCAGAAAGACACTTGCATTATACCAGATAGGAACTGGGGGTAAATGTTGACAATGGCAAAAGAGAAATCAGCTTGGCGATATCAGAGCGCAGAGTTATTTGATACTGTTATATTGAGACAACAGCTCCCAATTCACAGCTAATTTTTCTGCTCACCTCCAGAAATTCCAGGAATGCTTTTTCCAAAGCCAGCTCCTTGGAGCAAGTATGCAACGAGTGTCCTGCTTTTGCCGTTGCTGAGCTGAAGGAAGACAGGACCTAGAGATCTGACAAAGCCACTGTGCTTTTAAATGTTTCCAGTTATTTATAGTGGGATGCATATACAAGGTGAAGAATAATCTTGCATTCTGGTGCACAAAAATAAAATGTGCTTCACAATATGAGTTACCAAGTATTTATCACATACTAAAGGTCGATAACATAATCTCATTGATGCCATTAATATTGACTAAGGCAGCTCTGTAACGATACAACTGACCTCTGCTCTGTCCCACCACATCCTGCCAAGTGGAGACAGAAACTAGTTGCCTATAATGAAGGTCAGTGGCATGAAGCATTAAAGCAGGCCAAAGAAAAATGTGATCTATGCTGCAATATAGTTACTGAACCATTCAGCTAATGATCTAGAAAAAGTTTTTTTTTAGTAAATAAGCAATAGTAATGAGTATTCTTGAAATTTCACTTCAATCTCAACTTACAGGCTATTAGCTTTCCCGATATAAGCTGTGGATGTTTAAAAACTGATTCTAGTTAATTAACTACATCATTATTTTTCTTGCATAATTGCCAGTTTTTCTTAAAAGAGGCAACTTAATGTTTATTTCTGCTTCAGCAATCTAGATCAATGAGACTGCCTATTCTTTCTGACAATTGTTAAAGGTCACGATGTTCTTTGAAATTAATAATAATCACCTTTAACTGAGTTCATATATAGTCAACTTACATAGTAATGTTCACTTTTAAGGCACTTTTAAGAGAGTCGTTAATGTTGCTACAAGGCATTTGTCCCATTTTCCATCCTTGCCCTTTTGAGATTCATTTCCTCCAGTGGAGCAAAAGCAATATTTCTGACAATGGTAAGGGCTTACAGATGAATTCAGTTTCAGCAGTGTCTGAAAGGTGATCATTAGTGGTTACCTTAGTAATCTGGTAGTTTTTCTTCATAACCCTAAGGTGATTGGATGGTCAACCAAATAGATCACCATGGCAGTTCCCAAGTCTTGACAAATTTCTGATCCTGCTTGACCCAACTGATAATCTTACTTCTTCTGAAGCAGAACTATCAATTGGGTCAGTCACCAACAGGGGTGAAAGAAATTACTCCATTGCAATTCGACTATCATAATGAATCACATGATAAGTTATCTGTCTTAGGAGATCTAAGTCAATTAAAACAGAAGATTCATGTAGAGTGGTCACAATAATGAATGGTAGAAGCATCCAGCCAATGATGAACTCTTCAAATATAGGTTAAACGAGCTCTAAATCCCATGGTGTTCTTTCACAATCTCTCACCACAGCTTCAAAGGATGGGATCCTTTTGGAGGCAGGGCACATGGTGCTGAAAACAATAATGTACAATAACTAGAAATAAAGTTAGATAAACTCAGTAGGTCAGGCAGCTTCTATTGAGGGATATTTTGGATAACACTTCATCTGAACTGATCTAGATTCCAGCATCTACATTTCCTTATGAATAGTAACAGTGTGAGCTTTCCCACATATTTTAGGTGTTTACTTTCATAATCTGAGTTTAAGACTCCTTATTTAGATCTGAAATTAATGTAAAGGAGCAATTTTAGTTCATTTTTCAGTATCATTCCATCTATTCAAGATAAGAATAGAATGCTTATAGCTCAGTTATCTTTTCACATTGTGCCTGGGTCAATAATCATAAACAAATGCACAAGTCATAGTTTTGGTGCCTTAATATATTCTTCTGCGTGGCAGAGATGAAATTATATGAAGACAACCAGATTATCATCTCTCACAATGGCTAAAAATGCACCTTTTATGTGCTGCACTTTTTGGGTGGTTTGCAAACAGAAAAGAACATCAGCAAGGCTGGTGATTACCCACTTGACAATGCAATGTTCTAATCATTTAGCAGAAGCATCTATTTAACGTTCATGGATCTTTGTAAATAGGCACAAAATCAATAGAATTTTTTGTGTACGCTAAAGTTTAATGGATCATGGAGGTTAAATGATTTCTTCACTGACATTAATCAACCTTGAATTACCTGTTAAACTGAAAAGTGACTTTGATAACTTAAACATTTTTAAGACAAAGCAAGAAGTGCAACACCAGCTTGTGGATATGGTGGCTTGACATATCACACTGCTCTAAATTATACAGCTAGGGAGACATAATTGCTGCCAGTAAAATAAATGTGTGCTAGACCATGAATGCAAAGGCTTTGCAAGGTTCACTAACCTCTCTGATGAGAGCTGGCATTTTATCGACACAAATTGCACAATGTGTCATGTACATAGTTGTTGTAAACTCACTTTCCTCTAGGTGCAACATTAATAGAGGCTGGAAAGTAAAAGAATTGATTGGAGAGGTGGATAGAATTTTTACCTAGCATCTTGTTTGCAGCATCAAGCCAGAACCTTCAGTAATGGACAAACATGGGGAATTTTCAGTTCAACTTTCAAATCTGTCAGGTTGCATCCAAATTGATCTGGAGATTAATCTGCTAAAGGTCATGGATGGCTTTGGGATCTCATAATCTCAAAAAACTTCATTAAAAAATTGTCTGCAGTATTCACTATGGTTATGGAACCAGAGGTTTCGTTCACTGTGGACTGTCACTTTAAGAGGTGCCTGGATGAAGCGGGATTATGATGTCAGCATAACAAGCTGCGAAGGATTGCTGAGACTCTCAGAAAGTAAGAAAGGAGGGAGAGAGAGAGAGGTTTTGGATTGCAAGCTGCTGGAGCAGTTCGCTACAATATGGGTAAAGTTTGCTACTTACTAATACCCAAAAGATTGGGTTGTTCAACGGCACATGGTGCAGTGTATGTGTGACTATCACTTCATGTAATCCATATGTGGATTTTTGTTGGAGTATCCTGTGGAACCACTTTTGCTAACCCTTACCTGGACGAGGGGGAGTACTGTGGTTACCATTTGAAAGAAGGGATATTTCTGTGACATGTCACCTATTTCAGAACTACTCGATGGATAAGATCTTCGGTATGGCTGTTATTCAGTTTACCCAGCATGGAACCTGTGGAATTTTTTCGTAACCGCCTTCTCTCTACGTTTTAAAGCTGATTTACAAATCTCTCCTATCATTTATTCCTTGGATTACTGAACCTTTTCTACTTTGCTATCTTAAGACTTTAAGAATTTTTCCTAAGCTTGATAGTTTGGGAGCTACATATACACATACATATATACGCATAACACGTTTAACTTCAGTTTATTTTGTTTAAGTTTCTATATTTTGAGTAGATACTAATAAAGATAATGGTTTTAACATTAAAACCTGACTCATTTGTGATCTATTGCTGCTGGCACCTAACACTATACATTATCCAGGACAACAATTTTTTTTCGGAATTGTTGCTTTAAGCTGAACACAAATATAATTTCAGACCATTTGTATCAAGTAGGATTTTGAGGAAACAAGAAATTAACTTGAATTTAATTTAATTGTATAATGGTGCTGATGCTTTGCAGAAGTTCAACTAAGCAAAAAATGTTTTGTTAATGATATTCATATGTACAGAGTGTCTGAGGCTTCTTGCTTAAAAGTCCAACAATAATCAGCCAGCATTGATAAATTCCAATTGCCCTGACTAGCAAAGAGGAAGTCTAAATGGGAATGCAGAAACCAAATCTTTAGTAACTGATGCACCATCAATAACTCACTCTGAGATGTAAAGGCAAGATATCAGCTTTTATTGACTGGAAGAAGGAACCAGCAGTGAGTGACCACCATACTACATCCTGGAGACTGAGAGGCCGGGCCCAGGCTAAGATCGCCTTTATACAGGGGTCTGTGGGAGGAGCCACAGGAGCAGTCAGCAGGGGGCGTGTCCAGACAGGCACACCTAGTTCACCACAGTAACATATTGCATTACATGGTTTTTATATGCTTGACGCATGCTACCAACCAGCTACACATAGTTTGGTGTTCTGTAGTTGCCGTAGATATTTTCAACCACATCCTTGAAAGCATTCCTTGTGATTTTGTCCGGTCATACTAGAATTTATTTGAATTGCCTGTCATTGATAACCAGTTTGATTTATGGACCAACAAAAATGCCTTCATTAATCTTGGCATCAGTTATTCTGACTTGAATTATAAATTGGAATAGCAAATACAGGTGAATTCAAAAAACCTATTGTGTGTGATAGGGAATTCTTGGTGATTTTCATGATCAGCAGCCCAAAATCCATGAGATGCACCAAAAAGTATTTAGGAAGCAATATGTTTCTTGTCCGGTGTTATCATGAATTCAGGGAACTTCAACAATGCAGTCTCTTTTCTGTTAAGAAGTGGTCCGAGATTAAGGCAGAAGCCAGATAATTTAAAGCTTACTTAATGGGTTTAATAGGTACGGTTATCTCCTATTTTGAGGCAAAAGTACCTAATACACATGAAAATTTCTCCTAAATGTACTATTAATAATAAATAAAGTGGTCCTTCAGATATTGGAACAATAATTTTGATGGAAAGGCCTGGAGAAAGTAAAGAATTCTGTCCTAAGAATTAAAAGCTTTCTTGTTTAATTCCATAAAAATGCATTTGAATTAAAATAATTTATAATATTATAAGTATGCTTTTAGTTTTTTTATTTACTAGGTTCAAAGTTCAAAGTAAATTTATTATCAAAGAACATATATGTCACCAAATACAATCCTGAGATTCATTTTCTTGTGGGCTTTCAAAATAAATGCAAGAGACACAATAGAATCAATGTAAGATTGTACCTAAGAGGACAGACAGACAACCAATGTGCAAAGTGCAACAAACTGCAAAAGACAATAAATAAGTAAACAATAAATATCAAGAATATGTGATGAAGAGTCCTTGTTAAGCGAATCTGAAGGTTGTGGCAACAGTTCAATGGAGGGGCAAATGAAGTTGAGTTAAATTATCTCCATTGGTTCAAGAAAATAATGGTTGAGAGGGTAATAACTATCCCTGAACATGGTGCTGTGGGTCCTAAGGCTTCGGTATCTTCTTCCTGATGGTAGCAGCAAGAAGAGAACACGGCCAGGATGGTGTGCATCCTTAATGACCGTTGTTGCATTCCTATGATAGTGCTCCTTGTTGATGTGGTGGGGAGCGCTTTACTCGTAATGAACTGGGTTGAATCCACCATTTTTGTATGATTTTCAGTTCAATGGCATTAGTGTGTCCATACCAGGTTGTGATGCAACCATCCAATATACTCTTCACCACACACATATAGATGAATAGGTTTGTTAATGCTTTAGATGACATACTGAATCTTCACAAACTTCTCTGGAAGTAGGGGTGCTGCCATGCTTTCTTCGTAATGGCACTTATGTGCTGGACCTAGGACAGATCCTTTCAGATCATAACACCGAAAAATGTAAAGCTGCTGACCCTGTCCATCTTTGATCCATTATTGAGGACTGGTTCATGAATCTCTGGTTTGCCCGTCCTCAAGTTAATAACCAGCTCTTTGGTCTTGCTGATATTGAATGAGCGGCTGTTGTTGTGGCACTAGCTCACCAGATTTTCAATCTCCCTCCTATATGCTGATTCATCACTACCTTTGACTTGGCCAACAACTGTGGTGTTGTCAGCAAACTTAAAAATGGCATTGGAGCTGTGCTCAGCCTCACAGTCGTAAGTGTAAAGTGAGTAGAGCAGGGGGCTAAGCACACAGTCTCGTGGTGCACCTGTGCTGATGCAGATTGTAGAGAAGATGTTGTTGCCAATCCAAATTGACTAGGATCTGCAAATGAGGAAACTGTGAATCCAGTTGTACAGAGAGATACTGAGGCCAAGGTCTTGAAACTTATTAATTAGTTTGGAAGTGATGATAGTATTGGATTCCAAGCTGTATTCAATGAACAGCATCCTGATATATGCATCTTTACTGTTCAGATGTTCCAGGGTTCAGTGAAGAGCCAATGACCTGTTATGATGGTAGGCAAATTGGAGCAGATCCAAGTCACTTCTCAGGCCAGATTTGAAATGTTTCATCACCAAACCCTTGAAACACTTCATCTCCGTGGTTGTAAGTGCCACTTAATGAGGCGTTACCATGTTCTTCTGAGGCACCAGTATAATTGAACCCTGCATGAAGCAGAAGGGTGCCTCAGACTGCTGAAGCAAGAAGTTAAAGATCTCAGTGAACAGTGCAAACAGATGATCAGCACAGGTCTTTAGTACTTGGCCAGATACTCCATCTGGGCCAGATACTTTCCTTGTGTTCACCCACCTACCCACCTCTCATGTCAGCCTCAGAGATTCCGATCATAGGTTCATCAGGGGCTGTGGGAGTTTGCAAAGGTGCCTCCATGTTTTGATGGTCAAAGCAAGCATAAAAGCATTCAGCTCATCTAGGAGAGAAGTTTTGTTTTCACCTATGTTGCTTGGTTTCACTTTGTAAAAGGTGCAAGCACTCAAGCCCTACCACAGCTGTCCAACATCCTTCAGTGATTCAAGTTTGGTCCAGAATTGTCACTTCGAATGCGAGATGGCTTGAATGTTACTTTGTCCTCTTGTATCTAACTTTGTTCTCAGACCTGAATGGGATGATCTGGCCCTCAACAGATTATGCATCTCATGGTTCTTCCAGGGTTTCTGGTCGAGGAAGACGCTAAATGATTTTGTGGGCACGCACCCATCTACAATTGTTTTGATTAAGTCTGTGACAACTGTGGTGTGTTTGTTCAGATCCTCTCTTGACTCCTTGAGCACAACCCAGTCCACTAACTTGAAGCAATGCCAATGCTGCCCCTTTGCCTCCTGTGACCACCTCATTGTTTTTCTTATCTCTGGAGCCTTGCTCTTTAACCTCAGCCTGCATGTAGGTAGGATGAGGACAGCCAAGTGATAAAATGTTCTGAAATGTGGTCTAGGCATGGAACAGTAGGCATTCCTATTTTGCAGTGGTCAAGTGTATTGGGACCCCTGGTGCTGACAGGTGATGTGTTGATGATAATTGGGCAGAAATTTCTTCAAGCAAGCCTAACTGAATTACAATCATTTTCATTAAAAAATCTACATTTCATAATAATTAGACTATTAGTGCAGCAAAATGTACAGAAAAAGTAGGGGTTATATTATTCATTTATTGTTTGGAAGGTGGTTACACTCTGCATAATACTTTCAATTCATAACTACTTTACATAGCTTAGTGTATTAGATGCAACATTTCACAAATGTGTCAGTTCTCAATCTTTTTGTCTGGGTTTTTTTAACCATGAAAAAAAAGGCTTAAATAATTATAAAAAACGGACTTTGGTAGTGAACAAATAATCCTCTACATTAGAGTGAGTTTGATCATGGTGAGATTTCCATTTATAGTGCATTCAGCACTGTAGTCCAGATCCCACCATTTTCCTGGATCAGACCTTATTAATTATGTACAGTTGCTGCCAACAGACCTCTTGCTATCAAGAGATCCTGAAGGTGTGAAGGCGCTAGAGATGATGGTATGATTTTTATAGTAGCAGATCTTACACAAGGTGAAACACAATGGTCTTCAGATGGCTACAGTGAATTACAAACGTTTGTATAAAGCCATTAAAGGAACAGACCTGATGAAGGAAAGAGCACTACCTAGCCCTCTTTTTTCCAGAAGGCCCTACCAGTCTCTTTTCAACAGAACATGCTGCTATCTTCCTCCAGAGTTGTCCTAGATAATGGCAGAAATAATGTGAGGAAAACAGATTCAGATTATCAACTGCCAGAACTTTTTAGGGTGTGTAGAAATGAAATCAGCAACAACAGTCTCAATTATTTTCAAGTACGTAGAGAAATATCCCTTGGGTCTTTGATTACAAGTTCCAGGATGTTACTTTCAACACATTTATTTATGTATTCTGTTTGTTTTTATTTCACTTAAGTTAATATTAAATTGAAATGGAAATTTAATTACAAATTGTCCATATTGCATTAATTTACCAAATTTTACCTAACTCATATGCATATATTAAAGGCATACCAAGATACATTTATCATTTCAAATAAGAGCACCATAAGACCTATCTCTTGCCAGCAAAACATCTAGACCCTGGGCACCAAAAGAAAAACTGGCTTTATCATTGTCTGGTCCAGCGATTTGAACATGCAGGAACATAAGAAATGGCAGCAAGTAATGGGCCCTGTACATCATGGGCACATCCCTCCAAGTGATTGGTAGTTCCTAATGTAGGTGTTGCTTCAAGAAGGCAAGATGAAATATCCATCAGCAAAGATCCCATCATCTGGGCTGTGATATCTTTTTGCACCTACTATTATGCAAATGGTATAAAAACCTGATGTCCTATATCGCCAAGTCCAAGAACAGCTATTTCCCTTCAGCTATTTAGTTCTTGTACCCATTGGCAAAACTCTGGTCCTACACCAACAATTTAGGAACACTATGACCACTCTGATCACTTTGCATAAAAATGGACTTGATTCTTTTTGCTCTAATTGTGTTTTCTTGAAAAAAGTTGTATAATAATTATTTTAGTTACATCTTCTGTGTAATGATGTTTATATGATGGTCTTTACCTGTGATGCCACCACAAGATTTTCATTGCATCTATGCATACATATACTGTACTTGTGCATATGGCAATAAACTCCACCTGCCACCTTACCTTTTGGTCCAGCTGATACATCATCTGTTCATTTCCCTCTACAGATGCTGCTTGACCCATTGAGCACCTTCAGCATTTTGTCTGCTGTGAAAGAAAAATAATGTTTGCTATATGTGATCTATAAATTAATATTAACATTATAAAGCTTGTTTACATCATGACTAAATTTACTATATCCCTGATGATAAGGATAGGGAATAACTGTCTCTAATTTAGCAAAATTCTCTCATTGCCTATTGTCAACATTGCATTCATCTGTATTACTGGCGTACAGTTATCACCAGGACACTTACACTTTGACAGGTTTACGCATGTCATGTAATTGGGATTGAGGTTCAGATGTACCGTCATCTCTCTGCTTCAATCTTCTTCTTTTGGCATTCACAAAAACAGTCCTTAAACATAATGAAAAGTTTTCCCTTATACTTATCAGTGTTACCATTATGGTCATTGAATTAGGTAATGACTACAAGTCAAGAACTATATCAACAACAGGACTTTTAAACAACCAGTTCTCCATAGTTTAGATATAGACATATTACCTGCTTTGCTATTTTAAATATAAATTCTCAATGAATTGTGCAATATGTTGGTTTAGGCATGCATGCTGAGTTTTTGTCATATACAGTATACACTCAGTGGCCACTTTATTAGGTACACCTCTACAACTGTTCATCTAATCAGCCAATCATGTGACAGCAACTTAATGCATAAAAACATACAGACATGCTCAAGATATTCAGCTGTGGAATGAATGGGGAAGAAATGTGATTGACGTGATTTTGACTGGTTCCAGATGGGGTGGTTTGAGTATCTCAGAAACTGCTGACCTCCTGGGATGTTCATGTACAACAATCTCTAGAGTTTACAGAGAATGATGCAAAAATTTAAAAAAATCCAATTATGCTATTATATGCATATTGATGTAAGTCTCCGGTTTTATTTTCAGGATTTATTCCTGTTGAATTCTGTGAAAAAGAATCATAATTGTGAGGATTGAAGGTTCTGTTTAGAAGAATGCACACCAGGATTTGTCATACTTGGAAGGCGAATAGTTCTTACTTTAAAATAATGCTAGAAGGCATGCAGGTGACAAGGTAATGTTTCTGCTGTGGAATCATTCAACTTCCCTTGCGGGAAGAAAAAAGAAGTGGAGCAGAGAGAGATCCTGAAAGGAAAGAAGAAACTGTCCAATTTTGGTGAGCCAGAAGAAGACGAGGGGTCTGTTTATCTAGAGGGTGAATGTGTGTCACTTCTTGTCTAAAAATCACTGTCACACTGGACTATCATGGGATGTCTTTTAAAGATCAGGCATTAACAAAAACATTGAGAATGGCATGCTGCAGATGTCATGATGGATGCAATATTTGGTGGATGTGATGTTTAAGCAGTACCACAGACCATGTAACTACTTCACTAGTTTATCCAACCGAACAATTATTGGCTTCTTACTTCAAAATAATGCTGAGAGATACGTGAGTGACAGGGTAATGTTTCTGCTGCCGATTCACTGTAGGAAGAAAAGCGTTTGTAAGTATACAGCTGGTAATTTAGCCAAGATGTGTCTGCATGCTGTAGTGCTGACATCGGGGCTGAAGTTTGGCTTGGGTTGTGCCACCCATTCTCTCTACTGACCTTCAAAATAAACGGTGCTTACATTTCACTTTGATTTCCAAAACCCACTGGAATGAATCCTTGGCGATGAGACCCTGTGCAACAATAATAAACAGCACAAGCAATATGGACAGGTCCACCCATGAAAAGGACAAGTAACAGAAAAGTCAAAGCTATCGATATACAAAAATCTTCTTAATCTGGTACTTTGAAGCAGGCAAAAGCACAAAGAACTGAAATAAGCTGAAAGTCCTGAAAACTTAGAAAAACTAAAAGCCTTTAAATTAAAAGTTACACTTTCAAACATTTTTAAACATCTGTAATCACATGAACAAATTAACTTAAAATTTTTTAGAAACCTAGAATAAATTACAGGAGCACACTTTGATACCATCTACATTTCTTAAATAGTAAACTCACCTGAGGTTCTCGTAATATTCCTTTCCATTCAAATCTAAGGGAAAGACTACTGACCTGGCACAGGTTTGGTCAGCAAGCTGAAACACTGAAGGGCATTTCACTGAACTTCTGTACTAAACTTCGCCCAGAGTTCAGAATCTAAATCAGAATCAGGCTTATTGTCATTGACTTAAGTCGTGAAATTTGTTGTTTTGCAGCAATGGAGTGTAAAGATATAAAATCACTACAAGTTACAAAGTAACTAAATAGTACAAAAAAAGCAAATAATGAAACAGTGTTCATGTGTTCATGGGCTGTTCAGAAATCTGATAACAGAGAGGAAAAAGTTGTATCTGAATCATTAAGTATACTATAGGCCTTTTTCTTCCTGTACTTCCTCTCTGATGGTAGGAAGGAGACAAGGGCATGTTCTGCTTTCAGAGATTCATTTATTATCAAAGTATACAACTCTGAAATTCTTCCTCTCCAGATAGCCATGAACCAAAGAAGGAAAAGAAAGACAGCATGATCTCCAACCCACAAAACCCAGCTCCTCAGACAAAAAAAACAATCAAGAACAGAACAGGCATATCAACCCCCAACCCCCACTTCCAGCACTAAAAAACGAGAAAGATCGGGGAAAAAAAACATGGAATATAAAAAACTATAAGACTGAAAAAATTCTATAGTCGAAGTCCACATTCAAAATGCAGAAAACTTGGGTAGCACTCTCCGAGCACAGCAGGAGGCTTTCCCCTCTCCAGTACAGAGTGACCCAAAAGGCAGGCAGCACTCTACACTCGCCTCAATGCCTCAAGTTGCTTTTATTGTCATTTCGACCATAACTGCTGGTACTGTACACAGTAAAAACAAGACAACATTTTTCAGGACCATGGTGCTATTGTGTACAGTTCTGGTCACCGAGTTATAGGAAAGATGTCAACAAAATAGTGAGAGTACAGAGGAGATTTACTAGAATGTTACCTGGGTTTCAGCACCTAAGTTACAGGGAAAGGCTGAACAAGTTAGGTCTTTATTCTTTGGAGCGTAGAAGGTTAAGGGGGGACTTGATAGAGATATTTAAAATTATGAGGGGGATAGATAGAGTTGACATGGGTAGGCTTTTTCCATTGAGAGTAGGGGAGATTCAAACAAGAGGACATGAGTTGAGAGTTAAGGGGCAAAAGTTTAGGGTAACACGAGGGGGAACTTCTTTACTCAGAGACTGGTAGCTGTGTGGAACGAGCTCCCAGTAGAAGTGGTAGAGGCAGGTTCAATTTTATCATTTTAAAAAAAATGGATAGGTATATGGACAGGAAAGGAATGGAGGGTTATGGGCTGAGTGCAGGTAGGTGGGAGTAGGTGAGAGTAAGCATTCAGCACGGACTAGAAGGGCCAAGATGGCCCGTTTCCGTGCTGCAATTGTTATATGGTTATATGGTTACATGAACAATACAAAAACTACATTGAACCAATCTCCATTGTCACTTTAACTGGTGCACAAAGGAAGCTTTAACTGGCATAATGGCGTTAAACATTAGCTTGCACCCTGTCCAGCAGCCCACCTGCTATATGGTTTGCGTACGCTGCCTGTGTCTCTCAGAATCCTCTCGGTGACTGCAGAGCACCAAAACATCCAATCTCCAAACTTCCACATTTGCCTTGATGGTCCAATCTCCCTTGTTGCTTTAATCAGTGAACAATGGAAACTTTAATCAACGAAGTGGAGTTGAACAATGGCTCACACACCGTCCTGCAGCCTGCCTACCATGAGGTTCACTCATGCTGCCTCTGCCGCCCAGAATCCTCTCAGAGACTGCAGGACACCGGAACACCTAAATCATCTCCAAACAGCAAACCATAGGCTCCAACAGTCAGGATCATATTCAAGACAAAAAACAAATGTAAGAGACATAAAAGAAGTTAAGTATATGGTTTCATGATCTATCCAGAAGATGTCAATTGAAGGAGCATTGTACGCAGGTGCCATCTTGACCGGAGGTGATGAGTTCAACATCAAAGGGTAGTCAGATGCCCTGTATCAAACACCAGCAGTAACACATAAATGTAAAATTCCAAGGGCAAGTTTCAATCTTTTACATCCCAGTTGTGACTCATTTAATGTCATCCTTGTTTCTGAATCTTAAGATGTGGACTCTAAATGGATTCCAGGGAAATGAGCACCTACTTGATCTTCCAGGTAGAGATAATACTTGAGTATGGTAGTGTAGTGGTTAAGAATCTGGACTATCAGGCAGAGGTCTGGATTACTGATCCAAAGACAGAAGTTCAAATCCCATCAGAATGGCTGGAGAATTTAAATTCAAGTAATTAAATACATTTGGAATATTAATAAAAATGCTAATATCAGTAATGGTGACCTTGAAACCTTGAAACTACTTGATTATAATGACAAATCCCAATGCTTCCTGAATGTTCTTTAGGGAAGGATAGCTGCTACCCTTGCACAAACTGGCCCCACTGTGACTCCAGATGCATCAAAATGGTTGACTCGTAACTGCCTTCTCAGCTCGGTGACAGTTAAGATCAGATAACAAATACTGGTACTACCGGTGGAGTCAATGTCCCACGTATAAATAAAACAAATTAATGCTTCAAAGAACAGGCGTTTTTATCCCAAGTACACAGTCAATATTCAACCCTCAGTAAACTTCACAAAACTGATTATCTTCTTGTTATTGTGGAAATACGCTCTGCCCAGCATCATGCTTCAAAAAGTGCTTTGCATTTTGAGTAGTACTAAGATGCCGGAAAGGGCTAGATTAAAGCAAGCCATGTTTTTTTATTTTATTCAGTTATTTTATTTAGTGATACAGCATGGAGTAGGTCCTTCTGACTTTTCAATCCTCGCTGCCCCTGCCACCCCACAACCCTGATTAACTGTAACCTTATCGCAGGACAATTTATAATGACCAATGAACTACATCCTTGGACTGTGGGGGAAATCGGAGCACCTGGGGAAAACCCACACATTCTAGGGGTGGACTTACAAAGACTCCTTAGAGAACAGCACCTGAAATGAACTCCAAACTCCAGAATTCCCAAAGATGCAATAGCACCAGGTTAAATGACAAGCTACGTGAAGCCCCATGGTATGCAGACACTTGAGGTTTCCAGGAGAGAAACTTTGTGTCTTCTATTCTGGGCAGGTTTGGAAATCACTAAAAGGAGCTGTTCTGGCTCATGTAATTGAAGCTTTTTCTCCTTCTGAACAGAGCAGTTTTGAGGACAATCAGTAACCTTGTAGCAAGTTTACTGCAGGAAGACCTAGCCTTTGATTCCAGAGCATTTCTGATTAATCAGATGCAATGCAATGCAAGAGTCTTGACTTGAAGCTCAATCTCAAGGTCAGTTGCTTGCAAAACAGATATACACAGCGCTCCGGGAGTAGAAGGCGGTACCAGAGCCACAAAATTGTTCCCTGGAGACTGGAAATTGTTGTAAGCAAATTAGTATCAATGTAACAAATGTTAAGGCACTAGTTTTAAAGGCATTTTAACTAATAGGTTAATATCTCTGCCAATAAAATAAACAATGCAATATTATGGCTTTGTTTACTATAAAAATATCACTGTCATTTTTTAAAGAAAATCTTATCACTGCAGTTATTTTTTCCACCAGAATAAAAAAAAATTAGATTTAACATATATGCATTGGTAAAGCTTATATCATTAAAGTTGTTTATTAAATTTTCTCCAAAATATTCCCACATAATTTTTCCTCAAATATACAGAGACTAAATTGCAATTTTTATCATTTTTATTCAGATGTGCATGGGCATTTTTACTAATGCTTTGGGATGAAAGCTATTCATCTTTTGAAAAGGAAAATACATTCTGAGCATTGCATTAAGTGCAGGAGTTGCGTTAGTGAAATTCTAGTTTGGTAATCATACAGTTAAGTATGATTATACATGCATCAGAGAATGACATGTTCAGGTTGCCAATGCATATTAACCTTGGAGAAATTGAAATTTTCACTTCTTTCACACTATCGACTGAGCTGAAATTCCACTTCAGTGCCTTTGGCATGCACGCTTCATCTCCTATTTTCCAAAATGAGTACTTCTCTGCAGATATAATGGATGGTTTGAAACTCAGCTACGCAGGGCTAATATCAAAACATCTTAGCAGAAATCCATAAGGCTGGAACATTTGTTATTTTAGAATATTTTCAAAAACTTCAATTTAACTCAGAAATATTTTAAATTACTAACATTTTCAGTAACATGCCAATAAAGGAGGCTGGATAGTTTGAGAATGTATTTCTTGAAATTTAGAAGAATGAGAGGTGACCTTATTCAAGCAGATGAGGTCTTAAAGGGCCTTAACATGGTAGATGCTTCAGGTTTTCACTCACAGAAAAGTCATAGATGAAATGATATACAATTGAAATAAGGGGCCTGACATTTAAAGCTCAAGTATGAAGAAATTTCTTCCGTCAGAGGTTAATGAATCTCTGGAATTCTCTGCCTGGTGGAGACCAGATCATTAGATATTTGTAAGGTGGAGATGGTTAAACTTGAGAGTTTGAGGGAGTGAGGTATATGAGGAATCAGCACTAAGATTAGCATGAATGGCAGGGCAGCTTCGAAGTGCTGGTGGCCTACTCCTGTTCCTATTTTATTTATTTTGTTTGTTGTTCAGATACAGTGCAGAATAGGCCTTTCCAGCCCTTGGAGCCATATCGCCCAGCAATCCCCAAGTTTGTATTCCTCGCTTAATCACGGGACAATTTACAAAGACCAATAAACCTACCAATCAACCTGTGTATCTCTGAATTGTGGGAGGAAATCAGAGCGTCCAAAGCACATGGAGGAAACCCACATGGTCCCGGGGAAAACACACAGACTCCTCACAGGCAGCAGTGGGAATTGAATTCATGACGCCTGCACTGTAAAGCTTTGTGCTAACCACAATGCTACAGTGCTGTCCACTACCAGAAAGAAATGTTAACGGACAAGCAAAATAACTTTAGTTACTATAAAATATTTGCACTGTTCACTCTCTTCAGCTTAAGAAATGGTTTAAGGAGCATAGATCAGATGGAAATGATACAGGAAATTATTTTTTCCCTAGATAGGCCAGTTAGAAGAGTGGTCTGAAAGATGACAGATGGAGTTTAATGCTGATAAGTGTGAGGTGCTACATTTTGGTAGGAATAATCAAAATAGGACATACATGGTAAATGGTAGGGCACTGAAGAATGCAGTAGAACAGAGTGATCTAGGAATGATGGTGTATAGTTCCCTGAAGGTGGAATCCCATGTGGATAGGGTGGTTAAGAAAGCTTTTGGTATGCTGGCCTTTATAAATCAGAGCATTGAATATAGGAGTTTGGATATAATGTTAAAATTGTACAAGGCATTGGTAAGGCCAAATTTGGAGTTTTGTGTACAGTTCTGGGTCACCGAATTATAGGAAAGATATCAACAAAATAGAGAGATTACATAGAAGATTTACTAGAATGTTACCTGGGTCTCAGCATCTAAGTTACAGAGAAAGGCTAAACAAGTTAGGTCTTTATTCTTTGGAGCATAGAAGGTTGAGGGGGGACTTGATAGAGGTATTTAAAATCATGAGGGGGATAGATAGAGTTGACGTGGATAAGCTTTTTCCATTGAGAGTAGGGGAGATTAAAACAAGAGGACATGAGTTGAGAGTTAGGGGGCAAAAGTTTAGGGGTAACATGAGTGGAAATTTCTTTACCCAGAGAGTGGTAGCTGTGTGGAATGAGCTTCCAGTAGAAGTGGTAGAGGCAGGTTCAGTATTGTCATTTAAAGTAAAATTGGATAGGTATATGGACAGGAAAGGAATGGAGGGTTATGGGCTGAGTGCAGGTTGATGGGATTAGGTGAGAGTAAATATTTGGCATGGACTAGAAGGGCCAAATGGCCTGCTTCTGTGCTGCAATTGGTATATGGTTATATGGTTGTTATATGGTTATATACCAGCCACAAACTACTGTATACCATTCCAAAATGAGAGTATAAAACAACAAGTATTACTTGCATAAACTAATTTAATAAAATTATTATTAGTATTATTTCTTGTACATAATATCCCATTAGATTAAGTATTTACCTGATAAACCATATTTCAGAGTTTCCCTATATTCTTTGAAAAGATTTAATAAAGTTCTACAGAAGAAATTGATGTGTAAGCTAAAAACACTTGATAAAACCAAGGCTTAGATCATGGTTAGCTGAAGGAAAGTAAGCAACTAGTCAGACAACTAAATTGACCATTGGTTTTCTAAATTCAGAAGTAAATTAAAGTTTGGTCACACTTGAAAATTTCACCTTACCAGGGGCGTCACGTGATGACGTAGGATCGAGACGTTGGGAATACAGCTCCCTCGTAAAAAGTAATGAAATAAGGTTTAAATGAAGAAGAGTTAACAAATACCTACTAGAAACTATTTATAAGCTACTGAAGATTATCTTTTGATATGGCTCCTAAACCGAAACAGAAGAAAGCTACTACTTCGAAGACTGCGCAAATCGGTGGGGAAAAAGGCCTTACCGTCTCGGCGAAGCCTTCGACTCAAGTTGGATCTTCTCCCGGCGAAGTGCATAGCACTTCTGATGATGCAGGACAGGAAGTTGCAGCAATGTCGGCGGTCTCTAAGAAGAAACGGCAAGAACAACGCATGCGCGAAAGTATGCATGAACAGATATTAACAAAACTACAAATCCCAACTACAACTGAAAGTGAATTGGAAGTAGAATCAGACCCTTTGGGAAATTCAGAGGAAGAAGAAGAAGAGGAATAGAAAGAGGAGATTAAAGGAGACATAAAAGATATCCTGATATATATGATGAATGAATTAAAAGCTATAAGAACATATATAAGAAGGATGCAGAATACACTCGATAATGTGGTGGAAAAACAAAGAAGATGGATAATAAAGTTAAAGATATGGAAGTAAAAGTTGAAGAAAACACTGAAAGAATAGACAAGATAGAAGACAATAATCTTGCCTGGACAACAGAAAGAAAACAGATGTTGGAAAAAATAGATGCGCTTGAAAACTCTAGTAGACAAAATAATATCAAAATTGTTGGTCTTGTGGAAGGTACAGAGGGAGAAAATCCAATAAAATTCTTTCAAGAATGGATTCCGAAAAATTTGGAAATGAAAGAAGGAAGCCAAGTAATTGAAATTGAAAGAGCACACAGAGCTTTAAGACCAAGACCTCAACAAGATCAAAATCCAAGATCAATTTTGATAAAATGCCTAAGGTACCAAGATAAAGAAATTATCTTGAAGGCAGCTACTCAAGGTGCTAAAAGGAGAAATGGGACATTGATAATAGAAGGGAGAAGAGTTTTTTTTTTATCCAGACATAAGTTACGATCTTCTGAAGGAAGGAAGGAATTTAATCCAGTGAAAAAATCTTTATGGGAAAAGGGCTATAAATTTTTATTGAGCTACCCAGCAAAATTGATAATTTTCCTGGATAACAAAGAAAGAAGATTTTTTGTTGACTGCCAGAAAGTGGAGAAATTTGTACAAGAATTACCTGAAGCCAACGAAGAGGAGTAAAGAATTATAGAAATGAAATGGACTAATGATGAAGACTGAAACAAGGTTGGACTTGACGGACACTTATAAGGAAAAAAAATAGTCAAGGAGTATTAATTGGAAGTAGAGACATTAATTATTTTCTTTTTTTTTCACTAATATATTTTCTTTTTTTTTTTGCGGGGGAGCTGGAGGAGCTCCTGATCGATGGCTGCGAGTTTCACGTGTACAATCATGGTGATTGGCATGACCCGTAAAATGGGGAGGGGGGTAATGTTGTGTTCTTTTTATTCGCAACATTAGTGGGGGGGTATTTTGTTTTTTTTCTTGTATATTAGTTATCTTTCTTTTATTTTACTTCTTTTTTGCCTGGATGGTTGGGGAGAGACTCATAGCAACATGGAGAATTTTAAAGAGTTCCCAAGTATTATGAATGATTAATTTACTTAATTTTTTAAGTTTTAATGTTAATGGAAATAACGGACCTGTGAAAAGAAAAAGAGTTTTAACATATATTAAGAAAATGAAAGGAGATATAGCTTTTTTACAAGAAACACTTTTAACAGAAACAGAACACAAGAAATTAAAGAGAGATTGGGTTGGAAATGTCATTGCAGCTTCATTTAATTCAAAATTGAGAGGAGTTGCAATTTTGGTTAATAAATCTTTACCAATTAAAATACAAAATGTAATAATTGATTCTGTGGGGAGATATGTGATTATATATTGTCAATTTTTTTCAGAATTATGGACTTTTATGAACATTTATGCATCAAATGAAAATGATGCAAAATTCATACAAGAAGTTTTTTTGAACTTGGCTGATGCACATGATAAAATATTAATAGGTGGAGATTTTAATTTTTGTTTAGATCCAGTTTTGGATAGATCAACTAAAGTTGCTACAAAAGCAAAAGTAATAAAACTAACTTTAGCATTAATGAAAGATTTAAACCTGATTGATATATGGAGAAAAATTAATCCAAGAGAAGGAGATTATTCATTTTATTCAAATAGACATAAATCTTACTCAAGGATTGATTTTTTTTATTATCAAAAAATATTCAAGATAGAGTGAAAAGTGTGGAATATAAAGCAAGAATATTGTCAGATCATTCCCCCTTGATAATGACAATGATAATGATGGATAAGGAGGAATCGATCTATAGATCGAGATTTAATTCAATTTTATTAAAACATCAAGATTTTTGTGATTTTATTAAAAAACAAATTCAATTTTTTTTGGATACAAATTTACATTCAGTTGAGGATAAAATTGTATTATGGGAAGCAATGAAAGCATATTTAAGGGGTCAGATTATAAGTTATACATCTAAAATTGAGATGGAATGCACAGCAGAAATAGATCAATTGGAAAAAGATATCATAAAGTTAGAAAAAGAATCTCAAAGATATATGACAGAAGAAAAACAAAGACAACTTGTTAATAAAAAACTACAATATAATACACTCCAGACATATCGTACAGAAAAAGTAATTATGAGAACTAAACAGAAATATTACTAATTAGGTGAAAGATCACGTAAAATTCTTGCTTGGCAGTTGAAAACAGAACAGGCTTCTAAAACAATAAATGCAATTAGAACAAGTGCAAATAAGGTTACTTATAAACCTTTAGAAATTAATGAAACTTTAAAAAATTTTTATACTGAACTATATCAACCAGAATCACAAAATAAGATTGCTAAGATAGATAAATTTTTATCACAAATAACCCTTCCAAAATTAAATTTGGAAGAACAGAAAGGATTAGATATGCCCTTTACATTAAAAGAGGTTGAAGGAGCTTTAGGATCACTTCAGAGTAATAAATCCCCAGGAGAAGATGGGTTTCCTCTTGAATTTTATGAAAAATTTAAAGATTTATTAATTCTTCCTTTTATGGAATTAATATACCAAGTGGAAAGAACACATAAACTCCCACAATCTTTTTTGACAGCGATCATAACTGTATTGCCAAAAGAAGATAGAAATCCTTTAAAACCAACATCATATAGGCCTATTTCTTTGTTGAATACAGATTATAAAATACTAGCAAAAATTTTATCTAATAGAATATCTAAATATTTACCAAAATTAATACATATGGATCGAACAGGTTTTATTAAAAACAGACAATCAATGGATAATATAACCCGGTTACTTAGTATAATTCATTTGGCACAAAAAAGAGAGGAAATAAGTGTGGCAGTTGCTTTGGATGCAGAAAAAGCATTTGATAGATTGGAATGGGATTTTTTATTTAAGGTATTGGAAAAATATGAGTTAGGAAAATCTTTTATACAATGGATTAAAACTTTAAATACTAATCCTCAAGCTAAAGTAGTTACAAATGGTCAGATTTCAACACTATTTTGCTTAACGAGGTCAACTAGACAAGGTTGGCCATTATCACCTGTTTTATTTGTATTGGCAAAAGAACCATTAGCTGAATTAATTAGAACAGATTCAGACATTGGGGGCTTTAGAGTTAATGAAGAAGAATATAAGATTAATTTATTTGCTGCTGATAATTTGATTTATTTAACAAACCCATTGCAATCTTTGCAAAGATTATCTTTTAGATTGGAAGAATATGGGAAAGTATCAGGGTATAAAGTAAATTGGGATAAAAGTGAAATTTTACCCCTTATCAAAGGAAATTATAATCAATGTTGATTAGTAACTCAATTTCAATGGTCAATAAATGGGATAACATATTTAGGTATTAGAGTTGATAATTATGTAAAAAATTTATATAAACAAAATTATCTGCCATTATTAAAATAAAAAGAGGATCTTGATAAATGGATGATGTTACCAATAATATTACTAGGTAGAGTTAATGCTGTAAAAATGAATATATTTCCTAGATTGCAATATTTATTTCAAACTTTACCAATACAATTACCTCAGAAGTTTTTTCAAGAACTGAATAAATATGTAAGGAAATTTCTTTGGAAAGGAAAGATGTCAAGAATATCATTGGAAAAATTGACATGTAAATTTGATTTAGGAGGGTTACAACTTCCAAATTTTAAGAATTATTATAAAGCAAATCAACTTAGATTTATTGCGTCTTTTTTTGATGAAGAAAAACCGGCATGGATTAGAATAGAATTAGATAAAATAGGAGAAAACATACCAGAAGATTTTATATATAAATGGGAATCCAAATGGATACGGGAAAAAAAAGAATCTCCTATATTAAGACACTTGATTGATTTATAGAATAAGGTAAATATGGATGATGAGATAAAGAAATCTTTACTAGCAAAAAGAACTTTAATTCAAAATAGGCTTATTCCTTTTACAATGGATAATAACCTTTTACATAATTGGTTCCAAAAGGGGATTAAATATATAGGTGATTGTTTTGAAGGAGGTATATTGATGTCGTTTGATCAATTAAAAATAAATATAAAATATCAAATAATACTCTTTTTTGTTATTTTCAATTAAAAGCTTATTTACAAGAAAAGCTGGGTCAAACAATGTTGATGCCAAAACCTAGTGAAATAGAAATATTAATTCAGAAAGGAAAAATTAAAAATTTACATCTTGTATGTATAATTTGATTCAAAAACAGACAATTAAATTAGGAATTCATAAATCAATACAAAAATGGGAATCTGATTTGAATGTTAAAATTGATGGAAAAAATTAGTCAAGATTATGTTCTGATAATATGAGAAATACAATAAATGTTTGACTTAGATTAATACAATATAATTTTTTACATCAATTATATATAACACCACAGAAAATAAGTAGATTAAATTCAAATATGTCTGACCAATGTTTTCGATGTAATCAAGAAATTGGTACTTTCTTACATTCTACTTGGTCTTGTTTTAAAATTCAACCATTTTGGATAAATCTAAGACTTTTATTGGAACAAATTACTGGAGTACAACTCACACATAGTCCAGTATTATTTTTATTAGGAGACATTGAAGGGACAATACCGAAACTTAAATTGAATAAGTATCAGAAAAAAATTATAAAAATTGCATTGGCAGTAGCCAAAAAAGTTAGCGCAGTTACTTGGAAATCTGATTTATATTTAACTATGGATCGTTGGAATAATGAAATACATAGTTGTATTCCACTTGAAAAAATTACATACAATCTAAGAAATGAATATGATATATTTTTGAAAATTTGGTTCCCATGCTTACAAAAGATAGGATTAAGTACATAGGTCCTTTGAAGATAAAATTATAAAGTAATTGGGGAAAGAAAAAATTAATATTAAATTTATTTTGAACTCCATGGAGCATGTGGGGATCCTCCGATATCCAGGCAATCTTTCTCTTCTTTCTTTTTTTTCTTTCTTTAGACAAGGGTTAAGCGGGGGAGGGTTAATATTATTTTTCTTTCTATTTTACTATCACATTTATTCTTGTAATTTTCTAAAATGTAATAAATAAATAATTTTTTTAAAAAAAGAAAATTTCACTTTACCTTTTTGTTTTATAGTTTTGATGTCTAACTAATCTCTACATTGTGAAAAATGTTATTTGGTGCAGCAAAAAATGAAAATGGAAAGCCTTGTTTTGTCATTAATAAATCACCTTAATATCAATAATTCTCTCATACAATGTAATGAACATGTCAAAAATATTCATTCATCAATAAAATGCTTTCCAAATGGTGAAACAGGCACCAAAGAATAAAAAAAGGTCAATTCTCTTTCAGATACAAGTACTAGTCAAAATTTTCAGCTACACCAATGGCAAGAACAAACTAAAAATAATATATTAAATATGTTTGTTAGAAAATACTCACTTGTGTAAGCACTAAATAGTATCTAAAATTGTTCCAAGCAAAGACAGTGATAGGGGAGTCACATTAGTTTCTCACCCCTATGAGTTGCCAAGGTGTGGAATGTGAGTTAAGATGTAAACACTGCAATGTAGACCGAGTATGCCAACTGGGGATTCCAAGTATCTGTTCAATGGAGAGATAGGACACTTAATTTGCATATTGAGTTTCAGAACACAATTTAAATTTCCCTGCTACTCTACAGGCTTTCTATGGTTCAAAAAAACTGGCAGTGAAAAGGAGGCAAGAAAGGTCAAATCCACCATTTAAGGGCTTTCTCAGGCTTCTGAGAAGGTGTTCTGGTGGTGGTCTTGTTGGTTTAAGCATCAGGATTTTTGATGCCCCAATGCCTGGTAGGTTTATACCACATTGCCCTGGATCTGGAATTATGGTGGAAAGGGTTAACAAATCTTCTTCTTGGAAAGTCTTTAATAAAAGAAAATCTTTTGCAACTGCCATTTCTTCTTAAAGTTCATATTTTTGAATTAATTGAATTTAATTAGTTCCGTTGTGTGATTTGAACATGCCACTGGTGAATATTATACAGATCCAAAACAGAACCATTGCACCATCTCCCTTTGTTAGGGATCCCTATGTCTGCAGATGTCTTTAATTCTTTTCTGCTCTCTGGGATTCTGTCAGGGTCATACTTTTTTTAAAGGAAGGATAAATAAATGATTACAGACCTTCCTTGACCAGAACTGCTTTACCTGTATGAGCCTAACAGGATTCTGCCTTTCATAGAAAACTTGACAGATCCCAGAATGTATTATTTATTAAAGGGAGTTTCAAAATATATTTTTCCATTGGTATTCATAAGCATTTATTTCTTCACATTCTTACAGTGAAAATAGGATGGGAATCAACAAGCATTGAAAAGATTTTAATATTTTCTACTCTATTTAATTTCATATCCTGAATCCTATTTTTAGCTGAGAGTAAGGAGTGAACTGTTCAGGTCATGGTGTAGACATATCCCATCTGTGTTATGAATGAATATGCATAGAGTGACACCACATTTAATGATCAGACCACTTTCTCAGAAGTGTTCATGTTTCTTCTCCTCCAGAAATAGGATCACAAAGTCCACATAAAAAGGTGTGTGTGTAAAACTGTTCAGTGGTTACCGGAAGCATACATGCAGATAAAGAAAGCAGTCCCAAATGCAAATGTAATATGACAAGAAACCTTGAGTAAGGATGTCTTACTACAATTATACAAGACCTTGCTAAGTCATCAACTGGAGTATTTTGTATAATTTAGGTCTCCTTGTTGAAGGAGAATACAGTGAAGATTCATCTGACTCCTGGGAAAGATAGCGCTGAGGAGGGAATTAACTCTTGCATAAGGCCTGTATAGATTTAGAAATTCTGACAAGGCTAGACAAACTGAATGTAGGCAAAATGTTTCCCCTAGTGAGGGAACCTGGAACAATGGATGGCAATATTGAGTTATAATGCAAAACAGGAGGTACCTAATACGGTGGCCATTGATTGTATACATAAGACCCTGGTAACGGTTTCACTGCTAATGTAATGGTCTTTTCTGTAGAAGCAGTGATTGGTAATGGTTGGAGATAGCAGGTGCTCCATCCAATCGGGGAACAGGTTTCTGTCGAAGCAGTAATTGGGTTATGGTTGGAGATAACAGGTGCTCCATCCAATCGGACAGCAGGTTTTTTTGTGTGCCTGACTCCAGTATGAGTTGGGGTCTTTGTTCAGTAGGAGATAAAGATGGAGAGAACCGGTTGTAGGACCAGTGGGAGTCCATGATTTGGTGGAGCAAGTGGAGGTATGCTGAGGATCGGTGAGTATGACTTTTAGAAGAGTTGAGCTCCAACTTGTGCATATTTGACTGTTTAATTATAATGGGCTCTTTTTTCCCTTTCTTTTCTTTACTAACCCTTTATTTAAGTTAACGTTCATAAGTATAATTCCTTCAAACGTGGGCAGTGTGCTGTCTGTTATTTCTTGGCACTGAGTTGTAACAGGGCAGCAAATCACCCGGCAGCCACACAAACTGGGGTTTCAGGTGGGAGAGCCGTCTCAATCTGATGGATTTGACGGGACCGGAGTGTGTATCCTCTAGAATGCATGCACCCCAAGGAAACTGGGGTTTCATTTGCATCCCTGATTTTGCAAATGATGTGCACAAACATATTTGGCACTTTGCTCCAGGTGCTGCATTGGAGTGGACACAGGCACATACAACACACATGCTCTACGTCCTCCCCTCCCCCACTGGTAAAGTGATTATCAACTGCTTGCAGGTTTTGTTGGTGCTCCCAAGCCTTGTTATACTTTGCTAAGTCTACAGCAGAGGTGTGCAGTAAGCAAGACCTTACTTAGCCTTATGGCATTTTTCAATTACTCAGACTCTAGCGTGCTCTATTACTTTTGCCTTAGAAATATCCTCGATGAAATATGCTCCATTCTGCAGCATTAATCATACCTACAGAGCAGCGCTAGAATCCCCTTGCCAATGGCTACTAAGAACACAGTAGCCATCAACCTTAATGCATCTAGTTCTTTCTAAAGTCAAACTGAAGTTACCTTCAACATTTCCCAATTTACACCTTACTATTTCATTTGTAGCATACTGCTTGAGTCAGCAGAATTATTCTGATTCTTGTTTGGAAGAGACCAGTAAATAGAAAATTCACTGGTTGAGCTCAAGTAATAATTCCACTGCCTTGACCACGTTGTTGGAAAAGCTACTCAGTAAAATGCAGAGAGGAGTTCTGGACTGTGCAATCTCACAATCAGGATGGCTCAGCCTGTCCAGACACAAAGGGAAGCCAGATAAGGAAAGAAGGAGAAGGAGGAGGAAAGCTAAAGATTGTGACACTTTCTGACTAAGCAGTCTAAATATACTATTGATAAACCACTCTCTGCTGCCATATGTCTATAAAATTACATTTACATTTAGATCTTAGTGGTATAAAGACAGGACTGAAAAACAATTTAGTTCCTTGGTATGATTTTCAGCCTCAGAATGACAGCTTAATGACTACCAGTTGGAAAGTAAAATTTTACAGCAAATGCTTCTATTATTTTATAAATGACATTAAAATTCTTTATCCGTGCTATGAGTTTCACATCTCTGGCCTATATATATTTATCTTCATCAGCACTGTCTCAGCCCGAAACGTTGACAGTATACTCTTTTTTTATAGATGCTGCCTGGCCTGCTGAGTTCCTCCAGTTTTTTTGCATGTGTTGATTAAATTAATTATGCTTTTATTTAAACACTTGCAAATTAAATCACTTTTCAATTTCAGAGTCATAGAGTAATACAGCAAGGAAGCAGGACTTCCAGATCAAGCCATCAATGCTTACCAAGATGCACATCTGAGATGGCCCCATTTGCCTGATTTGGACTATATCCCTCTAAACCTTTCCTATATATATGTCCTTCCAATTTTTTTTAAATGTTATTTTACTGGCCTTAACTTCTTCTGTGGCAGCTTGTTCTTCTCATAAAAAAAGTTGGCCCTCAGAGCTTTTTAAATCTTTCCATTCTCACCTTAAGCCTACATTCTCTAGGTTTTGATTCCCTTTCCCTGGGAAAAGGACTCTGAGTATGGCCCTATGTTCAACTTAATGATAGTACATACTTAATTACAATTACCATTCAGTCTCCTACACTCCAACATTCAAAGTTTAAAGTTCAAAATATACTTGTTATCAAAGTATGCACACACTACATAACCTTGGGATTTGTCTCCTTACAGGTAGTCACAAAACAAAGAAACTGAAAGAACCCATAAAACAAGACCATCAAACACCCAATGTGCAGAGAGAGAAACAAACAAATCATGCAAACAATATAAGAAAGCAAACAGCATTCAGAACGAAAGCAAGTCCACGGACATGAAGCCTGGCGTAGCCAGGAGCAGACCACAGCTTCAGCCTCAGGACAACACAGAGCTGAGTAAGTGTTGTGTAGCAGTGAGTGGAACCAGCCTGGCTCTCACTTACAAGTCAAAAAACATCCTAGCCTGCTCAACTTGCCTTCATATATCAGGCCCTTGATATTTGGAAATAAACTTTTATATCTTCCACCATTTCCATCTCAGTAACATCTCAACATCTTCTAACTTCCGACCCAATGATGAAGACCAGTGTGTCAAATCTCTTCTTCACCATTTTGTTTTCATGTGGTATCAATTTCATTGAATAATTTTCTCCCTTTTCAATTTTCAATGTCAAGGTAACATGTAACCAATCAAATGCTGTCACAGATTTCTGATACATCTGCAAATGCAGCCAAACTAGACAACCCCATAGGAGAACATTCTACTCTACACGAGTGATCACTCTCCTACTGTATATGTGAACAGAGCAGATATTCTACAAACTGTTTGAAGCAATTAAAATTAAATGTGAATGAATAGTAATTGAAATATTTCTCAACCACACAAAAAACCTTCCAGCACAAGCAAGTAGTGGCACAAGATTCATTATGGTGAGAACCTCTAGTGGTGGTTAATGCAGTTTAAACAAAACATATTAAGAATTTCAGTGATGGATTGGGAAATCAAGTTCTGGAGTGAAACTCAGTCTGGCTAAATGAGAATACAGTATGATACTAACTAATTCAATGTGTTTTATAGATTTTATCTACAAAACTATAGATTAAAAAAGACAAGTAATTTACTGGCACTGCAAGACTGGCGATATTGAGACATAAGTTTAACTTTTTGAGGGAATGTTCCAAGTGAGTGATCATGTTGCTACTGA
Organism: Hypanus sabinus; assembly: GCF_030144855.1. NCBI lineage: Eukaryota > Metazoa > Chordata > Chondrichthyes > Myliobatiformes > Dasyatidae > Hypanus > Hypanus sabinus. Next base: position 47,794,994 of record NC_082715.1, read on the forward strand.
ACTGCTGCAAAAGTGCATACATTTTTGATTCACCTCTATTTTCAGAGCCCCTGGCATTAGTTTGCAGAGAAACTTATAGATAAAATTCACTAGCTTCTAAATAAAATTTTCTCCTAAAAAGATTCACTCTCTACCAATGTGGAATATGAGTGAGTGAAAGGGACTTGCCGATAATCGATGACCTGACTTATTAAAAGGCCTCACCTTCCTCCTCTCTAGAACGGACCAAGGGCTATCTGCTTATATGTAGATTTCTACTTCTATGTATGTGAGCCACAAGCTGATTTTTTTTATTATTTATTCATTTTCAGGGTGTTGACATTGATAGCTAAGCCAGCATTTATTGCCAGCCCTCATTGTCCTTGTGAAGGTGGTGTTGAGCCTTCTTTACTGTTGAGTATCTTTGCACACTACACGTTTGCTTCTGCGCACAAAAAATGCTGCATACACCCTTTTCATTTTAACTTTTATCATGCATTAAAATGTCTGTACATGTAGAACTAACATCTAATCAGGACACCGGTGAACATCCTGATTGGAAAAAAAATAATTAGCGTAGCTTCAACCTTAAAGATCTTCACATGGGCCTGCAGAGATCACATCCTTGCTGCACTGTCCACTGCAAAGTAAGCCAGTTCTTAAAACATGTTCTCCATGGCAGCCGTATTTCAGACAGAAATAGTTGTCATGAAGGTGAGAGAATGTGACATAGTGCTCTCTTGTGTTCCTGGGCACATTCTGTATAATGGAGTAGGGTGGTCCAACTCCTTGCTTTAAGAGTCAAAAGTCACTGGGTTCAAAAAGGCACCAGTGCTGCAGCATCTTGACTGGGGGACAAAATATAGCAATACCACAAAACAACAAACAAAGCAACTGTGCCCAGAAAGTGTCCTACCAACTTACTGGTGGTTTTGAAGCAACTACTGTATGTGTAATGTCCTACATAAAAGAATCCAATTTCCTGACTGTATGTTTTAATTAAACATTTAACACCCTTCCAAATCTCAGGTTATGTTACTCTCAAGAAATATGAGCAAATTATGGCTAGGCACAGATCCTAACAGCAGAGATCATATTTTATTTAAGTGCAAAGTGTGGTTATTCTTTTTCTTTTGCAGCTGTGAATTAATTGTATTAAAATATGATATAATACATTAAAAATATACGTCATTAAGAAAAATGGATGTTGTGAAAACATTATCGGAATATTTCAGTTTTATTTACGAGCTGAAAAGACCCATTATTGATATTCCCTGATATATCAATGCCAGGGCATTGAGTCAGTATCAAGGTCAGCTAGGGCATTGTGTAAAGATGTTGGGATAATAGCTTGCAATTTTGTGAATCATTGGTGAGGCAGCGCTTGGAGTACAGTCTGCATTTTTGGTCACCTGGTTAAAGGAAATGTGAGACTAGATTGGAAAAAGTGCAGAAAAGATTTCCAAGGATGTTACCAAGACTGGAAGACTTGGGTTATAAAGGGAAGTTGACTTGGTTTTTATTGCTTGGAATGTAGGAGAATGAAGAGTAACCTTATAAAATGTTTAAAATTATGAGAAGCATAGATAAGGTGGTTGATGATAGACTTTTCCCCAAGGTAGGGGAGACCAAAATAAGGGGCATAGAGTTATGGTAAGAGAGGAAAGATTTAAAGAGCTTGAGGGGCAAATTTTTCTACAGAGGGTGGAGGGTGTATAGCATGAGCTGCTAGAGGAAGTGTTTGAGGTGGGTACTATAGTATCATTTAGGAATTACTTGGATATGTCCATGGAGGTACAAGGGATATTGAATGCAGGAAATTAGTACTAGGGGGTGAGCACCATGCATAGACTTGGGCCAAATGGTCTGTATTTATGCTGCAGTACCTAATGACTCTATAACTCTCTGACTTTATTTTCTTCCCTGGCTTTTATCTGGCCCAGTTGGAGCTTCTCATGTTTAGGGAAGACCAGCGATGGGGCAATTTTTCTTGGCAACTTCAGAATCATGCTGGTTCACATAAGAGATAGGAGTCGAGTTAGACCATTTGGCCCATTCAGTACGCTCTGCCATTCAATCATGGCTGAGTTTTTTTAATCCATTCTCCCAGCTTCGCCCTTAATAGTTAAACCCTTTACCAATCAAGAACTTATTAATTTCTGCCTTAAAAGCATCCAATGATTTGGTCTCTGCCACTGTCTGTGGCAACAAATTCCACAGATTCCTCACCCTTTGGCTGAAAGTATTCCTCCTCATCTCAATTTTAAAAGGACATACATTTTATATACAGAGGCATGCAAATGTTTGGGTACCCCTGGCCAAAATTTCTGTAACTGTGAATAGTTGAGTGGAAGATGAACTGATCTCCAAAAGTCATGAAGTTAAAGATGAAACAGTATTTTCAACACTTTAAGCAAGATTAGTGTATTATTTTTGTTTTGTACAATTTTATTGTGAAAAAAAAGAAAGGAGCACCATTCAAAAGTTTGGGCACCCCAAGAGATTTGAGCTCTCGGATAACTTTTACCAAGGACTTAGACCTTAATTAGCTTGTTTGGGCTATGCTTGTTCACAGTCATTGTTAGGAAAGGCCATGTGATGCAAATTTCAAAGCTTTATAAATACCCTGACTCCTCAAACCTTGTCCCAACAATAAGCAGCTGCCTAACACTCTGAAAATTAAAATAAATGATGCCCACAAAGCAGGAGAGGGCTATAAGAAGATAGCAAAGTGTTTTCAGGTAGCCGTTTCCTCAGTTTGTAATGTAATTAAGAAATGGCAGTTAACAGGAACAATGGAGGTCAATTTGAGGTCTGGAAGACCAAGAAAACTTTTTGAGAGAACTGCTCGTGGGATTGCTAGAAACCCCCCGTTTGACTACAAAAAAACCGTCAGGAAGATTTAGCAAACTCTAGAGTGATGGTGCACTGTTCTACTGTGCAGCGACACCTGCACAAATATGACCTTCATGGAAGAGCCATCAGAAGAAAACCTTCCCTGTGTCCTCACCACAAAATTCAGTATCAGAAATTAGCAAAGGAACATCTAAACAAACCTTAATGCATTTTGGAAACAGGTCCTGAGGACTGATAAAGTTAAAAGTTGTGGCTCATTGGCCACAATGAGCAAAGGTATGGTTGGAGAAAAAAGGGTGCAGAATTTCATTGAAAAGAACACCAACTGTTGAGCACGGAGGTGGATCAATCATGCTTTGGGCTTGTGTTGCAGTCAGTGGCACGGGGAACATTTCACTGGTAGAGGGAAGAATGAATTCAACTAAATACCAGCTCTGGAAGCAAATATCACATTAACTGTAAAAAAAAAGCTGTGGATGAAAAGACCTTTCTACAACAGGATAATAATGTTAAACGCACCTCAAAATCCACAATGGATTCCCTCAAGAGGCGCAAGCTGAAGGTTTTGCCATGGCCCTCACAGTCATCCTGCCCTAAACATCATTGAAAATCTGTGGATAGACCTCAAAAGAGCAGTGCATGCAAGATGGCCCAAGAATCTCACAGAACTAGAAGCCTTTTGCAAGGAAGAATGGGCAAAAATCCCCCAAACAAGTATTAAAAGACTCTTAGCTGGCTACAGAAAGCATTTAGAAGCTGTGATACTTGCCAAAGGGGTTGTTACTATGTACTGACCTTACAGTGTCACTACTTTTGCTTCAAGCCCTTTTCCTTTTTTGTTATTTTGAAACTGTAAAAGATGGAAATAAAAAAAGTAATCTTGCTTAAAATATTAAAGAAATATGTCATCTTAACATTATACCTTTTGGAAATCATGTCATCTTTTACTCACTTAGCTATTCACAGTAACAGAAATTTTGACCAGGGGTGCCCAAACTTTTGCATGTCACTTTTAGGCCTGGTGTGACTGTTCAAAAGGTGTTTTTCATCTTGGTGCCAGAGTAATGCTATTTTGTTTGGATGAAGACATGGGTGTTCATGTCTGGTTGAATGACAATCAAACTTGAATTTGAAATTGAACTTTATTCTGAGGCTGTAGCCTTGAATACTAGATATGACACACTCTAGTCAATTTTTAAGCAGATCCTAGGGTGCTTTATGAATGTGGGCTAAATCTTTAGCTTCCAAAAGAGAGTTCTTGTGCCATCCCATTTCTCATTGAATTTATATTAGAAAACTGTTCAATGGGTTTCCAGAATCTATCCTACAAAATTCATGAATTCATTCTGCATCTCATACGAGTTGATGTTTAAAAATTGTATTATTCATAAATGGATATCACTGAGCTCTTTATAACATGCTCTTTGAATGATGCATGTTCTATTTCCAATAGTGAGGTTCTGCTATTATAGAATCAGGCAGTAAATAACACAAATGAAAATTTCATTCATTTAACAGCTACTTTTTATGTGGACAACTTGGATTCCTTCCTGTAAAATACTGGAATCTATATATATAGGAAATTTATATACAAGTGTAAGCACACACATCAGTGCCTTATACTGAAATAGTGCTTAAATATGAATGTTTTACTGCTATGTCAGGGAGGTGCGTTTGGCCCAGTGGTAACATTTTCTTACATCATTCAGAAAATCACACTTTCAAGCTATCTGGGCAAGTGTTGGCTACAAATTATTAAGTGCCTGGAAACATATACTAAATTGACACTGCAGAGGTAACCTGGTTAGATTACTCTGTAGAGACATGGGTCATCAATTTCCCGATGTGTACAGTATGCAAGGCTTCTTGTCCATCAACTTTCATGAATAACGAGAAATATGTATGGCTACAGTCAATAACCATGGGTTATTCCCATATTTCTCCAAGAAAAAAAAGAACTGGAATCACAACATTTGCTGTGGCACAGATTTAGGGAATCCTTTAAGGAGCCCAAACTGCCTATTAAGGTGGTCATATCTACCCCTTAGCTTCATCCATTTCTTAACCATTATTTTACCTCACAACCAAGGTCTCAGAGAGAAAAAAAACTAATAGCGATTCATCTTGTAACTGTTCATAGAATTTTACAAAGCATCTGGTGGTTGGCATCCCAACTGAGACACAACTATAACTGCTCAGTTAAGAAGAACTATTCATTACTGCAAAGATTGTAGTGATGCCATGAGGATCTGTGCAGAGCAAGTTGCTCATTTCTACCGTCCATTGGTTCTCTCTAAGGACAATCTACAGCTATTGAAATTTGATTAGACCTTTGGGAATTTGATCATGTGGCGTGATATTTATCAGGGATTTCATGAATGTTTTACATTATAACTTTAGGAAAAAATGATGTGGAGCAATTATGTTGATTCTATGAATAGTTGTACAATACCATATAATTGTGTCCCCAGAAATTGGATTTTCATCTAAAAACACTTACAGTACATGTTCGGGAAATAATTTTGTGAGATCTAAGTAGCAGAAACAAGATGAAAGACAATTAAAAAAATATTATAATTGCATAATATAGGACTTGGACTCTATATTTGAAGAGTCTTCCAGCAAGTTCCTTTTCAAAGTGAATTGGAGAAACAGCTTAACCAACTCATAACAGGCTCATTTGCCTATGATAACAGTAATTTCTTAGCAGAGTGTTGGAGACAATGCTGAATCTTCCTTTGCTGCCAAGAGATTATTGAAGCACTAGCTGAGCACATTGAACTGCACCTACAGTCTCCTCAATAGCAGCAGTGGAGAATTCCCATAATTAATTAAAACTTTGTATTCCAGTTCAGAGGATGAAAGGTCAGGTGCAATGGAATTGAAACTGGACCAACTGGGGAGTAAAGTAATTATACCCAGTCAATCAGGCATAGGCTGATAAATGGAAAGAAACATTTACACCACTAAAAGACCCAGAAGGGACTACCCCAACAAGAGACAAAATAACAAACTACCAGTGAAGCTCTCTGGCATTACAATCTCCCTGTACACTCCAATCAATATCCTGATGATAATGGCCATTCAACAGCTTTATAATGCTGTGACTGAAAGAGCAGATCAGTGGCTGGGTATCATTCAACAAGTGATTGATTGCCTGAATGCTTAGAACCTTTCTATGCATCAGCCATGCTAGAAGAACAATTAAATATTGTCAACTTGACAGGATGAGTGCAACTCACACAGTATCCAAGAAACACTAACACCGTCCTACATAATTGAGGTGCACCTCATGAAACAGAGAACAGCAGGTGAATGAGATGATCACCGGTTGCAGGTTCACAGCAAGTAGAACATCATGTTCGGTTAGAAACACGTTGATAGTGGTTCCTTGTCACTGAATGTAAATTCTGAGAGTCCCTCCCCTATGCACTGAGAGAGTACTTTCATCAGAAGGACTCCAATTATTTAAAACATGGCTCATCATCACATTCTCAAAGGAATTTAGGGATTGGCAATAAATGCTGGCCTAGTTTGTGATGACCACATCCCCAAAAATGAACAAATGAACCTTAGACAAATAACCATCAACACTCTGGGAATTACCATTGATAAACAGACCTGGCACATTGCAAGTTATTGGTTGGGGATCCCATGTTGAGTGACTCATTGGTTGACACCCCAGGCCTGCAAAGCACTTAATAGAAGGCTCATAGCCAGGGTTTAGGTATTATGTGATCTGGCTCTTTGAAGAATCAGACAAGAATCCAGGGTTGGATTCTACATTGCAAACCAGTAAAGTGCATTCCATCCAATTAGCACTCAATAAAATCTATATGATATCATTAAATTGCAATTTCCTGTCTTGAGGCCCCAGTTGTTTCTTTATCATGGCAGCATTGAGATCAAGTTTGCTTACCACTACAAGAAACCTATGTACTAAGCACATAGCGACCCAAATGTAACAAAATGCAACAAAATTTCCAGTCCAAGTTATTAAAACGTGCCTCTACCTGTTCTGTACTATAATTAGAACAAAAGGCATATTTCATGATTAATTGCTGTTTATTTTAATTATTTATACAGTATCTTTAAGTTTTAATTTTGTAACTTCTAAGGCATGATATTTCAAAGGTCCAAGGCATCACTATCATCAGACCAAGTAGAAACGAACCACATTTATTTCCACATACTTCAAAAAGCTAGTCACTTGATTTGGCATTTAATGCACTGTAATATCGCAGTGATTATCAGATGTAGTGAAATGAGAGTGGATTAATCTCTTAAAGCTTTTTATAGGTATGGTTCAATCTGAATCACTTCATTATTTTAACTTACTTGGTCAAAAACGTAATTAGTAAGTGTCAACTAATTTTCAATTGGTTAATTTTTCAAAGGAAGAGAAATTCTTATTTTAAGAAGCATGTAGATTAATGGTACTACAAATTTTGAAGTTCTTTTGGAAGAAAACAAGTTGATATTATACATAAAATGTACATAAATGTTAGATTTTTCTTTCAGTGTTCTGTTACTCAAATGCTAATGGAGCAACCTTTCTCCATATTTCACATTTCTTCGTGTTTACCTCATGGACTTGACAAAAGATTTATCACAACTATTTTTTCCAGATGTCTCCTTGAGATATAGCAACAGGATGCATATTTTAGCACTGACCACCAAGAGTGTAGATTATTGAGACACCTTTCTTTTGTAGAGCTTGCTAGCTAAGAACAAGAAATATTTCAACATTTGGAATTCATGAATTCATATCATTCTTGGTTTTTATGCCATGACGGATATAAAGTAGGGACCTATTTCATTCTTTGACATTGTTACTGTGAGCAGAAAAGCAGGCAAGAACAGGAGAAGCTTTTTATATGGCATGGTCCACACTGGTACTCTGCCTGGAAGGCTGCAACATGTGCCATATTTATTTCTCTACCTACACCAGCAAATTTATTTTTGAACATATTCATAAAGAAGCATCAAAATGTAAATCCATAAAGAACATTTTAAAGCAGGTAAGCCTAGTAGCAGGTCATGTGGCATGCTGTTCTTACAAAGGTTACTAAACTGACCTGATAAACAATTCTTTATATGGCCTTTGACCTGTTTCAACTCATTTGGTTTTGTGTGTTTATTACCTTCCTCTGCCGTGCTCTCAACACAATGGCATTTCTTAGTTGCTAAAGGAGATCCTTCATTATACTTGGTATCATGGGAACTGCTTGAATCCAAAGCATTCATTCCAAAGATTCCCAATGACTTTTCACTGTTTATACTTGTAGTTGGAAATGGCATTGCTTAGTTATGTTGTACTGTGATGAGTTAAGTGGCACTGATTATCTCCCGCCCTTCCTATCAAAAATATGTCTGAATCACTTGCGTGTTTATATAACGTATTACTGAATATATTATGTGAGTCATAAATCTGAAACACAGAATGTTCAAAAGTGCTTGGATTGATAAGTTGTTTTTTTTTTACAATATTTCCTGAAAAAATTGTCCTGAGTATGAAAACAAGGCTATTGTGAAAAGTCTCTGGTAGTGAGGTGTGGAGTAATTTCTAGGAAGTTAGTAACTCCCGTTGTTTAGGTTCCTGTCCAAAACTAGGAGATAAGTAAATACCTGAATAAAATCATGTGACATATATTTAAAAGACTTCTGAGATAATAAAAAAGGCTGTTCATAAAAGGCTCTTGAATTTTCAAGCTACACGTATGATATGAAAGCAGTTTCAATTTCTTTCTCTTCTGCATTGTTATGCTGTGTCCAGGACAGTTTCAGAGTCAGGTTTAACGTCACCAGCATAAATAGTGAAATTTGTTGTTTTGTGGCAGCATTATGTTGCAATACGTAATAATGAAAGCCATAAATTAGAATAAGTACATATATATATATATAGACAAGATAAATAAGTAGTGCAAAAAGAACTGAGCTAGTATTCATGGATTCATTGTTCATTCAGAAATCTGATGGCAGAGGGAAAGAGGCTGTTCTTGAAATGAAAAAGGGAGGGAAACCAGAGGTCCATGAGCCAGTACTCAGCACTCAGATCGGAGGTCACTGGGTGTCACTCAGAGGACCTATGCTAGACCCAATAAATAAATATAATCGCAAAGGAAGCATGACAGCGCCTCTACTTCCTCAGCAGTCTGTGGAGGTTCGGCATGTCATCAAAAATCTTGGGAAACTTCTATAGATGTGCGTTAGAAAGTGTGCTGACTGGCTGAATTATGGCCTAGTATGGGAACATCAATGTGTTAAGTGGAAAATCCTACAAAAGGTGAGGGATTCAGCCCAGTGCATCATGGGTAAATCCATCCCAACCATTGAGTACATGTACATAAAGTGTTGCTGTAGGAAAACAGCCACCATCATCAAAGATCCTCACCACCCAGGCCATGCTCTTTGCTCACTGCTGCCATCAGGTAGAAGGTACAAGAGCCTCAGGACTTGCACCACCAGGTTCAAGAACAGTTACTACCCTTCAACCATCAGACTCCTGAACAAAAGGGGATAACTACATTCATTTAAGGACTCTTCATCTTGTGAGTTCATGCTTGTTATTTATTACTGTTTATTTATTAACCGCATTTGCACAGTTTGTTTACAGTTTACGTATCCTGTGAACAATTGCTGCTCCATAGATTTGCTAAGTATGCCCACTGAAAAAGAATCCCAGGATTGTGTATAAAACATAGTACCATATAAACCATATAACAATTACAGCACAGAAACAGGCCATCTCGGCCCTCCTAGTCCGTGCCGAACTCTTAATCTCACCTAGTCCCACCTACCCGCACTCAGCCCATAACCCTCCACTCCTTTCCTGTCCATATACCTATCCAATTTTACCTTAAATGACGCAACTGAACTGGCCTCTACTACTTCTACAGGAAGCTCATTCCACACAGCTATCACTCTCTGAGTAAAGAAATACCCCCTCGTGTTTCCCTTAAACTTCTGCCCCCTAACTCTCAAATCATGTCCTCTCGTTTGAATCTCCCCTACTCTCAATGGAAACAGCCTATTCACGTCAACTCTATCTATCCCTCTCAAAATTTTAAATACCTCGATCAAATCCCCCCTCAACCTTCTACGCTCCAATGAATAGAGACCTAACTTGTTCAACCTTTCTCTGTAACTTAAGTGCTGAAACCCAGGTAACATCCTAGTAAATCGTCTCTGCACTCTCTCTAATTTATTGATATCTTTCCTATAATTCGGTGACCAGAACTGTACACAATATTCCAAATTTGGCCTTACCAATGCCTTGTACAATTTTAACATTACATCCCAACTTCTGTACTCAATGCTTTGATTTATAAAGGCCAGCGTTCCAAAAGCCTTTTTCACCACCCTGTCTACCTGAGACTCCACCTTCAGGGAACTATGCACTGTTATTCCTAGATCTCTCTGTCCCTCTGCATTCCTCAATGCCCTACCATTTACCCTGTATGTTCTATTTGGATTATTCCTGCCAAAATGTAGAACCTCACACTTCTCAGCATTAAACTCCATCTGCCAACGTTCAGCCTATTCTTCTAACCGGCATAAATCTCCCTGCAAGCTTTGAAAACCCACCTCATTATCCACAACACCACCTACCTTAGTATCATCGGCATACTTACTAATCCAATTTACCACCCCATCATCCAGATCATTTATGTATATTACAAACAACATTGGGCCCAAAACAGATCCCTGAGGCACCCCGCTAGTCACCGGCCTCTATCCCGATAAACAATTATCCACCACTACTCTCTGGCATCTCCAATCTACCCACTGTTGAATCCATTTTATTACTCCAGCATTAATACCTAACGACTGAACCTTCTTAACTAACCTTCCATGTGGAACTTTGTCAAAGGCTTTGCTGAAGTCCATATAGACTACATCCACTGCCTTACCCTCGTCAACATTCCTGGTAACTTCTTAAAAAAATTCAATAAGGTTTGTCAAACATGACCTTCCACGCACAAATCCATGATGGCTACTCCTAATCAGATCCTGTCTATCCAGATAATTATTAATACTATCTCTAGGAATACTTTCCATTAATTTACCCACCACTGATGTCAAACTGACAGGTCTATAATTGCTAGGCTTACTTCTAGAACCCTTTTTAAACAATGGAACCACATGAGCAATACGCCAATCCTCCGGCACGATCCCCGTTTCTAATGACATCTGAAAGTTCTCTGTCAGAGCTCCTACTATTTCTACACAAACTTCCCTCAAGGTCCTGGGGAATATCCTGTCAGGACCCGGAGATTTATCCACTTTTAAATTTCTTAAAAGCTCCAGTACTTCCACCTCTTTAATTGTCATAGGTTCCATAACTTCCTTACTTGTTTCCCACACCTTACACAATTCAATATCCTTCTCCTTAATGAATACCAAAGAGGAGAAATCGTTCAAAATCTCTCCCATCTCCCTCGACTCCACACATAGCTGACCACTCTGATTCTCTAAGGGGCCAATTTTATCCCTCACTATCCTCTTGCTTTTAATATAATTGTAGAAACTTTTCAGATTTACTTTCACCTTATTTGCCAAACCAACCTCGTATCTTCTTTTAGCTTTTCTAATCTCTTTCTTAAGATTCCTTTTACATTCTTTATATTCCTCGAGCAATTCCTTTACTCCATGCTGCCTATATCTATTGTAGACATCCTTCTTTTTCCGAATCAAATTTCTAATATCCCTTGAAAACCATGGTGCTTTCAAACCTTTAATCTTTCCTTTCAACCTAACAGGAACATAAAGATTCTGTACCCTCATAATTTCACCCTTAAATGACCTCCATTTCTCTATTACATCCTTCCCATAAAACAACTTGACCCAATCCACTCTCTCTAAATCCCTTCGCATCTCCTCAAAGTTAGCCTTTCTCCAATCAAAAATCTCAACTCTAGGTCCTGTCCTGTCCTTCTCCATAATTATATTGAAGCTAATGCTATTGTGATCACTGGACCCGAAGTGCTCCCCAACACGTACATCTGTCAGCTGACCTATCGCATTCCCTAACAGGAGATCCAACACTGCCCCATCTCTAGTCGGTACTTCTATGTATTGTTGCAAAAAACTATCCTGCACACATTTCACAAACTCTAAACTCTAAACATTTCACAGCCCTTTTACAGAATGAGCTTCCCAGTCTACGTGTGGAAAATCTCCCACAATCACCAACTTGTGTTTACTACAAATATCTGCTATCTTTCCTACACATTTGCTCTTCCAACTCACGCTCCCCAATAGGTGGCCTATAATACACTCCTATCAGTGTTACTACACCTTTCCCATTCCTCAATTCCATCCAAATAGCCTCCCTAAAGGAGCTCTCTAATCTATCCTTCCAAAGCACCGCCGTAAGATTTTCTCGGACAAGCACTGCAATACCTCCTCCTCTGGCCCCTCCTATCACACCTGAAGCAACTAAATCCAGGGATATTTAGTGGCCAATCACACCCTTCCTGCAACCATGTTTCACTAATAGCTACAACATCATAATTCCAGGTATCAATCCACGCTTTAAGCTCATCCACCTTTCTTACAATGCTCCTAACATTAAAATAGATACATTTAAGATACTCTCCACCTCCTCCTCTCTTTTCATCCCTAACAATGATTCAAATTTATTATCCTTTTCTTCTTTCCTACATCTTCGGGCTGAGCGCATCCCTTCTCCATCACCTGCCTTTCCTCCCTCACACATTGTCTATTTACTTGCTCTACTGGTGAACTAACCTCCTCTCCCATAGTTTCCTCAAATTGATTCCCGCCCCCCCCCCCCCCATCTTACTAGTTTAAAGTCTGCCCTGTAGCCCTAGCAAACCTCCCCGCTAGGATATTGGTCCCCCCAGGATTCAAGTGTAACCCGTCCTTCTTGAACAGGTCACGCCTGCCCCAGAAGAGGTCCCATTGATCCAGAAACTTGAATCCCTGCCCCCTGCTCCAATCCCACAGCCACGCATTCATCCTCCACCTAATTCCATTCCTACTCTCACTGTCGCGTGGCACAGGCAGTAATCCCGAGATTACTACCTTTGCGGTCCTTCTTCTTAACTGCCTTCCTAACTCCCTATACTCTCGTTTCAGGACCTCTTCCCCTTTCCTACCTATGTCATTGGTATGTACATCTACCACGACCTCTGGCTCCTCACCCTCACACTTCAGGATATCTTGGATGCGATCAGAAATGTCCCGAACCCTGGCACCAGGGAGGCAAATTACCATCTGGGTATGTGGTAACATGTGTGTACTCTGATAATAAATGTAACTTTGAACTTTGAAATGATGAGTATGTGCCTCTACAGGTTCCTGTACCTTCCTCTTGATTGTAACAAAGAGAAGAGGGCATGTCCTGGGTGATGGATGTGAAGCTTCACCTTTTGAAGGTGTCCTAGATGTTAGGGAAGCTAGTGCTCATGATGGAGCTGGCTGAATTTTCAACTTTCTACAGCTTTTTCCAATTGTTCAGTAGCCTCATGCATACAAGACAATCAATTAGAAAGTTCTCATGGTACAGTTATAGAAATTTGTGAGTGTCTTTGCTGGCATACCAAGCCTCCTCAAACTTCTAATGACATATAACTGTTGTTGTGCCTTCTTAGTAATTGCATCAATATGTTGGGCACAGTATAGATCTTCAGAGATGTTGATACTCAGGAACTTGAAACTTCTCACACTTCCCACTTCTGATCCTATGATAAGGACCATGTGTGTTGCCTCGACTTACCGTTCCTGAAGTCCACAATTAATTCCTTGGTCTTATAGATGTTAAATGTAAGGTTGTTGCTGCAACACCATTCAACCAGCTGATCTATCTCATTCTTGTACTCCTCCTCATCGCCATCTGAATTTCTGCCACAATGGTTGTGTTGCCGGCAAATGTACGGACGGCATTTATGCTGCACCTAGCCACACAATTGTGGGTGTAAAGAGTGTAGAGCAGTGGACTAAGCACACATCCTTGAAGTACGTCAGTGTTGATTGACAGCGAGGATTCTTGATTGTGAGGAAGTCAAGGATCCATTCGCACAGGAACATACAGGGTTTGGAACTTGTTTAGAACTGACGGTATAATTGCATTGAATGCTGAGCTGTAGTCAATAAGTAACAGTCTGACATAGGTATTACTATTGTCCAAGTGATCCGAGGCCAAGCCTATGAGATTGCATGTGCTATAGACCTATTGCAGCAATAGGCAAATTGTAAAGGGTCCAGGTCCTTGCTTAGGCAGGAGTTATTTCTAGCCATGACCAACTTCTCAAAGAACTTTGTCACATTAGATATGAGCACAACTGGACAGTAGTCATTAAGGTAGCTCATCCTGCTCCACTTTGGCACTGATATGAGGTAGATGGGAACTTCCGACTGTAGCAGACATTGAGGTGCTTGATATCCTTGTCCTGCCAGTTGTTTTGTACAGGTTTACAGAGCCCTACCAGGTACATCATCAGGGTCTGATGACTTGCAAGGATTCAAACTTTTGTAAGATGTTCTGATGCCAGCTTGAGACACGAGATCACAAGATCACCAGATAGAACATAGAAAACATAAGGCACAATACAGGCCCTTCGGCCCACAAAGATGTGCCGAACATGTCCCTACCTTAGAAATCACTAGGCTTACTATAGTCCTCTATTTTACTAAGCTCCATGTACTTATCTAAAAGTCTCTTAAAAGACCCCATCATATGCGCCTCCACCACCATTGCCGGCAACCCATTCCATGCACTCACCACTCTCTGAGTTAAAAACTTACCCCTGACATCTCCTCTGTACCTGCTCCCCAGCACCTGAAATCTGTGTCCTCTTGTGGCAACCGTTTCAGCCCTGGGAAAAAAGCTTCTGACTATCCACACGATCAATGCCTCTCATCATCTTATACACCTCTATCAGGTTACTCCTCATCCTCTGTCACTCCAAGGAGAAAAGGCCGAGTTCACTCAGCCTGTTCTCATAAGGCATGCTCCCCAATCCAGGTGACACCCTTGTAAATCTCCTCTGCACCCTTCTATTCACACAGGTGTAATCTTATTCTCCATTGAGCTCATTTGGGTAAAACATCACAGCCATCCATTTTGTAGGAAGCAATGGCCTGCAAAACCAGCCAGAGCTGATGTGTATCTGATTATGGGGAATATGAGGAATATTCAAAAGCTTAGAAATGACACTGTTTTACAAATTCTTTGTACATTGTAATGTTTGTAGATGGGAAATGCTCATTGCAAGTATTTATTGCACGACCATCATTGTGCTGGAGAAGACAAGGCACCAAAACGAATCGCTTCAGAACGTGGAGAAGGTGCTGCCCACATCTTAAGGGATTTTCAGGAAAGATAAAGCTTCCAAGTAGAAAAGTCATGTAAGTTGGACAAGAACCTTCAATTGCTACTACTCATAGAGTTTGGTTTAGTTAGACCTTCAGTAAGGTCCTGCATGTTAGGCTGATCTGTTTGTTTAGGCTTCATGAAATCCAGGGAGGTGGATTCATACAGATTCAAAATCGGTACAAAGGTGGGACATTGAGGGTGGTTGTTGAGAATGCTGTTTCTCAGAATGGAGACCAGTGACTAGTGCTGTGTCACTTGGTTTGGTATTAGGGATCCTTGTTATTTGTGCAAATGACTTGGATGCAAATACACAAGGGTTGATCAGTAAGTTTGCAGATAGCACAAACAAAGATATTGTTTGAAGGTTATCACAGATTACAAGAAGATCTTTATCAGTTAGGAAAGTGGACTGTTGAGTCGCAAGTAGATTTCAATACAGTTTTCCATTTTGGAAAGTTAGACTAGTTACTACGAACAGTAGGAACTAGGGAGTGTTATGGAACAGAGGAACACAGGAGGAGGGGGAACTCTAAGCAGACGCTGGTGTTTGGATCTGGTGTGCACTCATTACCAAAACATTTGGAAATTTCCTGGTGAATTTTGTGCTGACAAAGATCTGGATCAACCATGAAGACATGATGTGAAGTCCTCAGCCCACCTTCAGAGTCAACAGCTAGGCTCTGATCATCAAACGTCTGCACCGTAACCAGTCCTAAGAACCGTCAGTCATCAGGACACACAACACCGAAAACCAACTTTTCTGCTAGGTATAAAGCTAGCACATTATGTTTATCATTGAACAGTTTAACACAATCATGCATTATTTTCATCAGGATAAGAGAATGAAACTTCTGCTCAGCACACAAACGACAAATGCACCCACGGATGGCTTGCAGACTTTCATTTTCCAGATTCGAGCTTGTTGAAGGCAATTCGATAGAACCCAAGTAGCCTACAATCGTTCCAACATTCAGAATGCTAGCATCTAAAACAAATCCATCTTGGTTTTCCAGACCATTGATAAAAACCCAGTCATCATTCAGTACCTTCTGCACTTTGTCTTCAGAAAGTGAACTGTGGTTCTTTCTTGCACTTTTGTGACTGACAGGAAACCTGCTGACTTATCTAGTGCCTTGTCTTGGCTGCTGTATACAGTTCCGACCAAATTTTCTAGAACTATTGGAATTGTCAAATAGCATTTTAAAAATCCCACTCCTGACACTATATGTGAAGGACTGGAGTAAGCATAAAACTGGGAGAGCAGGTAAAGGTGGAAAAAATAGGGGTTTTATTTACCCAAAATGTTTACAAACTCAACAGAACTGTTCCAGAGTCCAAACTTGAATCAGCTAAACAGAACAGAACTAGGTTACTGCAACAACATAGTAAATACATAATTTATTGATGAGGTCACACATGGAGTACTCTGTATAGTTTTGGTCACCCTGTATAGTAAGGATGTGGTTAAACTGGAAAGAGTGAAGAAAAGATATATGAGGATGTTTAAAGAGCAAACACAAGGAAATCTGCAGATGCTGGAAATTCAAACACACACAAAATGCTGGTGGAACACAGCAGGCCAGGCAGCATCTATAAGGAGAAGCACTGTCGACATTCGTCCTGATGAAGGGTCTCGGCCCGAAACGTCAACAGTGCTTCTCCTTATAGATGCTGCCTGGCCTTCTGCGTTCCACCAACATTTTGTGTGTGCTATATGAGGATGTTGTCAGGACTAGAGGGCCTGAGCTCTAAGGAGAGTTTGGAGTGTAGAAGAATGAGAAATGACCCAATAAAGGTTGATAAAAAATGAGGGGCACAGATAAGGCAGATGTTGACTCTCTTTCCCCCCCCCCCCAACAATAGGGGAGCCAAAACAAGAAGGCATAGATCTCAGGTGAGGGTAAAAGATTGAAACGTCATTTGTGGGGCAACTTTTTCACACTGAAGGTGGCGAGTGTATGAAATGAACTGCTACTGAAAATGGTTGAGGCAGGTACTACTGTAGCATTTCAAAAGCATTTGGATAGGTACATTAGGGGTAGGGCTTAGAGGGATATGGGCTGAACTCAGGAAATTGAAACTAGGTGGGTGGGCATCATTGTCAGCATGGAATGGTTGGCTAAGGGGCCTGTATCCACGCTGTATTGCTCTATGATTATATAGTTTCTCAAAGCCTGCTTGTCATCATAGAATATCCCCATTGATATCTATGAATCCTTGGAAAATGACTGCTTAGGAGAATATGTGATAGTACTGAGAAACTTGAGGCCATGCAACCAGAGCACAAATCAGCTGAGTGCAATCTGAAGAGGAAGCACTCGACCTTATATTCTTTTCACTCATCCACCCACTCAGGTACCGTTTGCTTCATTCTGTGGCAGAATCTGTCGTTTCCACATTGACCAAAGAACCAACTCCTTTCTGATTCATAAATGAAACACATATTGTCCCACATCTATGAGAACTGACCTCTTGGAAAATAAGTTGCATGCGCAGAAATACTAAAATACTACTAAAGGCAATTTCAATGGATTTATAGTATTCAGCTTCCTTTTTTGGTTTTATTTTTTGTTTTTTTGTTGTACATCCTTAAACCGGGAGCAACTATTATATGTGCAAGGTTTGGAGTTCAAGGGTTTTGCAAACAACATTACAGAGCTTGCTCACTGGCTGCAAGGTAGGGTCCTTTTAGCCTTCCAAATACGATAACTTGCAGCAACTTAAACTTTCCAAAATGCTAAGAAGAATATTTATTGCTATCTTTACAGTCAATCAGGTTATGTTGAGTCTATTTACAAATCCCAAAACCATGCAGTAATATGAATTTATTGATAAGACTAACTATTTGGTTTATTTTGTATGAAGCTGTCCTTGTTGGACAAAGAAATAGTCATTCCTTTTCAGTGACAGTGCCTACTGCATGTAATGATAAACTTATAGCATACCTTGCTTATCAGATGGGCAAATATATAGCAATCTAATCCCAGATTGCTTTAGATTTGTTGCACTGATTGCATTTTATCTCTGCCTACCAGATACCATGTATATTGTAGATATATATTATTTTACAGTCATTATATATCAGCTTCTATCGATTCTCTGTGTTACACAGATATACCTTTTTAAAATCTATATAATGTACATTCATTCTATAATTAATCCATGCTTCCTCACTTTCTCAATAATAGTGTATTTCCATATTTATCATTATTTATTTTGCAATCTACTATTATTTTTGTTTCATACTACCAGAAGTCAAATCAGAAACATGATGTCATATTTGTTTGCATGATCACATTTACTGCATGCAGCTAGTTACTTACTTTCCACCTTCTAATAAATGAGTCCTATGTCAAAGGTGATAAAGCTGACAGCTATGGAGTGTGCTAACATAGCAATATGCACTTCGCTGCCTATGAAATAGGTTATTTTAAAAGATGAAATTCATTTCAATAATAAAGAAGAAACTGTGCTAACCTTTTGTACATCTGATCATTTCAGAACAGCATGGAACTGGGACTTGCGGCCGGAGGAAATCTGCAGTAACATTCGTGGCAGTGTTATACCTCATGGTAGACTAAACTTATTTTTTCAAATATACATTAGGTTTCCTCGACAATTGACCTCAGATGAATTGTAATAGATTGCTATAGCTTGCATCTATTTCATTTAAAAGGATGACATTAGTTTGCCAAAGAACATTTTGTTCATGTGTTATAGAGGAATATATAATTAGGTCATATAACCCACACTCTGTAAAAATATATAAGGATTTCTACAGTGCAACTCATGAATGTTAAAATCTGTCAAGCAATAAATGGCATTGTGGTGAATAAAACATTTGCTTCACAGAGACCTATGCCCAGAGTGAATAATCTAGTTAATGAAGCAAAGTATTCCTGAATGACTTAGATGCTATCTGAAATGTTTCTTTGAATAGACAGAGCCCTGAAAAAAATTCCATGATTATCCTAGAGAGTTCAGGACTTACAGATAAATTTATTTTGAACTTTGGACTTACAGAATTCAGTCATTCCATCAAAAGTGCAACTTGGAGTGCCAGTATGTAACTACTGGTTACAATTATCAACTACCTCCACACTACACCAGATATAGGATTTTCTTCTGTGGTTAACATGATGCAACTATTCAATTCATCTATACCTAAAGAAATTCTGGAGATGAATGGCAGGAACCATTTGAAAACACCCAGTCTCATCAGGAGTGAGTCATTGTTTGAAGTAGCAAGTGAGGGAGAGAGATCTTGCAGGGAGGGAGTCATTTGAAAACTGCAAGACTCATCAGTAGTGATTTTAACTTGTGCCAATAAAAAGAAGGGAGGTGTGAGTAGAGTGGTCATTGTTGGAGAGGGCCAGTGTTAGAGTGGCCATGCATTGTCTCAACAGGCCTGATTAGTGAGCTTAAGGTAAAGGAACCCTTAGGAATTTGTGATTATAATATGATAGCATTCAACCTGCAGTTTGAGAGGAGGAAGATAAAGTCAGATTACGTATTAGAGTAGAATGAAGGTAGTTACAGAGGCATAAGAGAGGAGCTAGCTATAGTTGATTAGAAGGACACTAGCAGGGATGACAGCAGAACTGCAATGGCTGGAGTTTTGGGGAACAATTCAGAAGGTGCAGGATAGGTACATCCCAAAGATGAAAAAAATATTCTAAAGGGAGGATGAGACAAGTGTGCTGACAAAAAATAAGACAGTATGGAAGAAAAGGGGAGAGCATATAATATAGCAAAGGTTAGTGGGAAGAGGATAAGGAAGCTTTGAAAAACCACCAGCAGGCAACTAAAAAAGCTATAAGGAGAGAAAGATGGAACATGAAGGTAAGCTAGTTAATAATATAAAAAAGAATACCAAGATGTATAAAGAGTAAAAGAGAGGCGGGAGTGGATATTGGGCTAATAGAAAATAATGCTGAAGAGGTAGTAATGGGAAACAATGAAATGGCAGACAAATGTAATAAGTATTTTGCTCCAGTCTTCACTGCGGAATACATTAGCAGTATGCCAGAAATTCATGAGTGTCAGGGGACAGAGGAGAGAGAATTTGCTATTACTAAGAACAAAGTGTTTGGGAACCTGAAGATAGATAAGTCACCTGGACCAAATGTACTACATATCAGGGTTCTGTAAGAGGTAGCTGTAGAGATTGTGGAGGCATTAGTAATATCTTTTTAAGAATCCTTAGATTCTGGGATGGTTCCAGAAGACTGGAAAATTGCAAGTGTCCACACTCTAAGAAGGATAGAAAGCAAAAGAAAGGAAATTATAAGACACTTGGCCTGACTTCAGTGTTTGGAAAGATGTTGGAGTCCATTATTAAGGATGAGGTTTCAGGGTACTTGGAAACACATAATAAAATAGGCTAAAGTCAGCATTGTTTCCATCAGGGGAAATCTTGCCTCATAAGTCTGTTGGAACTCTTTGAGGGAATAACAGGCAAAATATACAATGGGGCCTCAGTGTATGTTGTATACTTGAATTTTCAAATGGCTTTTGATAATGTGTCATGCATAATGCTGCTTAGCAAGGGCCCATGGTATTACAAGAAAGATATTGAATTGAATTGAATTTATTTAAATCTTACATACATTCCACTATGAGAGGGAGTAAAAATCTTTGTGTTATGACTCTGTTGTAATGTACAGACATGTGCACCTATAAGCCTAGTGGCTTGTAGAAAGAAGTTGTTCTGTAGCTTGTTAGTCCTGGCTTTAACGCCTGATGAAAGCAGCTGAACCAGTTTATGGTTGGGGTGACTGGTGATCTTCCTGGCCTTCTTTCTGCATCTGTTGCTGTACATGACCTCAATGGAAGGAAATTCACATCCACAGATATATTGGGCTGTCCATGCCACTCTCTACAGTGCCCAGCGACCAAGGTTGGTCCAGCAAGACACTAACTAGGTAGAAGACTGGCTGACTAACAAGAAGCAAAGAGTGGGAATATATGGAGGCTTTTGTAGTTGGCAACCAGTGACTAGTGATGCTCTTTATGGTTTGGTATTAGGACCACTTCTTTTCACGTTATATGTCAAATATTTGGATGATGGAATTGATGATGCTGGAGTCGGGTATTGCCCAGCCGGCTCTACAAGGGTTCATGGACGACATCACTATAACAACTGTGTCACATGTCCAAGCAAGCTGGGTATTGGAAACCCTGGACAATGTAGCCAATGGGGTTGACAATAATTCAGCCAATGGTGAAATAGTGGAGCAGATTAGATGGGCTGAATGGCCTAATTCTGCAGCTATGTCTTTATGCTCTTATGGTCTTATATTTGACTATCTAATGACTTTTATGGATATACCTTTGTTAATGCAGTACAAAATATTGGCCATTAACTCAAAAGCAATGCATTGAGAGGTATTGGGAACTTCTGCAGTTTAATAATGCCACATAAAGGATCCAGAAGAAGACTTACTAATTGACAATTGGCTGAGCCAAGCTCCACAGCTTGGATGGCTGTCAATCATGTCCTAGACAATGAACTTTTCATAAGTTGAATGTTTCTGTGATTCTGCAATTCTAGGGACTCTGCGGCTCAATGAGTCGCCTTTCTTTCAACAGCCCAAAAATTTTAATTTTAAAAGGTGAATTGTTTATCTTCTATCAGTTTCAATATGAGTTCTTTCCCCAGCTTATCCTTCCCATCATGCCATGACCCACATCTCTGTACCCTATTCTGTGAGACCCCAAAAATTCTATATAAATTATAATTAGCTTGATTAGTAAAGGATATAAATTCCCAGAATAACATTCATTATTACTGCTTTATTTTAGATGCATGATTGATAATGTGAGTGCCTTCAGTGTGGATCATTTGACCATGTGAAAGTCAATGTGACAGCCCATATGTCTGGAATATCATTCGACTGCAGCAAAGATGCACTGGGATTCATGACTTTGATGTGAAAGCATTTGGGGCATGCCAGACCTTCACCAATGACTGCAAATCAGATTCATTCTCATGTGTATTATAGGCCACACAAATCTGCTTGGGACAGAGACACTGATGCATTTGAGAATCCAGCTGAAGCCTTTTATAAGTGTGTGAATGGATGTGTGCGCCTGAGTAACATTGCAAGAAATGTTACTTTGAAACTTGGTGCCTTCAGGGAAACATAATCAAAATGGTAGGTGTGATCATCAACTAGAAACAGCTGAAGCTTCTGTTATTTTAACACAGTTGGCAGAACTTATATATAGGCCATAAATTTGTGCATTTATAACAACATTTACTCTGAAACAATATGATGCTTCTTTTAAGAAATACCAACTGGTTATGCTTAATAAATTAAAATCTCACCTACTACCTTTGTTTCTTTCTCTTCCTTGCAAATTCTGTTGTCGCTGTTAATCTCTTTGTGAGCCCTGCAAATAACAAGTCACTAATTATTACCCTGAAAACAATTTCTAATCATTTTCAGTAAAATTCAGACTGAGGTATGAACCTTCATAATTTTGGGACTTCTTTCTTCCTTCCTCTGAAGTGAAGACCAAGAAATGATGAAAATACTCATGTCAGGAAGCATCTACGGAGTGAGACCAAAGTTCGGGATTCTTGTCAACAATTTATGTTCATGGCAACCAACCTTTTGAAGAAATTTAGAAATCAAACATTGGGATGAGTGGAGAGAATAAAGTGACTGTTAGTGAGAGGGTAGATTTTGAATGGCACATATGGCGGAACCAATAGAGAGAGGATGGTGAATGGTGATTAATCATAGCTAGTTATCAGGAGGAATTGTTCATAAAAAGATGTAAAACAGAGATAGTTAAAGGAAATAAAAGGAAAAAGAGTACTTGATCCATGAGATAAAAGTCACTGGATTAGTAAAACATAGCAAATGCTGTAATTCAGAAATAAAGACAGAAAGAGCGAATTCTAATACAAAATGAAAACACTTGCTATCTGAATGTGTTGAATGATGAGTCCCAAGAGCTGAAGATGAGATTCTGTTCCTCAATCTTACTTTATGCTTTGTTGGAACAGTGTATAAGGCAAAATACAGAGAAGTGTGAGTGGGAATAGAATAGGAACTATTGTAACTAGAGACTAAAAGTTTAGCATCATCATATAGAAATCAAGAGATTTTCTATTAAATGGTCATATAATTTAATTCTGATTTCCTCGCTGTAGAGGAGATCACATTATGAGCATTAAGTGAAACGTGGTACAGTTGAATCAGAACCGGAATCAGGTTTAGTATCATCAACCGCTGTCCTGAAATGTGTTCACTTTACGGCAGCAGTACAATGAAACAGAGGAATAAAAATGTGAATTACAGTAAGCATATACGTGTCTATTAAATATTTAATTTAAAATAAGTAGTGATAAAAAACAAACAAAAAAAAGTAGTGAGGTAATGTTCAAGGGTTTAACGTCCATTTAGAAATCAGACAGCAGAGGGGAAGAAGCTGTTCCTGGCTTGCTAACTGTGCGCCTTCAAGCTTCTATACCTCCTTCCCAATGGGAACAATGAGAAGAGGGCATGTCCTAGGTGGTGGAGGTCCTCATTGATGGACGCTGTCTTCCTAAGACGCAACTCCTTGAAGACGAATTATAACTGTTCCTCTATAGGGAGGAGTATTTCAGTCACTGGAATCTGTAATGGAAAGGGGTAAAAGCACTGGTGTTGCATTTCCTGTAATTGGATGCATAGTGAGTGTTGAGTGGGGGATGGAAGAGTGAACTAGGGAGCTGCAGAGAAAATGGTCATCTGGAACGTAACATGGTGCAGGGAAGAGCATATGTTCTTGGAGGTGGCTTGGCAGTGATCTACTAAAATGGAGGCTGGTGGATAGAAAATGAAAAGAAGAAGAACACTAGCCTTGGTTGAGAAGGGAAAGCCCTGCCAACCATTGTGGAAGGGAAACATTTAAAGTGAAAGGAAAACATTTTAGTAGCAATGGTATGGAAGGAGTCGTGATTGGAACAGATAAATTGGATGTGGGTTCCTCACTAGAAATAATGCAACAGCATTCAGTTGTGTTGCAGTTTTTAACTCAAGTAGAAGCAATTTAGCTGAAGAGCTGTACTTGAATTATACATTTAATTGCAATATGGTCATAAAAACTGACTGGTGATAAATGCAGATTAATAACCTAAATCTATAAAATGGCATTTCCTGCTGGATTGGACAATTTTTTTAAGCCCTGGAACATCTGCACCTCAAAGATGCATATATCAGGATGCTCTTTATCGACTACAGCTTGACATTCAATACTATCATCTCCACAAAACTAATCAATAGGCTTCAAGACCTTGAACTCAGTACCTCCTGTGCAATTCGATCCTCATTTTGACATTTGCAGACCCCAGTCAGTTCAGTTTGGCAACAACATCTTCTCCACAATCTCCATCAGGACAGGTGGACCATAAGGCTGTGTGCTTAGCTCCCTGCTCTACTCACTTTATACTTAAAAATGTTTGGCAAAGTTCAGCTTCAATGCCATATTCAAGTTTGCTGATGATACCACTGTCATAGGCCAAATCAAAGATGCTAACAAATCAGCATATAGGAGGGAGATAAAACCAGGCTGAGTGGTGCCTCAACAACAACCTCTTACTCAATGTCAGCAAGACTGTGGAGCTGATTATTGACTTCAGGAGACGAAAACCTGTGGCCCATGTGCCAGTCCTCATCGGAGGCTCAGAGGGGAGAGAGTCAGCAACTTTAAATTCCACAGCGTTCTTTTGAAGACCTGTTTTGGGACCAACACATAATTCAATAGTTCCATTCACTATCAGAGAATGCATAGAATATAAAACCGGCAATTCTTGTTCTTCACAGACATCCACAAATACAGAAGAGTACTCCAAAGAATGAGTGACAATAAAAATCTTCAGGCCCCAAAGCCCCTTACTTGCCCTTCCCACACACAAGCAGTAGTGGAGCAATGACTCTCCCCCTCTCCCACCCCCACTTAATTCAAAATAACAGCGTGTACCCTCCACCCACCAAGTAAGCATCAGCAAAGTCCCCAAGAAAGACCATGATCTGCAGTATAGTGAAAACTGATTGTTCACCTGACAATTCGACAGACCACAGGCTCTCCCTCTTTCCCTAATAAGGGGACATAGAGGTGTCACACAGGTGTTGCACACCGAGACAGGGAGACGAACAAGACAAAAACAAACACTCGCTGATTCACAGTGTTAAAGTCTGCCACTTCGCTCTTATTTCCGAATTGTCTGAATCGAGAATCGCCAACAAACACTCCCCCACCAACGAGAGAAAGAGAGAGAGAGAGTGGTTTGCCGAGTACAGAGACCCTGACAGCTGATCCATTGTTCCTGATATTCCATTTTCTCCCCTGAAGCTTCAGACGGTGGCACCAGCATAGACTCAGCTCATACCCAGAGACACAAAGCGTTGGAACCCTAAAGGTACATTCGTCATCTTGGCCACATCTTTGAGATATATAAAAGCAGCCCCAGGAGCAGGTCCTGTTTCTGCAAAGAACTGAAAGTTTCAGTGTATCTCTAGGTCAGGGTCTTTGACTGACCCCATCCACCTTGAAAAGGAATAAAAAGAGACATTAAAGGTAGAAATGAGTTGCTTCCATAGATGAGCTCTAAGACCAGTGAGTCTTACTTCAGTAGTTGGTAAGTTGATGGAGACGATCCTGAGAGGCAGGATTTATGAACATTTGGAGAGGCATAACATGATTAGGAATAGTCAGCATGGCTTTGTCAAAGGCAGGCCATGCCTTACAAGCCTGATTGGATTTTTTGAGGATGTAACAAAACACATTGATGATGGTAGAGCAGTAGATGTAGTGTATATGAATCTCAGCAAGGTATTTGATAAGGTACCCCATGCAAGGCTTATTGAGAAAGTAAGGAGGCATGGGATCCAAGGGGACCTTGCTTTGTGGATCCAGAACTGGCTTGCACACAGAAGGCAAACAGTGGTTGTAAACCAATCATATTCAGCATGGAGGTTGGTGACTAGTGGTCCACCTCAGGGATCTGTTCTGGGACCCCTTCTCTTCATGATTTTTATAAATGTTCTGGATGATGAAGTGGAAGGATGGGTTAGGAAATTTGCTGATGACACCAAGGTTAGGGGTGTTTTGGATAGTGTGGAGAGCTGTCAGAGGTTACAATGGGACATTGATAGGATGCAAAACTGAGCTGGGAAGTGGCAGATGGAGTTCAAGCCAGATAAGTGAGAGGTGGTTCATTTTGGTAGGTCAAATATGATGGCAGAGTATAGCATTAATGGTAAGACTCTTGGCAATGTAGAGGATCAGAGGGATCTTGAGGTCCAAATCCATGGGACTTTCAAAGCTGCTGCGTAGGTTGACTGTGTGGTTAAGAAGGCATATGGTGAATTGGACTTCATCAATCAAGGGGTTGAGTTCAAGAGGTAATATTGTAGCTATATAGGAATCAGGTCAGACCCCATTTGGAGTACTGTGCTCAGTTCTGATCATTACAGGAAGGATGTAAAAACAATAGAAAGGGTGCAGAGGAGATTTACAAGGATGTTGCCTGGATTGGGGAGCATGCCTTATGAGAATAGTTGAGTGAACTTGGCCTTCTCTCCTTGGAGCAAACGAGGATGAGAGGTGACCTGATAGAGGTGTATAAAATGATGAGAGGCATTGATTGTATGGATAGTCAGAGGCTTTTTCACAGGGCTGAAGTGGCTAACATGATAGGGCACAGTTTTAAGGTGCTTGGAAGTAGGTACAGAGGAGATGTCAGGGGTAAGTTTTTTACACAGGGAATGGTGAATGCATGGAATGGGCTGACGGAAGTGGTGTGGAGGTGGATACAATAGGGTTTTTAAGGGACTCATGGAGCTTAGAAAAATAGTGGGCTAGGGGTAACCCTAGGTAATTTCTGAAGTAAGTACATGTTCAGTACAGCTTTGTGGGCCAAAGGGCCTGTATTGTGCTGTAGGTTTTCTATGTTTCTAAGTGAGTGTCTGGCATCAATGTAGCTTCACCTATCAGTTCTATTTTGAAGAAAGGATGGCAGGCCTCTATTTCCTTAGGAGTTAGCGAAGATTTGGCATGACATCTAACCTTTGACTATATTGACTTGTTGCATCACAGCTCTCCTCACCATTGAGCACATCTAAATGGAGAATTGTCAGAAGAGAGCTGTATCCACTATCAGGGACCCCCCCCCCCCCCCCACTACCCAGATCATGCTCTCTTCTCACTGCTGCCGTCAGGAAGAAGGTGTAGGAGCCTCAAGATTCAAACCATGAGGTTCAAGAAAAGTTATTACACCTCAACCATCAGGCTCTGGAACCAAAGGGGCATGCCTCCTTCACATAACTTCACTTACTTCATCATTGAAATGTTCCCACAACCTATGGACTTACTTTCAAGGACACTCCATCTCACATTCTTGATATTTATTGCTTAACTATTTAATATTATTATTTTAAATTTTTTTCTCAGCTCAAACTGGCAAAACCTGAGGTACAGGCCAAGCACATTTATTTCTCAATTGCTAGGAACATTCGGACTATTCTAGTGGTCTTCTGAAGATTTACATAGATATTGCTCTGTAGCCCTAATTGTTTAATAATATTGACTGGGGAGGTGGGAGAGGTGATGTCAGTTTCATCAATATTACAATTGGGAAAACGTATAACCCATTCATGTTCCATAATCCTTCAATTTCCTTTTTCAATTCAGTATTTTTCTGTTTTTTTTTCACTTATTGGTTTCTATATGTTCTGTGTGCTTGAAATGCCTATATCTATTCAGTAAATTGTTCTTGCTAGTTTATCCTGTATTGTTATATCTGGATGGTTATTATGGTCTGTCCTATCTGTAATAATGGATTGTCATAAAATAACTTGTGGGAATCTGACTAAAACTGGATCAGGCTTCTATTTATAGTAAGGCATGCTTTCGTTCATGAAACCTTGCTTCTTTTAAAGCAAAAGTTTGGTGAATGATGCTTGCCATTTGATTGTGCCTTTGTAACAATCAGATTAAGTTAAACTGCTGCAGGGTCCTGTAATATGTTGGATTGTTTCTGATTTCTCTTGGCATTTTATAGGAGCAGAATTAAGCCATTTGGCCTATCGAGCCTGTTCCACCATTTCATCATGGTTGATCCAATTTTCCTCTCGGTCTCCATCTCTTGCCTTCTCTTTAAATCCCTTCATGCCTTGACCAATCAAGAATCTATCAACCTCTGCCTTAAATATACATAAAGACGGCCTCCACAGCTGCCTGTGGCAATGAATTCCACATGTTCTGCATTTATTGTCTTGAATTTGTTGGTCTTTAATTATGTAATTTTGATATTTTCTTGTCCTGTTTTGCCACAATGAACCTCTCTGTTTCTAGGAAGATGTCTCCAACTCTAAGCCAGGCGTTTGACATTTCCTTGTTGACATCTAGTCTGCTCAGATCATGGGATAACTTTCAAGGAGGGTCATGCTCTTCCATTGGTTAAGTTATTTTACAATAGTGATAATTTCTTCATTTTTGTGGATTGTGCCCTCAGTTAAGTTTAGTGGAGTGTACTTCTTATCAGAATTTCACATGCTTGCATGGAATGCTGAATCCAGTTCTTGTTGATGAAAATATATCCTTTGAAGGTTTATTTGATTGTTGTGTAATTTTTTAATACTTGTTATTCTTCTTCCTCATTCTATCCTCCGGCACATTAATCTAAGCACGTTTGAGTGTGCATAGTTTTTTCCAAAATGTGTCATTTCAGTTCTTAATTTTCTCTGTAAAGTTTCCAGATCAGTTTCGGACTAAGATATTATGCCAAAAGAATATATTAAAATGGGTATAGTGAAAGTGTTTATTGCCTTTGTTATACTTTTACTGTTGAGCTCTGTTTGGCAGATTTGGCAGCCTTGAAGTGAATTCTGTTGATTATTTTTTTGTCGCACTGTTATCTATTTTCTTTGCTTGTTGATATCCCAGATACTTATATGTTTCATATCCATCCATCTGTTGTATTGTATCCTGCTGCTTTGTTTTTGTATTCGATTAGCTCTATCATTACTTATCTTTGTATTTGCTCAGTTTATTGTTTTATTGGTTGTATGCCAAGTCGGTGTGGTCTTTCATTGATTTGATATGGTTATTGATTATTTTTATTTTTTGAGTATGCCAACAAGAAGATGAATCTCAGGGTTTATATGATGACATACATGTACTTTGATAATAAATTAACCATGAACTTTGAACTATAAACTAGTTTGGCTTTGCACCTATATTTAAAAATTTATTTCTTTTGAAAATGTTTGAGAATGGATATTTTTTTGTCTGGAAGTCCTTAATTCAAAACCAAAGAT
The DNA here is from genome assembly GCF_030144855.1 of Hypanus sabinus. Lineage (NCBI taxonomy): Eukaryota > Metazoa > Chordata > Chondrichthyes > Myliobatiformes > Dasyatidae > Hypanus > Hypanus sabinus. Next base: position 47,824,487 of record NC_082715.1, read on the forward strand.
ATAACACCAAAGAAAAATTATGAAGTGCTGGAGAAACTCACTGGGTCAAGCAACATTTGTGAAGGAAATGGATAGTCGATATTTTGGGTCAAGGTCCTTTGCTGAGTTTCCCCAGCAGTTTGTTTATTGCTCCAGCTTCCAACATCTGCAATCCTTTGTGATCCCATCAACCAAAGATACATACATATAAAACTGAAATCAATTGAGTATTGTATATTTTTCTTTAATTTTGATTACATCAACAATATATATTCCATTGCTTTCAAACAGTAAGTTGTTGGGTCAAGCACTCAAAGAAAGCAAAACTTCCTCAGCATCAGGCTACTGAAAAGCATTCTAAGCCAATCTGGATCTATAACTACCTCACCCCCCCACCCCCCCCACCACTGATCCCAGCTCTAATCCCTGCTATGTCTTCACCATTCCTTCTGACCGGACCCACTTTGAGGCAGAATGCTCTGTCCTCAGCAAGACCCTTTACTTTGTTCCACTTTACTCTCAGTGAGCTTTGTGCCCACCACAATGTCAAGCTTTCCTTCCATCTCTTCTTTCATTGCCACTTCTTTGGCAAGAATTCCCCACCCTATGCCAATGATCCTTTCTCCCATCACCAACCTCTCTTCTTCATGGACACCCCACACTGGTTCTCTGCCTGCTCTGGATCTATTCATCTCTAATTGCGAGTGAGACATCAACCATCTCAACTTAAGCTGTCCTCACCCCTCCTCCGACCTTACCCCCTCTGAACACACTGCCCTCCACTTACTCCGCAACAAACCAGACCTTACCATCAAACCTGGAGACAAAGTGGTTGCTGTTGTAGTGTGGCATACTGACCCCTACCTTGCTGAAGCCAGACAGCAATTCTCAGGTACCTTCTCTTCCCTAGCCCTTGAAAAAAACCCTACTTTGGACCATCAGAAAATCTCTCCCACAATATCATCAATTTTGGAGAAAGCTCATCCCCTGCCACCAAACTCCTAGTTCCCTTACCCCACACTGCACATTTCTATATACCCAAGATCTGAACCCTGTCTGTTTGGGTAGGCCCATTGTCTCTGTTTGTTCCTGCCCCACTGAACTCATGTCTGCATACTTTCTTTTTATTTTTATTTTAAGCTCTTTCTCTTTCCCTCACAAATTTTATTCTGGCATCTTCCCCTTTCTTTTTCAGTCCTGAAGAATGGCCTTGGCCTGAAACATTGACTGTTCATTCATTTCCACAGATGTTGCTTGACCTGCTGAGTTCCTCTGGTATTTTGTGTGTGTTGTTCTGTACTATATACTTTGTGTGATACTATGACTCTGTGACTATTATGTTTTGATATTGTTGGTTGAAAGTCAGTATTGGGCAGGTCACCACCAAGAATCTCTTTACTCCAAAGAAATAGCATTTTGGAACTTTCTTCATTTGGCTGAGAAGGTTTCATCGATAAGGCAGGCCTCAGACAGTGCAACAACCCCTCAGTACAGCACTGGAGTGGCAGCTAGGACCTAATGTTAAAGTCCTGTGTTCAATTATGATCTTCAGAATGCTGCTGACTGAATCATGGCTGGCAGCTCTGCTCAGCAGGTCAAAATGACATTTGGAATTACTTTACAATGGTCAAACAGCTGCCTACCAAAGATATGCTATCAAAAGATGCTATACTCCAAGGTTTTGTAGTAATAGGTACTGCTGCCTCCATTATCCAGGACTTTAAGTTGATCTCCAGAAACCTAGATGCCTACCTTGTGCATTCTGTTCCTCTGACCACATGGGCTTCTGTCAGGTCCCATATTTACAGAAAGAGTGCTAGCAATTTCACTGTGGAAATTCCTGCTTCAGAACAATATAGGAATAAAATAGGAGGAGGTCCTACAGCCGAATTTAGGGAGCACGAAGAAAAATTCAAAAGTTGGACTTCAAATGTGATACTCTGATGATTGTAGCCTGTGTCATATGTTAGTCAGAGTAGATAAAGCAGCATAGTTAGGATGAATACATAGCTTAAACAGTGGTGCAGGAAGCAGGGTTTTAGATTCCTGGGGCATTGGAACAGATTCTAAGAGACGTGGGAACAGTACAGACGCGATGATCTATCCCTGCACAAGACCAGGCCAATGTCCTAGCGGGATTGTTTGCGAGTGATATTGGGGAGAGTTAATAAGGCAAGGGTGGAAATCCAGAAATCCAGACAGAAAGGCAGATGAGACGAATGCAGAGACCAAAGCAAAAGTATAGAAATAAGATAAATCAGAGTGGAATCCAGAAAAGACAAATACAAAGGACACAAACATTATTAGTTTCTAAAAAGACTGAATGCCCATAATATTCAAGACACGGTCAGTGACCTTTAGAGACCTTAAGACATAGCAGCAGAATTAGGCCATTCAGCCCATTGAGTCTTCTCCGCCATTCCATCATGGTTGATCCCAGATCCCACTCAACCCCATACACTGCTATATCCTTTGATGCCCTGTCCAGTCGAGAAACTATCAACTTCCACCTTAAATTATACCCATAGACTAGGCCTGCTCTGCAGTCTGTGGCAGAGCATTCCACAGATTCACTGCTCTCTGGTTAAAAATATTCCTCCTTGCCTCTGTTCTAAAACATTTCCCCTCAATTTTGAGGGTGTGCCCTTTAGGTTTGGATACCCCCACCACTGGAAACATCCACCCCACATCCAGCCTACTAGTCCTCTCAACATTAGGTAGGTTTCAGTGAGACCCCATGCATTCTTCTTGATTTCAGTGTGTACAGGCCCAAAGCTGCCAAACGCTCCTCATATGTTAACCCCTTCATTCCTGGAATCATTCCCGTGAACCCCCTCTGGACTCTATCCAATGACAAGATATCCTTTCTGAGACACTGGGACAAAAATTGTTGACAATACTCCAAGTGCAGCCTGACCAGTGTCTTATAAATGCTTATGATTATCTCCTTGCCTTTACATTCTATTCCCCTTGAAATAAATGCCAACATCACACTTGCCTTCTTTATCACAGCCTCAACCTGTAAATTAACCTTCTGAGAACCTTGCACAGAATATCTGCAGCTCTGAGGTTTGAACCTTCTCCCCATTAAGATAATAGTCTGCACTAGTGTTCCTTTTACCAAAATGCATTACCATGAAGTATGGCACTAATCAGTACAAAGAGGTATGATTTAGTACCTATTACAGAAACATGGTTGCAGTGCAGAGATAATTGGGAATTAGATATCCAAGGGTATCAGGTAATACAGAAAGATAAACAGGATGGTATCACGCTCTTAATCAAGCATGAGATCAGGTCAATAGTGAGATGATATATGATCTAAAGATCAGTTTGTTGAGTCTATCTAGGTAGAGATTAGGAATAATAAAGGAGAGAATATCACTGGTGTATAGGCCACAGAATAATGCCATTACAGTCACACAGCAATAAACCAGGAAATATCTGATGCATCCAAGAATGGAATGGCATTTGACATGGGGGACTTTAACTTGCACATCAATTGAGCAAATCAAGTTTGTCACAGCATTCTTAAGGAGGTATTGATAGGATGCATCTGTGAGAGCTTCCTTGAACAGCAGGAGAAAATGCTGTCTTAGATCTGGTCCTGTGCCATCAGGCAGGAAAAATTAACAATCTTCTAGTTAGATTCCTCTTGAAAAAAGTGATCATGGTATGATTAAACTTTTCATATAAATTAAGACAGCAATAATTTGACATAAAACTAGAATATAATTCCCAAACATAAGAAATAGGAGCAGGAGTAGGCCATCTGGCCCATTGAGCCTGCTCTGCCTTTCAATAAAATCATGGCTGATCTGGTCATGGATGCATCTCCACCTACCTGCCTTTTCCCCATAACCCTTAATTCCACCACTATAAAAAAAAATCCAACCTTGTCTCAAATATATGTACTAAGCTAGCCTCCATTGCTTCATCGTGCAGAGAATTCCACAGATTCACTACTCTCTGGGAAAAGCAGTTCCTGCTCATCTCCATCCTAAATTTACTTCCCCTAATCTTGAGGCTATATGTCCTTGTTCTAATCTCACCTGCCAGTGGAAACAACTTTCCTGCCTCTATCTTATCTATCTATCCCTTCATAATTTTATGTTTCTAGAAGATCTCCTCTCATGCTTCTGAATTCCAGCGAGTACAGTCCCAGGCAACTCAATCTCTCCTCATAGTTTAGCCCTGTCATCATCTCTGGAATCAACCTGGTGAACTGCCTCCAAAGCCAGTATATCCTTCCTCAAATAAGGAGACTAAAACCGCACACAGCACTCCATATGCGGCCTCACCAGTACCCTGTGCAGTTACAGCATAACCTCTCTGCTCTTAAATTCAATTCCTCTAGCAATGAAGGCCAACATTCCATTTACCTTCCTGAAAGCCTGCTGCACCTGCAAACCAACCTTTTGTAATTCATGCTCAAGCACTCCCAAGTCCCTCTGCACAGCAACATGCTGCAAATTTTTACCATTTAAATAATAATCCACTCTTTCATTTTTCCTTCCAAAATGTATGACCTCACATTTATCAACATTGTGCTCCATCGGTCAGACCCTTGCCAACTCATTTAACCTTTCTATATCTCTTTGCAGACTGTCCATATCTTCTGGACAATTTGCTTTCCACTCAAACTTAGATACACTACACTCAATCCCCTCTTCCAGATTGTTAATGTAAACAAGCAAAAGTACAAAGGGATGAGGGTGGATAGTATAGATTGGGAACACAGACTATATGGTGAGACAGTTGATGAATGCTGGAAGACTTTCAAACAGCTCGTTCATGGTTCTCAAGTATATTCTAGTTAAAAGCAAGGACAGTAAGAGTCACCCTTAGATAACTAAAGAAATAGAAGACAGCATCAAGCTAAAAGCTCATGCATACAAATTGACCACGAGTAGTGGGGAAAGTGGAATTTTATGAAAAATTTAAAAAGCAATGAAGAACCACTAAGCAAGCATAAAGAAAGGGAAGGTAGATTATGAAAATAAACTAGCATTAAGTATAAGGCAGACCATATATGCTTTTATGATTAAATAAAGTGGAAAAGGGTGGCCAAAATAAACATAGACGAAGAGAAAGGAGAATTAGTGACAGATAGCATGGGAATAACTGAGGCCTTGAATGACTATTTGTGACAGTGTTCAGGATAGAGTAAATACCTAGCATGCCAAAAAGAGTTGTTAAGGATGCAATGGATGGTGAGGACTTTGATACAATCCCTCTCAAAGTAACATCCTGGTTAAGATTTCTATTGCTATGCTGTAGATATTTTATTTTAGCAATTTCTGTAAAAGCAGTGTGTTCTGCTGGTACAATGTTTAGATTTCAGCTAGTTAAGAAGCCCTGCTGTTCAACTTAGGAATGTCGCATCAACCAGGTGGAATTGGGAGAAAGTTCTGGAGACCGAGGTGGAGAGAGATTTGAGGTGGACAGTAGTCTGGTTTGGGGTTTTTTTTGGTGGAACTGCGGACAGAACAGGAGAGAAAATGACAGAGAATGCCAAGGGAAGGAGCAGCCCCGTTGCGTGAAGTGCTTAGTGCAGATGAATGGCTCTGAGGAGGAAGGCACAATACTCCAGAGAGAGAGCCTGTTTCTTTGAGATGGATTTTGAGCAAAGTTCAGAGTGTGGTGTGTGCTTTCATATAGACAGTGGGTCTACCGTGTGGTAAAGGCAACTCCAGAATGAGCTCCAACTTTATTGTACATTGGACTGGGCTAATTGTAATGAACCATTTCATTTTTTTTTCTTTTGTTTCTCTTAATAACTGTTTGATAAAGCTGGAATTAGTAAATACACTTTCTTTATAATTGTATGCAGTGTATGATCTGTTATTTCTTGCCAATGGATAATTGTATATGGGCAGTATTTACAAAGCATTTATTCAAATCGGGGTTCCATTAATCAGAACATCCCAACTGTCCTGTTTGGTTAAACCCCAAATTATACTGACCTCAGATGTATACTGCTTGTCAAAGTTCGCTTTCTCATCGCTGAGTCATGTGGCTGTTAGCAGAGCCGGCTAATGAGTCAAGTCTGCATATGAGCACAGTGAGGAGACCCACATCAATAAAGAGGAGGTGATGAGCAAACTTTGTGTCAGCCATTTCAGTCCTGGGAAAAAGCCTTTGGCTATCCACACAATCAATACCTTTCATCATCTATCAGGTCACCTCTCATCCTCCATCACTCCAAGAAGAAAAAGCCAAGTTCACTCAACCTATTCTCATAAGGCACACTCTCCAATCCAGGCAAAAGCCTTGCAAATTTCCTCTGCACTTTCTCTGTAGAGAAAGTGTCCTTCCTATAATGAGGTAACCAGAATTTAACACAGTACTCCAAGTGGTGTCTAACTAAGGTCTTTTATAGCTATAACATTACCTCACAGCTCTTGAACTGTATTAGCATAGAAAGAGGATTGGTTAACCAATAGAAAGTAGAGAATTTGAATAAATGGGGATAAATCAGTGGTGAATGGAATACAGTGAGTGTTGGGACCATAACTATTCACGATATTCAAAGGTAACTTAAAGAGGGGACTGAGTAGAGCATATCTAAGTTTGCTGTTAGCACTAAATTGAATGGAAAAGCAAATTCTGAAGAGGATGTTGAGAGTCTGCAGAGAGATATAGATAAGTTAATAAGTGGACAAGAATCTGGTAGATAGAGTACAGCATTGATAAATTCGAGGTCATCCACTTTGTAAAGTAAAATAGAAGATCAGATTTTTTTTAAATGGTGAAAGTTTGAAGCATGCTGTTTTGCAGAGGGAGTGCTTGTGCATGAATCACAGAAGGTTGATTTGCAGCTGCAATTGGTCGTCATGAAGGCAAATGGGATGTTGGCTTTCATTGCTAGAGGGTTTGAATTTAAGACCAGGGAGTTATGTTGCAGCTGCACAAGGTGATGATGAGGGCAAACCTTGAGTACTGTGCACCTGAAGAAAGATATACTGGCTTTGGAGGAGGTACAGAGGAGGTTCAGCAGGTTGATTTCAGAAATGAGGGGGTTAGCCTTTGAGGAGAGACAATACCTACTCAACTTGTGAATGCAAGGTGATCTTATAGAAACATATAAAATTATCAAAGAGATAGATAAGATAGAGGCAGTAAAGTTGGTTTCTCTAGTAAGTGAGGCTAGAACTAGGGGATGTAGCCTCAGTTGAATAGAGTTAGGACAAAGATGAGGGAAACTGCTTTTCCAAGAGAGTAGAGAATTTGTGGAATTCATGCCCAGGGAAGCAGTAGAGGCTACCTCTTCAAATATATTTAAGACACAGTTAGATAGAGAATTGCATAACAGGAAATTAAGGGTTATGTGAAAAAAAATGGTAGTGGAGCTACCAGATCAGCTCCACTACCAGTCTGCGGCCAGATCAGCCATCTTCTATCAGACTTAACGATAGAAGACCTTCTGCAGCTCCTATATCATATGTTATTATGTTCTTATTGATATTGATAAATAGCAAAACATCAACAGGGGATTCTTGCAGCCTATGAGAGAAAGTACACACAGCGGCCACTTCATAGTGTACTGAGTACCTGCACACTTGCTTGTTAATGCAAATATCTAATCAGCCAACTATGTGGCAGCAACTCAATGCATTAGAGCATGCAGACATGATCAGGAGGTTCTGTTGTTGTTTGAATGGGGATGAAATGTGATCTAAGGAACTTTAAACATGGAATGATTGTTAATGCCAGGCAGTATGGTTTGTGTATCTCTGAAACTGCACATCTTCTGAAATTTCAAGCGCCATAGTCTCTAGAGTTTATAGAGAATGGTGTGGAAAACAAAACAGATCCAGTGAGTGGCAGTTCTGTGGGTGAAAACACCTTGTTAATGAGAGAAGTTAGAAGAGAATGGCAAGACTGGTTCAAGCTGACACAAAAAGTGACAGTAGCTCAAATAATCATGCTTTATAACAGTGGTGTGGAGAAGAGCATCTCTGAATGCACAACGCTTTGACCCTTTAAGTGGATGGGCTACAGAAGAAGACAAAAATCACCTAATAAAGTGGCCACTTAGTGTAAGCAAATTGCCAATAGGGAAGCAAGGAGAAGGGATTGTGACTGTTGTAACTGCTTAGTTAGAAGTGTTAAGCTCCAGATGTCTTGAATGATAAATTGTACATCGGTAAACTGGTTTATTACATACTTGAATACCAAGGAACAATGGAAAAAAGTCTTGCATGCTACCCATACAATTCAATTCATTACATCAGTGCTTTGAAGTAGTACAAGATTAATCAATAACAGAATGCATGATAAAGTGTTTTGGATACAAACAAAGTATAATGCAGGTGAACAATAAGGTCATAAGGAAATAGATTGTGAAGTTACGAAACCATCTAATCTGTTACGTATCCCGTAACTGGGTCACTTACCAGCAAAGATAGAGAGGTCCGCTGAAGTCTGATGGTATTATTTTTAACAGTATTTATTGATAAAAATACACAAAAATAATATCAATGCAAACATACCCGATGATATACGTTGTCAATACTAACTCTAAAAGTGTGGGTATAATAATAATCAATAAGAAATAGCTCTATCGTTGTCTAGGGGATAATGTACTGTCCGATGGAAATATAAAAGTCACTTTAGTTCATTCAAGCTGCAGCGTTTTGGTTGGAGAGAAAGACGGGTTAAAACTTGCCCATTCCTTCTATGATGTCAATCCTTTGAGAGTCATTGGGAGTTGATTTCCCCATTATTAGCTAAAAACCATTCTTCCATGGTAAAGGCCCACCGATTCCAGGGCAAATGGAAACGGATGCATGTGGCCTTCCCACCGGCTTTTGCTAATACGGGATCACTAGCATTTCCTCTGGTGCGTCTGAGGGGTTGTTCCCACAGACCCACTGTTATCCTGACTCACAGGGTCTCAGATGTCAATCAGGTTGAGATGATGCAATCCCTCCATCAACCTCCCCCTTGGTTCATTGCCTGGGGCTTCGATGCATCATACAGGATGCAATACACAAGTCCGTCTCCAAGAGACAATAGCCGGTATCAATGGGTCCGTCCGCCTTTTGGAGGCCAGGACACATTCCAAACTCCTTGTGGATTCTACATGTCTTTCTCTCATTTCCTGGGTCTCCTGAACTTACTCAATAGTGATCTTGCAATTCTCACAAAGGAGGGGGCTACCCCGCACCCTTCGGCCCCTCGGAGCTGTGGTACATTCATAACAAATCCTACTGGTGAATCATTCAATAGTCTTGTAACAGCTGTTTAGATGCTGTCTTTGAGCCTGATGGTACATGTTTTTAGCCCTTTGTTTCGGCTACCTGATGAGAGGGTGAAGAATAGAGAATGTCAGAGGTGAGTAGGTCTTCGGTTCTGCTGGGCATTTTACCAAGTCAGTGTAGATAGAATATATAGAGGCCATGGAGGGGAAGGTAGTTTCCATGATGTTCTGAGCTGTGTGTGGTCACAAACAGAACAGATGCAATACCAAGCTATGACGTATCCCTACAGCATGTTTTCTTTGGTGAATTGGTAACAATTGGTAAATTGGTGAGGTGGGGGAAGAGGAACTTGTCACATTATTTTAGCCTCCTGAGGATGAAGAAGCACCGGTGGGCTTTCTCAGCCTTGGCATCAATGTGGTGCACAAGGACAAACTATTGGTGATACTCATCCCTAAAACCTGAAGCTCTCAGCCCTGACAACCTCGGCACTGTTGACATGAAGAGGAGAACGTGCACTGCCCCTGTCCTAAAGTCAATAACCAGTCCATTAGTTTCGCTGACATAGATTTCTGTCATGACACCGTGTTGCCAAGCTCTCTATCTCTTCACTGTTACCAAAAGTTCACCCTGTTGGTATCATCCGCAAGCTAGTCGATGAAATTAAAGCAGAATTTGGCCATGCAGTTGAGAGTGCATAGTGAGAAGAATAGGGGGCAATGCTATCAGTAAAGGTATAAGTTGTCGGGAAATTATGTAGATATTTCTAATGTTGCGGGGGTAATTTTAACTTTCCTTTGTACCCTATCTGGTTAACTATATAGAGTTTGAAGTCAACCTGAGTAGCTGGTTGATTCTTAAAAAATTTAAATGACACTGAATGCTGTAGATTTTAGAGCTATTTGAGCTTCATGCTTGTAGATCTTGTTTTCTCAGATTTTGGGTAACCTGACAGCTAAATGAAAGCATTAGGTTTTCCTCTTGATGAGTAATGTTTCGCCAGAGATAACTGTGTCACAACCACAGACTCAGCTGCACAGTAGATTTGGCAGTCATGCTCATGAATATGCAAGTATCAGCTAATTATTATGCTGCCTGTTTGCATTTTGGCCTTGCCTGAGAAAGCGGACAATCAAGTCGACTGATACTGAAGGCTAGAAGTATTTGTTTTATGTTTAGATATTCATTTTAGTCGCAGTGTTGGCATCTAGTTTTCCATTGGAGAGTTTTAGTTAACAGCCCTGTTAACCTCTTCACCATACATGGCCATGAACTCACTTCCTAGTCACTCAGACTTTCATGATGTGTCACAAACAAATGAAAATCTGCAGATGCTGGAAATCCAAGCAACATACACACACACAATGCTGGAGGAACTCAGCAGGCCAGGCAGCATTTGATATGGTCCCACATAGAAGATTGGTGGGTAAAATCAAAGCTCAGGGCATCGGAGGGAAGGCATTGACATGGATAGAAAACTGGTTGGCAGATAGAAAGCAAAGGGTAGCGGTGAATGGGTGTTTCTCAGAATGGCAGGTGGTGACTAGTGGGGTGCCACGGGGCTCGGTATTGGGACCACAGCTGTTTACCATTTACGTTAACGATTTGGTTGAAGGCATAGAAAATAACATCAGCAAATTTGCTGATGATACTAAGCTGGGTGGCAGTGTGACATGTGATGAGGATGTTAGGAGAATTCAGGGTGACTTGAATAGGCTGGGTGAGTGGGCAGATACTTGGCAGATGGTGTTTAATGTGAATAAGTGTGAGGTTATCCACTTTGGGAGTAAGAACAGGAAGGCAGATTATTATCTGAACGGTGTACAGTTAGGCAAGGGAGAAATACAAAGAGATCTAGGAGTCCTTGTTCATCAGTCACTGAAGGTGAATGAGCAAGTGCAGCAGGCAGTGAAGAAGGCTAATAGAATGTTGGCCTTTATTACAAAGGGAATTGAGTACAAGAGCAAGGAAATCCTCTTGCATTTGTACAGAGCCCTGGTGAGACCACACCTGGAGTATTGTGTACAGTTTTGGTCTCCAGGGTTAAGGAAGGACATCCTGGCTGTAGAGGAAGTGCAGCGTAGATTCACGAGGTTAATTCCTGGGATGTCAGGACTGTCTTATGCTGAGAGGTTAGAGAGACTGGGCTTGTACACACTGGAATTAAGGAGATTGAGATGGGATCTGATTGAAACATATAAGATTATTAAGGGATTGGACAAGATAGAGGCAGGAAATATGTTCCAGATGCTGGGAGAGTCCAGTACCAGAGGGCATGGTTTGAGAATAAGGGGTTGGTCATTTAGGACAGAGTTAAGGAAAAATTTCTTCTCCCAGAGAGTTGTGGGGGTCTGGAATGCACTACCTCGGAAGGTAGTGGAGGCCAGTTCTCTGGCTGCTTTCAAGAAGGAGCTAGATAGGTAACTTATGGATAGGGGAATCAAGGGATATGAGGACAAGGCAGGAACCGGGTATTGATAGGAATTGATCAGCCATGATCTCAGAATGGCGGTGCAGGCTCGAAGAGCTGAATGGTCTACTTCTGCACCTATTGTCCATATGGAAAAAAAGTACAATGTTTCAGGCCGAGTTGTCAACTGTACTCTTTTTCATAGATGCTACTTGGCCTGCTGAATTTCTCCAGCATTTTGTGTGTGTGTCAGCTTTCCCACATGAGGTCCTCTATTGTACCTCTCCTTTTTCCCTCCTTCTTCACTGTCTTCCCAGCACCCTTCTGCTTAGCAGCATATTCCCTATTACTTTGAATGCCAATTGTCTTCAGTTGATATCTTTTATTGTGGCCCTGTACATCAATTAACTTGACCTGCTTTCAAATAGGAAGTAGATTGTAACATCTACAACAGTTACAAGGATATGCACCTTCCCAGAGACCTAGACCATCCTGGCTGTGCATCTTTGCTACATCTCAATAAAATAATAGCACCAGCATATTGCTTGTAGAACGAAACTTGATGCAGGCATATAAGTGTGGTGCAGATTGAAATATATGGAGATTTTTAATACACTTTACAGACACAATCTCCAGGAAATATATTTGATAATCCATCTTTTGACTCTTAAGGGATTTTCTATTTTAAAAAGATGCAGTTAATGATTTAACTTACAAGCTAAAAAGTTCTAATGTTTTCCTTAAGTTACAAAACAAAATTGTCTTCAACCTTTTTTAGTAAATGGGCAAGAGAATTGAACATATGATTTTTTTAATTCAAAAGTTTCCTTAAGTCTCTTCCTGAAAGTTCTCTCCAATCTTAAATCTTCAATGTGATGACTTAAATTGACGTATGGTTCAGCTGATGTTTTCACTAATTGGCCCTGCTAACGAGTGAAGTCAGAGTACTTAAGGATAAGTGACAGCTTGACCAAACTGACCCTGTCAGTAAAAAGGTCACACAAGTGGAGTTACCTTTACAGTTTGCAAACTAGTAATTGTGAATGTAAATCCTCATTGATCTACTAAGGTAAGCTGACTTAACTCAAATGGAGTGGGCTGTCATCAGACTATTTTGCCCTATACAGATCAATTGTAAATTGAAAGATCCCTTTATTTTTAATGTGTACTTTGGGAAAAAGATAAAACATTTATTACATTATGTGCAGGAAAAAGATTTATTAATTTGACATCTAGAATTCATTGATCTATAAATCTACTTTTAGATATCAGCTGAGGCAAGAGATGTTATATACTAGTGAAGTATTTTAATTACTTATATTCTAAATTGCCATAGTGAAGTCTGAGCTTTGTTTTGACAGCTTTCTTCTGAAGGCAATGTTGGAAATGTAGTGGCTTCTGTGAGGAATGCCAACAGCCTTTTCATCCTACAGCAAACCGGTCAGATTGAATATTTTCAGAGTTGATGTGCCAACAGCCTGGAAGGGTTTGATAATAACACTGAATCACATTCTGAGAGAAATACCTTTTCAGCCCATGAATTATTAGGAGTGATATTTACATAGAACTTCAAAAGATACTTGATTGCTGAATAACAACAAAATGAGACAGTTGCAGAATTTACTTGTTACTTCACACATCAATAAACAATAAAAATGGGAATGATTGACAATTGCTCTTAAAACTTGATTGTGGTGAATTGATATTGAAACTATGATATATACACTGATAATATACACCAGCCAGTGCTTCAGCTACAACTGAAATGTATTAAGTTACGTAACACTGATCCGAAAGATTGGATTACACCAGCTGGCATCTGAGGAAGGATGTGTGACTACCCTGAAGAAATTCGACTGTAACGTGTGCATTCTGCATTATCAATTGTACTGCTACTTTACTTTTAACATTGGAGAAATGAATGCCAGGATAATCAGAAAAGAAAGGGCAAAGTAACAAAGCAAGTTTAAGTTAAAGAAAGGTAGACGGAGAGCCTGAAAGAAACTGTAAAGATGATGGTTAAAAAGACAAAACTGGTAATGAAGAAATGCTGCAGGAACTCAGCAGGTCAGGCAACATCCACGGAAACAAACAAACAAACAGTCGACATTTCAGGCTGAGACCCTTCTTCAGATCTGAAAAGGAAGGAGGATGATGCCAGAATAAAAAGCTGGGAGGAAGGGAAGAATCCCTGTAGCTCCCCAACATCCAGCCCCGCTCTTCCTTACAGTTTACCAGGGAAATTGATGCCTTCAAGAATGTTTACCAATCGTGCTTTCAGCTTCCATTTTCAGGCAGCTCTATCCAATTGATGTTGTGGTTTTGTCAAACATGTGTTATGTTTCTTTCATTAAGCATTTGTTGTTGGTTTCCAAATACTGAATAAGACCTATTAATGTGGATAAGCAACTTGGAGGAAGATAAAGGAAGCTTGAAGTGCTGAAAATACACAGAGGATCAGGCAGCATCTATGGAGTGATGTTTGGCACACACAACCCTTGATGGTAGCCTGTTGTAACAATGACCCTAAGAATTCTTGCTGCCTTTGGAAATGGGGAATGTGCTTGTTTTAATGTGCAATACATTTGGAAAATAAGCTTTTTTCTACTTCTATGTTAATCGTTTATTTTGCATTCTGTAAGACTGATGTGACCCAATGCCAAACTTGTCAATGCCATCTCTTTCTTCATGCTTAGACAGACTGGTCTTTATTTTATTTGTGTTGGCATCTGAGCCACCTCAGGGAGTGTAAATCAGAGCCTTGCATCCATTTAAAGCCCAGAACTCATTGGAGGCATGACCATCAATGGTTGATCAAGCTTCCAATGGGAGAACTGAGAGGTCAGACCCCTTGATAGTTCCAACCGGAACTTCTCAGAAAAAAACATAAAAGAAACAGTCCATGAAAGTAGACAAAGGGACAATTTAGGTTTATAGACAATAGGTGCAGAAGTAAATCCAAGTTCATTGCGAACATGATTGCTTTAACAGCTTAACATTTATTTCTGAGATCTATTATTATGTTTGTACTGCAGATAATTAAAAAGCCTGACCCAGAAAACTAAGCCACCCAAATGCATTCCGTTTCAGACCTCGAGCAGTATTTCAGAATTTCATTGTTTTGCAAACAAAAGCACAACTGAGAAATAATTTGGTTCTCAGCCAACTTTCCATTTGTTTGACTGACTCGTGGACAGCAAGTTCTGTTTTGGATCTGCCAGAGAGTTCATTTGACCAGATCAACCAGAAGCAAAAGAATGAAGGAATCCCTGTTCATCACTGTTAGTATGCAGCAAAAGCAATATTTTACAAAATATTCCACATATCGGGAAATCACCACCACCAGCAGATAAATGGAACGGACTTTCAGAATGCCTGAATATCTATGAGCCTCTTAGTGCAGATAGGTTGCTGTTATTGATTTTTTGATTAAGTCTTAAATAAACTCAATATGGAAAAGACTGAAGTACCATTATGCACTTCACATTAGAACTATTGTTTCCAGGAAGGGATAATAAATTTCCAGATATATCTTTGTGTTAGCAGTATTGATTATTTTACTCATGTTACCACAATGCACATGTCAATTTTGTCTGGAGTGTATCAATTAATAACTCAGTTCCTGTAAATGAACATTTCTATACCAATAAAATCCCAACCTGCTGAATCCGAACAACAAGCACTCCAGTGATTCAATAATCTCTGAGGGTGGCACAGTGGTAGAGAAGTTAGTGTTCCTGCTTTACACTCCAGACACCTGTGTTTAATCCTGATCTTCCCATGTTTCCCATGTTCACCAAAAAGTGATCCAGCTTCCTTTCAAATGCCATAGAGTTTAGAATTGTGGCTGAATAGCAGGAGGACTAGTGCAAAGGTGAGTTGATTCGGGCACATGGGGAAAGTGTGATTAATCTAGATTTTGCTTGGGGATCAGTGTGAATGCAATGAGCAGAAGAGCCTGTTACTAAACTGTATGACTTTAACTTCCTCTCATTGCAAGAAAAGTACTGTAGATGCAGGGAATCAGAAGGAAGTGTAGGAAGTATACATGGGAGATAATAGCTTCACAATGCAAGTGAAACATTCTAGACTTTACACGTTTAAAATGCAGAGAAAGAAAGGGGGAGAAAAGGAAAAAGGTTAATGATAGCTGGAAGTACAGAAAAGACTAAGTAATAAAAAGATAATGATGCAAGGCAAAATAAAACAAAAGAAGATATTTTAGAGTTGTTGTTAGTCATTAACAGGATACAGGCATCACTAACACCTCTGAAAGGTCTTGGCCAAAACAGCAATTATTTATTCCCCTCCATTGATGCTGTCTGACCTGCTCAGTTCTTCCAGCAATTTGTGTGTGTTGCTCAAGGTTTCCAACAACTGAGAAATATTTTATGTCTATGTCACAGCTGTACATTCTCAGAATGGTCTACTTTAACCACCTTAACTTAATCAGGATGTCAGATTGCTTTGCCATACAGCGCCATATTGATCATTACTAATGTGTTCTCCTGTAGAGTGGTAGCATTGAACATAGAACAGTACAGCACAGTAAGGGCCTTTCAGCTCACAATGTTTTACAGACCTATACAAGTCTACTCCACAATCAATTTGTCTCTTTCCTTCTACACAGCCCATAACCTTCCATTTCTCTTACATTCATGTTCCTCCTTAAGGATCTTTTAAATGATCCTATTGCATAAGCCACTGCTACCATGTCTGGCAGTGCATTTCAAGCACAAAATGTTCTGTGTGTTAAAGAATCTACTTCTGATATCTCCGCATATCTTTCCTCCACTCTGAAGCCTTTAACTTCCCTTTAAGCAATGCACTTTTGAAACACTTTAATGAACTAGTGATTTCAAAAGCTTCTGAAGGACTCTGGGCTCGACTCTCAAGTGTACAGGTACGATATCTTTAAGTGAATGACCGCACATCACCATGGCCGGAAGAGAGGGAGGAAGAGAAGACTACAAGCCGGGCTGAAATGCCAAGGATTGAAAGTTTCTCGATCCAGCATCTTGCAGGCAAATGTACAGTTGCTGGAGAACAAGGTAGAAGAGCTAAGGACAAGATTGCTGTATTGGAGGGAAATGAGGGATTCTACATTCTGTGCTTCACAGAGGCATAGCTCACTCTGGACACATTGGATAGGTTGGTAAGATCTGAGGGCTTCTTGATACGCATATTGGAACGGACTGCTGATTCAGAGAAGGCAAAAGTGGGGTTTTGTGTTTCTTGATAAACTCTTTGTGGTGCTCGGTTGCAGCATTCTTACCTCACTCTTCTTTACCTGAACTGGAGCGTCTAATGACTAAGTGTTGACCATTCTACTTACCAAGTGAGTTCTCCTCTGTGATCCTGACTAATGTTTAAGTACTGCCAAAGCCACATTAATTAGGCACTCAAGATTTTAAATGCTGCCTTCACCAAATAAGAAGCAGCTTAACCTAGCACTTTCGAAATCATAACTGGGGATTTCAATCAGACTTGTTTGAAGAAATCGCTGCCCAATTATCATCAAAATATAACCTGCAGCACCAGGGTTCTCAACACAATCGATCACTGTTATGCTATGATTAGGAATGCCTACCGTTATCAGCATTATAGGAAATCTGATCAGTTGGCTGTCCTTCTCCTAGCTGCATACAGGCAGAGGCCAAAGGGCAAGGCTCTAGAGATAGGGAAAATAAGGAGGTAGCTACAGGAGGCAGAGGAACAGCTATAGGATTGCTTCAAATTGAAGGACTCAAGGATGTTCAAGGACTCAATAGAGGGCCTGAAAATATGCACCATGGTTGTCACTGACCCGAAAAAGCAGTCATAGATGAGTGTGTTCCCACAAAATCACTCTGAGTCTTCCTCAACCAGAAGCTCTGCATAAACCATGAGATCACAAGCTGCTGAAGGTCAGATCAGTGGCAGACAAGTCTGGTGACTAAGTAAGATACAAGCGCTCTAGGTACTATCTATGGAAAACTATCTCATTTATGAAATGGCACTTCTCAATCAAACCTGAATCACTGAAGGATACAGGAACAGATGTGGCAGGACTTGAATGCTACTACCTCTAATAAGTTAAAACCAAACAACCTAGGTGACAACAGGGCTTCACTCCCAGATGAGCTCAGTTCCTTCTATGCTCACTTTGACCATCAAAACATGGAGGAACCTTCACAACTTGCACAGCATTCGATGACTCTGTGCTTACAGTCTCTGAAGCCAAAGTGAGAGCATCCTTGAGGAGGGTGAACCCACAGAAAGAAGTTGGCCCCGATGGGATGCCTGGCCAAGTACTAAAAACCTGTGCCGATCAGCTGGCTGGAGTGTTCACCAATATCTTTATCCTCTTTCTTTGGCTGTCTGAAGTACCCACCTGCTTTAAGCAGGCTTCAATTATACCGATGTGGAAGAAAAACGTGGTAACCTGCCTCAATGACTATCATCCAGTACCACTTGCATCTATTGTGATGAAGTGCTTTGAGATATTGGTGAATCAACATATCAACTTCTGCTTGGATCCATTCCAATTTGCCTACCATCACAACAAGACCAGAGGAGGTACCATTTCATAGGCTCTTCATTCAACCTTGTAACATCGTGGTACATATTTGTTGACTCTGTGGTTAAGAAGGCGTACGGTGTATTGTCCTTCATCAGTCGTGGAATTTAATTTAGGAGCCGAGAGATGATGTTGCAGCTGTATAGGACCCTGGTTAGACCGCTTTTGGAGTACTGTTCTCAGTTCTGGTCGCCTCACTACAGGAAGAATGTGGAAGCCATAGAAAGGGTACAAAGGAGATTTACAAGGATGTTGCCTGGATTTGGAAGCATGCCTTATGAGAATAGGTTGAGTGAACTCGGCCTTTTCTCCTTGGAGCGACAGAGGATGAGAGGTGACCTGATAGAGGTGTATAAGATGATGAGAGGCATTGATCATGTGGATAGTCAGAGGCTTTTTCCCAGGGCGGAAATGGTTGCCACAAGAGGACACAGTTTTAAGGTGCTGGGGAGTAGGTACAGAAGAGATGTCAGGGGTAAGATTTTTACACAGAGAGTGGTGAGTGTGTAGAATGGGCTGCCGGCAACGGTGGTGGAGGCGGATATCATAGGGTCTTTTAAGAGCATCCTAGATAGGTATATGGAGCTTAGAAAAATAGGCTAACCCGAGGTAGTTACTAAAGTAAGTACACGATTGTCACAGCATTGTGGGCTGAAGGGCCTGTATTGTGTTATAGGTTTTCTATGTTTTCTGTGTTTTCTATCTGAACATTGAGGATGCATACGTCACACTGTTCTTTATCAACTATAACTCAGCATTCAATACTATCATCCCCTCAATACTAAAGAATAAGCTTTAAAACCTTGGCCTCAATACCTCTTTGGCACTGATTCCCTGGTTTCCTCACTTTCAGACCCCAGTCTTCTCAGATTGGCAAAGTCCCCATCAGCACAGGTACACCACAAGGCTGTGAGCTTAGCCTTCTGTTCTACCAGCTTTATACTTATCACTGTGAGGCTAAGCACATGTCCAATGCCATATTTAAGTTTGCTGATGACTTCACTGTCATTGGCCAAATCAAAGATGATGATGAATCAGCATATAGGAGGGAGACTGAAAATCTGACCAAGTGGTGCCACAACAGCAACATCTTACTCAATGTCAGCAACACCATGGAGCATATTATTGACTTCAGATGGAGGAAACTGAAGGACCATGAGCCAGTCCTCATCAATGGATCAGAGGTGAAGAGGGTCAGCAACTTTAAATTCCTCGGAGTTATCATTTCAGAGGACTTCTCCTCATCCCAGCAGGTAAGTACCTTTACAAAGAAGTTTGTGAATATTTGGCATGACATTCGACAAGCTTCTATAGATGTGAAGTGGAGAGTATATTGTCTGGCTGCATCACAGCCTGGTCTGGAAACACCAATGCTCTGAAATGGAAAAGCGTACAAAAAGTAGAGAATGCAACCCTGGTAAAGTCCTCCTCACCATGGAGAACATCTTCACAGAGTGCTGTTGTAGGAAAGCAGTATCCATCATTAGTGACCCTCACCATATAGATCATGCTCTCCTCCTGCTGCTGCCATCAGGAAGTGGGTACACCAGCCTCAGGCCCACACCACCAAGTTCAGGAGCAGTTGTTACCCCTCAACCCTCAGGCTCTTAGAAACATAGAAAACCTACAGCACAATACAGGCCCTTCAGCCCACAAAACTGTGTCGAATATGTCCCTACCTTAGAAATTACTAGGCTTACCTATAGCCCTCTATTTTACTAAGCTCCATGTACCTATCCAAAAGCTTCTTAAAAGACCCTATCGTATCCACCTCCACCACCATTGCCGGCAGCCCATTCCACGCACTCACCACTCTCTGAGTAAAAAACTTAACCCTGACATCTCCTCTGTACCTACTCCCCAGCACCTTAAACCTGTGTCCTCTTGTGGCAACCATTTCAGCCCTGGGAAAAAGCCACTGACTATCCACACGACCAATGCCTCTCATCATCTTATACACCTCTATCAGGTCACCTCCCATCCTCCGTTGCTCCAAGGAGAAAAGGCTGAGCTCACTCAACCTATTCTCATAAGGCATGCTCCCCAATCCAGGCAACATCCTGGTAAATCTGATCTGCACCCTTTCTATGGCTTCCACATCCTTCCTGTAGTGAGGCGACCAGAACTGAGCACAGTACTCCAAGTACTGAACCAGATTACTTCATCACTTCACTCAACTTCACTCACCACATCACTGAACTGTTCCCACAACTTTTGGACTCACTTTTAAGGACTCTCCATCTCATGTTCTCGATATTTATTGTTTATTTCTTTCTTTTTTTTTCTTTTTGTATTTGCTCACGTTGTTGTCTTTTGTACATTGGTTGTTCGTCCGCCCTGTTGGGTGTGATCCTTTATTGATTCTATTGTATTTCTTAGATTTACTGAGTATGCCTATGAAACCCTTTCTTACTGGGCTTCTCTGAAAATGTGGCTTATTAGTCCCTTGCTAACAGCCACTGAACTCCACCGCGAGAAACCCATCTTTTTCAGGCTCCACGCATATGACTTTGGTCCGCCAAACCTGTGAGATTGCGATGTCTTGCCCACCCAGACCCCGATTTCTGTGAAGGCTGTGTGATTTAGTGCCCCCGGCAATTGCCCGTCAGCAAGAAATAACATATAATTGTATACAATTATAAAGAGAGTATACTTATGAACGTTAGTTTAACCAAAGAGTTAATAAAGAAAGAAAAAAAACAAAAAGGGTGCATTATAACCCAAAGTGCAAAAAAAGGAACAAACCATGCAACAATAAAAAGTAAGTGAACAACATTCAGGGCTAAAGCTCATGAAAGTGAGATCACAGCCACAAAGCCAGTCATCACAGCAGCTGGTCCAGGAGCCTGGTAGCCGTAGGTCAAAGCCTCAGTTCAGTGCAGAGATGAGTAAATCTCACTGGGCAGCAAGCTGAACACGTGTCCAACCCTCACCCTGACCTTTTCAATTTGGCCTGGCATTTCAGTTGGTCAAATATCAGCTCGTTACTCATTTCCGGACCCAGGCCCTTTCACTTTAATATGCTCTTGGGCCCAGGACCTGAAGCCTCAACTCAGACCTGCTGTTCAGAATCCCCTCCAGGACTTGCTCCAGCAGGGGCCAGTCACTGGCTTGTTCTTCACTCTGAGGCTCTCTCCCTTCGTGTTTAGTCTTCCAAAGTGCATAATTTCACATGTTTCTGGATTAATTTTCATTTGCCACTTATCTGCCCAGTTCTCCACTTTCTATCTTGCTGTGAACTTAGACAACATTCTACATCATCCTCAACACCTCCAAACTTCATGTCATCTGCAAACTTACTACCCATCTTTCTATTTCATCATACATGTCCTTTATAAAACAATCACAAAGAGCAGGGGTTCCAGAATAGATCCCTGCATAACGTCACTAATACCTGACCTCCAGGCAGAATATATTCCATCTACAATGACTCTGTCTTTTGTGGACAAGCAAATTGCAAAACCATACAGCCATGTTTCCCTGGATCCCATGCCTCAAGATGAATCTACCATGGGGAATCCTGTCAAAGTGTGACTGGAACATAAGAGTAATGATGAGGGAGTCCTTTCAATATCAACCAGTCAATGGCCAGTGCATTGCTTCTGCCCTAGACAGTAGCTCTGACGTAGAACAGTATTTAGTGGAGCCATCAGATATTTCAAAATCAAGACATTTATTACCCTGTAAACCTTTACTTCATATTTCCTCACATCGTTGTCCAGTGCTATGGCGTTGACTACTCATTTAGCTCATCAATTCCACCCTTGAAATTCTTTCATATCTTCATTTAGTTTAGGGGTTTCCAATCTTTTATATGCCATGGCCTCCTACCATTAGCCAAGGGTCCATGGATCCCAGGTTAAGAACTCTTGATTTAATTTCAGTCATTAGCAAACTTGGAATTATGACAGTCAGCAAATTATGAGTTTTTGAGTAGAGGCCTCTGTCAGTCAGAGTTTGCCATGGATATTGCATCCTAGCTCTCTTGATATGCAATCCTGGGCAGTACGATATGAGAGCAAGTTGGGGCCCATGTAGCAAGCTCTCTCTCTCCATGCAACTGATGAACCCAAAGGAATGGCAGAGACTGATACAGTTTGGTACTAGCTGCATTACAGGAGTTGCCTGTTATTACTGAATTCAATGTTGGACTACCTTATGGACACCAGCTCCAGATTTTTCCCTCAGGGTTTACTCTTGAAGCTTTCCCCATGAGTGGGTATAGCCACAAGGCAGCGGGGGTTTGGGATCAGAGTTCTGCTTGAAGTGATTGGTCTTAAGGTGCTAGTAATTCATCGGACATAAAACCCGCCTTTACCCCTTCTCCTGTTAGTAGAAATGGTTCTGGCAGGCTTAGTAGCTAAACCACATGTGCAGGCCAGGAGCTGGACTTGGTTGTCAGAGACTATTTGAGGTGCACAACATTGGGAACATTTAATAGGTAGTGAGCGCTAGTTCCCATTACCACCCCTGGCTATAACCCAGTGAAATATTATAAATAGTTGTAGCCCAAATATTGGTTCCTGTTGTAGCTTACCTAAGAATGACATGTCTATTCATATTTTTTGCTTTCTATTCATCAACTCTGAGTCAACGTTATAATGCCCCATGTAATTTCCAACCTCCATCCTTGTTTTCCCATCTCCTGTATGGGGCTTCATTGATAGGGCAAATCCAAATGTAAATATATCTGCTGAATTTACTTATCTGCATTACTAATTACATGTTCAAAGAACTCCACAAGACTGGTCAAACATCATGTCCCTTTTATACATTCATAGATAAGTACAG
This sequence comes from Hypanus sabinus, assembly GCF_030144855.1. Taxonomy (NCBI): domain Eukaryota; kingdom Metazoa; phylum Chordata; class Chondrichthyes; order Myliobatiformes; family Dasyatidae; genus Hypanus; species Hypanus sabinus. Next base: position 47,847,432 of record NC_082715.1, read on the forward strand.
TGAATAAATCCTTTTGCATAATCATGAAGAACACAGCTGTAAAGAATAGAATTTTCTGTAGTAGAATAGGTTCATCCATTTTTATCACCCTTTTAGACTTTTTCATATTGCTTTCAATAGTGATTTTCAAAAGGTTTAGAAAAGCCATGACATGCACTATTAAACCTAAAATAAATTATCTATGTGAGTGATTAACATCTGTTAATAGCAACACACCTCTCTTGATGGAGCTTAAGATATGAATCGTTTTCTAAGAATTCACACACTTGCTGGATATTATGTTCCATCAACACACAGCTCCATTGTCTCTTCCGAAACAAAATTATTTGAAGCGACATGTATAAAGATGTGGAAAAGGCTGTGGAATTAAATTGGAGTCAGCAGCTTCCTAAGAAATAGTTAAGCGGCTTCCTTCTGTGTTGTAATTACTAATTTTGACAGGTGGAGTTTGACAATTGCTAATGCAATGGAACAAGTTAAAGTTTAATAGAGCATGAAAGCTGAAAAGGGAAAAAAATGCACTGTACAGTGCATGGAATGCATCATCAATTAAGCTGTGAAAGATTTGAGAAAGACAAAATGAAGATAACACATCTCAAATTAGAAATCAGGCAGGAGTCAATGGGAGGAGAAAAGAGGGAAAGCAAAGACAAGCAAGATCTGAAATTGCTTGCCATTGTTCAGGAAAAAAGCTTTGTGCATTCAGGAGGAGAATGAGACAATGACACATGAGACATGGCAAAACTCACTGGAAGCCGTGTGAAGAAAGTTCAGTGTAAAAGCTGGGTTTTGTTAAAGGAAGAGCAAGTGAACATTCATGTAAGTATTGCTGCAGTTTAGTTTCCCTGCTATGGATTATACTGGATATAGAGAAGAGCAGAGTAATACAAGTATGAGTCAATCAGTTTGGGGGCCTAGCACTAGAGAGCGGAGGAGGAAAATGAACATTTTTTTATATATACCATCTGGTCTTGAGCGTTAGCAGCCAAAGATGTTGATGGAAGGATGATGCCAGCTCGTGAGAAACTAGCCATCAGTAGCTTATACGACAGACGACAGGTTGCCGCAGCTACTGTGCAATACAAAATGCACATCAGCCACAGCCCTGCAGACCTTCGCGCCATGCCGCTTTCATCTTATGAGAGACGGTGCACCACACAATCAAGTTTATCTATGCCTGCTCATGCTGTTTCTATGCCTGATGCAAGAACCTACACACTGGATAGAAGCTTCCTTCACTGTGCTATCAGAATTTGGAACAGCCTTCCAGATGCCGAGGTTGGAAACATCTGCGATGATGGGGCCCAAGCCTTCAAGAGTCGGGTGCACAAACACCTTCCATCTCTGGGCAGGAAATCACATGCTTCTTCATAAACTATCATGAAGGGGACCAGGATGGCAACGCTTGGTTGTTGGCAGGTAGGGTTAATACCTGACTTTCAAAAGCACTTGCGGGTTATGTTCTGGCTGGACTTAGTCCTTAAACTGTTAGAGAACAGTGCGGAAAGATCAGGAGCTGTTTTCTCCTGGAAGAGATTAGTTTTTACTTCCAAGTGCTCCTGCCACATTTTGTCACACTGCAACCTTATCCTTCAATTTCTTTGAATTACGGAGGACAGCATGTGTATAAATGTCTCTCTCCTGCAGACTTCATCATGATCATCATGACTATTATTTTTAATTCTTCTTAATTGTACATAAGATTTTTTTTGTGTTCTATCACTGGGTAGCAGTGAACCAGCTGATTGACCTATCAGAGTTCTCTTTGGGAACTAGTTGACTTGATCAGCATTTCTGATCTGGCTGTTGTTCATGATTGCACTTAATAACATAAAAGGAACATTTGTACTGCAGAGAAAAGAATCCTGAAAAAAACAGTAAAGGAAAGCAATGATGGGGTGAATATTGGAATCACATAGATGCTAAGCAAAAAAATAAAAATAAGAGCAGATGTTATCTGATCATTTGAGTCTGCTCCATCATTCAATAGAGTCATGGCTAATTCTTTACTTCAATCAGAATCAGAATCAGGTTTAATATCACTGGCATATGTCGTGAAATTTGTAAACTTAGTTGCAGCTGTACAATGCAATACATGATAATACAGGGAGAAAATAAGTAAATCAATTACAGTAAGTATAGATACTGTATGTGTATCAAGTAGTTAAGCAAAAAAAAAGTGCAAAAACAGAAATAATGAAAGTGAGGTAGTGTTCATGGGTTGAATGGAGTCGGATGGCAGAGGAGAAGAAGACCCTGAATCACCGGGGGCATATCCTGGAGGATGCGAGTCCTTAACGATAGACACTGCCTTCCTGAGACTTTACTCCTTGAAGATGTCTTGGATACTATGGAGGCTAGTACCCAAGATGGAGCTGTCTAATTTTACAACTTTCTGTACCTTCTTTCGGTCCTGTCTAGTAGCCCCACCATCCCATACCAGGCAGTGATGTGGCCTGTCAGAATGCTTTCCATATTTTTGAGTGTCTTATGTAACAAACTAAATCTCCTCAAACTCGTAATGATATATAGCTGCTATCTTGCATTCTTTATAACTGCATCATTAAGTTGAGATCAGGTTAGATCCCTAGAGATCTTGACAGCCAGGAACTTAGAATTGTTCACTCTCTCTACTTCAGATCCCTCTATGTAGATTGCTTCTGTTCCCTTGTCTTACCCTTTCTGAAGTCCACAATCAGCTCTTTGGTCTTACTGACATTGAGTGCAAGATTGCTGCTGCGACACCAGTCAACCAGCTGAGACATCTTGCTCCTGTACGCGCTCTCATCTCGATCCGATATTCTGTCAACAATGGTTATATCATCAACAAATTTATAGATGCATTTCAGCTATACCTAGCCACACAGTCTTGGGTATAGAGAGAGTAGAGTTGTGGGTTAAGTGCACATCCCTGAAGTGTACCTGTGTTGATCGTCAGCAAGGTGGATTTGTTAATACCAATTCACACAGATTGTGGTTCATCCCCGCATCCATAGATTTTTTTTCAATCTTTTTATTAATATCAAATTGGTAAGATTAATACATAGTTATTGAGATTACAAAATTATAAAATTAAAATGAACATAAAAGGATACACAAGCAATAAGTGCAATATAGTTAAGTCTTCTCAAATCACGAATGATACAAATATCATATAAACGAAACAAAAAAAAAACTAGGTATATCATGTTGAAAAAAACAAAAGAGAAAAAGAGAAAAAAAATATTATTACCCCAAGAAAAACTAATCTAACAAACTAACAACTAACTAATAAAAAAGGAAAAAAGGAAAAAAAAATGGGCTGTTTATAATATCTATAAAAAGACAAGAATCATCAGTGTCCCCAACGCCAATCCTCTCAATATATATATAATCAAAACTGCAAAAACAAATAGGATTGGAACAGGGTCGAATTACATGTGAAAATATTGAATAAATGGCCTCCAGGTCTTTTCAAATTTAATAGAAGGGTCATATATGACACTTATAATTATTTCCAAATTTAGACATAACATAGTTTGAGAAAACCAATGAAATATGGTAGGGGGATTAATTTCTTTCCAATTCAACAAAATAGATCTTCTAGCCATTAATGTAAGAAATGCAACCATCCGACAAGCAGAAGAAGATAAATGAATTGACTCCATTATTGATAAACCAAAGATTGCAGTAAAAGGATGAGGTTGTAAAGCAATGTTCAATACAATGGAAATAATATCGAAAATGTCTTTCCAATTTTTTTTCAAAGGTGGACATGACCAAAACATATGAGTTAGAGAAGCTATCTCAGAATGACATCTGTCACATATAGGATTTATATGGGAATAAAATCGAGCCAATTTATCCTTGGACATATGAGCCCTGTGCACAACTTTAAACTGTATCAATGTCTATATGTTTAGCACATATAGAGGATAAATTAACTAATTGAAGAATTTTAACCCAATTCTCAATAGGGATAGTAAAGTTAAGTTCTCTTTCCCAATCATTCTTAATCTTATAAAAAGGCCTCTGAATGTATTTTCATAATTATCTTGTAAACATTTGATATTACACCTTTCTGAAAAGGATTTAGTTCTAATAATTTCTCCAAAATATCTGAAGAATCTAGATTTGGAAAGGTAGGAAGTACAGTGTTGAAAAAATTCCTAATCTGTAAATATCTTAAAAAAATGAGATCTAGGCAAATTATATTTATTAGATAATTGTTCAAAAGACATAAAACGATTATCCAAAAATAAATCAGAAAATCGTTGTATACCTTTAGTCTTCCAAGCAAAATAAGCTTGGTCCATAATAGAGAGATAAAAAAAGAAATTGGATACAATAGGAATTGTTAAAACAAATTGATTCAACCCAAAAAATTTCCAAAATTGAAACCATATACGTAAAGTGTGTTTAACTATCGGATTGTCAATTTGTTTATGCAATTTAGAAAGAGCAAAGGGAAGAGAAGTCCCTAAAATAGAACCCAATGAAAATCCTTGTACAGATTTAGTTTCCAGATTTACACAATGAGGGCTAGGAGATAAATCCAATCCCTTAACCAACATTTCAAATATCAAATATTAATTGCCCAATAATAAAATCTAAAATTAGGCAATGCCAATCCACTTTCCTTCTTTGACTTCTGTAAATATCTTTTACCTAATCTAGGATTTTTATTCTGCCATATGTATGAGGAAATTTTTGAATCAACATCAATAAATTTATGGAAATTTACCTTTTAAATTAGTTAATGACTTTTTGATATACTTAGGGATTAAAATTACTAAAAATCATAAGGATTTATTTAAGGTTAATTTGTTACCCTTACTTGATCAGATTAAATCTTTGTTTACTAAATGGTCACCATTGTCTATATCTCTGATAGGCCATATTAATGCTATTAAGATGATTATTTTACCCAAGTTCTTATATATATTTCAAGTGGTACCAATTTTTATTCCGAAATCCACATTCATAGATTATCTCAATGTTTCTAAAGTCTACAGTAGTGGTCACCAACCTTCTTAAGCCCAAGATCTCCTACCTCGGCCTTAGTGAAATCGACCCCAGATCGATTAGTTACACATATACGTACTGGGGCAGAAAAGACTGGAAGTAAAACCATAACCCAGAAGTAGAAATAATGTATGAACACCAGGGGTACTCATCTTTTTTTGGACCATGGACCGGTTTAATATTGACAGTATTCTTGCAGACCAGTTGACTGCAGGGGATGGGGGGGGGGGGAGGGGTGGGTGGTGTTAAACACGACCGGAATAAACCGATACTCGAAGTGGGTTCCTTATGTCCAGTCTATCCCGCAATTTAGTTTTCACGGCTCTCAGCACTTAGTTTCTGTCCCGCTTACTCGTGTTTTTTCTGCTGAAAAATCTCAACGCGTTCATCTTTAAGTGCAGAGTGCTTGGACTCAAGGTGCCAAAGCAGTTTTGAGGGCTTCATTGCCTCATTAGACAGCCTACTGACCTGAACTCCAGCCTCCCGCCCGCCCGCCACCAGACGCCTTGGCCAAGTGCGGCTGGTCATGGGTGGGGTGAGAGGACAATGTCAGGACCGGTGGCCCTCGTACCGGGGCCACAGTGGTCACAGTCTGGAGAGAGTGACTGACTGAGCGAGGAGTGCAACAGGACGTGTCCGCCTCGCTTGCAGGATCTATCGTCCAACAAAAGTTTGTTTCAGTAGATTGCAGCGTGGTAGCTGCTCTGATACTTACAAAACCCTGAGCCCAAATTATGTCATCCGCAAATATTTTAGCTCCGGGTTCCCCATGAACATTCGGTGTGGTGAACAGGTTCAGAGGCGGTGCCCATCTGTCCACGCTCCAGGCCAGTAGCAACGGCCGCGCAAGGCCAACCAGTGATCCCTGGCGCGAAGGTATCACTGCATTGGGGCAACTGATGACCTCGTGTGCACTCAAGTTCAACAGTGGGCATGACAGGGAATGAGGAAGGGTGCAGCTGACTCATATTGTTTCCTCACGGCCCGGTGGTTGGGGACCACTGAAGTACACTGTGTAGTTCCCCATCACGTTCCCCTTAAACATTTCACCTTTCACCCTTCACCATAGACTCCAGTTGTGTTGTCACCCAATGTCAGTAGAAAAAGCCTGCTTGCATTTACCCCATATAAACTCCACATAATTTTGGATATTTCAATCAAATTCTCCTCATTCTCCTGTGATCCAGGGAGTAACATCCTATGATATTCAACTTTTCCCTATAACTCAGGTCCTCAAGTCCCAGAAACATTCTTGTAATTTTTTTCTGCACTGTTTCAATCTTATTTACATTTTCCCTCTAAGCAGGTGACCAGAACTGCCCAGAATATTGCGAATTAGGCCTCATCATCCATTACATGCCTACTTCAGTACTCAGTACTTTGATTTACGAACACCAATGTCCTAAGAGCTCTTTTTACAACCCTATCTATCTGTGACGCCACTTTCAAGGAATTATTATCTGTATTCCCCAATCCCTCTGTTCTATTGTACTCCTTAGTGCCCTACCGCTCACTGTGTAAGTCCTAACCTGGTTTGTACTCCCAATGTGAAACACCTCACATATACCTGCATTAAATTCCATCTGACATTTTTCAGCCCATTTTTACAGCTTTAATAGCCTTCCTCATTGTCCACTAAATCCCCAACCTTGGTGCCATCCTCAAATTTGCTGATCTAGTTAACCACATTATTATCCAGATCATTGACATAGATGACATACAACAATGGACTCAGCACTGTTCGCTGTGGCACACCACTAGTCAAAGGACACCAGTCAGAGAGGCAAACACCTACTACCGTTCTCTGGCTTCTTTCGTGAAGCCAATGTCCGATCCAATTTAATACCCCATCCTGAATGCCAAGTAACTTTATCTTCATGCTCCTCCTCCCATGTGGGAGCTTGTCAAAAGACTTTCTAACGTCCATGTACATCCACTGCCTTTCCTTCATCAACTTTCGTTGAAAAACTCTAGAAGATGGGTTGGACATAACCTACCACACACAAAGCCACATTGATTATCCTTAATTAGTTGTGCTTATCCAAATGCTTGTATAACCTGTTCCTTAAAAATCCTTCCAATTGCTAACCCACAACTAATGTCAGGCTCATCTGCCTAAAATGTCTCAGCTAATTCTTAGATTCTTCCAATCCTCCTGCACTTCACCCATGGCTAAGAATGATTTAATTACCTCTACTAGAGCCCCTATAATTTCTGCACTGGACTCTTACAAGGTCCAAGGGAACATCTTGACAGGCCCTGAGGATTTATCCACACTAATTGGTCTTGGATGTTTTTTTCAAATGGGATTGCAAGAGCCTATTACACATTGGTAACATAGAAAAATGCAAATCCAGATCACTGGTTAATCGGCGATATTGACAGCGAGGGAGCAGTTGTGCCGAGGATTAGGCTTAGGTCGTAGAGTCACCTTGGATGCAGCGGCCTGTTGCAGTCACCCAGGGGAGGCGAGCCAAGGAGGAGTGGGAGAGAGAAGAGTCCTCTGCTGGCTGCACTGGAATCCATGCTGGATTGAAGGCTGGGCTCTCCTGACTCTGCTGCTCTCCAGTGCTTGCTCGGTGCTGCTTTCCAGTGTTCACTCAGTGGAAGAACAAGCTGGACCAGGGGAATCTACAGTGATACCATTCAGAAACTTCTGCTTATTGCTTTCTTTGTCACTGTGTGTTTTATTGAAATTGTAAACATATGTGCTGTGTTCAGTGTGCTGCATAAGGTTGGTAATGTGTTTTGCACCTTGGCCCTGGAGGAATACTGTTTTGCTTGGCTATATTCATATATGGTTGAATGATAATTAAGCTTGAACTTGAAAATGAATAATTTGCCTGAAAATAGCAGACACCTCCTCCTCTGTAATCTGTATATAGTCCATGACCTCACTGTTGTGTTGCCCAACTTCTCTAGACTCTATGTCCTTATCCTGAGTAAATACAGATGCAAAAAAATCCATTTAAGATCTTGTCCATCTCTTGGGCTCATGTGGGCCAAGTACAAGAAATCAGAACTGATGAGAATTCCATTGATGCACATCATTTTAAATAAGGAATGGCCAAATAAAAGAAATAGGAACAATGGCTGGCCATTTAGCCCTTTATGTGTACTATGCCACTTAATTAGATCATGGATCATTTTTAACTTCAGAACTATTTCTTGACTGCACTCCACATTCTTCAAATATCCCAAAATGTATCTAGCTTTTTTTTTAAGTTTGTTCAGTAAATAAACCTCCACAGACATTTAGGGAAGAGAATTCTAAAGATTAAAAATGGTGAGCAAATTTCTTTTTATCATCTAATCAATAAGGTTCAAGACCTTGGTCTCAATATCTCTTTGTGCAATTGAATCTTCAATTTCCTCACTTGCTGACCCTAGTCAGTTTGGATTGGCCAGAACATCTCCTCCATAATCTCCATCAGCACAGGTGCACCATACAGCTGTATGCTTAGCCCCTGCTCTACTTGCTTTACCCTTATGACTGTGTGGCTAAGCACAGCTCCAATGCTATATTTAAGATTGTTAATGACACCACTGTCATAGGCTATGGTGACAAATCAACATATATATAGGAGAGAAATTGAAAATCTGATTGAGCAGTGCCATAACAACAACCTCTTACTCAACGTCAACAAGACCAAGGAGCTGATTACTGACTTCACAAGGAGGAAACCAGAGGTCCCTGATCCATTCTTCATTGGGCGCTCAGAGCAGAAGAGTATCAACAACTTCAAATTCCTTGTGGTAATCATTTCAGAAGTACTGCCCTGGAGCCAGCACATATGCTAAGTGTAATTACGAAGAAAGCTCCTCTACTTCCTTAGAAGTTTCCGCAGATTCAGCATGACATCAAAAACTTTGACAAACTTCTATAGATATGTAGTGGAGCTTACATTGACTGGCTGCATCGCAGTCTGGTATGGACACACCAATGCCCTGGAATGCAAAATCCTACAAAAAAAAAATAGTGGATACAGCCCAGTCCATCACGGTAACTGGCCCCATCATTGAACATACCTAGAAGGATTGTTGTCACAGGAAAGCAGCATCCATATTCATGGACCTCCACCACCCAGGTCATGCTCATTTCTCACAGCTGCCTTCAGAAAGACGGTACAAGAGCCACAGTCCTCACACCCCCAGATTCAGGAATAATTACTACCCCTCAACCATCAGGCTCTTGAACCAGAAGGGATAAATTCACTCAGCTTCACTTGCCGCACACTGAAATATTCCCTCAATCTAAAGACTCTTCATTTCATGTTCTCAATATTTATTGCTTATTTATTTCATATTATTATTCTCTATTTTGTAATGGAAGTTTATTGTCTTTTGCATACTGGTTGAACACCTTGTTTGCACGTTCTTTCATTGATTCTTTTATAGTTATTGGATTTATTGAGTACGCCCAAATGAAAATGAATCTCAGGGTTATATATGGTGATATATATGTACTTTATTAATAAATTTACTTTGACGTTGCAACTGCTTGAACTTTGAAATTTCCCCATTTTCTGACTTCAATACCTAGACAGGGGAAGCATCATCCCTTCGTCTGTTCTGGCAACCCTGTCATAATTGTGTATGCTTCAGTGAGATCACCTCTTGTCCTTCTAAGCTCCAGAGACAATGGGCCCAGTTCACTTTATGTATCCTGACTGGATGAATGCAGCCGTTTCATGATCGATGAAGGATATTGAACCTCTAGGCTACTTGATTATATTAGAAATATAACTTTTTTTGTGTTTGTGGGGTACAGTTTAAGCACTTAAATAAAAATAGAGTGGGTTCACCTGGAAAGTGAAAGAAATTAAAATCTGACCTACATTTTTATTTTAGTGAAAGCACGTTGAAGGCCAGGAAACCAATCTATTTACAAACTGCTTGAAGGATTCATCAGGTCAAGCAACATCTGTTGAGGCAGAGCAATAGACAGACACTACACAGTCTGTTCTTCCAGCAGATTGTTTTATACTCCAACTTACCCTCTCTGCAGTCTCCTATGCAGGAAGGTTAGCAATTTAGATGTTTCAGTAAGGGTGCATCATTTTATATCAATGGGAATTCTATTTTATATGGGCAGTTGAATTCAGAATATGGGAAGGCAGGGAGGTTAGGGAAAAGGAATACGTGTAGATTGTAACTGTCTTTACACTAACACTTGAGGTCTGTATTGGCCAGCTATGATTGTACTTGTAACTTCACAAACCCTTCCAACGTAATAGATGACTAACTACACCTTGAGATGGCTTAGAAAACCCCCTTGCTCAGAGGTTAGTTAAGGATGGTCAATAAGAATTAGTCTTACCAGAAACATGGTAAATCCATGAACAAGCAAAAAAAATGTGTATCCAGTAAAATCCTGTTTGCAAACTCAGGTTTCCAAACTACGAACTTGCATCAACACCATCATCATTCCCAACTATTACTAGAATTGAAATTATTTCAAAGACCATCACCACACACACCCCTTATACAATTTTTCTTTCCACCTTCTGCATTACCCCATGACAAACATCCTTTCTCAATACAGCAACCACCTCATGAAGCAACTTTCCTTCCATACAGACCAACAGTGAATGAGGAAAATACCCTGAGATGACAATTATGAATAGCAAGAAGCTTGGAAACATTTACTCCAAAATTACTGCGTGCTCCATCCCTGTACTTCACCACCTCCATTCTATTTCTTTGGCTCTGTAGGTCCACTCTCTCCACTTGGATCAGTTTTATAAAGGGACATTTACTTTCTTTGGTGGAAAGATGCCCTGTCTGCATTGCTTCAATATTCTTTATTTAATTCAGGATTTTTCTGCTTTGTTTTTTTATTCATCTCCACCCTACAGTGTGAAATTTACACAGCTTGTATCAAATTTATTTTTCAGCTATGTTAGTAGAAGCATCTTGAATCTATTTCAAATTGATTATATTTTTAAGGTTCTATCCCATGACAATATTGAGGATTGTTTCCAGACTAATGAGAGGATGTTCTTGAGCAAAAAAGGTGAACTCTAATCAATGTATATTCTATATAAGGCTGCTGACTACAAATGCATGATTTTCTCACAGTTGTATGCTGCTCTCCTGTGTAGTTTCACATGTAGTTCTACTGTGAATGGAACAAGCAACTTAATCTGACAGGAACCTGGGGTAGTTTAAAGCATAGCTGATATCAAAGTCAGAAAAAATGCACTTCCATTCAGCCCAAAAGATGGCTACATCATGAAATTTCTCATGAATCGCAAGTCACCACAATAAAAATATTAGAGCTTGAGAGAGCAAAACACTGGAAAAGGCTCTTCAGCCCACTGAATCCACACTGACTATTAAAATTTCTGTCACCTCTCTCTTTCATTTCTCTATCTCTCTGTCTCCATCTCTGGAGACAAACTGTCTACTGACATCTTTTATAAACCTACTGCTTCCCTTAGCTATCTTAACTATACCTCCTATCTCCAGCAAATAAAGCTATTCCTTTTTCTCAGTTCCTTCATCTCCACCTGGACATCGGAAATGTTGTCCCTCTTCAAAGAACAGGGTTTCCCTTCTTCCACTATTCATGCAGCCTTCTCCTACATCTCTGCCTCATCTATATCTCCTTCCTTTCCTGGACATCCGTGCTTGCAATATCCTCCTGCCACCTTAACAGGCTTAGAGTTCCTCCTGTCCTCACCTACCACCCCATGATACTCCACATCTGACACATCATTCTCCACAACTTCTGCCAGCTTCAATGGAATCCTACTGCCAAACACATCTGACCGCCAGTGCCCCCCCATTCTCACTTTCTGCAGTGATCTCTCCCTCCTTAATTTTCTTGTCCATTTGTCACTCTTCAATCATCTCCCTTCCGACACAAGTGACAGAAATGCTACACCTGCCCATTCATCTCCTCCCTTACCTCCATTCGGGGCCCCAATCAGTACTACCACATGAAGCAACGCTTCAGTTGTGAATATGTTAGGGTCGTCCATTGCACCTGGTGCTCCCAGTGCAGCATCCTCTACATTGCTGAGACCTGACAGAAATTAGAGGACCACTTTATTGAGCACCTCCACTTCATCCATGAAAAGTGGAATTTCCTGGTTACCAACCATTTTATTTCCTGTTCCCATTCCTGGTCTGAAATGTCAGTCCATGGCCTCCTCTTTTATCATGATGAGGCCACACTCAGGGTGGAGGAGCATCATTTCAATTCATCGAGGCAGCCTCCAAACTGATGGCATGAACATTGATTTCTTCTTCTGGTATTTTTTCCTCCCCCTTTCCTCTTCTATTCCCAACTCGTGCCTCTTACCTTTTCTCCTCACCTGTCTATCACTTACCCCTGGTGCCTTCCTTCTTTCCTTTGCCCTGCTGTCCACTATTCTCTCCTATCAGATTCCTTCTTCTCCAGCTCTTTATCCTTCCCATCCACCTGGTTTCACTTTCTAGCTCATCCTCCTTCCCTTCTCCTCATCTTTATCTTCCTCCTTCCATTCCAGTCCTGAAGGAAGGCATCAGCTTGAAATGTTGACTGTTTATTCATTTCCATAGAAGTTGTCTGAACTTCTTTGAGTTCCTCCAGCATTTCCTCCACTTGAAGGAAATAAACATGACCACAGGGAAAATTTGCAAAGTCCACAAATTCAGCACCATAGGTCAGCATTGAAATCCAACAGTGCTGAGAGGTAGTGCTTGTGCTGCATGTGGCTCCATGTCAGCCAGACTGTCAAAATAATTTTCAGGAAATAAAAATTTGCCAAATTCAGAAAACGATATTTACTTGAACAGCACCTTGCACAACCACAGAGCATCTCACATTATTCTATGACTAATGTAGTAGATTGGAAATAGGAGTGAAAAATACTGGAAACACTCCAGAGATGAGGCAGCACCTGCTTAATAAGAAAGAGTTGACCTTACAGGTCGAAAATCCTTCATTAGAATAGGGAAAGAGAAAAAACAAGTATGCTTTAAATTTCTGAGATGGGGAAAGGTGGAAAGAATAAAGAATAAAGAAAGGGGGACATCACATGATGACGTAGGATCAAGACATGGAAATCCAGATCTCCCGTAAAAAAACAGTAAAATAATGTTTAAGTGAAGAAAAGTTAGTAAATACTTTTTAAAAATTACATAAACTACTCAGGATTGTCTTAAGATATGTCTCCTAAACAGAAGCAGAAGAAAACTACTACTTTGAAGACAACACAAGTTGGAAAAGAATCAAGGCTGGCGGCCAGGAAAGAGCCTCGGGCTCAAGTGCATTTTACCTCCGGCGATACAGAACAGGAAACTGCAGCAACATCAACCATTTCCAAAAAAGAAGAGCAACAGGAATTGTGCATGCGTGAAGGAAGGGGCATGCGCAAACACGAGCAACCCAAACTACAAATCCCAGCTATGATCAGAACTGAAAGTGAAAGTGATTATGAGGTGGAATCAGATTCTCTGGATAAATCAGACAAAGATGAAGAGACAAACAAAGAAGACCAACAGGAAGAGATTGGAGGTGATATCGGAGACATAAAAAAATCTTTGGTGCAAATAATGCATGAATTAAAAGCATTAAAATTAATTTAAAAAGATTAAAAATATGAAGATTTTGTTTGATAAAATGATGAAAAGACAGGACAAAATGGACAAGAAAATTAAAAACTTGGAAGAAACAATGGGAGACACCATTGATAGAGTGAATAAAATGGAAGATAATATTTCTGCCTGGACATCAGGAAGTGGATGTACTTGAAAATTTTAGCAGATGATAAAATATTAGGATTGTTGGACTTAAAGAAGGTATAGAGGGAGAAGATCCAATAATTTTTTTTCAAAAATGGATTCCGGAAATTTTGGAAATGGAAGGAACCCAGTTAATTGAAATTGAAAGGGCTCACGGAGCCTTAAGATCAAGACCTCGTTGATCAAAACCCACGATCAATCTTGATAAAATGCTTAAGATATCAAGATAAAGAAAAGATCCTGAATGCGGCTGAAAGAGAAATGGGACATCGGTGATAGAAGGGAAATCAGTTCTTTTTTATCCTGATATAAGTTATGACCTTTTGAAGAGAAAGAAGGAATTTAACCCAGTGAAAAAATTTTTATGGGAAAAGGGTTATAAATTTATATTGCGCCACCTGGCAACCCTGATAATTTTTTTGGATGACGGAAAAAGAAGATCTTTTACTGATTATCGGGATGCGGAAGAATATGCACAAGAACTCCCAAGTATTCGCTAACCACAGCCAAAGATTTAAAAGTGAAATGGATTAAAGACGAAGACAGGGACAGTCAATGCAGGTGATGGATGTTTAAGGACAGAAGAATATTTAAATATATTCTTAATTATATGATACAGGGGGAGAAAGGTAAAAATTTGAGAAATATTAATCGAGAGTAGTGATATTATTTTTTCTTCTCTTATATATAGTTTTTATGTTACGGGGAGCTGGGGGAACTTCAGATCGATTGCTACGGGATTCACGTGTGTAATCTTGGCGATTGCCATGACCCATACAATGGAGGGGGGTAATGTTGTGTTTTTTTCATTCACAACATTAGTAGAGGGTATTTTGTTATTTTTTTCTTTATAATCTATTTTCTTTTATCTTTCTTTCTTTGCCTGGACAATTGGGGGGGAGACGTATAGCAACACGGAGAATTTTTAAAAGATTCCCCAAGGTACTACGAAAGTTGAAAAGTTAGGTATTACTATAGACTGAAGTAACCCTGTTAAAAATAATGACTAATTTACTGAACTTTTAAAGTTTTAATGTTAATGGGCTTAATGGACCGGTGAAAAGAAAAATAATTTTAACATACATTAAGAAAATGAAAATAGATACAGCTTTTAGCTGCATTCCATTTGAAAAAATTACTTATAATTTAAGAGATAAATATGAAATATTTCTGAAAATTTGGCGCCCTTATTTACAAAAGAGAGGATTAAATATATAGGTGCTCCGAAGATAAAATTATTGGTTATTTGGGGAAAGAAATAAATCTATATACTAAAGCTATTATGAACTCCATGGAGCATGTGAGGATCTTCCAATACCCAGGCATTCTTTCTTTCTTTCTTTCTTTTTTTTAACTTCTGTAACCATTAAAAATTTCAATTTAAAAAAAATTTATAAAAATTTTTATAAAAATTTGTTTTAAAAAAGAATAAAGAAAGATAACTAAGTATCTAAGTAAGGAGGTAACAAAAATGCTGAATCTGTGAGATACAGGAGACAGCAGTTACTAGAAATTGGAATTGAAGTGTCACTTTAACTTACTATCCCAGTTTTGCACTGTCTGTATTCTTGACCATGTTACATTATTCCAAGAAGTCTAAACAACATAGTATTTTTTTCTCTAAGCATAATATAGCCCTTAGGTGTCAACAGTGAATTGAACAATTCCAGATGACTAGCCTTTCCAGTGTACATATGTATGAACACATGAACTAAGAGCCAGACTAGGCCATTCAGCCCTTCAAACACATTCTGTCATTTTAGAATTAGAATCATGTTCATTATCTTAAATGACAAAAATTGTGTTATTTTGTGGAAGTAGTACAGTGCAAAGACATAAAATTTCTGTAAATGACAAAATAATAAATAATGCATGGACAGCAGGAAGCATGGTAACATACTGGACTGGACTGTATTCAGCGATTCATCTTCGAACCTGTATGAGTATGCTGCAGTTGTTACGACTTCATTGAAACCCATGTGGATGAGTGTGTGCCCACAAAAATTTACTGTACATTCCCAAACCAAAAGTCATGGATGAACCAGGTGGTACGCCATCTACTGAAGACCAGATCTGTGGCATTCAAGTCTGGCAACCCAAGCCTGTACCAGAAAACCAGGTTTGATTTACAGAGGGCTATTTCAAGGGCAAAGATACGATTTTGAACGAGGATGGAGATGACTTCGGATGCACGGCAACGTTGGCAGGGTCTGCAAAACATTACTTCCTACAAAGCAAAACTTAACAGCATGAATGGCAGGTATGCTTCATTACTAGATGAACTCAACGCCTTCTATGCACGCTTTGAAGGGGAGAACACAACTACAGTTGTGAAGATCCCTGCTGCACCTGATGACCCTGTGATCTCTGTCTCAGAGGCCGATGTTAGGCTGTCTGTAAAGAGAGAGAATTCTCGTAAGGTGAAAGGTCCCAATGGAGTACCTGGTAAGGCTTTGAAAACCTATGCCAATCAACTCGCGGGAGTATTCAAGGACATTTTCAACCTCTCACTGCTATGGGCAGAAGTTCCTACTTGCTTCAAAAATGCAACAATTATACCAGTGCCTAAGAAGAATAATGCAGGCTGCCTTAATGACTATCACCTGGTAGTACTCACATCTACAGTGATGAAATGCTTTGAGAGGTTGGTCGTGACCAGACTGAACTCCTGCCTCAGCAAGGACCTGGTCCCATTGCAATTTGCCTTTTGTCACAATAGGTCAATGGTAGATGCAACCTCAATGGCTCTCCACACGGCTTTGGACAATACAAACACCTACATCAGGATGTTGTTCATTGACTACAGATCAGCATTCTATACCATTATTCCCACAAACCTGATTGAAAAGTTGCAGAACCTGGGCCTCTGTACCTCCCTCTGTAATGGGATCCTTGACATCCTAACCAGAAGACCACAATCTATGCAGATTGGTGAATAACATCTCCTCCTCGTTGATGATCAACACTGACGCACCTCAGGAATGTGTGCTTAGTCCACTGCTCTACTCTCTATATACACATGTCTATGTGGCTAGGCATAACTCAAATACCATCTATAAATTTGCTGACGATACAACCATTGATGGTAGAACCTCAGGTGGTGACAAGAGGGCGAACAGGAGTGAGATATGCCAACTAGTGGAGTGGTGCCGCAGCAACAACCTGGCACTCAACGTCAGTAAGGCAAAAGAGCTGATTGTGGACTTCAGGAATGGTAAAACGAAGGAATATATACCAATCCTCATGGAGGGAGGGATCAGAAGTGGAGAGAGTGAGCAGCTTCAAGTTCCTGGTTGTCAAGATCTCTGAGGATCTAACCTGGTCCCAACATATGAATGTAGTTATAAAGAAGTGGCTATACTTTATTAGGTGTTTGAAGAGATTTGACATGTCAACAAATACACTCAAAAACTTCTATAGTTGTACTGTGGAAAGCATTCTGACAGCTGCATCACTGTCTGGTATGGAGGGGCTACTGCACAGGACCAAAAAAAGCTGCAGAAGGTTGTAAATCTAATCAGCTTCATCTTGGGTACTAGCCTACAAAGTATCCAGGACATCTTCAGGGAGCAGTGTCTCTGAAAGGCAGCGTCCATTATTCATTGGTTCATGGGCCATTTATGAAATCTGATAGCAGAGGGAAAGAAGCAATTCCAAATCATTGAGTGTGGGTCTTCAGGCTCCTGTACTTTCCCCCTGATGTTAATAACAGAAGATGGCATATCTCCAATGGTGAGGGTTCTTTTGAGCCACCATCTGTTGAAGATGTCCTCAATGTTGATGAGGGTAGTGCCTGTGATGGAGCTGGCCGAGTCAATCAGACCATGGCTCTTCAGCTTGTAACTTCAACTCAGCATCCAGGTTTATCATCAGTGTTAGTTCTTCCATAAGAGGAACCATTTGTCCCACCAACCTCATAACAAGACCTTTTAGGATCTTGTATATTGCATTGAAAATGCTTCTCATTCTCCTGTTCTGCAACAGATACAAGCCTAGCCTGTCCCATCTATCCTCATGAAACAACCCATCTATTCCAGCTATTAGTCCAGCAAACTTTCTCTGGACTACTGCCAATGCGTTAATTGTTTGCTAGTTCTGCTACTTTGCATTGCTGCTTCCCAGCTTGGAGTTATGGCTGTAGAGTTCAGTCCTGATTTTGGGTGTTGTCCATGTGGAGCTTGCCTGCCCTTCCTGTGTGTCAGCATTCATTCTGGGTCACTGGATCTTCAGCTGCTGTACACTATAGCACCTTCAGTGTGGTTAGGAAAGTTGCTGGAAATATGTGGGAGAACAAACTACAGAAGTGGATGGAAATCACTAGAGGAGGAATAGGATTGGTGTGATTGCTCTGCCAGGAGATGGAATGGATTATTTGGTTAAATGACCTCCTTCCAGCTGTAAGAAGGTGGAGAAATGAATCTTATGTTTACTATTACTGCTGGGTGTTTCTCTTTGATTTCATACTTCCAGCAATTTCTATGTTCCCAGAGTCCCATTATTTTTCTCTTTCCTCTGTCCTGGCTCATCTCCTCTACTTACACCTTCTCCAGCAATCCAGCTGCCAATAACATGGCTTCACTATTTATCTTCTTTCTCAGCTGGTACCACCAGCATTTGCACCATTTGGTTTTGTTACAGCCAATCTTCAGCTCCTTCCTCCTGGAAAGCAGCCAGTGAGTAAGTGGACCAGTGAAGGAGTGGAGATTTGAGGCTTTGACTGGAGAGGCTTTGATGAGAAGAGGCAGAGGACGAGCTTGTTCCCAGTTAGTCTTCACAATGCCTCCTGAGATGGTGATGTGCCTCTCCTGTGAGATTTGGCAGACATGGGGGAGCTCCCCTCTCCGGCAGAGTCACATCTGCCAGAAGTGCTTGCAGCTGGGTGATCTGGAGAACCGTGCGAGGAATCTGGAGCAGCAGCTGGATGACCTTCAACTCATAAGGATGAATGAGGCAGTCATAGATGAGAGCTACAGGGAGCTAGTCACACCTAGGCTGCCGGAAGCAGGTCATTGGATGACAGTCCGAGGGGGGGAAGCAAAGGAGAGTAAACAGGTAGTGCAGAGCACCCCTGTAGCCATTCCCCTGAATAATAAGTTTACCATCCTGGATACTGTTGGCAAGGATGACCTACCAGGTGTGAGCCACGGTGGCAGGGTCTCTGGCACTGAGTCTGACCCTGTGCTGCAGAAGGATGGGACGGAGAAGAGGAGAGCTGTCGTCATTGGAGACTCTATAGTCAGGGGAGCAGACAGGATATCTTGTGGACGTGAGAAGGACACCCACATGGTTTGTTGCCTCCTGGGTGCCAGGGTCCGGGATGTCTCTGATTGGATGCATGACATCCTGGTATGAGAGAGAAAGCAACCAGAAGTCGTGATGCATGTTGCTACCAATGACATAGGCAGGAAAAGGGATGAGGTCCTGAAGTGTGAGTTTCAGGAACTAGGCAGAAGGCTGAAGAACAGGACCTCAAGGATTGCTGCCAGTGCTACGTGATAGTGATGGTAAGAATTGGAGGAGATGGCAGTTGAATGCATGGCTGAGGAGTTGGTGCAGGGGGCAGGGTTTTAGATTTTTGGACCATTGGGATCTCTTCTGAGGAAGGTGAGACCTGTATGGATTGGATGGGTTGCACCTGAACTCGAGGGGGAGCAATATCCTTGCAGGTAGGTTTGCTAGCATGGTTTGGAAGGGTTTAAACTAATTTGCAAGGGGGATGGGACCCAGAGTGATAGAGCAGTGAAAGAAGTGCATGGAGTAAAGCCAGATGTAACATAGAGAGGCTTTGATGAAAAAGAAGCAGAATAAAGAGTGTAAAGGTCGTAAGGTAGAAGGGCTAAAGTGTGTGTACTTCAATGCAAGAAACATCAGGAACAAAGGTGATGAACTGAGAGCTTGGATACATACATGGAATTAAGATGTTGTGGCCATTACGGAGACTTGGCTGGCACCAGGGCAGGAATGGATTCTCAATATTCCTGGATTTCAGTGCTTTAAAAGGGATAGAAAGGGGGAAAAAGGGGAGGAGGGGTGGCATTATTAGTCAGGGATACTATGACTGCTGCAGAAAGGGTGGATAATGTAGCAGGATCCTCTTTTGAGTCAGTATGGGGAGAAGTCAGGAACAGGAAGGGAGCAGTTACTCTACTGGTGGTATTCTATAGGCCCCCTGGTAGTAGCAGAGATACAGAGGAGCAGATTGGGAGGCAGATTTTGGAAAGGTGCAAAAATAACAGGGTTGTTATCATGGGTGACTTCAACGTCCCTAATATTAATTGGCACTAGTTTAGTTCCAAGAGTTTAGATGGGGCAGAGTTTGTTAAGTGTGTCCAGGATGGATTCCTGTTGACAGGCCGACTAGGGGGAATGTCATACTAGATCTAGTATTAGGTAACGAACCAGGTCAGGTCACAGATCTGTCAGAGGGTGAGTATCTGGGGGAACGTGATCACTGCTCCCTGGCCATTAGCATTATCCTGGAAAAGGATAGAATCAGAGAAGACAGGAAAATTTTCAATTGGGGAAGGGCAAATTATGAGGCTATAAGGCTAGAACTTGCGGGTGTGAACTGGGACGATGTTTTCGCAGGGAAATGTACTATGGACATGTGGTCAATGTTTAAGGATCTTTTGCAGGATGTTAGGGATAAATTTGTCCCGGTGAGGAAGATAAAGAACGGTAGGATAAAGGAACCATAGGTAACAAGTGAAGTGGAAAATCTAGTCAGGTGGAAGAAGACAGCGTACGTGAGGTTTAGGAAGCAAGGATCAGATGGGTCTATTGAGGAATATAAGGCAGCAGGAAAGGAGCTTAAGAAGGGACTGAGAAGAGCAAGAAGGGGGCATGAGAAAGCCTTGGGTGAGTAGAGTAAAGGAAACCCCAAGGCATTCTTCAATTATGTGAAGAACAAAAGGATGACAGGAGTGAAGGTAGGACCGATTAGAGATGAAAGTGGGAAGATGTGTCTGGAGGCTGTGGAAGTGAGTGAGGTCCTCAATAAATACTTCTCTTCAGTATTCACCAATGAGAGGGAACCTGATGACGGTGAGGACAATATGAGTGAGCTTGATGTTCTGGAACATGTTGATATTAAGGGAGAGGAGGTGTTGGAGTTGTTAAAATACATTAGGACGGATAAGTCCCCAGAGCCTGACAGAATATTCCCCAGGCTGCTCCACGAGGCAAGGGAAGAGATTGCTGAGCCTCTGGCTAGGATGTTTATGTCCTTGTTGTCCACCGGAATGGTACCGGAGGATTGGAGGGAGGCGAATGTTGTCCCCTTGTTCAAAAAGGGTAGTAGGGATAGTCCAGGTAATTATAGACCTGTGAGCCTTACATCTGTGGTGGGAAAGCCGTTGGAAAAGATTCTTAGAGATAGGATCTATGGGCATTCAGAGAATCATGGTCTGGATCATGGCCAGTCAGCATGGCTTTGTGAAGGGCAGATTGTGTCTAACAAGCCTGATAGAGTTCTTTGAAAAGGTGACCAGGCATATAGATGAGGGTAGTGCAATGGATGTGATCTACATGGATTTTAGTAAGGCATTTGACAAGGTTCCTCACAGTAGGCTTATTCAGAAAGTCAGAAGGCATGGGATCCAGGGAAGATTGGCCAGGAGGATTCAGAAATAGCTTGCCTGCAGAAGGCAGAGGGTTGTGGTGGAGGGAGTACATTCAGATTGGAGGGTTGTGACTAGTGGTGTCCCACAAGGATCTGTTCTGGGACCTCTACTTTTCGTGATTTTTATTAACAACCTGGATGTGGGGGTAGAAGGGTGGGTTGGCAAGTTTGCAGATGACACAAAGGTTGGTGGTGTTGTAGATAGTGTAGAGGGTTGTCAAAGAATGCAGAGAAACATTGATAGGATGCAGAAGTGGGCTGAGCAGTGGCAGATGGAGTTCAACCCAGATAAGTGTGAGATGGTACACTTTGGAAGGACAAACTCCAAGGCAGAGTACAATGTAAATGGCAGGATACTTGGTAGTGTGGAGGAGCAGAGGGATCTGGGGGTACATGTCCACAGATCCCTGAATGTTGCCTCACAGGTAGATAGGGTAGTTAAGAAAACTTATGGGGAGTTAGCTTTCATAAGTCGAGGGATAGAGTTTAAGAGATGCAATGTAATGGTGCAGCTCTATAAAACTCTAGTTAGGCCACACTTGGAGTACTGTGTCCAGTTCTGGTCGCCTCACTATAGGAAGGATGTGGAAGCATTGGAAAGGGTACAGAGGAGATTTACCAGGATGCTGCCTAGTTTAGAGAGTATGGATTATGATCAGAGATTTAGGGAGCTAGGGCTTTACTCTTTGGAGAGAAGGAAGATGAGAGGAGACATGATAGAGGTGTACAAGATATTAAGAGGAATATACAGTGGACAGCCAGCGCCTCTTCCCCAGGACACCACTGCTCAGTACAAGAGGACATGGCTCATGGCTTTAAAGGTAAGGGGAAGGAAGTTCAAGGGGGTTATTAGAGGAAGGTTTTTCACTCAGAGAGTGGTTGTTGCTTGGAATGCACTGCCTGAGTCAGTGGTGTAGGCAAACACACTAGTGAAGTTTAAGAGACAACTAGACAGGTATATGGAGGAATTTAAGGTGGGGGGGGGTTATATGTGAGGCAGGGTTTGAGGGTCAGCACAACACTGTGGGCTGAAGGGCCTGTAATGTGCTGTACTGTTCTATGTTCCTTTCTCCTGCTATTTAAAACAATCCTGACTGAATGCTTAGATGACTGACCATTGAGTGCAAACATTCTCCCTTCTTGGATGCTGCTTCTCCTGCTGAATATTTCCAGCACTTCCTAATTTCTTTTCTTCAGATTTCTAGCATCTTCAGTTTTACAAATTTCAGTTACAGTTGAAATGTTGTCACAGTTGTATACCAAGGAATGCAGCAGTTAATATGCACACAGTAATGTGCCATACACAGTTCTGCTTTAAAAACCAGATAATGTACTTTTGTGATGTTGACTGAAGGAGAAAATATTAGCCAAGGTATAAAAAATAACCCGCTTGTTCTATAAAATAGGATCGTTCTCTATTTGCCTTAGAGAGATGTTTCATTCTGAATGTTGACAGCACTGAAAGAGCAGGATTCATCAAGTCATTGTCATGAAGCAGGGAAACAGGCCCTTCGGCCTGTCTGGTCTATGCAAGCAAGATTCCTATCCAAGCTTCTCCCTGTACTCTGTGTTTGGCCCGTATCTCTCTAAACCTTTGCTATCCCTGTGCCTTTGAAGCCATTTACGCGGTATTATACTGGAATATTATGGATTTCTGTGTTCATACCTCTTTAATTAGTCTTTAAATCACAACCTCATTTGGAGATAGGAGTGATAATAGCTGAGCCACAGATAAAACTGTACATTGAATGCAGGGAAATATAATCAATGCAGTGTAATAGCAATGGTCAGTAGTGTTTCCATCACCAGTAACCCTTGAAAAGATGAGGCGAGTCATATTTCTTAATCATTGCAATCTTTCTTGTGAATGTACTTCCACTATGGGGTTGTGTAGGGAATACAAGGTGTGATGTATGTTTCCTAATCAGACTGGTGTATGTCTTGGAAGAGAACCAGCAAAATGTGGATACCATAGCTCCTGTTGGTGTTGTTCTAGAAGGTAGAGGTTGTGTGTTTAGGAGGTGCATTCATGGAATTGCTGGCACACGGTAATGGTGCATTTTGTAGCCTGCACATACTGTGGCCACCTCGTGCCAGTGGTGGAGGGAATGGAAGTTTTCAGTGGTAGCCGTAGCTTTGTCCGAGGTGGCATTGAGCTTTTTGCGTGTTGCTGGATGAGCTGAACTTATCAAGGCAGAGTCCTGGACCCCATCACTCTCACAGTGTGCCTTGAAGATTGTAAAAAGGATTGGGAACCAGGAAGTCAGTCACATATACATAATCCCTGACCCACTGTTGGAACCAAGGTATTCAAATTTCAGCTAAGGTTCTGGTCAATCATCATCCTTCAAGTGGTTAGATACTCAGCAATGAAAATGGTGCTAAACGTCAACAGTAGATGGCTATATCCTTATAGTCATAATAGATAGTCATATAGATAGTCATTATCCAGTAACGTTCTGGCACAAAGAGTACCTGTTAATTACCAGCCTATGGCTGAATGATGTCTAAATTTGCAATGTACAGTCATAGAATTGACTATTGTGCGATCATCGATTAAAAGACCCTCGCTTCTAACCTGACAATCATAGAGTGCTACAGTACAGAAACAGGCACTTTGGCCCATCTGGTCCATGCTGAACTGTAACTCTGCCAAGACCACTGACACATCACTGTCCGTGCCCCTCCATTCTCTCCTATCTAACAGCTTATCCAAACTTCTCTTAACCATTGCAATTAAGCCCACATCCACCACTTCCACTGACAACTCATTCTATACTTACACCCCCTTGAGTGAAGAAGTTACCTCTGAGGCTTCCCTTAAATATTTCACCTTTTACACTTAACCTATGACCTCCAAGTCTAATCTCACCAAACCTCAGTGGAATAAGCCCTGTTTGCATTTATCTTATCTATACCCCTCATAGTATTCTATAACTCTATCAAACCTCCCCTCATTCTCTTAGTTATGTGTGTGATAGCTATTTAGTTCAATACGGCTTAAAGTCTGTGTCTGAATCTAGAACTTCACGATCAGCAAACTCAATACCTTCATATGTTAATTCTGACAGGAATGGCCATTAACGTTATGGTTGTTTCCAGTAAGTATTTTGCATTCTTTAAATGTAGTCAAAGGGCCTTCGACACACAATGCCCACACCAATGAACATTAATTTCATTTACTCACATTTAGTCCATAGCCTTCTACACCTTGCCAATTTAATTAACTTACTCGATGCTTCTTAAATGTTGTGGGAATTCTATCCTCCACCACCACCTCAGGCAGTGCATTTCAGATTCTAACCACTTTGTGTGAAAGAGTTCCACCTCAGATCTTCTGTAAATCTCTTACCTCTCACCAAAAGCCAATGTTCTCTTCTCTGAAACACCCCCACTGTAGGAAAAAGATTCTTAAAATCTACCCTATCTAGACCCCTCTTAATTTTATATACCAGTGTCAGGAGCCTTTTAGCTGCCACCACTTCAGAGAAAGCAAACCTAGTTTGATCTATTCTCTCCTTGTAATTATAATATTCCAAGTCAGGTGACAAATTGTGAATTTAATCTGTCCCCTCTATAGGCAATCACATCTCTCCGACAGTGAGATGCAAAAAGGAAGAGCAATCAGGATTTTTTTTTCCCAGAGAAGTTATGGTAATCATGGCTTGTGGGAAGAGAATTTGAAAATAATGTTTCAGTGTGACTACGCTACCGCATAAATCAGAACAGCAGACAACATCCAGGGATTTTAAAATATGCTCTGCCATTTTGAACCACTGTGCAACAGCACTACTTTACACCAAGAAATGTGTTTTTAAAGAGAATATTTTAATTCAATACCATTTCCTGCTTTCCTTGCAGTTTCCTTTTTACCAATCATTGCTAGAGGGAGAGAAAAAAAAAAGTTGCTTCTGTCTGGATCTTTTCTTAAATCAAACTCCTGAAGCACTACAATAAAAAGTACCGTAATAAGATGGGAAAATATATAGGTTTTGTATGCTAAGTAGGTTATCTAAGCATTTTGTAGAAGCTCATCATCTAGCTGAGCATTTCTAATTTGAACAGTGAAAAGATTTGGTTAAACTGGCCTTTAATATATTTAAAATTCAATAACCATTATTATAAAGGTGCAGAGACATATAATTTTATTTCATTCCTTTTGAGCCACAGAAAATCTGAGTGTGCTAAACTGATTTTCTCAACGCTGTTAGATAAAGAATTACTATTTCATTTTAATGAGAGTTTTCTTCTTAACTCTTTGGCCTCATATTTGCATATGTAAATCAGAAGCCCAATTCTAGTTTGAGGATCACAGCCCAAAATATATTTGTCCAGGGCAGAGAAAGCACTGGGAGTATTTTGATCAAGATTAGCAGGTCTCTATCTTCTAACTGTCCTGGTGGACAAATACAGATTGACAAAGACTGTGAACTACTTTAAAGTGTTTTTGATAAACAGATATTCATTAGAAGTTCAAATCAATATGAAAAATTTGCGAAATATACAACCACACATTTTAAAAAAGAAATTTCAATGCAAACAATAAAAAGAATTAGTACAATCCCTTATTATTGGTCTGGATGTCATTTGAAGGAGCACTATTTATTGCTTTTCAAATGGGTGGCTTGCTGCACAGGGAAGATTTGGCTTATCCACAAGGATTATCTTGAACTTTTACAGATGTGTCGTAGAAAGGATCCTGATGAATTGCATCTCAACTGAGCATAGACACTACACTGCTGTTGACCGATGAAATCTGCAAAGAGTGATAAACATAGCTCAGTCCATCAATGTCTCATTATTTCCTTGCATCCATTTCATTTTCAAAGCACGCTTGATCAGGAAATCTATTGGTATCCTCAGGATTGCCTGCTACACAGGCCATTTCCTTTTCTCTCTTCTACCTTCTCAGAAAAGATGCAGGAACTTGTAGCCCAGGCAAACAAACACAAGAGCAGCTTCTTCTTCACTGCCATCGGACTTCTGAACCAATCACTTCTTTCACGTCCCCTTCCTGGTGATACTGCTATGTTTTCAAACCCATACTGCTGCCTCTTCCTTTGTCCTTTTAGCGTTTCTTTTTGTATCACTTCAATTTGCACTATTTTACCGTATACCTGTTACTTGCAAATTTCAAGTGAGCCTTGTACCCTTGTGTATATAACAATAAACTAATCTAAATTTGAATTTGTCCCACTTCAGCACTGATCACACTGCTGGTTCCAGACTCATGTAAGCGAGACCACAGAAGAAAAGTAAACTCCATATCCTGAAGGACTTTTGTAATGAGGCATTTTTTTTCCCATAGTAATCGTGTGGTTTTTCAGACATCTTTTTAAAACACTGCAGTCTATCTGGTGAAGCTATTGTATAGGGAGTTACAGTATTTGAACATAGTAATGATGAAAGAGAAGCCATACACTTACAAACCTGAATGGCATTACATTTGGACGGACTTTTGCAGGTGGTGATGATTAGCATTCATTTTTATCTCCCCCACCCCCCAAAGAGTATTGAGAAATAACTTGGATAATGCAGGAAAACATAAAATGAGAATATGAAGCATAATTAATCCTGTGTCATTTGACAAAATGCTATTAGCAACCTCTATATCAAAAATATAGTATCCAGGCAACACCAACTAACATGTTAATTGCATTAGCAAAGGTCCAGTAATCCAATTTTATATATGGCTGGCCCAATTTACATGAGTCCGCACTGTCGGAAGCTATAACAGCTTATCTAAAAGGGGAGATGACTTTAGGGCAGTTGGTGGAAGCCAGGCTTCTGTGTGCTCATGGTCTTTCGCTGCTGTGTTTCCTGAACATCATGGCGTTGATCAGAATTCCTCTCATTGAAATCAGAGAAGACGACTTATCTGAGCCCGTAGAACTCAATATTGATGAGGAAATTTGCAGCATGTCCTAATGGAAAATGAGGTGCTGTTTCTTAACCTTATGTTGCTGTGACAGAGCAAGAGGACACAAACAGATCAGTGAGGGTAAGAATTAAAGTAGCAAGTGATATTATATTCAGGTTATTTGTTTGGTCTCTATTAAAATTGCTCATTTCTGCTGTAAATTATTTACAATAACGTGCTAGATTTTCTCTTAATGGTAGTAAATCCAAACTTGCTGGGCATCAAGATTCAAGATTGTTTAATGTCATATCCAGCACACAAGTGTAAAGGGGAATGAATTAATTGTTACTCCAGATCTGATGCAGTATATAAAAATGCACGAAGATAAAACACAGTAATAAAAAACACAATAAATATAAATACTTAAGATATCTTGTATTCATAGATTGATTATAAGTACATAAACTGAATCTAGGTACAGGAATGTCTCTACATAAGGTAACTCAGACAAGAAATGATAAAGTAGCGGTGAGGAGAAACATGGTACGTGGGAGGTGGTTAGTGAGTGGAATGTTGATCAGCTCCATTGCTTGGGTAAAATAATCTGTTTTTGAGTCTGATGATGGTGTGGATGCAACATAGTGTTTTTGATGATGGGAATGGGACTAATAACCCAAAGACAGCGTGAATGGGATCCTTCATAATATTGCTGGCCTTTTTCTAGCACCTTTCTGTATGTATGTCCTCAATTGTAGGTAGGCTGGTGCCAGTGATGCATTGGGCAGTTTTGACTACGCATTATAAAGCTTCCATGTCCACTGCTGTTTCTATATCATGCAATGATGTTAGGGTGCTCGCTACTGCACATCTGTAGAAGATCATGAGTCTCCTGAAGTCGATAATCATCTCCCTTGATTTGTTGTCATTGAGGAAGTCGTTATTTGCCTGGCACCAAGCCTAGAGCTCTTCCATCTCCTCTCTGTAGACCAACTCATTGTTGTCAGTGAAGAGCTCCACCACAGCTGTATTATTGGCAGACATGTTAATATGATTATTTGGGTATTTGGTTGTGAAGTCTTGTGTGATGCTCTATATCCTGCATTTTAATATTCCTTTGTTTCCATTCTCATTTTGACTGCCCTCATTTCATAGCTTTTCTTCATGTATTCACTCTCAAACTCGCCAATTAACACATCACATGGATGACCTCATCTACAACTTTTCCCCATGGTAATTTTAGCCTCATGCTATCAGAGGTGGTCCCTCTATTTTATCCATCCCTTCTCAACTTACCCTGCAACTTGGGACAAACTTATTTTCTTTATCTCCCAGTTGAAATGAAGAGTCCCTCACCTGTTTTTTTTTCTTTTTACAGCTGTGAAAGATCAACATTTTCTATAAAATAATGACTGTCTATTTGAGAATAAAAGACATAAAAGTGTTCAGCATAACTTATGAGGCAGATTCCTATCTTATGACTTTGGAAATAAATGATCAACTTTCATCCGCTTTTCATTTTCTCCTTTACTTTTCTTGGAAACAAAGATCTGCATTGCACAGAATGAGCTCTGGACATTACATATCAATTCTACATCAGAATGATAAAAAAATAAATGCTTATTGGTGTTAAATTTGGAATGATTACGTCAATACAGCAGTTTCAATCTTGGAGGTTTTATGACTGAAACATAAAACACCATCTGCTGTTTAAACAGTGACTGCATTAGAGGTACCACAGAAGACATCAGATGAAATCAATACAAACCCAGCACAATACAATTATATGTAAACCATACATAGAGACATCGAAACATAGATCACCCCTTCTACTGTTTTAAAAGTGATGACAATACAAACCTTAAATTTAGTCCTCTGGAAGAAAAACTATTCAGATTTGAGTTGTTAAACACCTTAATTGCTTTTGTTCTGCTTTAAACATCTACATGTTTTTATTAGTTGCTTTTTGTGAAAGCTGCAATTGCTTTTTAGACCACTAATCCTTTCATTTAGGAAATGTGGGCTTGAATTCAGCACAGGCTAATGAGACATCTCTTTTCTCTGCTGGCTGTAACTTTCCAATATAATCTAACCTTGGAAAGCAATAAACTAATTGGAAACTGTTTTCAAAAAATCCATAAGGATGATTGCTGGTGGAAAGAGAAATACCACAATAGATTTGTTGAGAATGTTTTTCTCAGATGGTGGTTAAGTCACATTATTAGGATGGAACACAAAGCATTACTCTCTCGTTGACTCTGCTGGGCACTATTTACATATAATGTGTTCTACACCCTTTTTTGTAATTATTTTCTTAATAATGTAAGATGTTTGACAAATTAGATTAGGAGGAATCTTCCAGTTATTTTTTGTCACTGGTGGAAAATAAATGCATAAATGAAAGATTTGCATTCAAAAAATGCCTTTCATACTGTCAGGATGGTTCAAAATGCTTCTTACTTAATGCAATGTAATATATGTTTTAAGTGCTGTAATAATAAAGGCAATTTGTACTCAGCAAACTCTCACAAACTACAATCTGATGATGGCCATTTAATCTGCTACTTTGTGATGTTGGTAAAGTGATAAAAACTGTCCAGGGCACCAGTGATAAACCCCCTTCTGTCTTTTGAAATAGTGCACTTTAATCTCCATTTGAAAGCAGACAGCATCTCATTTCAATACGTCTTTCAAAGTCTTGTGTATTATTGTGTTATTGATCTTATTATTGAAATTATTGTGTTTTATTGATCTTGTTGATGAGTTCATCTGCTGAGAACCTCATTAGGTTTCCCTTCTATTTTATTACATCTTTATCTCTCTTGAAACACAGCCTTTCCAAGTAGCAACCTTTCTACCATTTGTTATTTCCAGATCCGGGTTTGTTACAGCATGGAGTCATAGTAAAATACAACTCTTGGGTAAGAGTGACCATAATATGGTGGAATTCTTCATTAAGATGGAGAATGACATAGTTATTTCAGAAACAAAGGTTCTGAACTTAAAGAAGGGTAACTTTGAAGGTATGAGTCGTGAATTAGCTAAGATAGACTGGCAAGTGATACTTAAAGAGTTGACGGTGGATATGCAATGGCAAGCATTCAAAGATCACTTGCATGAACTACAATTGTTCATCCCAGTTTGGCAAAAGAATAAACCAGGGGAGGTAGTGCACCCATGGCTGACAAGGGAAATTAGGGATAGTTTCAAGTCCAAAGAAGAAACATAAATTAGCCAGAAAAGCGGCACACCTGAGGAATGGGAGAAATTCAGAGTCCAACAGAGGAGGACAAAGGGCTTAATTATGAAAGGGAAAAAAAGAGAAAGCTGGCAGAAAACATAAAAACTGACTGTAAAAGCTTTTATAGGTATGTGAAAAGAAAAAAGATTGGTCAAGACAAATGTAGGTCCTTTACAGTCAGAAACAGGTGAATTGATCATAGGGAACAAGGACATGACAGACCAACATGTAATAGGTGAGTGGGCAAGTTCATGGCCCATGCAATTTAATGTGGATAAATGTGAGGTTGCAACTTTGGTTGCAAGAACAGGAAAACAGATTATTATCTGAATGGTGGCCGATTAGGAAAAGTGGAGCTGCAATGAGACCTGGGTGTCATTGTACACCAGTCATTGAAGGTGGGCATGCAGGTACAGCAGGTGGTGAAAAAGGCAAATGGTATTTTGGCATTCATAGCAAAAGGATTTGAGTATAGTAGCAGGGAGGTTCTACTGCAGTTGTATAAGGCCTGTTGAGACCGTACCTAGAGTATTGTGTGCAGTTTTGGTCCCCTAATCTGAGAAAAAACATTCTTGCCATAGAGGGAGTACAAAGAAGGTTCACCAGATTGATTCCTGGGTTGGTAGGACTTTCATATGAAGAAAGACTGGATTGATTAGGCTTATATTCGCTGGAATTTAGAAGATTGGGGGGGGGGGGGATCTTATTGAAACGTATAAAATTCTAAAGGGATTGGACAGGCTAGATGCAAGAAGATTGTTTCCGATGTTGGGGAAGTCCAGAACGAGGGGTCACAGTTTAAAGATAAAGGGGAAGCCTTTTAGGACCGAGATGAGGAAAAACTTCTTCACACAGAGAGTGGTGAATCTGTGGAATTCTCTGCCACAGGAAACAGTTGAGGCTGGTTCACTGGCTATATTTAAGAGGAAGTTAGATATGGTGGCTAAAGGGATCAGGGGGTATGGAGAGAAAGCAGGTATAGGGTTCTGAGTTGGATGATCAGCCATGATCATACTGAATGGCGGTGCAGGCTCGAAGGGCTGAATGGCCAACTCCTGCACCTATCTTCTATGCTTCTATGTTTCTGCATATAAACAGGCCCTTTGACCCATCTAGTCCATGCTAAACCTTTTACTCTGCCTATTCCCATCGACCTACACTGGAACCATAGCCCTCCATACCCCTACTATCCATGTAACTCTCTAAACTTCGCTTAAGCTTGCATGCATTACTTGTGATGCCAGCTCATTCCACACTCTCACCACCCTCTGAGTGAAGAAGTTTCCCCTCATATTTCCTTTAACCTTTCACCTTTCACCCATGACCTCCAGTTGTCCCACACAAACTCAATTGAAAAAGCTTGCTTGAATTTGCCCTATTTATACCCCTAATAACTTTATATACTTCTGTCAAATCTCCTATCAATCTTCTATGTTCAAAGTTATAAAGTTCTGACCTATCAATCTTTCCTTGTAACCCACGTCCTCCAGACCTGGCAACAGCCTCGTAAATTTTCTCTGTGCACTTTCACTCTTCTTGCATCTTTCGCCTAGGTAGGTGACTAAAATTGCACCCAATACTCCAAAATAGTTTGTTCTACCACACTCCTCAGTGTCCTGCCATTCACTGTGTAAGACCTACCCTGGTTGGTCCTACCGAAGTGAAAGAACACACACTTGCCGCATTAAATTCCATCTGCCATTTTTCTAGCTGATGTAACCCTCAGCAAACCATGATAGCCTTCCTCTCTCTGTCCAATACACACCAATCTTGGTGTCATCTGCAAATTTGCTGATCCAGTTAACCAACTTATCATCCAGACTGTTGATGTTAAATAACCCAGCACCAAACCTTAAGGCTCTTCACAAGTCACAGGCCTCCACTCAGAGAGGCAATCATCCACTACCACTCTTTGGCTTCTCCCACAAAGCTAATACCTAATTCAATTTACTACGTCATCTTGAATGTGAGTGACTAAACCTTTTTGACAAACCTCCTGTGCAGAACCTTGTCAACTGCTTTGCTAAAGCCCATATAGACAACTTCCACAGCATTACCTTCAACTACTTTCCTGGTAACTTCCTCGAAAAACTAAAAGATTGTTTAGACATGACCTGCCTCGTACGGAGCCATGCTGACTACCCTTAATCAGTTGTCTATCCAAATAGATATCCAGTCCCTTGGAATACCCTTCTAATAACTTTCCCACAACTGGTATTAGACCCACCAGACTATAATTTTCTGGTTTACATTTACATCTTTTTTTAAACAGCAGAAAAGCATTGACTATGCTCCAGTCCTCTGGTTCTTCTGTCGCCAAGGGCCCTAGCAATTTCTGCTCTTGCATCCTGTAGTGTCCAAAGGAACACCTTGTCAGGGCCTGGGGATTTATCCACCTTGATTTGCCTCAGGACAGCAAACACCTCCACCTCTAATCTATACAGAGTTCTTGAAGTTCATGCTGTTTTCCCTCACTTCTGTGTCCCTCTTCTGAGTAAATACAGATGCAAGAAAATTATTTAACATCTCCATAAGATGATAAGACATAGGAGCAGAAGTAGGCCATTTGGTCTATCGAGTTTGCTCGGCCATTCAAGCATGGGCTGATCCAGTCCTTCCAGTCATCTCCACTTCCTTGCTTTCACCCCAAACCCTTTGATGTCCTGGATAATCAAGAACCTATCTATCTCTGCTTTAAATACACCCAATGACTTGGCCTCTGCAGCCACTGATGGCAACAAATTCCACAGATTTACCACTCTCTGACTAAAGCAATTTCTCCACATCTCAGTTCTAAAAAGGTTCCTTCAAACCTGAAGTCGTGCCCCCTTGTCCTAGAATCCCCTACCATTGGAAATAACTTTGCCGTATCTAATCTGTTCAGGCCTTTTAACATTCAGAATGTTTCAATGAGATCCCTCCGCATTCTCCTGAACTCCAGGGAATACAGCCCAAGAACTGCCAGACATTCCTCATACGGTAACCCTTTCATTCCTGGAATCATTCTTGTGCATCTTCTCTGAACCCTCTCCAATGTCAGTATATCCTTTCTGAAATAAGGAGCCTAAAACTGCACA
Source organism: Hypanus sabinus (assembly GCF_030144855.1). Taxonomy (NCBI): domain Eukaryota; kingdom Metazoa; phylum Chordata; class Chondrichthyes; order Myliobatiformes; family Dasyatidae; genus Hypanus; species Hypanus sabinus. Next base: position 47,880,965 of record NC_082715.1, read on the forward strand.
CAATACTCTAAGTGTGGTGACACAAGTGCCTTATAGAGCCTCAACATCACTTCCTTGTTCTTACATTCTATACCTCTAGAAATGAATGCCAACATTGCATTCACCTTCTTTACAACTGACTCAACCTGGAGGTTAACCTTTAGGGTATTCTGCATGAGGACTCCCAAGTCCCTTTGCTTCTCTGCATTTTGAATTCTCTCACCATCTAAATAATAGTCTGCCTGTTTATTTCTTCTGCCAAAGTGCTTAACCATACACTTTCCAACATTGTATTTTATTTCCCTCTTCTTTGTCCATTCCCCAAAACTATCCAAGTCTTTCTGCCTTCCACTAGCTCTGGCTTCCTTGTATGCCCTCTCTTTTGCTTTTACTTTAGCTCTGACTTCACTTACCAGCCACTGTAGTGTACTTCTTCCCTTTGAAAATTTCGTCTTATTTGGAATATATTTGTCTTGCACTTCCTTTATTTTTCCACAGAAACCCCAGCCGTTGCTCCTCTGCTGCCTTGCCTGCAAATGTCCCTTTCCAGTCTAGTTCGGCCAGATCCCCTCTCATGCCATTATAACTTCCTTTATTTCACTGAAATACTGACACATTGGATTTTATTTTTTCCCTCTCAAATTTCAATGTGAGCTCTATCATATTATCACTGTTCCCTAAGAATTCCTTAACATTAAGCTCTCTTACACCTCCAGATCATTGTAGAACACCCAATCCAGCACAGCTGATCCACCAGTGGACTTCCCCAGATGTTTTAGCTCCACACATGGATAACCATTCTGATCTTCCAGAGGACAAATTTTGTCCCTTGCAATCTTTTTGCTCTTAAACTACCTGTAGAATCCCTTAGGATTCTCCTTCAACTTGTCTGTTAGAACTTCATGCCTTCTTTTATCTATTCTGATTTCTTTCTCAAGTATTCATTCATTTCCCTTACTCCACAAGCACCACATTTGTTCATACCTGTTGAGCACCTCTTTCTCTTAGGTAGGTCCTCAATAAGTCTTGAAAACCAGTGGTCTCTGCACATTATCTTTACCTTTTATTCTGACAGGCACACATGATCTTCCTACTCTCAATGTGACTTTTGAAGGCTTCCCACTTCCCCAGTATGCCTTTGCCAGAAAAAGCCCGTCTCAATCCACACTTGCCAGATAATTCCTGATACCTTCAAAATTGGCTTTTCTTCAGTTTATAATCTCGACCCCCGGACTAGACCTATCTTTTTGCATATTTACTTTAAAACCAATGGGGTTGTTGTCACTGGATGCAAAGTATTACCCTACATAAACTTTTGTCACCTGCCCCGTCTCATTCCCTAATAGCAGACCAAGGTGCAACCTGTATAAAAGAGGGATTGCACCTGAACTGGAAGAGGTCTAATATCCTAGTGGGAAAGTTTGCTATTGCTGCACAGTAGGGATTAAACTAGAGTTGCAAGGGGATGGGAGCCAAATTACCAGAACAATTATTGGAGAGATTGTGGAGCCAGATGTTAGTAAGACTTCAATGTTAGGAATCAAAAGGTTGAACATGGTGCAATTAGTGTTCTGAGCTTTGTTTATTTTAAAGCAAAAATATCACAGAAAAGGCAAATGAGCTCAGCGCATGAAGATTATGATATTGTAGCCATTAATGCAACTTTGTTTCTGGAGGGAAGGGCTAGCAGCTCAATGTTCCAGGGTTCTGCTGTTTTAGATGTGACAGAGTGGGAGGAATTAGAGGAGGTGTGGCACACTGTCTCGTTGGCACTTCTATAGATGAAGGAAACTTCCCTGAACACATTTGACAAACCCTATCCCATTTAATCCTTTTACAGTATAGGGTTCACAGTCAGTATGTAGAAAGTGCTATGACAACCTTATGTTTCTTGCAACAGTCTGCGATCTCTCTAAAAATTTGTTCCTCAAAATCTCTAGGTCTGTAATATTACCCCATTGATGTGATCATACCTTCCTCATTCAAGTTCCATCCATAATACTTCACTAGATGAGTTCTCCATTATGTCCTGATTGAGCACTACCGTGACATTTTCCCTGAGCAGTAACACCACACCTCCTTTAATTCCTCCCACTCTGTCATAACTAAAACAGCAGAACCCTGGAACATTGAGCTGCTAGCTCTGCCCTCTAGAAACAATGTCACATTAATGGCTACAATGTCATAATCCCCATGCCCTGATCTCATCTGCCTTTTCTGCGATATTTTTTGCATTGAAATAAACACAGCTCAGAACACGTTGCACCATGTTTAACCTTTTGATTCTGAACTTTGACTGAGGTCTTACTAACATCCGGCTCCTCTCCACTAATTGTTCTAGTACTCTGGTACCCATCTCCTTGCAACTCTAGTTTAATCCCTACCGTGCAGCAATAGCAAACTTTCCCACTAGGATAATGGTCCCCTTCCAGTTCAGGTGTAATCCCTCTCTTTTGTACAGGTCACGCCTTACCTGGAAGAGAACCCAATGATCCAAAAATCTAATGTCCTCCCTCCCAGACCATCTCCTTAGCCACGTGTTAAACTGTATAACCTTCCTTTCTCTGGCCTCACTAGCACGTGGCATGTGTAACAATCCTGAGATCACAACGCTGGAGGTCTGCACTGTAACATAGCACACAACTCTGAATTCACTTTGCAGAATCTCATCAATCATCCTGCCCATGGCATTGGTACCTACATGGATCACGATCTCTGGCTGTTCACCCTCCCACTTAAGAATGCTGAAGACCTGATCTGAGATGTCCAGGACCCTGGCACCTGGAAGGCAATTTATCATCTGGGAATCTCATTCTCACCCAAAGAACCACTTTTCTCTTTCCCTGACTAACAAATTGCCTATCACTACAGCTTACCTCTTCTCCCCTCTTCCTTTGAGCAACAGAGCCAAACTCAGTGCCAGAGACCTGACTTTCCTCTGCCAAGACATCCCCCATGGGAGTATCCAAAGTGATATACCTATTGTTAAGGGGAACAGGCACAGGGTACTCTGCACTGGCTCCTTAACCCCTTTCTCCTTCCTCGCTGTCACCCAGTTTCATGTCTCCTGCACCTTTGGTGTAACTACCTCTCTGTGTGTCCTATCCAGAGTTCATCTAGAATGGATCAGTAGAAACTGCAACTGGATGCACTTCTTACAGATGCAGTTGTCAGGGACACTTAAGGTATCCCTGCCTTCCACATCCCACAAGGAACATTTCAGTATCCTGCCTGGCATGTCTACTGTTCCCACGGAGCAAATGGAAAGAACAGGAGGTAAAACTCTCCACCTACAGCCTTTTGATTTTGTCTTCTCTGG